>NC_140990.1:294495715-295095715 GCF_052327205.1 Somniosus microcephalus
AGCACTGACCCCTGCGGAACACCACTGGTTACTGATTGCCAGCCTGAATACGTGCATGTAACCTTGCCATCACATCTCTAACTTTTTCCTTGACTCCCCCACAGGACCATCGAGAGCCCCCGTTCCCATGGTGCAGGAGGAAGAGCCTGAGAGGAATCTGCAACCTCTGAGGGCGCAGCGTCATCAGAAATAAGCGCATCCAGCACCAGCGCAGACACTCACACCTCGGTGGGACCTTCGGGACATAGAGTAGAGTTGTCACCTGGTGTATCACAGCTCACAAGTGAGCATCAGCAGATTGTGGGGACAGGGACAGCAGTGGAGAGTCCTCGTCGGAGGGCGCAGGACTCTGCCAGCTCGGCTCAGCTGCATGTCGACCCTTTGCCTCTGGGTCCATCCGTAAGATCAGAGGTGATGGAACTTCAGGCACAGATGCAGGAGTCTATGGCAGGTTTTGTCTCTAGGGTCGCTGCGAGTGTGGAGCGAATGGAGGAGTCCATAGCGAACATGAGCAGAGCCTTTGTGGAGTCATTGGCGCATGAACGCATCAACACGGAAAGGATGGCTACCTACGTGGAAATGATTGCTGCCTCCATGGTAAGGCTGGATACGGTAGAGGAGAGGAGAGCTATGGCCATGGAGGAGGTTAGTCGCCAGGGTATGGGAAACATGGTGAGTGTTCAAAATAGAATGACATCCCTTGAGGAGCGATGGGCATCTATTGAACAGAGAAAACCAGACCTTCATGGAAGTCCTTCTGAGTAGGACTGCCATTGCAGATACGGGTCCCCATGGCCCCCCTGATGTGCAGCAAGCTGCTCTCAAGCCACTTGCAGGCACTGAGGGGGACCTGACCCATGAGAGAGAATTTGGTGGTAGCCCTCAAGGAAGTGGGTTCCCCTCTCCAAGCGCTCACACTTCCATGCCACTGCAGAGCCCTCGGTCAGAGCCCCGCCGGAGTACTCACCCAACGGAGATAGAGGTCTCAACCCCTGCACAGCCGCAGGAGCAGCAGACTGCTGGCGAGCCCTCACAGGCTCGCCATCCCAGAGGACGCCCGCCAAAGGTGTCGAGACAGGAGCAGCAGGAAAGTGAGCAAGGGGCCTCCACATCTGCTGAAGCCACAGGGGAACCACTACGTAGGAGCACGCGTAAGAGGAAAATAAAGCACTAATAGTCACAAGGGTAGTCACATGGGTGAAATATTGTGTTTATTTGTAAAATGCCATCAGTTGGTTATTGTAAATAAAATTTCTGATGGCAACTTCTGCAGTTGTGGCGTGTGTCATTTCACAAATGGGGCTGGAGGTCCTCTAATGCCAAGAGGGGAAGGAAAAAAAGGCCTCCCATGCTTCTGGTAGGTGCCTCAGTTGAGGAAGCGCTGAGTGAGGATGGCGAGAGGGGTCTCACAGGAGGTCACACTGGAGATGGGTGTCAGGCTCCAAACTTCCACAGCTGTGGTTATGCCTTCTAAAAGTTCCCCCAGGCCTGAGACAACATAGTCCTGCCACCTGCAAATGAGGACTGATCAAATATCCTCTTTAATGTTGGACCTGCAGCTGATAGTCAGCAAGCCAATAGTGTTCACGCCAGGTTTCACAGGCACATTTTGCATGGGAAAAGGGTTAAACAGGCAAGGGCCTGTTAAAATGGGATTATAAAGGCCAATCAGTGCTGTTGAAGGGCCCTAAAGACCAGTCCCGCCTTTTGCAGGCGAGACTGATTTGGGTCAATCAGACAAACCTAGGTTAAAATGGCGTGGAGGCGGGAACCAGGCGGGGGGGTGGGTCGCGACCCCTAGGTTTTGCGATTTTAACCCCCCACACGCCTAAAAGCCCGCCTCACGGCCCAATGAAAATCGAGGCCTATACCTCTATTTATGAAGCCCAGGATCCCGTAAGCCTTTTTAACTGCTTTCTCAAACTGCCTTGCCACCTTCAATGATTTATGCACACATACCCCTAGGTCTCTCTGTTCGTGCACCCCCTTTAGGATTGTACCCTTTACTTTATATTTCCTCTCCTCATTCTTTCCACCAAATTGTATCACTTCACACTTTCCTTCGTTAAATTTCATCTGCCACGTGTCTGCCCATTTCACCAGCCTATCTATGCCTTCCTGAAGTCTATCACTCTCCTCCTCACTGTTCACTATACTTTCAAATTTTGTGTCATCTGCAAATTTTGAAATTGTGTCCTGTATAACCACGTCCAAGTCATTAATATATATCAAGAAAAGCAGTGATCCTAGAACCGACTGCTGGGGAACACCACTGTATACCTTCCTCCAGTCTGAAAAACAACCGTTCACCACCACTCTGTTTCTTGTCACATAGCCAATTTCGTAACCAGGCTGCCACTGTCCCTTTTATTCCATGGGCTTCAACTTTGCTGGCAAGCCTATTAAGTGGCACTTTGTCAAACGCCTTGTGGAGAAACATGTATACTACGTCAACCACATTAACCTCATCAACCCTCCCTGTTGCCTCATCAAAAAACTCGATCAAGTTGGTTAAACACGATTTGCCTTTAACAAATCCATGCTGGCTTTCCTTAATTAATCCACACTTGTCCAAGTGACTGTTGATTTTGTCCCTGATTACTGTTTCTAAACGCTTCCCCACTTTCACCACCCCCGTATCTATCATCATCCCTCTCCTAAAAAAAACAACCTTTGACCCCTCCATCCTTGAAAACTACCATCGCATCTCCAACCTCCCTTTCCTCTCCAAAGTCCTTGAACGTGTTGTTGCCTCCCAAATCTGTGCCCATCTTTCCCGCAATGCCATGTTTGAATCCCTCCAATCAGATTTCCACCCTTGCCACAGTACTGAAACGGCTCTCATCAAAGTTACAAATGACATCCTTTGTGACTGTGACAAAGGTAAACTATCCCTCCTCGTCCTTATCGATTTGTCTTCAACCTTTGACATGGTTGACCACTCCATCCTCCTCCAACGCCTCTCCACCGTCGTCCAGCTGGGTGGGATTGCACTCGCCTGGTTCAATTCTTATCCATCTAATCGCAGCCAGAGAATCACCTGCAACGGCGTCTCTTCCTGCTCCCGCATCATTACCTCTGGTGTCCCCCAAGGATCTGTCCTTGGCCCCCTCCTATTTCTCATCTACATGCTGCCCCTTGGCGACATCATCCGAAAACACAGCATCAGTTTCCACATGTACGCTGATGACATCCAGCTATACCTCACCACCACTTCTCTCGGCCCCTCCACGGTTTCTAAACTGACATCTAGTACTAGATGAGAAAATGTTTTCTCCAATTAAATATTGGGAAGACCGAAGCCATTGTTTTTGGTCCCCGCCACAAACTCCTTTCGCTAGCCACTGACTCTATCCCATGCCCTAATATCTGTCTCAGGCTGGACCACATTGTTCGCAAGCTTGGTGTCATATTTGACCCCAAAATGAGCTTCTGACCACATATCTGTGGCATAACTAAGACTGCCTATTTCGACCTCCGTAACATGACTCACTGACCTACATTGGCTCCCAGTTAGGTAACACCTCGATTTTAAAATTCTGATTCTTGTTTTCAAATCCCTCCATGGTCTCGCCCCTCCCTACCTCTGTAATCTCCTCCAGCCCCACAACCCCACCGAGATATCTGCGCTCCTTTAACTCTGGCCTCTTGAGCATCCCTGAATTTAATCGCTCAACCATTGATGGCTGTGCCTTCGGCTGCCAAGGCCCTAAGCTCTGGAATTCCCTGCCTAAACTTCTCCACCTCTCTACCTCTCTTTCCTCCTTTAAGACGCTCCTTAAAACCTACCTCTTTGACCAACCTTTTGGTCATCTGCCCTAATTTCTCCTTATGTGGCTCGTTGTCAAATATTTTGTCTTGCAACACTCCTGTGATGGGCCTTGGGACGTTTTACTATGTTAACGGCGCTATATAAATACAAGTTGTTATTGTTGTGGTAATCAAAATTGCAATTTGGCTTCTAGCAGAATTGGTATCAATAGGTAAAATAAATAGGAGTGTAAGATTGCAGGCCTCCTTTTGTGCGCTGTTCCCTTGAGCAAATATAAAACTGCCTTGAGTTGTAGGAGTACAGCTTCTCCATCCTCCCTTCAGAGAGATGGTAGCTTCCTGCATTGGTACCACTGCCTTTCAGACAGCACCGTTTCAAGATAATGAGAAATCACTTAATTTCCCTTCAAGAATAGAGAAAGGCTTCTTTGATTACCCCCTGGGGTGCCTGCAATTATTTTTAAGTACTGCATTGTTGGCAGCCCATTCACATAATACCCCCCTTGTTAGTTGTTAAAATGAACTCTGGCTTTCCACAAAAACCTTTTGGCTTTTAAGGTAATCTCGCTATCTTTCAGGCTGCACAATGGGAAACTGCAGTTGGCAGCCTAAAAGTCGATTTGAGCACCTCACATACGTTTAACCGTATGGCGTATTACATTTGCTATAGTGTTAACACTACATTTAACCTAGGCCGTAGCTGTTAAATCATAACGTAGAATTGTTTTTATATATATTGCACTGAACAAACCGAATTGTTGCTCAGACCAACTGTTAGTCAATTTTTTTTTACACCACACGATGGCAGTAAAGGCAGGCAGTTAAAGTGCAGCTGCTTTGGTTCCCATGCATCATCAAACATGAAAATCATGGTTTACTACTACAAAAACATTCTTTTCATATTTTAGTTTTCTCTCAGCATTATAGGTACATATGCATCAGAAAGATATTCCTGATTATTATCTGCTTTCTTGGATCAGTGATTCCAAACATTCAAACCAATTCTGTTTGCAAAAGTGCCAGATACATTTACAAGGAGGGCAGGCAATATGTTAAGTAAATCATATCATATTATGCAATATTCTATTAATGAGACTGAAAATGTTCATTTGTTCATTTTCTACAATACAAAACAACAACAACTTGTATTTATATAGCACCTTTAACGCAGTAAAATGTCCCAAGGCGCTTCACAGGGGTATTATAAGGCAAAAAATTTGACACCGAGCCACATAAGGAGAAATTAGGGCAGGTGACTAAAAGCTTCGTCAAAGAGGTACGTTTTAAGGAGCGTCTTAAAGGAGGAAAGAGAGGCGGAGAGGTTTAGGCAGGGAATTCCAGAGCTTAGGGCCCAGGCAACAGAAGGCACGGCCACCAATGGTTGAGCGATTATAATCAGGGATGCTCAAAAGGGCAGAATTAGAGGGGCGCAGATATCTCAGAGGGTTGTGGTTCTGGAGGAGATTACAGAGATAGGGAAGGGCGAGGCCATGGATGGATTTGAAAACAAGGATGAGAATTTTGAAATCGAGGCGCTGCTTAACCGAGAGCCAATGGCCCAGAACTTGGTGTCGGGGGCTTGCCGCGCGTGCAAGCCCCTGATCTGCACTCACCCGGCGCGCTGACATCTGATGCCCGGGCCTGCTTGCATTTCCTGTCCCTGGCCCGGTTCAGATGTCAGCGCGCAGTGCTTACCTGATCCAGCGGCGTAGTTAGTGCGATGTGCTGGCTGGGATCAGGTGAGCACTGTACAACCAATCAGGGGAGGGGAAGGTTCATTCGTGAGTTTGAGAGTAATAGCTGTCAAACTCATGAAAACTACAGGGGCCCAAAACACTATTTAAACTTTAAATAAAAATTTAAAAAACATCCCAATCATTAAATTAAGTATAAATAAGTTAAAAAAAATAATTTAAACAATAATTTTTTTTTTTGAAAAAAATAAATTTTTAATAAAAAGAGCCTAAAACTAAACATACCTTATTGTAGATTCTTTAAAATAATAAACCTGTGGGAAAAAAAATCTAAATTGCATTAAACACCACTTACCTGTAAAAATAAATATTTACGTGTGCTTTTTACAAGCGTAAAGACCGGAGACCTTTACACATGCGCAAATCCCCCAAAACAGAGGAAATCCAAGATGCACGCGCTGCCCCCTACAGCGCATGCGCTAGCCTCTTCACCTCTTGGGTTAGAGGAGAGGAAATGCCGGTTTTCAGCGCAAGCGCTGTGCATGCTGAAAACCGGCATTTCCTCCGGCCAGACGCGTGAGTACCCCTTCCGTACTCACGCGTTTGGGGAGGAATTACTGCCCCATGGTGTGGTGGAATCACCAGAGGATTACAGACAATTGTATATAATTCCTTTTACAGCAATGTAGTACAGCTGGGGGCTGCACCTTTAATGTATCTGTTAACAGTACTAGGGCTTCTTTCCTGTACTCCGCGTGATGACGTCATGCCGTCCGTCACGTGATCTCTCAACGGCGGGAAGACCGTGATGACGTCATGACGTCAGAGCTCGGAACCTTCTAGCAGTAGAGCTCGGAACCTTCTAGCAGTTGAGCTCGGAACCGGCTAGCAGTTGAGCTCGGAACCTGCTAGCAGTTGAGCTCGGAACCTTCTAGCAGTTTCCAGAGAGGCTTTCAAGCAGACCAGACCTATTTGCATTGTATCCTACAGTTTCCTGTACAGCTTCGTTTGTTCATTAAATTTTATTGTTTTTGATTTTCTGAATCGATCTCAATTCTTCGGCTAGGAACCCCAGTTCCTACAAATGTAAGTCTGTGAGCAAAGGGGTGATGGGTGAATGGGACTTGGTGCCGCATAAGAGATTAGCGTGTAAAGTTAAGGCACATGGGATTGGGCGCAAGATATTGACTTGGATAGAGAACTGGTTGGCAGACAGAAAGCAAAGAGTTGGAATAAACGGGTCATTTTCTGAGTGGCAGGCAGTGACTAGTGGGGCACCGCAGGGATCGGTCCTTGGACCCCAGCTATTCACAATATATATTAATGATCTAGACAAGGGAACTAGATGTAATATCTCCAAATTTGCAGACGACACAAAGCTGGGTGGGTGTGTGTGCTGTGAGGAGGATGCTGAGAAACTCCAGGATGATTTGGACAGGTTGGGTGATTGGGCAAAAGCATGGCAGATGCAATATAACATGGATAAATGTGAGGTTATCCACTTTGGTGGCAAAAACAGGAAAGCAGATTATTATCTGAATGGCAATAGATTGGGAGAAGGGGAAGTGCAACGAGACCTGGGTGTCTTTGTGCACCAGTCGCTGAAGGTAAGCATGCAGGTGCAGCAGGCGGTTAAGAAGGCAAATGGTATGTTGACCTTCGTAGTGAGAGGGTTTGAGTACAGGAACAAGGATGTCTTGCTGCAGTTGTACAGGGCCTTGGTGAGACCACATCTTGAGTATTGTGTGCAGTTTTGGTCGCCTTATCTGAGGAAGGATGTTCTTGCCATGGAAGAAGTTCAGCGAAGCTTCACCAGGCTGATACTTGGGATGACGTATGAGGAGAGATTGGGACGATTGGGCTTATACTCGCTGGAGTTTAGAAGAATGAGAGGGGATCTCATTGAAACTTATAAAATTCTGACAGGACTGGACAGACTAGATGCAGGAAGGATGTTCCCGATGGTCGGGGAGTCCAGAACCAGGGGTCACAGTCTAAGGATAAGGGGTAGGCCATTTAGGACAGAAATTTCTTCACCCAGAGAGTGGTGAACCTGTGGAATTCTCTACCACAGAAGGCAGTAGAGGCCAATTCATTAAATATATTCAAGAAGGAGTTAGATATATTTCTTAAGGCTAAAGGGATCAAGGGGTATGGGGAGAAAGCAGGGACCGGGCACTGAAATTGGATGATCAGCCATGATCGCATTGAATGGTGGAGCAGGCTCGAGGGGCCGAATGGCCTACTCCTGCTCCTATCTTCTATGTTTCTATGTTAGGACACGGGCAACTGAGTTTTGGATGGCCTCATGTTTAAAAATGTGGATTCCTGAAAGATTTTGTGTGAGGAATAATGTTTCAAATCTGTGTGAATGCTGTAAATACACACTCGGTCCATCAAGATCTGTAAAGAGAAATGATAAGTTAACACTCTGGATGTAACCCTTCAAATTATTTCAAATCTGTTTTGAAATGAATGAATATAGAGCTAATCATTCCTGGTTTGTCATAAGTGAAGAAAAATAAAGCATCAAAAAAAATCTAATTTCTAATCCCTCGGTTTCTGTATAATTAATCGAGCTATCTGTCTTCTTTATTTAATGAGCAGGATTCACACTGTGCTGGGTCTCACTTGGTCATGTAGCTGCTGTAATTATATTTTATTGCAGCGCAGCCTTTTTAAAAATCTAATCTCTGATGGATTAATGTTTAGACACCGAAACTGATATTTAAAAGGGAAATAAACTCAAGTAGGGAATGTTATTCCTTTGATTGCATCACCTACTTCTCACTCCATCCTATGATTGTTCATCCTAATATAGCATCTTATTTTCTCTCTGCTTAGATCACTCCTTCTCTCAACCTCAAACTATCGGGATCTTGTGCATTCCGCTTCTCTTCACCGCACCATTTGTGGTGATGCCCTCAGCTGCCTAGATCCCACTTTCTGGAATTCCCTCCCTAAAGTGTTGCACCTCTCCACCTACCTCTTCTCCTTTAAGACCTTCCTTAAAAGCCACCTCTTTGACCGAACATTTGATCACCCCTACTGGTCACTCCTTTGGCTTGGCATATATTTTCCTTGTAATGTTTAGCTATGTTAATGATGTTATATAAATGCAAGTTGTTGTCTCTTACCTTCTAATAGCCCCATAATTCCCGTTGCCTCCCCACCGCCCCCCCCGCCCCGCATCTCATTCTTTGGCAACTCAAAATAAAAATGCTCTGTTTAATCAAATTTGCAAGCTAATTCTGAAGTAGGCCGGGGACCTGGATGTTTCAGCAGTTCTACCTAGACTCCAAGTTTGCCCAAGATACACCTCAGACATTGTTCTTAGGGCTGAACAAAATTGCAAACCAGTTGGGGCATATTGGTATATTAAATGGGCAGGTTTGCTCCATGTGTGCACCTGCATGCCTAACCAAATAAAGAAAAGAAAGACTTGCAATTATATTGCACTTTCACAACCTCAGGTCATCCCAAAGCTCTTTACAGCCAATGAAATACTTTTGAAGTGTAGTCACTGTTGTAATGTAGGAAATGCGGCTGCCAATTTGTACACAACAAGGTTCCACAAACAGCAATGTGATAACGATCAGATAATCTGTTTTAGTGATGTTAGTTGAGGGATAAATATTGGCCAGGACACCAGGAAGAACTCCCCAGCTCTCCTTCAAAGTAGCTCCATGGGATCTTTTACATCCACCTGAGAGGGCCTTGGTTTAACGCCTCATCCGAAAGACGGCACCTCCGACAGTGCAGCACTCCCTCAGGGCTGTACTGGAGTGGCAGCCTAAATTTTGCATAAAAGGGAAGAGAAGAGACCAAATGAAGAAATCCTGAAGTAAAAGTTCATGTTATACTATACGCCTCTCATTTCCTCTCCTTAGCTTCCTCCATTCTTTGAGTGTTCTACCTCCTTTGTAATTTCAGTGCATTGTTGCAATACTTGTAATAATGATTCTTTTTCCTGATTATTGGCCTAATCCTCTCCATCAACTTTTCCCATTTGGAAACTTCTGAGGCGGGGTTTCCTGTACTACTCAGTCATTTGGTACAAGCTTTTTTCTAGGCGTCTTGATGATTGTCTCACGCAATTCATCCATATATCTACAGGAAAAAAATGTTTTTTGTTTTAGTTTCAGCTGTATTTGTTGTTTTTCTTGCTGTACAACATTTACTTTATATTTTCTTTGTTCTGAAGATTTCAATCTCACTTTCTGGTGCTTTAAAAAAGATGAACGTAATGGGTAGAAATTGGAATGCATTGCGCCCATTTTCAGGTGTAAAATGGATGCAGAGCATACCAATTTAGCACCAGATCTATGCAAGCGTTGGTCCCACTGTAAAATTAGTGGGAGCCTTTTTTCAGGCGTCCCGGGCAGATGCCTAAAACAGGCGTTAGGTCCCTTAACTATGTAACTTTTGCTCCATGGCTGACTGCATGGTCTGAATGCCTTGCTGGACAACCCCACACAAGCGAGAGCTGGACTCCTCCATGCTTTGTGCTGTTGTGTGCAAGTTCTCTGGCAGGCTGTCCAGCACACTTAAAAGGTTCTGGTGTGTAGGCATCAGTCTTTGAATGTAGGCTGTGCTCTCGAGATCTTCATCTGTGCCCTCTGCAGCATGGCTGATTCCTGGGCTGTCCGCATCCCCTGCCCATGCTCCTGTGCACTAATGCTCGATGAGTCTCCCTGAGTACAGACCCCTCTAGCCTATTTACGCTAAAGTCAGATCAAGTGACGCTGTGTCATCTTGGGTGATGCTTTCTGTTATCTCCTCGGCCGCTAGATTTTGTTGACCTGAAAGGGGAGAGAGGGACAAGGGTTAGCTTTTAGTGTGAAGGATAAGCAGAGACAGATGAGTGGCTGCTGAAAGCAGCTGAACTTTGTCATGCAACTGTGTGAGAGTGTGAGATTTCAGTGAGAAGGGACAGAGCCAAGATCCCTGCAGGATGCGTCCCCCAGCCTCAATACTCACGTTGCCCCTGAGGTGGCCGATCCCCACAAGTCTGCATTATTTGCTCCTCGATTGGGGAGAAGATCTAAATGGATGCTTTCCCTTCTCCTGTCCTTGCCTCCTTTCATATTTTGTTTACCAGCTTTGGCTGCAAGAAAGAAGGCAGTGTGTTAGATTTAGCCTAGTGAGATGTTTTGAGGATGTGCATGTCAAGGTCGAATAGTGATGGTGGTGTGTGAAGGGTGGCAAAGGTGTGAGGAGCTGAAGGCAGTAATAGTGAGGAGAGTAAAGGGCACAGAGTGTGGTATTAGGAGCAGAAGAATGTGGAGTGAAGTGTGCTGCAGTGCATGGAGGAGAGTGCTGGTAATCGGGGGAGGGAAGTGCTGTGAGTGCTGGGACTTTCGGCAGTGCAGGGTTATGTAGAGAGTGATGCGAGATAGGAGCTAGGAGTCTTACCCAGGATTCTTCAGTGGCCCTGGCAGCTGCCAATGAAAGACAAGTTATTTGTTTTTTAAAAATATGTTCCTGTGGAGCCAGGAGGAGCAGGGGTGATGGCCCTCTCCTCCACTTACAGCTCACCCCAATTGCCCCTCCCGGGACTTACCTGAAGGCCTTTGCCGGCGAGGCAGGCAGCCTGACATTGATGCCTTCGCTTGGGCTAGCTGCCGATGGAGGCATGGCCAACCTGAGCCAGCAGCTCATGTCAAGTATGCTGATGAGGCCTGCGGACCAATTTCCATTGAGCCTCTCGGTTCAGGCGTGAGCTTATTGCGCAGCGCTGAGTCTGGGCTTGAAAATGGACACAGACCAACATTTACCCCAGTAAGACTGAAGGACTATCATCTTCCCTTCATGCAGATCACTCATGTCAGTGGACATCTTTTCTGCAAAATTTTTGTTGTTTTGAAAAAAAAAATCACATTCCTTTGTTATCTTCCTGTTCTTATTGTCAGTTCTTATTATAATTTTGACCCCTGTCTTTGAGGCCTGTAGGTATAGAGGAGCAACTTAAGGTGTAACAGTTTAGCTCAACTAGCAGCTCTCTTGCTGCTGGGTCAAAGATTGTTGCTTGAGCCCTATGGTGATGGTTGGGCTCAAAATCTAGGCTAGCACTCTGATGCAGTACTATAATGAATGACTGTTGCATTGTTGGAGGCAGCTTTCTTCGGATACTGAATGAAGAGCCCACTGACTTGTAGTTTCCCTGATGGATGTTAAGCCAAGAAGAGCAGGCAATCCTCCTGAGGTCCTGCTCAACATTCCTCCCTCAACCAATTCCACTAAACAACACGCTAACTGGACATTCAAATCATTGACAGTTACTGAATGTTTGCCTGTGTAAGATGCTATATAAATGCAAGTACTATTTCTTCTCTTCTTAGGCAGTCCCTCGGGAACCGAGGGTGACTTGCTTCCACATTAAAAATGAGTTCGCAGGTGACTGTTGAGTCCAATGCGGGACCTACAGTCTCTGTCACAGGTGGGGCAGACGGTGGTTGAAGGGGCGGGTGGGTGGGGTGCTTGGGTTGACGTGCACTCCTTGCGCTGCCTGCGCTTGGCTTCCGCTTGCTCCCAGCGAAGAGACTCGAGGTGTTCGGCGCCTTCCCGGAGGCTTCTCCTTCACTTTGTGCGGTCTTGGGCCAGAGATTCCCAGGTGTCGGTGGGGATGTTACACTTTTTCAAGGAGGTTTTGAGGGTGTCCTTGAAGCGTTTCCTCTGCCCACCTGGGGCTCTCCTGCCGTGTCGGAGCTCCGAGTAGAGCGCTTGTTTTGGGAGTCTCGTATCGGGCATGCGGCTGATGTGACCCATCCATCGGAGCTGATCGAGCGTGGTCAAAGCTTTGATGTTGGGGATGTTGGCCTGAGTAAGAACACTGACGTTGGTGTGCCTAGCCCGCCAATGGATTTGCAGGATCATGCGGAGGCAGCGTTGGTGGTACCTCTCCAGTGCTTTGAGGTGCCTGCTGTACATGGTCCATGTCTCGTAATGCACCGGTGGCATGCTCAATCAGAATGAAGTCTAAAACATGCTCGCTAATGAAGTGACAGCTTGGTCCACATTATACACGGTTGGTAGGGAACGTGATCAAAGTGACATGTTGTTTCTTCACTTCCTGCTTACAGACATTTACTTGCCTGATAAACCACTTCGGGTAATTTACACTGATTGTTGTCATTGAAAGAAACAGGATGTTTACTGTATATTTTATTATGCTGCACAGCAAATACTTGCCATACTAATCCTGTAGCCTGTACAGCCACCCTGTATCTGTTTTGTGTTCTGCTGAACAAAAGCAATGTGCTGGAGCAGCTCATCTCCTCATGGACTTTTTAATCCAAATGAGGTGGAAAGAATTATCAGCGGCACCAGATATAGGAGACGTGTTCAGTCTATTAACTCGAAAAGCCTATTACTTGACAACAATTTACTTCTTTTCTTAATTCTGACCTTAATCCTGTTCCTGTCTCTGCCTGGTGTAGACAGTGAGAGGACTGTTTATGCTGCAGGTTAGTAATGTCACCACTTTAGATCTGAAATAGCGCACATATTGAAACAGAGCGGAAATAAAAGACGGTCTGTTTGATGTTTGAAGAGGCTGTCAGCCGACAAAGTGGCTTGTAAGGCATTATCAGGATAGTAAGGGAGGTGGGCGATGATGTGACTAGTGATGTGATATCCTTCCAGCAATAATCAAATAAGCTGATTTTTTTTAAATGACAAGGAAAATATTGCACTCTTAAAATTATAGCTTTTGAAGTAAGATAATCATGACTTTGAGGGGAATTTTTAAAACTGTTTTCTTTTCTCAATTAGTGACACTACAAAGTACATTGCAATTCTAAGAATACATGAGAGTATCCTGTTATCATCTCCAACCAGAGATTTGGGCATTTTGAGCTTTCGCATGAAAAGGCTGAAGCTGCCAGGTTCTGTAAATGACAAACTTGCAAATAAAAGAATACATATACCCCTTGAATAGGACACTTTCTGCACATCTTTGTTCTAGGTTTTTTTTAAGGCAAATGAACCCCTGGGTATAACATAACAATTTTCTAAATTTAAAATGAAGCCGTCATCTCATTACAAACAACATGACTACAACAGTTTCCACATCGGATCAGATTCAGCTACAACGGTGATAATTGTGCAAGATGTAGGGAAATCAATACAAATTTTCATTAAAGGAAAAACCTGGACTATGGATTATGGCTTGAAAACCTCCTTTAAAAAATAATCGGAGAACTTTCTCAGGCTCTGAAGATGTTGGGACTACAAAGGTGTTTTAACAGGTTTAGTGTGGTCTGGCCTTTTATCAAAGAGCTAGGTGTTCAGTTTGATATTGGCTAAAAACAGCCTTGCTAAATTCTCACACGCCACGAGTGAACTATTTTATTTCTTTTTGCACTACAACAGTGACTGGTGCAACTTGACTTTTCAAGTCACTTCATATTTCTATTTCTGGTGCACTTAGGTGCTAAATGTTGTGTATGTACCTTTAAGAGAAGAACTGATTCTATACTGCAGTACCGGCAGTGACCACCCCTGTATATAAAGCCATAGCAGGCTTCTGTATTTCAGTTTTTAACTTACCCTCTGTTCAATAAATACCTGTTATTATTGTTCTCCTGCAGTCCGTGTATTATTGCTACTCGGACACTACACTGGCGACGGGCAGGTTCGAACTCACCTGCAGTACTGCATCACCTCATGGGGATCTTTCCCTGAAGAGAAGCTCCTGGGAGGTCGAAGTCAGAGCAACGGGCGTCGACCGCGGGCAACCGCCCAGGAATCCATCGGAGTTCGGAGAATTGCAGGGGAGGCTGTGGAGAGCTGGGCTTGGCTCCCCAGTCGAGGTGTTCCAGCAAATCGTGCTGGTAGCAGGTAGCGCGCTGACCCTTCCGGACTGTGGCAGGCTCGGGCTCGATCGAGCGGCTCTGAAAAGGAGCCGTGCAGCGTCGTCGGGAGTAAAAGAGAGAGCGAGAGGGTGGCGCGCACAGGGCGCGGTCGGTGCTCAAGAACCGGGCAGCGTAGAGAAAATAAAATGAGGGGAAGGAAAAGTGAGACGCGCCGAAGCCACGGGTCACCGCCATTACCCTGTAGAACGCTAGGAGCAGCATGGCAGCAAGGGGAAGAAGGAAAAGCGCGGGAGGCTCCATTTTATTCCATTGGGGAAGAAGGAAAAGCGCGGGAGGCGCCATTTTAATTCATTGGGGAAGAAGAAAAAGCGCGGGAGGCGCCATTTTAAACCACCCAAGATGCCGAAGAGTGGCAATATCACTGCTTTCGACAATGAGGTAGAAGACTGGACCACGTATGTGGAAAGAATTGAAGTGTACTGCGAGGCAAATGAGGTGGCCAATGGAAAGAAGGCGTCGGTATTATTAAATTTGATGGGCGCGAGAACGTACGGCCTATTGCGGAATTTAATTACCCCAGCTAAACCAATGGAGAAAAGTTTTGAAGAGATTGTTAATACCTTACAGGAACACCTAAACCCTACACCGCTGCTGATAGCAGAAAGATTCAAGTTCCATAAAAGAAACCAGCACAAAGATGAGAGCAATGCTGACTATCTTACGGAACTACGCAAGTTATCGAAGCAGTGCCAGTTCGGAGCAGGACTGGCAGACACCTTACGGGATAAGTTTGTCTGCGGGCTCCAGAGTGAAGGAACCCAGAAACGACTACTTTCGGAAAAGGACCTGACGCTAGAACAGGCTTTCAGCGTGGCAGTATCCTACGAAGCAGCAGCACGGGGAGCTGCGGAAATACAACAGAAACCACAAGAATACAGCGCTAACGAAATGGCGTATGGAGAAGAAAAGTGCTATTGCTGCGGCAGAACAACCCATGATCAGAAAGACTGCTGGTTTAAGGACAAAGTATGCAGGCAATGTGGGAAAATGGGACACATAGCAAGAGTCACAGGAACAAGCCAAACCCATACCACGAGCAGGTGCACCTGGTAATCAACCCGAAGTACAGATTGCGTCTACCTCAGAAGCAGTGGTATTGGAAGCTGATGAACCAACCAATGACAATGAGCCAGAATCAACTCCGCCGCAAGAACAGGATACTCGAGAAAGGCGCTATCCAGTCAGGATCAGGAAGCCTCCTTAAAGACTGAACTTATAAATGATTATTTCAGTTGATGTATATAGTACAGAGAAAATTGTAATTGTAATTAGTTATTATTTAGTTGTTAAATGAATGTTATGTACTGTTTATCTAAAAGGGGAGGAATTGTTGTGTATGTACCTTTAAGAGAAGAACTGATTCTATACTGCAGTACCGGCACTGACCACCCCTGTATATAAAGCCATAGCAGGCTTCTGTATTTCAGTTTTTAACTTACCCTCTGTTCAGTAAATACCTGTTATTATTGTTCTCCTGCAGTCCGTGTATTATTGCTACTCGGACACTGCACTAAAGCTTTCATCATTATTGCTGAGAAAAATTGAACATGCACACTGCTGCTAATCCTGTAGATTATTCTCACTTCATCAATATGAAACATTGGGCTGGCTCTTAACTTGTGAGATGGTGTAAATCGGGTGATGGCGAGTCGGCAGCCCGTTTTACATCTGTTCAGATTTTTATTTCCAAAATAAAAATCTACCCCACTGTGAAATACCCAGAGTTTCTTCATCATGTATATAAAAAAAAAATTGAAAGAACTGGGCAGTGTTTATAACACCACGTTCTTACTACAGCCATCGCAATAATGCCGGATATGCAAATATTTTAAAAGAACCTATGTATAGTGTGGGCTGGTAATAAGCATAATAAGCAGAAAGACCCCCTTGGTCGGCACTGAGTTAACCAGTCTCAACTGGGGGAGCAATGAGAGTGTTACCAAAACCTTGGCGTCAATGGCTTAAGAGGGGGAAAAGTTAGCTGGAGTTCCTGACCCCTGCTGAAAATTGCACCAGCATGGACACCAGGTTGAGGATGAATCTCAGTTGGGCTGTAATGGCTGCCATACCTTGTACTTTAGACTCACACCTAAAGAAAGGCCATGTGAGAAAGGTTCAGCGGATTGCTGACCATGGAAAGGCACCCCACCATGAATCACCACCTTTCAGAGGGTTGTGGGTGTGTGTGTGTGTGTGGGGGGGGGGGGTAAAGAGAAAATTAAAACAACACACTGCTAAGATGTGAACTGATAGTAGTGAATAATTGATATCTTCCACAGATGTTACTAATTCTAAGGCTGCAAATGAAACTGGACTTTCTGATTTTATGCTTTGTGAAATGTAAATTTGAGTCATTAATTCTGCTGCAAATAAGATATAGGGATTCAATGAAGCTTAAAACAGTCATTTTTTTCCATCATGTAACCTTTTACTTTAATCCACAAAGCCATTGTGTCAATCACGGGAGCTGACCCATTGCCACTAAATAGCACAGTTTAATGCCAGTTCTTGTTTATTCAACAATCGATGCATGGCACTCTAATCATATGAAGGTTGTTAGAGTGTGAAACAGATCGTATTTTTGTGAGGGTTTAATTGATGAATAGCTTCCTTTTATTATTTCAGACGCTATTAACTCTCGATGCTAATGGCTGTTTTGAATGTAGAGCACACTATGGCGCCGTTTCAGGTGCGCCTCGGGCAGGAGGTGGGCAGAGTGTTTTTTGTTTAAACTAGGAAAGCTACTGAACCAAATTACGACCATAAATGTTAATATTTTATTTTCAAGTTTTTTTCATGCAAGAACCATTGCATCGCTGTATAAATTGTGTCATTTAACAAAATGTACATGAGCATTTTCCAATTGCAATGTGAAGTGAGCCAAGATCTTTTAGAATACGTCTATGAGTATGAAAACCAGAGATTGCAGCTAGACTCCTGATATGTAATGTATTCCCTTATAAGGTTTCCAGAAACAAGTTTCTGAGTGGTGAGGCATTATAGTGACAGTTAAGGCAGCTGTCTGTGTTATCCACATAATGTGAAAACTCACAAGCTTTACAGCTAGTTTTGCTCTTGATTAGGTGCTGACAGACAAGTCATCTTCCTCAGTCAAGGGTGCCAACATTCACTTAATGATTTGTCTATGCTTTGCATTTTAAATACCTGCCATTCTATGTCAGACAATCTCTTTGTTCCTGTAAAAACACGATAAAAAGTGTGAGAGGGGAATTATTAACTGTCTGTTAAAATTACAGAACTATCCCTTACAAGTACTTCAAAGTATCCTGTTACTGTTATCAGCTGTGTCAAGTCTGAAAGATTTTGAGTTAGTGTTTTCAAGTGGCAGATGCAACTTCAGAAGCGTTTTAGATGACATGAACTGTACACTTTCTGCCGATACTTTTATTCCCATTTAGCACAAGCTGTACAATAATTTGTACGTTAACATTGGTATCTTAAGCATCGAGGGGAAAACGTAAAAATAGAGCTCCTGAATTTCCATGGGGTTGTCCCAATCTCTTGCTGTAACTTCAGCAGGAGTTCGGTGGAACCTCTGGAGAAAATATCCATTTTTAGCGATTTACTCGATTTAACATAAGAACATAAGAAATAGAAGCAGGAGTAGGCCAATCGGCCTCTCGAGCCTGCTCCACCATTCAATAAGATCATGGCTGATTTGATCCTAACCTCAAATCTTCTATCACTCTCCATCCACCCGAACCCATGTGATCTCCCGGGAGAGGCAAAAAAACAGGTAAAAAACCCAATGGCCAATTTGGGAGAAAAAAATCTGGGAAATTCCTCTCCGACCCATCTAGGTGATCGAAACTCGTCCAGGAGATCACTCTGTCCCTATATTTTCTACAGTACTTACCTTCTGTAAAGGTGATCTCCACCCCAGCCAGGAACAGGAATAAAACCATCTCCTGAAATCTAACACAGAATTAGAACACAGTAGGAGCAGAACCAAGCTACACGGCCCCTGGGCCCACTCCACTACCCATAGGGCCATGACCATTCCGAACCTAGACTCATGTCCAATTTCCTGCCCGCTCCCCGTAACCCTTAATTCCCTTTACTTCTAGGAAACTATCTATTTCTGTTTTAAATTTATTTATTGATGTAGCTTCCACAGCATTCTGGGGCAGCAAATTCCACAAACCTACCACCCTCTGAGTGAAGAAGTTTCTCCTCATCTCAGTTTTGAAAGAGCAGCCCCTTATTCTAAGATTATGCCCCCTAGTTCTAGTTTCACCCATCATTGGGAACATCCTCACCGCATCCACCCGATCAAGCCCCTTCACAATCTTATATGTTTCAATAAGATCGCCTCTCATTCTTCTGAACTCCAATGAGTAGAGTCCCAATCTACTCAACCTCTCCTCATATGACCAGCCCCCCATCCCCGGGATTAACCGAGTGAACCTTCTTTGTACTGACTCGAGAGCAAGTATGTCTTTTCTTAAATATGGACACCAAAACTGTATGCAGTATTCCAGGTGTGGTCTCACCAATACCTTGTACAACTGCAGCAATACCTCCCTGTTTTTATATTCTATCCCCCTAGCAATAAAAGCCAACATTCCATTGGCCTTCTTGATCACTTGCTGCACCTGCATACTAACTTTTTGAGTTTCGTGCACCAGGACCCCCAGATCCCTTTGTACTACAGTACTTTCCAGTTTCTTGCCATTAAGATAATAACTTGCTCTATGATTTTTCCTGCCAAAGTGCATAACCTCACACTTTCCAGTATTGTATTCCATCTGCCAAATCTCTGCCCACTTACTTAGCCTGTCTATGTCCCTTTGCAGGTTTTTTATGTCCTCCTCACTCACTACTTTCCATCCCATCTTTGTATCATCTGCAATCTTTGATATGTTACACTCGGTCCCCTCCTCCAAATCGTTAATATAGATTGTAAAGAGTTGGGGACCCAGCACTGACCCCTGCAGAACACCACTAGTTACTGGTTGCCATTCTGAGAACGAACCATTTATCCCAACTCTCTGCTTTCTGTTAGAGAGCCAATCCTCCACCCACGCCAGAATATTACCCCCAATCCTGTGATTTTTTATCTTGAGCAATAATCTTTTGTGTGGCACCTTGTCAAATGCCTTTTGGAAGTCTAAATACACTACGTCCACTGGTTCCCCTTTATCCACCCTGTATGTTACTTCCTCAAAGAACTCAAGCAAATTTGTCAAACATGACTTCCCCTTCATGAAACCATGCTGAGTTTGTCCTATTAAATTATGTTTATCCAAATGTCCCGTTACTGTCTCCTTAATAATGGACTCTAACATTTTACCAACCACAGATGTTAGGCTAACAGGTCTATAGTTTCCAGCCTTCTGCCTACTAAATAAGGGTGTTACATTAGCAGTTTTCCAATCTGCCGGGACCTTTGCTGAGTCCAGGGAGTTTTGGAAAATTATTACCAATGCATCCACAATCCCTACCGCCACTTCCCTCAAGACCCTAGGATGCAAGCCATCAGGTCCAGGGGATTTATTCGCCTTGAGTCCCATTATTCTACCAAGTACCACTTCCTTAGTGATTTTAATCGTATTTAGCTCCTCCCCCCCTAGAGCCCCCTGTTTGTCCAGTGTTGGGATATTCTTAGTGTCCTCTACCGTAAAGACTGATACAAAATAAATGTTCAGCGTTTTTGCCATCTCCGTGTTTCTCACCATTAATTTCCCGGTCTCTTCCCACCATTAATTTCCCGGTCTCATTTCTCCAGGGATTCCAACGATCTCCAACCGGAGAACCCTCAGGAAAATTCCCAGTGATAGTATCAATGAAGCTGTGATAAGGAACTGCTGTCCCAAACCCTGCATCAACTGCACCTGCCTCTTTCCCTCCCACATATTATTAGTAGGACTTTTTCCTGTGAATTATTCTCTTGCAGTTATGATATCCACTGGTCTGCCTCAAAAACATGCTCCTTTTATTAAACTGAATTTTTTTACTCCGGAAAATCACACCTCAGTGTTAATGCCATGACTTGTCCCAACCACATTTGCAATGATCGGTCTGAATAGACCTCTCATGGTTCTTTTTGGCTTAAGTTTTTGTCTCGACTCTCACCACAATATCACTTGTCTTGGTTTATTTCACCACAACTGCTGGCTCTGGCACAACTGCTTAGTCACTGACTCACAGTAACTTCTGGTCTCTGATCTTCTGTCTGACCTGTTCTCACTGTGTGTGACTGTCAATTGGACATAAAAATCAACAAATTTTAAGGAAATTGTCCTGTGTCCAGTTGCTTCAAGTAGTGAAATAATTAAAATTGGAAGGGAGTCCAAAATTCTTCTTCCTTTAAATGTTAATTTTTTTTCCAATTTTATTAACAATACATCTAAGCTTATTAATTTATATTCTCATGTGATTTCAATAATAGACACAATGTAGTATCTGAAAATTGTTGAATTTTCACTATGTGTACAGATGCTCAATTTTTGCCAATCTGCATTCCAATTGGTTTTGTTTAATACGTTTACTTCAGTAATGTGTGGCAGTGCTTCCCTGATGGCTCAGTGATTGTATCTAGTGAGTGACTGAGCCATACAGAATATGAAATCCCAGGTTTGTGTTGAGATAGCCAGGTTGGACAGTTTTAAGGGTGTTATAATTGGATTCAGTGTCCCAGAGTTTGGGAGCAGAAAATGTTGCTTTTACACAGAATTACATAGAATTTTACAACATAGAAACAGGCCATTCAGCCCAGCAGGTCTATGCCGGTGTTTATGCTCCACACAAGCCTCCTCCCACCTTACTTCATCTCACCCTATCAACAAATCTTTCTATTCCGTTCTCCCTCATGTACTTATCTAGCTTCCCCTTAAATGTATCTATGCTAATCATCTCAACCACTCCATGTGATAGAGTGTTCCACATTCTCACCACTCTCTGACTAAAGAAGTTTCTCTTGAATTGCTTATTGGATTTCTTAGTGTAGGGGGATGGTGTGTGTGGTCAGCTTCGTCTCCGACTCATGAGCGGTTCGAATCGCTCCCACTCCCTTGGTTCTAGACCTTGGGCTTATTTGGGGGTTGTAATGAAATTGCAGCAGACAACTGAGTTGGTGAAAGAACTTGGATTTTATTTGAGACAAAGCAAATATACACAACACAACAATCTTATCACTCTAAAAGGGGGAACACTTCGGAAAATATGAGGGAGAATAACAATAAACAGAATACTTCACCCCTCCCAATCCCACTACATTAACTAAGTTGGACTCCAGAGGACCAGGGATAATTCTCACCAAACGACTTCTTTTGACAGTTGTAGAGGTTCGCGATTTCAGGGTTCTCTAGATGTGGTGGTTGGGGCCTGCTGTACCCCAGATGTGGTAGAAGACTTCACCTGCATTGCTGTTTCAGTCTCCGCGTGTCCGCTGATGCGGTCGGGTGCGTATTGGATCTATCAGGTAAGTACTCAATTTCTTTTGGTCAGAAATAGGGTTTAGAGTCTTTCCATCAAATCTTACCCAGGGGTCAGTCAGAATAGTTTGTAGAGTGGAAACAAACTTGTGAATCTTCGGTTTCTTCCAGGTTGGTTTCTTGTCGGTCGCGGTGGCCCAATATTACCTAGTTGCTGGTAATATTTTTGGTTGTTTGTTTCTTGGGGCCTTTGGTTGCCGCGAGGTGTTCGATGATATCTTCTCCTGGCTCAGACTCCTGATACTTTTGTGACTTGACGTGGCTTTTGAAGTCTTCTTCTTCTTCTCTTCTACACGAGCTGTGCTGTATCGAATGGACTGAAACTAAACTGCTCTCTCCTTCCGGACTGTACTGAACCGAACTCCTTGACCAAACGAACCGACTCACTAACCAACTGAAAAGCAGGCCCCGATTATACCGTTTGAGGCCTTGCTTATCTGCCCGCCAAATCTTCTCTGGCCCATTGTCATTTTTGGCGGGCTCGTTAACAGTAATAGTTTTTGAATTCTTTAACAGGTTTCGAGCTGGTCCCATCTATCTTAATTGGTTTAAGTTGGTGTGAATTAGTTTCGGGATGGTCCATCGAAACCTAAATTGGCTTTAAATGACTGTTTAATCTCTGGTTTGATTAGTAAGATTTGTTTTTTCCTGCTGGGGTCAGGGTCCCTTTTGTTGGTCAGTGGCATGTTCTGCATTATGCATAATTTGGATGGCTCTGTAGTTTTTGGCGGGAATGGCTCTTCCGCTGGTCTTTTATCATTATGAAAAATGACTGAGACAGTCCAGAATGTTCCCAGACAGTTTGGCTTATGCCAACACTCAAAACTGTCCATTTACAGAGGCCAATCCCAATTCCTTTTGTTGCAGCCCCCGTTTCTTCCACAGGCTCAAATATGCTTTTAAAATAACCAAAATCCTGGGGTTTTACTTTAAGCCCCTTTTAGGCCCAATATTCTTATACCATTCTGACATGGTTTATTAACAGTCCAAAAATCCCTTCTTTAGGGTAATCTTCTTGGTTTTGGGGGATCTGCTGAATTTTGAGAATCTTACATTAGTGACTATCTTATATTTATGGCCCTTAGTTTTGGACTCCCTGTAGTGTATGTGCCTTTAAGACAGAACTACTTTTACAGCTCCTGTATACTGTAGTACCGGCAGTGACCACACCTGTATATAAGCTTTGCACATGCCTCTGTACCCCCAGTCTTGAGACTACCCTCCTCCAGTAAATACCTGTTTATTGTTAAGTTACAGCATCCGTGTGGTTATTGAATAACAGCATACCCTCAGAATCACGGATCTAACAGTGGCGACGAGTGTCGATTCGAATCTACCTGCAACTAAAAAAATGTAAAAAAAATTCGAGGCCAGGAACACGGGCGTTGACCACGAGCAACCGCCCAGTCATCAGGCAGAGAGTGAACATTGCAGGGGAGGCTGTGGAGAGCCGGGCTTGGTTCCCCAGCCACGACGATCAGCAAGAGACTGATGGCAGGTCCAGCGCAGACCCTTCCCGGGCAGCGGCGGCTGGAGCCGACCGACGGCGGAGAGAAAGCCGAGCAGCGTCAACGGGGTAAGACAGAGGGTGAAGCGCACAGGGCGCAGCCGGGGGTTAAAAACCGAGCGGCGCCAAGAGAAAAAAAAACAAACCGGAGAGAGAGAGGGTAAAGCAACAGCCGGGTTCCAGACCGAGAGGCGTCGAAAAAAAAAAATAATAAAAAGAAGAATGCGCAGAGCACAGCCAGGGCTCACGGGCTAAACAGGGTCCATGGGGAGAAGAAGGGAGAGCGCAGGAGACGCCATTGAGCCGCGGAGAAGAAGGAAGAGCGCGGGAGATGCCATTTTGTGCCAGCGGAGAAGAAGGGGAAGCGCGGGAGATGCCATTTTTGACAGTTAAATCACACCCAGGGATGCCGAAGAGTGGCAGTATCTCTACGTTCGACAATGAAGTCGAAGATTGGGCGACATATGTGAAACGTATTGAGGTGTACTGCAGGGCGAATGAAGTGCCAGATGCTAGTAAAGCACTGGTTTTGTTAAATTCCATGGGTGCAAAAACTGATGGGTTACTGCGAAATCTAATAACCCCAGAGAAGCCGGTGAACAAGAACTTCGAAAGCATAGTAGAAATCCTACAGGACCACTTAAACCCCACACCGCTGGTGATAGCAGAACGATTTAAGTTCCATAAAAGGAACCAACACAAAGACGAAAGCAATGCTGAGTACCTAACGGAACTGCGCAAGCTATCGAAACACTGCCAGTTTGGAGCGGGACTAGCAGATACATTAAGGGACAAGTTTGTGTGTGGGCTACAGAGTGAAGGAACCCAGAAACGGCTTCTGTCGGAAAAGGATCTTACGCTGGACAAGGCTTTCAGTATGGCAGTATCACACGAAGCAGCCGCAAGGGGCGCTGCAGAGATACAATGGAGACCGCAAGAATATGGCACAAATGAAATGTCCAATGGAACAGGGAAGTGCTATCGTTGCGGCAGAACAACACACGACCAGAAGGATTGTTGGTTCAAGGACCAAGTGTGCAGACAGTGTGGAAAAGCAGGACACATAGCAAGAGTCTGCAGCTCTGGGAAGAAAACCAACAGTAAGAAATCTCCACAGGAGAAGTACAAAAAGGTACACCAGGTGATGGACAGTGGTTCAGATGAACAGAAAAGTGACACAGACTCCGGAAGCAAGGAGCTGGGTTGTCTGAAACTACATAAGGTAACCAAAATGGAGGATCACCAGACTATCTGGGTTACACTCAAGATAGACGGAGTCCAAGTGAAAATGGAATTGGACACAGGTTCAGCGCTAACAGCCATAAACCAAAGGGACTATAAGCGGCTATTTTCACATATACCCTTGAAAGCTACAGAGTTTGTCTTGAAGATGTATACGGGGCAAAAAGTCTACCCCAAAGGAAAAATAAGGGTGAAAGTGATATATAAAGGCCAGGAAATACCTAAAATGGATATATATGTATTGCCAGATGGAGGACCACCACTGCTAGGATGTGAATGGATCCGGAAGATACAATTAGATTGGCATTCCATACAGGCACTGAAGGTTGAGGCCAAGAAGGATGACGACGTCACACCTGGACGACTGTCAAAACTGCTAACTGACGTAAAAGACGTGCTCCAGGAGGGACTAGGAACACTAAAAGGCATAACAGCAATGATTAAAATAGAGGAAAATGCAAGCCTAAAGTTTCTTAAGGCCAGACCAGTGCCTTATGCGGCCAGACCAGCTGTTGAAGCAGAGCTGGAAGGTTTGGAACGTTCAGGAGTACTGTCCAAAGTGGACTGGAGCGAGTGGGCTACACCCATCGTTCCTGTAATGAAGAGGTCATTGAGTAATACGCCTGGGGAACCAAAGAAGGTCCGCATCTGTAGGGATTTTAAGGTGACAGTGAACCCAGTCCTTCACACGGTACAATATCCGCTTCCACGAATTGAGGATATTTTTGCCTCGCTATCTGGAGGTAAACGCTTCACCAAAATTGATCTAGCCCAGGCGTACTTGCAAATGGAGGTAGAAGAAGCTTCGAAACAATAACTTACGATTAACACTCATAAAGGTCTCTATCAATACAACCGGCTGGTTTTCGGAGTAGCCTCGGCTCCGGCTATCTGGCAAAGGGCAATGGATCAGGTCCTGCAAGGGATTCCAGGGACCCAGTGTTATTTGGACGACATCTTGGTCACGGGCGAAAATGACAGTGACCACCTCGCCAACTTGGAGAAGGTGCTCACCAGATTAAAGGAGTATGGGCTACGAGCTAATCGCCACAAGTGCGAGTTTTTCCAGAAACAGATCTCGTATTGTGGCCACGTCATCGATGAGGAGGGGTTACATAAGTCCCCTGAAAAGATTGAGGCAGTAGTCAAGGCTCCAGCACCGGAAAATGTGTCACAACTGAGGTTGTTCCTCGGGCTGGTAAACTACTACCACAAGTTCTTACCAAATTTGTCCACGGTATTACACCCACTGAACACCCTACTGCAAACAGGGGTACCATGGAAGTGGGATGACGAACGTAGACGAGCTTTCCAGCAGTGTAAAGAATTGATCACTTCAAAAGAGGTGTTGGCCCATTTCAACCCAGCACTACCAATTCGTTTGGCATGTGATGCATCACGCTATGGTATTGCAGCGGTGCTGTCGCACAAATTCCCAGACGGGTTGGAGAGGCCAGTAGCCTTTGCGTCTCGGTCACTAACCTCAGCCGAGCGCAACTACGCCCAGATTGACAGGGAGGCCCTCAGCCTAGTATGGGGAGTAAAAAAATTCAACCACTATCTGCATGGGTAGAAGTTCACCTTGCTGACTGACCACCAACCACTTGACTACATCTTTAATCCTAAGAAGGGCGTTCCAGTGATGACTGCACAACGGTTACAAAGATGGTCCCGGTTTCTGGGGGCGAATCAATATGAAATAGAATATAAAGGCACGAAACAGCATAGGAACGCTGATGGGCTATCGCACCTGCCACTGCCTACTGTGGAGGAAGCACCAGCAGTAGACCCTATCGAGATATTTTATTCGTCAATAATTGAACGATTGCCAGTAACGAACGCGGATATAGAGAAGGAGACACACAATGATCCGACGCTGTCTCGGGTATATGATTTGACAGTGAGGGGATGGCCAACACATGGCGACTCACTGTTGCCAGCATTCCCATCCAGAAGAGAACAGCTGTCAGTATGCCAGGGGACAGTGATGTGTGGATCCAGAATGGTGATTCCACCCAAGTTAAGGGAGAGAGTGCTAAATGAGCTACATGAAGGTCATCTGGGGGAAGTGAAAATGAAAAGCCTTGCTAGGGCTTATGTGTGGTGGCTGGGAATCGATCAACAAATCGAAGACCTAACTAAGAGCTGCTTAGGATGCCAGAAGGTCCAAAATGCACCACCACATGCCCCTCTACGCCCATGGGAGTGGCCCTCCTCTCCATGGCAATGGGTGCGTATTGATTTTGCTGGTCCATTCATGGACTCAATGTTCTTAATAGCAGTGGATGCTCATTCAAAGTGGCCTGAGGTGATAAAAATGTCTTCAACCACTACAGAGAAAACGATTGCAGTCCTACGGACCATATTTGTCAGAAACGGTTTGCCAGAGCAGATTTGCTCTGATAATGGACCACAGTTTGTGTCCGAAGAGTTTCAAAAATTTATGAGAAGGAATGGGGTAAGGCATTACACATCCGCCCCGTATCATCCAGCCACCAATGGATTGGCTGAGAGGTTTGTACAAACCTTTAAGATTGCAATAAAGGCCATGTGCGACGATGAAATTCCACTACAGCATAAGATGGACAATTTCTTATTAGCCTACCGAAACGCGACACATGCAGTTACCAACCAGACCCCGACCATGATGTTCTTTAACCGAAGGTTGAGATCTCATCTGGACTTGCTCAGACCAAATGTGCGAAGAAATGTTGAGGACAAACAATTCCAGCACATCAATGAGAAGCCGACAAGGAGCTTCAATGTAGGACAACCAGTCTTGGCCCGTGACTATCGAACAGAGAAATGGCAACCCGGAACGATAGGCACAAAGCAGGGGCCATTAATGTACACAGTGGATGTCGGGGACAACATTGTGAGATGCCACGTTGATCAGGTCTTAGCGTCACAGGAACGCGTCAACCCCATGTCTCGAGTACCTGGGGATGAACCCGACATACCGGTAGCATCTACCTCAGAACCAGTAGCAGTGGAACCCGATGAACTACCCGATGCAAAGGGGTCAGAATCACCTCTGCACCAAGAACAAGAACCTCCGGAAAGGCGCTATCCCGAAAGGGTCAGGAAGCCGCCCCAAAGACTGAATCTATAAATGGACTATTGTTGTTTAATGTACCTGTAAAAGTGTTAATTGTTATTTGAATATTAGGGGTACTACTAATCTAAAAGGGGAGGAATTGTAGTGTATGTGCCTTTAAGACAGAACTACTTTTTACAGCTCCTGTATACTGTAGTACCGGCAGTGACCACACCTGTATATAAGCTTTGCGCATGCCTCTGTACCCCCAGTCTTGAGACTACCCTCCTCCAGTAAATACCTGTTTATTGTTAAGTTACAGCATCCGTGTGGTTATTGAATAACAGCATACCCTCAGAATCACGGATCTAACACTCCCCACAATTGGAAACATCTTCTCTACTTCTACCCTTTCGAACACCTTCATAATTTTAAAGACCTCTATCTGATTGTTATCCAGTAACTCCTACTGGAAATGTCCATATAGGGTCGGCTTGGCTGCAATGTCCTCCATGAACGTCCTGCCTACATTTATTGTCAAGGTTCACATATGAAAAATGGCCATTTGGGTAAGATTTTTTTTTTAATTCATTGATGGGATGTGGGCGTCGCTGGCTAGGCCTGCATTTAGTGCCCATCCCTAATTGCCCTTGAGAAGATGGTGGTGAGCCGCCTTCTTGAACCGCTGCAGTCCATATGGTGTAGGTACACCCACAATGCTGTTAGGAAGGGAGTTCCAGGATTTTGGCCCAGCGACAGTGAAGGAACGGCGATACAGGTCCAAGTCAGGATGGTGTGTGGCTTGGAGGGGAACATGTAGGTGGTGATGTTCCCATGCGTCTGCTGCCCTTGTCCTTCTAAGTGGTAGAGGTCGCAGGTTTGGAAGGTGCTGTTGAAGGAGCTTTGGCGAGTTGCTGCAGTGCAACTAGTACCCAGGGAGCCAAACAATAGAAAGTAGGGCAGGCAGGTGAATTGACAAGGAAAAAAAGGAGCAGCTTGTTCAAACTAGCTGTAGAACATCTGATAATTTGCCCTTCGGGCTGTAGAAACAGAAGAATCTGTGTGGCACCTGGAATTTTGTGTCTTCCTTCTGCTTGGCAAGGAAATGCCTCGTCATTGGGTAAGTTTACAACAATCTGATGCCATTTTTCATGCTTCCTACCTTGACATTTAGCAGATAATCTGATTAGTAGCTTCATCTTTAATTTTGTTTACAGTATTTCTAACAATAGAAATCGGTTGATGCTGTGGTCGTTTTACAGGCTTCCAATGGGCACCAAAGCATCCAACACGGTGAGCAGCGCGTGCACGCACATTCTTCATTAGGCACTTTGCATGTGCAAACAGGGCGCCTAATGCCTCTTTCAGTCCCGCTTTGCAAAATTGTTCTACCCCAATGTTTTGCTGGGGTGGAGCAAAACTTGGGCAGCAAATGGGCACCTAATGTATATTTCGGATAAAAACAGAAAATGCTCAAAATACTCAGCAGGTCAGGCAGCATCTGTGGAATGAGAAACAGAGTTAACGTTTCAGGTCGATGACCTTTCATCAGAGTATTTCCAGCATTTTCTGTTTTCATTTCAGATTTCCAGCATCCACGGTATTTTGCTTATGTAAATTTAGGACTTGATAAATTCTTCTTTACGTAAGGTGTATAGAGCTATTAATAACTAATAACTAATTTTATACAAAATAATATACAAAAAAAGTACTTGTGTTGTGTTACGGGGATCCGCAGAATTTTTGTAACACAGGAGGGGGGCCTCGGAAGCAAAAAGTTTGAGAACCTCTGATCTAAAGAATGATATTGTTCCCTTTTAAAAAGTTAGATTTCAAATTAACACTTTGGGCTGGATTTTCATTGAGGAAGCGTGTAGGAAGCGTGACTACAACTTTCGGGGTTGTAGTCCCGCCTCCATCGAGTTGTGGCCAACCCATGCGATTTTCACTTGATTGACCTTGTTGAGCCCGCCCAGCGGGCTCAGCAGGCCAATTAAGGGCCACCCGGCAACAGGTGACGTCACAGATTGACATTTCATCTGTCAAGAGATTTTGACAGATGAAATATCAGCATTTGACAGCTGTTTGAAGCTGTCAAACACTGACAATCTGTACTCTAAGTTAATTCCTTCCTCTCAGGATGATTTAGAGATCTCGCCGGAACAGAAAGCTGAATGTTGCAGATTTTGACAGATCAAAGCCATTCTGCTTTCTGTGCCCGAGACCTGAAGGAAGGAAGGCTGTAAAGCTAAGTACATGTAAATAAAACTTCTTTAAACACTTTACACACACAAAACACACTTACCTCTGCACTCATGCACCCATCACTCACCTGAACACCGGACATCTCGACCCCTCCAAGCCCTTCATCCCGACGGCCCGCCTCACTAACTTGGCGTGGTTTGGAGCCGTCGGGTATCCCACACTTCACCAATAAAAATAGGGATTAGGCTAAAAACTGCCTGTTAACTACCTGTTAACAGGCAGTTAATTGGCACTAATCCCCTTCCCGCGCAGGTCGGGTACCCGCCTCCTTTGAAACTGGCATGGAGGCGGGTTGGGGGCGGGATGGGTTCATGCCCCCCGATTTCAAGATTTTAACCCCCCACACACCTCCAATCCCGCCTCCACGGCTCAATGAAAATCCTGCCCTTTGTTTCCAGCTATGTAAGACCAACATGGAGTATATTTTACAGTTTTTTAAATAGGCCCTAAAATTCTACTGTTGGACAATAGTGCACAAATTAAATTGCTCCCTTCACTACTTTGGCGAAGGTAATAAGCTTTATAAAACAAATCAGGCCACGCCTCTGTTAACCTAACAGAGGCAGGAATTTTATAGGTTGTGTTAAGTGGTCACACGCTATTATCCCACAACTTGTTTCAGAGCTGCCCAAAGTTTGCATTAGCGTTTTACCCAGAGAGTGTATTATTGTCACTGCTTTAGATTTTGAGCAGCTTATGTATCGGTCAAAAATATCCAGTAGTTAAGTGGAATTACACATATGCAGTTGTTCTGTACTATGATAATCAATAGTTCATATAATTGATGATCAATCTTCTGCACAGCCCTCTGTGGTGTAGGATGTCAAAGTAGAGGTGAATGTGTCTTCGTTCATGCCTTCAGGATGTATAGGCAAACATTGAGAGGAAAGTAAGGCTTCATTATTTTAGGATTTAACAATCAGGATGTTAGTTTAAGCTGTCATTATTAGAGGCTCAAACATTCCATGCCAGTGTTTAGTCAGTAGTTGATTCAAAACACTCATTCTTCTCTCTGTTTTTGTTTGTTTATCTAGCAGTTTGCCCTTAGGGCTGTAGAAACAGAAGATTCTGTGTGGCACCTGGAATTTTTTGTCTTCCATCTGCTTGGCAAGGAAATGCCTTGTCACCGGGTAAATTTACAACCATCTGATGTCATTTTAATGCTTCCTACCTTGACATTTAGCAGATAATCTGACTAGTAGGTTGGTCTTTAATTTTGTTTATAGAATTTGTGATGCTTTTAAAATGATTATCGAGATGATGAAACATTAGTTTACGTTAGTGTAGAAAAACCAGAGGTGATCAGAAGATCATAAGATAATTACCGATGAGGAAGGCAAATCAGCCCATTTCTGTTCATCTACCCAGCCTGACCCTAAAGCCCCACTGCAGTATTTAAATGGCCCTTAAATGGTTCCAGGGATTTTGTCTCCATTATTCTATTACTCTATGGTAATCTATTCATGTGTTCATCACTCTTTGTCTGAAGCAGAGCTTCCTGACATGAGAGCTAAATTTACCTGGTCCTTCTTTTCCAGTTTAGTAATTTTCCAGATTAACTTTATCCATATCAGTTACAATCTTAGATACCTCTATAAGATCATCTCTCAGACTCTTCCTCTCGTGGCTGAAAGCCGCAAGTTTCTCCAGTCTTTTCTCATAACACAGACCCCTATGACTAGGGATCAGCCTCGTGGCTCTTCTCTGCACTGCTCCCAATGCCTGAATGTCTCCCTTGTATCTCAGTGAGCAAAACTGGACACAGCAATCAAAGTGTGGACTGAGCAGAGCATGATATAGTTTGATCATGCTTTCCTCTGACTGGTATTCTACTGTTCTGGCTGTGTAGCTGAACATTTGTTGGTTGATATAATCGAGTTGTATGAAGTGTGTTTCCTGGCATCAGTAATTTGGCCAATGGTCCACTGACCATCAAAAACAGCAATAATGTGAATAACAGCAAAATCAGTTCGTGTGGACATGATTCCCAGTTTAAAATATTGTGTGAGTTTCCCAAATATCTTTCAGAAGCAGCAATTATGGCTATTGTTGGGTGGGTCCAATTTATTTTAACTCTGCTGCAGTTCCCAAATACTGAAGAGTGTGCATTGGCTACAAGTAGAGCTGAGAAAAATGGGCTGCGTAAGTTAGCAAATCCAGCAAGATGAAAGCACTGAGCGTTTTGTCTTATTGCACCCTTTGTCAGTGGTTAAAGTGGACCAGCACACTGCAACATCAGTCTTGTTTTTAATGAGCTTCCATTTCTTACCTCAAGTTCCTCATGATTCATAGCGGCCTCTGGAGTTCCAGAGCCTCTAATATTCCTGTGCAGCTGCCTGCTTCATGTTTCCTCATCTTCTTATGCTGCTGAATCGCAGATGTTCTGCTTCCAATATCCCTTGACATCTAGGGTTGCCAACCATCCGGGATTGCCCTGGAGTCTCCAGGAATTAAAGATTAATCTCTTGGACGCTGCTGTGAGCAACCCAGGACAATAATCATAGGGTCGTTAAAAAGCATTTTTTTCATCTTCTTTGAGCACTTTTGTTTATTATTTATAAAAATATTGGAGATGGGAATTGGAGATGAATCGGAGCGGTTGGAGGTGAAAGGTCATGTGACAAAGCCTCCAATAATACAGCCAACTAGAGTTGGCAACCCTACTGACACCAGGTGAGGAGCCTAATAAACTGTTCGAAGTGCTTCTCACTAAGTGGATAAATAATATTAACGATTAGCAATTTAGAACTGTAAAAGTTCATCGTGCCTGTATTGTAACTTTCCGCTGCTTTAACATTATGCACAGCCCTCATTAGTGCAGCTGGTTGCCAAAATGTCGATCTTGTGTGGTTAGCTGCAGGTCAAATATAAACCTTCTGGGACCCTATTAGGGTTTCAGTAAGTTGCAGAAGTTTTACATTTGGCGGCTGTGCGAGGCCCAACCCTTCAGGGACTGGATGCATTAATGTGAGTCTTGTGCAGTGTAAATACAGCATCAACGGATAATGGCATTGTTTTAGGTGCTTTCATGCTTTCCAGACCGGGAGGCATTCAGTCATCTTCTTGATGACATTAGCTGGCAAGCTCTCAGTGAACTAGCACACACAGGGAGACCACGTGTAGGTTGCTGCCTCATGGTCCTGTAGCCGCCACACAAAGATCGTGGACGTGCAGCTAAATGCCGCTATGAGGACGGTGTCAGGGATGCTCAAGTCCACTCCAACTGAATGGCTTCCGGTGCTGTCCCACATTGCCCCACCTGCCATTCGCCACCACGCCACCGTGCTCCGTGAGAGGGAAAAAAATCATGAGCAACACTGACCTTCCCATTCACGAAGACTTGAAAAACCCACCACAATAGCGCTTAAAATCACGCCGGCCTTTCTGGGAAACAGCAGCCAATATTCACGCAGCTGGTATCTGTAGTGTATGTGCCTTTAAGTCAGAACTACTTTTACAGCTCCTGTATACTGTAGTACCGGCAGTGACCACACCTGTATATAAGCTTTGCGCATGCCTCTGTACCCCCAGTCTTGAGACTACCCTCCTCCAGTAAAGACCTGTTTATTGTTAATTTACAGCATCCGTGTGATTATTGAATAACAGCATATCCTCAGAATCACGGACCTAACAGTGACGACGAGTGTCGATTCGAATTCACCTGCAACAAAAAAAAAAGTCGAGGCCAGGAACACGGGTGTCGACCACGAGCAACCGCCCAGTCGCCAGGCAGAGAGTGAACATCGCAGGGGAGGCTGTGGACAGCCGGGCTTGGTTCCCCAGCCACGACGATCAGCAAGAGGCTGACGACAGGTACAGCGCAGACCCTTCCCGAGCAGCGGCGGCTGGAGCTGACCGACGGTAGAGAGAAAGCCGAGCAGCGTCGACGGGGTAAGACAGAGGGTGAAGTGTGCAGGGTGCAGCCGGGGGTTGAACACCGAGCGGCGTCGAGAAAAAGAAAACAAACCGGAGAGAGAGAGGGTAAAGAAACAGCCGGGTTCAAGACCGAGCGGCGTCGGAAAAAAAAAAAAGAAGAACGCGCAGAGCACAGCCAGGGGTCACGGGCTGAACAGGGTCCGCGGGGAGAAGAAGGGAGAGCGCGGGAGACGCCATTGAGCCGCGGAGAAGAAGGAAGAGCACGGGAGACGCCATTTTTAGAAGCAGCAGCGGAGAAGAAGGGCGAGCGCGGGAAGGAAGGAAAGCACGGGAGACGCCATTTTGTGCCAGCGGAGAAGAAGGGGAAGCACGGGAGACGCCATTTTTGACAGTTAACTCACACCCAGGGATGCCGAAGAGTGGCAGTATCTCTACGTTCGACAATGAAGTCGAAGATTGGGTGACATATGTGGAACGTATTGAGGTGTACTGCAGGGCGAATGAAGTGCCAGATGCTAATAAAGCACTGGTTTTGTTAAATTCCATGGGTGCAAAAACTGATGGGTTACTGCGAAATCTAATAACCCCAGAGAAGCCGGTGAACAAGAATTTCGAAAGCATAGTAGAAATCCTACAGGACCACTTAAACCCCACACCACTGCTGATAGCAGAAGGATTTAAGTTCCATAAAAGGAACCAACACAAAGACGAAAGCAATGCTGAGTACCAAACGGAACTGCGCAAGCTATCAAAACACTGCCAGTTTGGAGCGGGACTAGCAGATACGTTAAGGGACAAGTTTGTGTGTGGGCTACAAAGTGAAGGAACCCAGAAACGGCTTCTATCAGAAAAGGATCTTATGCTGGACAAAGCTTTCAGTATGGCAGTATCACATGAAGCAGCCGCAAGGGGCGCTGCAGAGATACAACGGAGACCGCAAGAATATGGCACCAATGAAATGTCCTATGGAACAGGGAAGTGCTATCGCTGCGGCAGAACAACACATGACCAGAAAGATTGTTGGTTCAAGGACCAAGTGTGCAGACAGTGTGGGAAAGCAGGACACATAGCAAGAGTCTGCAGCTCTGGGAAGAATACCAACAGTAAGAAATCTCCACAGGAGAAGTACAAAAAGGTACACCAGGTGATGGACAGTGGTTCAGACGAACAGAAAAGTGACACAGACTCCGGAAGCAAGGAGCTGGGTTGTCTGAAACTACATAAGGTAACCGAAATGGAGGATCACCAGACTATCTGGGTTACACTCAAGATAGACGGAGTCCAAGTGAAAATGGAATTGGACACAGGATCAGCCCTAACAGTAATAAATCAAAGGGACTACAAGCGGCTATTTTCAGATATACCCTTGAAAGCTACAGAGATTGTCTTGAAGATGTATACGGGGCAAAAAGTCTACCCCAAAGGAAAAATAAGGGTGAAAGTGATATATAAAGGCCAGGAAATACCTAAAATGGATATATATGTATTGCCAGATGGAGGACCACCACTGCTAGGGCGTGAATGGATCCGGAAGATACAATTAGATTGGCATTCCATACAGGCACTGAAGGTTGAGGCCAAAAAGGATGACGACGTCACACCTGGACGACTGTCAAAAATGCTAACTCATGCAAAAGAAGTGTTCCAGGAGGGATTAGGAACACTAAAAGGCATAACAGCAACAATTAAAATAGAGGAAAATGCAAGCCCAAAGGTTCTTAAGGCCAGACCAGTGCCTTATGCGATCAGACCAGCTGTTGAAGCAGAGCTGGAAGGGTTGGAATGTTCAGGAGCACTGTCCAAAGTGGACTGGAGCGAGTGGGCTACACCCATCGTTCCTGTAATGAAGAGGTCATTGAGTAATACGCCTGGGGAACCAAAGAAGGTCCGCATCTCTGGGGATTTTAAGGTGACAGTGAACCCAGTCCTTCACACGGTACAATTTCCGCTTCCACAAATTGAGAATATTTTCGCCTCGATATCTGGAGGTAAACGCTTCACCAAAATTGATCTAGCCCAGGCGTACTTGCAAATGGAGGTAGAAGAAGCTTCGAAACAATACCTTACGATTAACACTCATAAAGGTCTCTATCAATAAAACCGGCTGGTGTTCGGAGTAGCCTTGGCTCCGGCTATCTGGCAAAGGGCGATGGATCAGGTCCTGCAAGGGAATCCAGGGACCCAGTGTTATTTGGACGACATCTTGGTCACGGGCGAAAATGGGAGTGATCACTTCGCCAACTTGGAGAAGGTGCTCACCAGATTAAAGGAGTATGGGCTACGAGCTAATCGCCACAAGTGCGAGTTTTTCCAGAAACAGATCTCGTATTGTGGCCACGTCATCGATGAAGAGGGGTTACATAAGTCCCCTGACAAGATTGAGGCAGTAGTCAAGGCTCCAGCACCGGAAAATGTGTCACAACTGAGGTCGTTCCTCGGGCTGGTAAACTACTACCACAAGTTCTTACCAAATTTGTCCACGGTATTACACCCACTGAACACCCAACTGCAAACAGGGGTACCATGGAAGTGGGATGACGAACGTAGACGAGCTTTCCAGAAGTGTAAAGAATTGATCACATCAAAAGAGGTGTTGGCCCATTTCAACCCAGCACTACCAATTCATTTGGCATGTGATGCATCACGCTATGGTATTGGAGTGGTGCTGTCGCACAAATTCCCAGACGGGTTGGAGAGGCCAGTAGCCTTTGCGTCTCGGTCACTAACCTCTGCCGAGCGCAACTACGCCCAGATTGACAGGGAGGCCCTCAGCCTAGTATGGGGAGTAAAAAAATTCAACCACCATCTGCATGGGCAGAAGTTCACCTTGCTGACTGACCACCAACCACTTGACTCCATCTTTAATCCTAAGAAGGGCGTTCCAGTGATGACTGCACAGCGGTTACAAAGATGGTCCCTGTTTCTAGGGGCGAATCAATATGAAATAGAATATAAAGGCACGAAACAGCATGGGAACGCTGATGGGCTATCGCACCTGCCACTGCCTACTGTGGAGGAAGCACCAGCAGTGGACCCTATCGAGATATTTTATTCATCAATAATTGAACGATTGCTAGTTAGGAACGCGGATATAGAGAAGGAGACCCACAATGATCCGATGCTGTCTCGGGTATATGATTTGACGGTGAGGGGATGGCCAACACATGGCGACTCACTGTTGCCAGCATTCTCATCCAGAAGAGAACAGCTGTCAGTATGCCAGGGGACAGTGATGTGTGGATCCAGAGTGGTGATTCCACCCAAGTTAAGGGAGAGAGTGCTAAAGGAGCTACATGAAAGTCATCTGGGGGGAGTGAAAATGAAAAGCCTTGCTAGGGCTTATGTGTGGTGGCCGGGAATCGATCAACAAATCGAAGACCTAACTAAGAGCTGCTTATGATGCCAGAAGGTCCAAAATGCACCACCACATGCCCCTCTACACCCATGGGAGTGGCCCTCCTCTCCATGGCAACGGGTGCATATTGATTTCGCTGGTCCATTCATGGACTCAATGTTCTTAATAGCAGTGGATGCTGGTGATAAAAATGTCTTCAACCACTACAGAGAAAACGATTGCAGTCCTACGGACCATATTTGCCAGAAACAGTTTGCCAGAGCTGGTTTGCTTTGATAATGGACCACAGTTTGTGTCCGACGAGTTTCAAAAAAATTTCTGAGAAGGAATGGGGTAACGCATTGCACATCCGCCCCGTATCATCCAGCCACAAATGGATTGGCTGAGAGGTTCGTACAAACCTTTAAGAAGGCGATAAAGGCCATGTGCGACGATGAAATTCCACTACAGCATAAGATGGACAATTTCTTATTAGTCTACTGAAACACGACACATGCAGTTACCAACCAGACCCCGGCCATGATGTTCTTTAACCGAAGGTTGAGATCTCGTCTGGACTTGCTCAGACCAAATGTGCGAAGAAATGTTGAGGACAAACAATTCCAGCACATCAATGAGAAGCCGACAAGGAGCTTCAATATAGGGCAAACAATCTTGGCCCGTGACTATCGAACAGAGAAATGGCAACCCGGAACGATATGCACAAGGCAGGGGCCATTAATGTACACAGTGGATGTCGGGGAGAACATTGTGAGACGCCACGTTGATCAGATCTTAGCGTCACAGGAACGCGTCAACCCCATGTCTCGAGTATCTGGGGATGAACCCGACATACTGGTAGCTTCTACCTCAGAACCAGTAGCAGTGGAACCCGATGAACTACCCGATGAAAAGGGGTCAGAATCGCCTCTGCACCAAGAACAAGAACCTCCGGAAAGGCACTATCCCGAAAGGGTCAGGAAGCCGCCCCAAAGACTGAATCTATAAATGGACTATTGTTGTTTAATGTACATGTTAACGTGTTAATTGTTATTTGAATATTAGGGGTACTACTAATCTAAAAGGGGAGGAATTGTAGTGTATGTGCCTTTAAGTCAGAACTACTTTTACAGCTCCTGTATACTGTAGTACCGGCAGTGACCACACCTGTATATAAGCTTTGCGCATGCCTCTGTACCCCCAGTCTTGAGACTACCCTCCTCCAGTAAAGACCTGTTTATTGTTAATTTACAGCATCCGTGTGATTATTGAATAACAGCATATCCTCAGAATCACGGATCTAACAGTATCGACACTATCCAGAATCGTGGGATGCATGCAACATAAAGAACCAACACCTCATCACAGACCCAACAGCAGAGGTCCGTGGCTTCAACCTCCCTCAAAGAGTATGGACAGCGCTCAACCGAATCCGCACAGGGCATGGATGATGCAGCTGCACAAGTGGAAGATGAGGGACGACCCGAAGTGCGACTGTGGCCATGAGTCTCAGACCATGGAACACATCACATCAACCTGCTCACTAGATCTGTTGCGCGAGGCACCTCATTTCTTCACTCGGCATCTCAGGGAGCCATCGAATGGATAGCCAAACTAGACATCCCGTTATAAGCTTTCCCTGTCATATGAAACAACAATTGTTTCAGGTGAGGCAAGTGAGGCACTACCTCATCCAGAATTGTGCGTGTGCACATGCGAGCTGTCTTGGCTCTGGCTTAGGGTTAGCAACCCTCCCAGATTGCTCGGGAGCCTCCCAGAATGTGACATGGATCTAACAGGTGTGGCTTCCAGCAGACCCGGAGATCATTGTGATTTAAATTTGCTGCTGCAGCAGCAACCCCACCCCTCGCCAACCCTTGCTCTGTGACCTCACCAGCTGCCGTGGCAGAGAGGCCTCTGGCTCTTGACATCACCTCCATCCCGCCGTGGCAGAGAGGCCTCTGGCTCTTGACGTCGCCTCCATCCCGCCGTGGCAGAGAGACCTCTGTCTCTTGACATCGCCGCCATCCCGCCATCGCAGAGAGCAGGACCAACGGGTGTTCTGGAAACAATTGGGAGTCAGGAATCAGGGTGGGGGGCGGGGTCCTTGGGAATCCTGGAGGACCTCAGGAGTCGGGCAGGGCTTAGGAGTTGGGAATCGGGGCGGGGTGGGGGCGGTGGAATCTCAGGAATCGGGAATCAGAGGGGTCTTAAGAACCGGGAATCGGGGGGAGTCAGGGAAACAGGGGGAATAGGGGTCAGGGAATGGGGGTTAGGGGAGAGGGAGTCTGCAAAATGTGGCTTGGGGGAGAGAGGGAGACTAGGAATAGGGGTTCAGGAGAAGAAAGGGGACTGGGGGTCAGGGGGGTTGGGGCTCGAGCAAGGGGAGACTGGGGATTGGGGTGCATATGGGGACCAATCAGGAGGAGCCAGTAAAGGGCTGAGTGAAAGCTGGGGATCTTACTGTGAGTAAATAGTGGTGAGTGAATGTGGAACTAGGGGATGGAGACCTGGGAGAAGCAAGGGGGATGGAAGATTCTTGAACTCAGGGCTATTGGACCTTAGGATGCTTCACTACAAGTAGCTCTTGCGGCAGACTAGATCATCATTTAAAAGGAAATGGGACAAATATTTGAAAAGGAAGAATATAAAAGGATCTGAGATGAATGGGATTACAGGAGAGAGTACCAGCACTGGCACAGGCGCCGAGTCCAAGGGGACATAGGTGCAAACTATAAAAAGGCAAGTTCAGGATTGATGTCAGGAAGCACTTCTTCACACAAATGGGGACTGATACCTGAAATTCTCTTCCATATAGTCTGGTAGAGGCTAATCTCTGAAATCATTCAAGAGGCAGTTGGACGCTGTCATCATGAACATATCCCATAGATAGATGGATGAGCCAAATGGCCTCCCTAATCTGTACTTATCTTTGTGACCTCTGTGATTCGAAATTACACTTAACTACTAATACAAAAGCAAAATACTGCGGATGCTGGAAATCTGAAATAAAAACAGAAAATGCTGGAAATACTCAGCAGGTCAGGCAGCATCTGTAGAGAGAGAAACAGAGTTAACGTTTCAGGTCGATGACCCACGTTTACTCTGTTTCTCTCTCCACAGATGCTGCCTGACCTGCTGAGTATTTCTAGCATTTTCTGTTTTTATTGCACTTAACTACCGATTGATATCATTGTTAGGGAGGAGGAATGGGATGAGTTAGAGATTAGGGAAAAACTGATTATCACCCATTGCACCTTCCAAATGTGTCAGCCGTGGCTCAGTGGGTAGCACTCTTGTCTGAGTCAGAAGGTTGTGGGTTGAAGTCCCACTCCAGAGGCTTGAGCACAAAAATATAGGCTGACACTCCAGTGCAGTGCTGAGGGACAGCTGCACTGTTGGAGGTGTCGGCTTTCAGATGAGACGTTAAACTGAGGGCCCGTCTACTCTCTTAGGTGGACGTAAACGATCCCATGGCACTATTCCCTCAATCAACATAACAAAAACAGATTATCTAGTCATTATCACATTGCTGTTTGTGGGCGCTTGCTGTGCACAAATTGGCTGCTGCGTTTCCTACATTACAACAGTGATTATACTTCAAAAGTACTTCAATGGCTGTAATACGATTGGGATGTCTTGAGGTTGTTAAAGGCGCTATATAAATTCAAGTCTTTCTATTTCTTTTCTTGAAGGTGGCTCCACTGACCTCCATACCTCCTTGTCTTTTCAGTTTCGTATTTGGGTCGAGTATACATGTGACCTCTCATTGGCCTCTTCCATAAACTCTGAACCAGTTGAGATAGCCAGACAAGAACCATTCGCCAACAGTGTTGCTGGTACCAAATCAGATTAATCGACCCCCTCAAACCAATCCTACATCCAAATAAAAGATTACACATACTTAGTGTATAAGAACTGCCATAAAGTTTTAGTCCATGACATTGCGTATATCAGAGGAGGAAGTACATTGAAATGCAATAATGTATCTTGGAGATAAGAGACATCTGCATCATGCTACAGATTGCAGCCATGACATTGTGAATATCTCGTTGGTGCTCCAGCATTCTTTTCCAAAATACCATGTAACTGTTTATAACTCACTCCACAGCTTTGTTCTACTTTACCTCTATGATCTTGTTCATCCCTACAACCCAGCCCATACGCTACACTGTTAAGATTCTGATATACTCACCATTCCCCTCCTCCCTGCCTAACCATCAGTGGCACAACCTTTAGCCATCTGGTTCTACACTTTGGAATATTCTTCCTAAACCCTTCTCCTTGCTATTTTGCTTTCCATGTCCAAAAGCTTATGTTCACCACCCCTCCACTTGCCTGGATGGATGCAGCCCCAACAACACTCAAGAAGCTTGACACCATCCAGGACAAAGCAGCCCGCTTGATTGGCACCCCATCCGCCACCTTAAACATTCACTCCTTCCACCACTGGTACACCATGGCTGCAGTGTGTACCATCTAACAAGATGCACTGCAGCAACTCACCAAGGCTTCTTCGGCAGCACCTCCCAAACCCACAGCCTCTACCACCTAGAAGGACAAGGGCAGCAGGCGCATTGGAACACCACCACCTCCAAGTTGCCCTCCAAGTCACACACCATCCTGACTTGGAAGTATATCGCCGATCCTTCATCGTCGCTGGTTTAAAACCCTAGAACTCCCTCCCTAACAGCACTGTGGGAGTACCATCACCACACAGACTGCAGCGGTTCAAGGCAGCTCACCACCACCTTCTCAAGGGCAGCTAGGGATGGGCAATAAATGCTGGCCTTGGCAGCGATGTTCACATCCCATGAACGAATAAAAAAAATCTTTCCTCCGACCGTTCAGTATCTGCTTCTCCCGAGCATCTCCTTTGTGAAGCACCTTAAAGGTGTTTTATAAATGCAGGTTGTTGTTTTTGTTGAAGAGGGTGCTCCCCCTTCTGAACATAGAAACATAGAAACATAGAAGATAGGAGCAGGAGTAAGCCATTCGGCCCCTCGAGCCTGCTCCGCCATTCAATGCGATCATGGCTGATCATCCAATTTCAGTACCCGGTCCCTGCTTTCTCCCCATACCCCTTGACCCCTTTAGCCTTAAGAAATATATCCAACTCCTTCTTGAATATATTTAATGTATTGGCCTCTACTGCCTTCTGTGGTAGAGAATTCCACAGGTTCACCACTCTCTGGGTGAAGAAATTCCTCCTCATTTCTGTCCTAAATGGCCTACCCCTTATCCTTAGACTGTGACCCCTGGTTCTGGACTCCCCGACCATCGGGAACATCCTTCCTGCATCTAGTCTGTCCAGTCCTGTCAGAATTTTATAAGTTTCAATAAGATCCCCTCTCATTCTTCGAAACTCCAGCGAGTACAAGCCCAATCGTCCCAATCTCTCCTCATACGTCATTCCTGCCATCCCAGGTATCAGCCTGGTGAATCTTCGCTGAACTCCTTCCATGGCAAGAACATCCTTCCTCAGGTAAGGCGACCAAAACTGTACACAATACTCAAGGTGTGGTCTCACCAAGGCCCTGTACAACTGCAGCAAGACATCCTTGCTCCTGTACTCAAACCCTCTCGCTACGAAGGCCAACATACCATTTGCCTTCTTAACCGCCTGCTGCACCTGCATGCTTACCTTCAGCGACTGGTGCACAAGGACACCCAGGTCTCGTTGCACTTCCCCTTTGAAATAAAGAGTAGATTGTCTTTCAAAAGCTAGGCTTTATTAGCCTTAAAAAACCAGCAAGTACCTGTTGAGCACCCAGTCTCAACCACTGTAGAAAACTGAATTTAAGATGGCCACCACAGGTCACATGGAATCAACTAACCAATAAGTTTACAGTATATATCTCAAGGCAGGAAAACAGGCAACCAATTACAATGCTTCTTATAAAACAAGAATAATCACCACATTCACCCCTCCTTTTAAAATATACTTCAACCTAGGTAGCCTTTACAGTTTACAATTAGTTATTTATGACTAGAGCAATACATGTATAATGCCTTCAACAATTTTAAAATTTTACTATTAATTTATTAATTATTTTAAAAGTCCATTTTTAATCGGTCGACCGGATATCTTGTTCGTGTCGACCTTCTTAGCCTTGATGGAGTTCCTTGCCCTCCCACACCAGGAGACACAGAAATATCTTCTACAGGGAGGCTATCAATATCCCGATTATCAACGGTTTCCGGATTGGAAGTCCCATTAGAAGGTAGACTGGGAGGGTCATGAACATCCATCGGGGGCAGACTAAGAGAATTGTAAGTGTCTGCAATAGGATTAGAAATGTTCGTAGTATCTGTGACGACATCAACATTATCTGAATTATGGCTATTGTTAATGTCCTCAGGAGAGGGCTGGCCACCACAAGGAGCTAAGTCTTTAACTGAAACTGTACTTTCTTTCCCATCTTGGAATCGAATGTGAGCATATTGGGAATTTGCCTCCAATAGCTCCACCTCCTCCACTAAAGGATCATACTTTGACAGTCTAACATGGCGTCGGAGCAGCACAGGTCCCTGCATAGTAAGCCATGAAGGTACCGAATATCCCGTAGTGGATCTCCGCGGATAGTTGAAGAGCCTTTCATGGGGGGTCACATTAGTAGCCGTTGAAAGCAATGATCTAATGGAATGCAGGGCATCAGGCAGTACCATTTCCCACTGTGTATTCTTAAGGTTCCGGGATGTCAAAGCCAACATAACTGCCTTCCAGATCACCCCATTGTATCGTTCACACTGTCCATTACCCTGGGGATTATACGGGGTAGTTCTGCTAGTAGAAATTCCCCAACTCTGGAGGTATTCCTTCAACTGGGAAGACATAAAAGAACTTCCCTGATCCGAATGGATATACGCAGGCATCCCAAAGATGACAAAAAGTTGAGTCAGACATTTAATAACTGTAGCAGCTGATACATCTGCACAAGGAAAAGCAAAAGGGAACCTTGAAAACTTATCCACAACAGTAAATATATATCGATTCTGAGTCGTTGAAGGAAGAGGCCCCTTAAAATCAACGCTCAGGCGTTCAAAGGGAGAAGTAGCCTTTATAAGATGAGCTCGTTGAGGCTTAAAGAAATTCGGTTTACACCGGGCGCAGACAGAGCATGATGAAGTCATCCGCTTGACGTCTTCAACTGAAAAGGGCAAATTCTTACTGCGTACGAAGTGTATCATTCTCGTAACACCAGGATGGCACAAAGCATTATGAAGATTAATAAGCGTATCTCCGTGAAGCACAGAACAATAAGCCCTCGACAGCGCATCAGCGGCAACATTATCCTTCCCCGGACGATAGACTATATCGAAATGATAGCATGCCAACACAATCCTCCACCTCATTATTTTATCATTCTTAATCTTTCCGAAATGTTTGACATCAAACATGAAGGACACAGATTTTTGGTCAGTTACCAACGTAAAATGTCGCCCAGATAAATAATGTCTCCATTTACGCAGTGCTTCTACTATTGCGTACGCCTCTTTCTCTATTGATGAATGTCTCTGCTCACTATTGCTCAGAGTACGTGAGAAAAAGGCCACAGGTCTTCCATTTTGGTTCAGGGTAGCCCCAATTGCAAAATCGGAAGCGTCCGTCTCAATCACAAAGGGAACCTGCTCATCAATAGAATGCACAACTGCTCCAAGGATATCCTTTTTAAGATTATCAAAACACATCCTGGCCTCCCATGATAGAGGATATGTCGTAACCCGAATAAGGGGCCGGATCTTCTGTGAGAAGTTTGCAATCCAATTAGAATAATAAGAAAACAGTCCAACAACTCGTTGCAAGGCCTTAGAATTAGTAGGGCAAGGTAACTCAATCAGTGGTCGCAGCCGTTCTGGATCTGGTTTAATCTTGTTTCCCGAGATAATATACCCCAGTAAATTTACCTCGGTGGTGAAAAGATACACTTCTCTTTATTGAAAGTTAAGCCAACTTTTTCCGCAACTTGAAGGAATCTTTCTAGATTAAAATCGTGCTCCACCCTTGATTTGCCACACACCGTGATGTCATCTAAATATGAGAAGGTGTCAGAGAGAGAGTTATCACTTATAAAAGCATCCATTGCCCATTGAAAACAGGCGACACCGTTAGTAACACCGAATGGTACTCGGCAAAACTGGTACAGCTTTCCGCCAGCTTCAAAGGCCGTATATGGTTTCACAGAATCACAGAAACCCCACAGTGCAGATAGAGGCCATTTCAGCCCATCGAGCCTGCACCGACACATATCCCACCCAATCCCCGTAACCCCATGTATTTAATCCCCCTAACACTAAGGGTTTGTCCCTCTTAGTGATAGGAATCTGATGATAAGCACTCTTTAGGTCAATAGTGCTAAAAACCTTATATTGAGATACTTTATTGATAAGCTCATCAATCTTAGGCAGGGGGTATGCATCTAATTGAGTATACCTGTTAATAGTTTGAGAGTAGTCTATCACCATTCGCTTCTTATGTCTCTCATTAGTGGTGACAACTACCTGTGCCCGCCAGGGCGAAAAACTAGGTTCAATGATTCCTTCCGATAAAAGACGTTGAACTTCAGAATTAATAAATTCTTTATCCTGACTGCTATACCTTCTTGACTTGGTAGCAATTGGCTTACAGTCCGGCATCAAATTGGAAAAAAGTGATAATGGAGAAATGAATAAAGAAGTTAATCCACAAATAGACAAAGGTGGCTTGGTTCCTCTGAAAGAAAGACTGAGGGACTCATGTAATTGAAGCACATCATGACCAATCAAAATGTCTGCACAGAGATTAGGCAGAACGGATAGGCGTATATCAGTATACGTATTACCTAGGAGAATTAATTTCACAAGGCAACAACCAGCTACTTGTGAGGTGAGAGTCGTCTGAGCCATACACACCTGATAGGAAACAGGCGAAATTTTCAAACGCTTCTCCCTCACAAACTGAAGACTTATAAAGCTCTCAGTACTGCCCGTATCTATAAGGGCCTTCACTTCTAACCCATTAACTTGGGCCATAACTATAGCTTTGTTTAGGCCATGGGAAAAGGCGGCAGAAACTGATGCAATAAACGCCCTATCTAAAGGCTGAATGGTCGCAGAGGAGGCAACCGATTTGCAAACACGTGCATAATGACCTCCCTTGCCGCATTTACTACACACAGCCTCCCGGGCAGGGCACTTCAGACGGGGGTGCCGGGCGTTCCCGCAAAAATAACACTTCTGAATCCTAGAGGCAACAGCTGCCGAAGTAGAAACTGTTTCGGAATCTGGTAAACCACTCCTATTAAATCCACGTAACTCCCTTTCATCCGGAACTGCCGAAACCACGGTCGCAGGCCGATCAAAAAGAGCATAAGAATCCAAACTTCTCTGAGCCAAATCCAATGTAGAGGCTTGCTCAAAAGCACTCTTAAGATCCAAAGTCTTATTTTCTAATAACCGCTGACGAATTGATCTAGACAGTAATCCATTAATAAATGCATCCCGTACCGACTCTTCCTTATGTTCTTCTGCAGACACGGCCTTATAATTACAGTTAGCACCAAGGCGCCGGAGTGCTTTGAAATAAAGAATAGATTTGCCTTCCAAAGCTAGGCTTTATTAACTTTAAAATCTGCAGCACATCTTCCCACATCCAATCCCAACCAAAGCTGGAAAAGAACTGAATTTAAGGTGGCCACAACACATGTGATCATCAACTACCAATGAGATTACAACATATATCCCAAGGCAGTTAACAAACAACCAATCACAATACTTTTACTAAACAAGGAATAATCACCACATTCACCCCTCCTTTTAAAATATACTCCAACCTAAATAAACTTTACAATTTATAATTAATTATTTACAACTAAAACTATGCACAACAAGAATAAAAATGTTCACATGACACAATACTAAGTGAACAACAACAAATAGTAACATTGCACATAAGTATTAAGTATCTCTCAACTAAAACAATATACTATAATATTTCAACAATTTTAAAACATTACTATCAATTTAAAAGTCCATTTTCAATCGGTCGACTGGATATCTTGTTCGTGTCGACCTTCTTAACCTTGGTGAAATTCCTTGCCCTCCCACACCAGAAGGCACAGAAGTATCTTCAGCGGGAAGGCTATCCATATCCCGATTTTCAACGGTCTCCGGATTAGAAATCCCATCAGAAGGTAAACTGGGACGGTCATAAACATCTATCAAGGGCTGACTAATAGAAATATAATTATCTGCAATCGGATTGGAAATATTCGTAATATCTGTAACAGCGTCCACATTATCTGAATCATGACTATTGTTAATATCCTCAGAAGAGGGCTGGCCCCCACAAGGAGCCAAGTCTTTAATTGAAACAGTACTTTCTTTCCCATCTTGGAATCGAATATGAGCATATTGGGAATTTGCCTCCAACAGCTCCACCTCCTCCACCAAAGGATCATATGTTGACAATCTAACATGGCGTCGAAGCAGCACAGGTCCCTGCATAGTAAGCCATGAAGGTACCGAATATCCCGTAGTAGATCTCCGCGGTTAGTTAAAGAGCCTTTCATGGGGGGTCACATTAGTAGCCGTTGAAAGCAATGATCTAATGGAATGCAGGGCATCAGGCAGTACCACTTCCCACTGTGTATTCTTAAGATTCTGGGATGTCAAAGCCAACATAACTGCCTTCCAGATCACCCCATTGTATCGTTCGCACTGTCCATTACCCTGGGGATTATACGGGGTAGTTCGGCTAGTAGAAATTCCCCGACTCTGAAGGTATTCCTTCAACTGGGAAGACATAAAAGAACTTCCCTGATCCGAATGGATATACGCAGGCATCCCAAAGATGACAAAAAGTTGAGTCAGACATTTAATAACTGTAGCAGCTGATACATCTGCACAAGGAAAAGCAAAAGGAAACCTTGAAAACTCATCCACAACAGTAAATATATATCGGTTTTGAGTAGTTGAAGGAAGAGGCCCCTTAAAATCGACGCTCAAACGTTCAAAAGGAGAAGTAGCCTTTATAAGATGAGCTCGTTGAGGCTTAAAGAAATTCGGTTTACACCGAGCACAGGTAAAACATGATGAAGTCATCCGCTTGACGTCTTCAACTGAAAAAGGCAAGTTCTTACTGCGTACAAAGTGTATCATCCTCGTAACCCCAGGATGACATAAGGCATTGTGAAGATTAATAAGCGTATCTCCGTGAATCACAGAACAATAAGCCCTCGACAGTGCATCAGCAGCAACATTATCCTTCCCCGGACGATAAACTATGTCAAAATGGTAACATGCCAACTCAATCCTCCATCTCATTATTTTATCATTTTTGATCTTTCCAAAATGTTTAACATCAAACATAAAGGACACAGATTTTTGATCAGTTACCAACGTGAAATGTCGCCCCGATAAATAATGTCTCCATTTACGCAATGCTTCTACTATTGCGTATGCCTCTTTCTCTATTGAAGAATGTCTTTTTTCACTATTGTTCAAAGTACGTGAGAAAAAGGCCACAGGTCTTCCATTTTGGTTCAGAGTAGCCCCAATTGCAAAATCTGAAGCATCCGTCTCGATCACAAAGGGAACCTGCTCATCAATGGAATGCACAACTGCTCCTAAAATATCCTTTTTAATATTCTCAAAACATGTCCTGGCCTCCCATGATAGAGGATATGTCGTAACCCGAATAAGAGGCCGGATCTTCCGTGAAAAATTTGCAATCCAATTAGAATAATAAGAAAACAGTCCAACAACTCGTTGCAAAGCCTTAGAATTAGTAGGACAAGGTAAATCAATCAATGGTCGCAGACGTTCTGGATCTGGTTTAATCTTGTTTCCCGAGATAATATACCCCAATAGATTTACCTCAGTAGTCGAAAAGATACATTTCTCTTTGTTAAAAGTTAAACCAACTTTTTCCGCAGCTTGAAGGAATCTTTTAAAATTAGAATCATGCTCCATCCTTGATTTGCCACACACTGTGATGTCATCTAAGTATGAAAAGGTGTCAGAGAGGGAGTTATCACTTATAAAAGCATCCATTGCCCGTTGAAAACAAGCAACACCATTAGTAACACCAAATGGTATTCGGCAAAACTGATACAGCTTTCCACCAGCCTCAAAGGCCGTATATGGTTGATCCTTCTTAACAATAGGAATCTGATGATAAGCACTCTTTAAATCAATAGTGCTAAAAACCTTATACTGAGATACTTTGTTGATAAGCTCATCAATCTTAGGCAAAGGGTACGCATCTAATTGAGTATACCTATTAATAGTTTGGGAATAGTCTATCACCATTCGTTTCTTGTGTCTCGCGTTAGTCGTGACAACTACCTGTGCTCGCCAAGGTGAACAACTAGGTTCAATGATTCCTTCCAATAAGAGACGTTGAACTTCAGAATTAATAAATTCTCTATCCTGACTACTATATCTTCTTGACTTGGTAGCAATTGGCTTACAATCCGACATCAAATTGGAAAAAAGTGATAATGGAGAAATAGATAAAGAGGTTAATCCACAAATAGATAAAGGTGGCTTAGTCCCTCCAAATGAAAGACTAAGAGACTCGTGTAACTGAAGCACATCATGTCCAATCAAAATATCCGCACAGAGATTAGGCAAAACAGATAGGCGTATATCAGTATACGTATTACCTAGAAGAATCATTTTCACAAAGCAACAACCAGCTATTTGTGAAGTAAGGGTCGTCTGAGCCATACACACCTGATACGTAACAGGCGAAATTTTCAAATGCTTCTCCTTCGCAAACTGAAGACTTATAAAACTCTCAGTACTGCCCGTATGTATAAGGGCCTTCACTTCCAACCCATTAACTTGAGCCATAACTATAGCTTTGTTTAGGCCATGAGCAAATGCAGCAGAAATTGATGCAATAAACGCCCTATCTAAAGGCTGAATAGTCACAGAGGAGGTAGTGGAGGAGGGCCCTCCCACACCAGGAGAGGAGGAGGTAATTGAACCTGATGATTTGCACACACGTGCATAATGACCTCTCTTGCCGCATTTACTACACACAGCCTCCCGAGCAGGACACTTCAGACGAGGGTGCCGGATATTCCCACAAAAATAACACTTCTGAATCCTAGAGGCAACAGCCGCCGAAGTAGAAACTGTTTCAGAATCTAGTAAACCACTCCCATTAAGTCCACATAATTCCTTTTCATCCGAAACTGCCGAAACCATAGTCGCAGGCCGATTAAAAAGAGCATAAGAATCCGAACTTCTCTGAGCCACATCCAATGTAGAAGCTTGCTCAAAAGCACTTTTAAGATCCAAAGTCTTATTTTCTAATAACCGCTGACGAATTGATCTAGACAGTAATCCATTAATAAAAGCATCCCGTACCGATTCTTCCTTATATTCTTCAGCCGTCACGGCCTTATAATTACAGTTAACACTAAGGCACCGAAGTGCTTGTAAATAAGTATCCAAAGATTCTCCCACCTGCTGCCTACGGGCAGATAGAAGGTGACGTGCAAATACCTCATTCTTTGGTTTAACAAAAATCTTTTCCAATGTTGAAATATCCACTTCATAAGTTTTACAGTCCAAAATATATTTATATACATCCGGAGCAATGTAGTTGATCAGCATATTCAGCTTATTTAGAGACTCTTGATCCAACACGCCCAAAAAGTTTTTAAATGTACAATACCAATGTTTCCATTTATCATCCACTCCAGCAGAATTGGGGTCAGCCTTGAATCGTTCTGGTTGAAGATATCGCTCCATTCTAACATAAAGTTAATAAATTGAAATAAAGAATAGATTTGCCTTCCAAAGCTAGGCTTTATTAACTTTAAAATCTGCAGCACATCTTTCCACATCCAGTCCCAACCAAAGCTGGAAAAGAACTGAATTTAAGGTGGCCACAACACATCATGTGATCATCAACTACCAATGAGATTACAACATATATCCCAAGGCAGTTAACAAACAACCAATCACAATACTTTTACTAAACAAGGAATAATCACCACATGCTTGTAAATAAGCATCCAAGGATTCTCCCGCCTGCTGCCTACGGGCAGATAAAAGGTGACGTGGAAATACCTCATTTTTGGGTTTAACAAAAAAAAATTTCAACATAGCAATAGCCAATTCATAAGTTTCACAGTCCAAAATATACTTATACACATCCGGAGCAATGTAGTTGATTAGTATATCCAACTTATTCAGAGATTGCTGATCCAACACACCCAAAAAGTTTTTAAATGTACGATACCAATGTTTCCATTGATCATCCACTCCTGCAGAATTAGGGTCAGCATTAAATCGTTCCGGTCGAAGATATCGTTCCATTATAGCAAAAGGTTAATAAATTGAAATAAGGAGTAGATTGCCTTTCAAAAGCTAGGCTTTATTAACCTTAAAAAACCAGCAAGTACATGTTGAGCACCCAGTCTCAACCACTGTAGAAAACTGAATTTAAGATGGCCACCACAGGTCACATGGAATCAACTAACCAATAAGTTTACAGCATATATCTCAAGGCAGGAAAACAGGCAACCAATTACAATGCTTCTTATAAAACAAGAATAATCATCACACCCTTCTCCCAATCTATTGCCATTCAGATAATAATCTGCCTTCCTGTTTTTGCCACTAAAGCAGATAACCTCACATTTATCCACGTTATATTGCATCTGCCATGCTTTTGCCCAATCACCCAACCTATCCAAGTCATCCTGGAGTTTCTCGGCATCCTCCTCACAGCACATACGCCCACCCAGCTTTGTGTCATCTGCAAATTTGGAGATATTACATCTAGTTCCCTTGTCTAGATCATTAATATATATTGTGAATAGCTGGGGTCCAAGGACCGATCCCTGCGATACCCCACTAGTCACTGCCTGCCACTCGGAAAAAGACCCGTTTATTCCAACTCTTTGCTTTCTGAACTTTGACCTCTCAACCCTTCAGTTTGGGCCTTGGGCAAGACGTCCCCATTACTACCTTGCCAGGTGAACAAGCTCCACCTTCAATGATTGCCAATGGCTCACTAGCTTGTGGAGATGCAGGTGGCTTGATTTATGATTCCCTCTGGTGCAGTAAAGGTGGTTCTTCAGCTGGTGAACCCGGCATTCAACTGGGTTATGAGTTCAACCCAGAAATGCTTCCTGCTGTGAATTTGTCATGTGTGCTCACACCCAAATATCACTGCCCTCCTGGACAATACCTGCTGAGCAATGGAAGACACTTCCGTGCCCATAAAATGTGCTTTTCTTGTTTTCACAGTCACAGTTTGCATGCTTCTCATTAGCACATCTGGATAACCGAACAAGCTCTTCCATGGGGTGAAGAGGCTATTTTCCTGCTTGTTAAGCTGCTAATCTGATGGGGGGAGTAAGCTTTCATAAGGCTGGGTATCATACTGCTATTGCTTAGAGACTCCTTGGATTCCTTTGTGTTTGCAAATTGTGAGGCTTCGATGATATACATGACTGAGCAATATCTGGAAAGTTATCTCTGCAGCTTATATAAATGATTATATAAATGCCACAGATGTCCTTGCCTTATCCACTCAACCAAACCCTCGCCACCACCTTTGATGCCCCAGTCCCTATTAAAACAATTACTCTCTCTTACCCGGGCCGCTCCCCCTGGTATGGACCTCATCTTCGCTCCCTTAAGTTCAAGGGATGCAGACTTGAATGGATATGGTGGACAACTGGTTTAGTCATTCACCGCCAGATCTGTCTGGACCACATAAAGCATTATTGGGTCCTGCTCTTGTCTGCCAAAATTGCTCACTATTCCAGAATCATTCTGGAATGCAAAGATAAACCCCGGCTCCTAGGGGAAAAATTGGGTGTCGCCCCTTTTGGGGCACTAACGTCGCCTTAGCACCCCGAAGAAATCAGCGCCCCTCCGCCTGGCATTCAGTTGTCGTGCCTCAAGCAGGAGGTGGAGCACTACTGGAAGCGCTCCACCTCCATCGTGGGGCGCTACAACTGAATATCGCGGCACTATGTGCAACAGTGCCACGAGCTGCGGCACATAGCGCCGTGTCATTGCAGGCCTCCTCCCCTGATTAAAGGGGAGGGGCCTAGCGCTGCGCACACCGGGGCCCTGCTAGACCACCGGGGAGCGGGGTGGCATGAAAGCAGCCTGGCACTCAAGAGGAGTGCCGGGCTGAGCGATCGCGGCCAGCACCCCGAGGAAAAAAGGGGAGGGTGGCAGGCGGCCAAAAATAAAATGGCTGCCCGCCACCGCTGCAAAACGCCCCCCTAACCCTGTCAGACATATTGTCCGGCGATAGGCCAGGGGGCGCTACCGACTACCGCTGCCGCTAACCTCTCGCTGAATTTCGCGGGAGGCGATAGCGGCGCCGCGCCCGGGCACTAGGGGTTTTGCGTCCTGTTAGCGCCCCTCAATTTTTCCCCCCTATTCTCTATTGCGAACTGTCTTCTTAAACACCTCTCCCCTGTCTCCTCCACCCTCACCTCTGACAACAAGTGTGAGGAGCTCATGGACTTCTCTAAGTCTAAGATTGAGACCATCTGATCAGCTGCCTCTGCCACTTCCCTTCCTTCCCTTAGGCCACTGGGCCAAACTTCCTTTATGGTTCCCCCCGCCCTAGCCCTGAACTCACATGTTTCTCCAGTTTCTCTCTGATCTCCCATCATGACCTCTCTGCACTCATCTTGTCCATGAGACCCACACCCTGCTCCCTCGACCCTATTCCCACCAAACTGCTGACCACCCAACTTCCTTTTCTGGCTCCCATGTTAGCTGACATTGTTAACGGTTCTCTCTCCTCAGGTACTGTCCCCCTCGCCCTCAAATCTGCCGTCATCACCCCTCTCCTCAAAAAACCAACCCTTGACCCCCTCCGTCCTTGCAAACTACTGCCCCATATCCAGCCTCCCTTTCCTCTCCAAAGTTCTTGAGCGTGTTGTCGCCTCCCACATCCGTGCCCATCGTTCCCGCAATTCCATGCTTGAATCCCTCCAATCAGGTTTCCGCTCCGCCACAGTACCAAAATAGCTCTCATCAAAGTCACAAATGATATCCTTTGTGACTGTGACAAAGGTAAACTATCCATCCTTGTCCTTCTTGACTTGTCTGCAGCCTTTGACACAGTTGACCACTTCATCCTTCTCCAACGCCTCTCCACCATCATCCAGCTGGGTGGGACTGCACTCGCCTGGTTCCATTCTTATTTTTCTAATCATAGCCAGAGAATCACCTGCAACGGCTTCTCTTCCTGTTCCCTCATCCTTACCTCCGGTGTCCCCCAAGGATCTATCCTTGGCCCCCTCCTATTTCTCATCTACATGTTGCCCCTTGGCGACATCATCCGAAAATACGGCATCAGTTTCCACATGTACGCTGATGACACCCAGCTCTACCTCACTACCAGTTCTCTCGACCCCTCCACAGTCTCTAAATTGTCAGACTGCTTGTCCGACATCCAGTTCTGGATGAGCAAAAATTTTCTCCAATTAAATATTGGGAAGACTGAAGCCATTGTTTTCAGTCCCCGCCACAAACTCCGTTCCCTAGCCACTGACTCCATCCCTCTCCCAAACATCTGTCTGAGGCTGAAACACACTGCTCGCAATCTTGGTGTCATGCTTGACCCTGAAATAAGCTTCCGACCACATATCCACTTATCTACTAAGACTGCCTATTTCCACCTCTGTAACATTGCCCGTCTCTGCCCTTGCCTCAGCTCATCCGCTGCTGAAACCCTCATCCATGCCTTTGTTACCTCTAGACTTGACTATTCCAACACACCCCTGGCTGGCCTCCCACATTCTACCCTATGTAAACTTGAGGTCATCCAAAACTTGTTTGCCCGTGTCCTAACTCGCACCAATTCCCATTCACCCAACACCCCTGTGCTCGCTGACCTACATTGGCTCCCAGTTAAGCAACGCCTCGATTTCAAAATTCTCATCCTTGTTTTCAAATCCCTCCATGGCCTCGCCCCTCCCAAACTCTGTAATCTCCTCCAGCTCCACAACCCCCCAAGATATCTGCGCTCCTGTAATTCTGCCCTCTTGAGCATCCCTGATTATAATTGTTCAACCATTGGTGGCCGTGCCTTCTGTTGCCTAGGCCCTCAGCTCTGGAATTCCCTGCCTAAACCTCTCTGCCTTGCTACCTCTCTTTCCTCCTTTAAAACGCTCCTTAAAACTTACCTCTTTGACCAAGCTTTTGGTCACCCGCCCTAATTTCTCCTTATGTGTCAAATTTTTTGTATTTTATTACTCCTGTGAAGTGCCTTGGGGCGTTTTACTCTGTTAAAGGTGCTATATAAATACAAGTTGTTGTTCCTGTTGTTGTTATATGCACATAGTTAAGACTACATCTGAATGTGGAAAGAGTGAAAGTTTTGGTTAAAAGAACAGTACTCAACACCGAGAGTTGAATACAAATATTATAATTACTGAATTCTAACATGTGTTGGTCATTAGCATGCGAATTAAGTTGCTCGCACATGAATCAGTGAGTAAATGAGGGTAGTAGGGCATCATTGAATATTAGGGCTGTAGTTTTGCACGTGATGCTTGGTTTATGGGCAGTCTGTGAAGTTCTGTAAAGTCAGGAGTATGCCATAACATTTATCAATGGCTCCTGCAATTAACTTAAAATATCATGAAATTCACTGATGAATTTCACAGACTATACACAACCCATGGACCACATGCAAAAATTTACAACTCTAGCAGTAATTCTGTATATATTTAATTTGCTGGGTGTAGCTAAGCCATAGCAAATAATAAATAATAAATAAATTAAAAGTAAATTAGGTGAAGGATCACATTTAAGAGCAAAAGGAAGTACGGAACCACAAAAAGCCATTTTGCTCCACCGAGCCCATTCCTCCCAACAAAGCATGTGCATCTTATACAGTTAGGAACTTTCCCCAAATTCTTTAGGGAGTATATTTTTGCTGTTTGCACCATTTTCCCAAGGCTTCCACAGCTCTTCCGCCAAAGTTATTCTCTTACAGGCGGTTGGTTAACTGTCACAAATGAAACTTTCAAATGGATAAAATGTTATCATTTCTTCTTGGTCTCTGAAGATACTTAGAATCATAGAATCATAGAATGGTTTCAGCAGAGAAGGAGGCCATTTGGCCCGTCGAGCCCGTACCGGCTCTCTGCAAAAGTACTTAAGTTAGTTCCACTCCCTCACCTTTTCTCTGTAGCCCTGCAAATTTCTTTCTTTCAGGTATTTATCCAATTCCCTTTTGAAAGCCACGATTGAATCTGCCTCCACCACCTTCTCAGGCAGTGCATTCCAGATGCTAACCGCTCGCTGCTTAAAAAGGTTTTTCCTCATGTCGCCTTTGGCTCTTCTGCCAATCACCTTGAATCTGTGTCCTCTGGTTCTCGACCCTTCTGCCAATGGGAACAGTTTCTCTCTATCTACTCTGTCTAGACCCCTCATGATCTTGAGCGCCACTATCAAATCTCCTCTTAACCTTCTCTGCTCTAAGGAGTACAACCCTGCTTCTCTAGTCTATCCATGTAACTGAAGTCCCTCATCCCTGGAACCATTCTTGTAAATCTTTTCTGCACCCTCTCTAAGGCCTTCAAATCCTTCCTCAAGTGCAGTGCCCAGAATTGGACACAATACTCCAGTTGAGGTCGGATTAGTGTTTTATAAAGGTTCATCATATAACTTCCTTGCTTTTGCACTCTATTTATGAAGCCGAGGATCACGTAAGCCTTTTTAACTGCTTTCTCAACCTGCCCTGCCACCTTCAATGATTTGTGCACATATATCCCCAGGTCTCTCTGTTCATGCACCCCCTTTAGAATTGTACCCTTTAGTTTATATTGCCTCATTCTTCCTACCAAAATGTATCACTTCGCACTTTTCTGCGTTAAATTTCATCTGCCACGGATCCGCCCATTTCACCAGCCTATCTATGTCCTCTTGAAGTCTATCACTATCCTCCTCACTATTCACTATACTTCCAAGTTTTGTTTCATCTGCAAATTTTAAAATTGTGCCCTGTACTCCCAAGTCCAAGTCATTAATATATATCAAGAAAAGCAGTGGTCTTAGTACCGACCCCTGGGTAATACCACTGTACACCTACCTCCAGTCCGAAAAATAATCGTTCACCACCACTCTCTGTTTCCTGTCACTTAGCCAATTTCGTATCCATGCTACCACTGTCCCATTTATTCCATGGGCTTCAACTTTGCTGGCAAGCCTGTTATGTGGCACTTTATCAAACGCCTTTTGGAAGTCCATGTACACTACATCCAATGCATTGCCCTCATCAACCCTCTCTGTTACCTCAGTAAAAAACTCAATCAAGTTAGTTAAACACGATTTTGCCTTTAACAAATCCATGCTGGCTTTCCTTTATTAATCCACACTTGTCCAAGTGACTGTTAATTTTGCCCCAGATTATCGGGGGTGATTTTATCAATGGGGACGTAATGGAGGCGGGACTGCTGCTTGTCAGGTTTTAGTTCCGCCTCCATTGACTTCCGGCCAACCCATGCTATTTTCCCTTAATTGACCTTGTTAAGCCCACCCAGCGGGCTTAGCAGGCCAATTAAGGGAAAGCCGGTGACAGAGAACGTCAGCGTATGACGTTTCATCTGTCAAGATTTTTTGACAGATGAATTGTCATCATTTGACAGCTCTGAAAAGCTGTCAAACACTGACAATCTGTCTTCTAAGTTGAGTCCTTGTACTGAAAACTCACTTAGAACGTATTCCTGAGCAGAAAGCAGAAGGCTGCTGCATGACTCACCTCACACACTTACCTCTCCACACTTGCACTCATCACTCACCTGCACACCGGACATTTCGGCCTCTCTGACCCCCGCATACCCACGGCTCGCCTCGCTGACCCTGGCGAGGTTCAGAGCCATCGGAAAGCCCACAGTTTAGGTCTCAAAATAGGATTAGCCAAAAAACTGCCTGTTAACTACCTGTTAATAGGCAGTTAATTGGCATTAATCCCCTTCCTGCCTCGAGGAGACGGGACCCGGCGTGGGTCGGGTACCCACCTCCTGGGAAGATGGCACGGAGGCGGGTTCGGGGCGGGATGGGTACCCGTTCCCAGATTGTGCTATTTTCCCGGCAGTCCCGCCTCCATACCCCCCTCCCAAGGGCTGGCAAAATTGCCCGCTTCATTTCTAAAAGCTTCCCCACCATCGAGATTAAACTGACTGGCCTGAAGTTGCTGAGTTTATCCTTACACCCTTTTTTGAACAAGGGTGTAACATTTGCAATTCTCCAGTCCTCTGGCACCACCCCCATATCTAAGGAGAATTGGAAAATTATGGCCAGTACCTCTGCAATTTCCACCTTTACTTCCCTCAGCATCCTAGGATGCATCCCATCCAAACCTTGTGACTTATCTACTTTAAGTACAGCCAGCCTTTCTGGTACTTCCTCTTCATCAATTTATTTCCCATCCAGTATCACAACTACCTCCATTTCACTATGACTTTGGCAGCATCTTCTTCCTTGGTGCAGACAGATGCAAAGTACTTATTTAGTACCTCAGCCATGCCCTCTGCCTCCATGCGTAGGTCTCCTTTTTGGTCCCTAATTGGCCCCATCCCTCCTCTTACTACCCGTTTACTATTTACATGCCTATAGAAGACTTTTGGATTCCTTTTTATGTTAGCTGCCAATCTATTCTCATACTCTCTCTTTTCCCCTCTTATTTCCTTTTTCACTTCCCCTCTGAACTTTCTGTATTCAGCCTGGTTCTCACTTGTATTCTCAACCTGACATCTGTCATATGCCCCCTTTTTCTGCTTCATCTTACTCTCTCTTTCATCGTCCAGGGGGCTCTGACTTTTGTTGCCCTACCTTTCCCCCTCGTGGGAATGAACCTCGACTGTACCCGAAGCATCTCCTCTTTAAAGGCAGCCCATTGTTTGATTATAGTTTTGCCTGCCAATCTTTGATTCCAATTTACCCGGGCTAGATCCATTCTCAACCCACTGAAATTGACCTTCCTCCAATTAAGTATTTTTACTCTAGATTGCTCTCTGTCCTTTTCCATAGCTAATCTAAACCTTATGATACTATGATCACTGTTCCCTAAATGTTCTCCTACTGCCATTGCTCCACTTGACCCACCTCATTCCCCAGAACCAGACCCAGCAATGCCTCCTTCCTCGTTGGGCTGGAAACGTACTGATCAAGAAAGTTCTCCTGAACACACTTCAGAAATTCTTCCCCCTCTCTACCCTTACACTATTACTATCCCTGTCTATATTAGGATAGCTGAAATCCCTGATTATCACTACTCTATAGTTCTTGCACCTCTCTGTAATTACCCTGTAAATTTGATCCTCTATATCCTTCACACAAGTTGGTGGCCTATAGAATACACCTAGTAGTGTAATGGCACCTCTATTGTTTCTTAACTCTAACCAAATAAATTCTGTCCTTGACCCTTCCAGGACATCCCCTCTCTCCAGCACTGTAATATTCTCCTTAACCAATACTGCCACACCACCTCCTTTCTTTTCTTCCTTATCTTTCTTGAACACCTTATATCAGGAATATTTAGTCCCCAATCCTGCCCTTTTTTGAACCAGGCCTCTGTTATCGCCACAACACCATATTCCCATGTGGCTATTTGCGCCTGCAGCTCACCAACCTTATTTACCACACTTCGTGTGTTTACATACATGCACTGTAAACCTGTCTTAGATCTTCTTGTATTCTCTCTTAGTCTGACCCCACCTAATACCGTACTATTTCTTACTCTAGTGTTATCTGTCTCTCCCAACCCTTTGTGCATCTTGCTTCTCCTTTCTAATGCAACATCCTGGTGCCTATCCCCCTGTCAAATTAGTTTAAACCCTCCCCAACTTGAGCAAAAACTGAGGACATCAATGTGGTATTACTGCCTACAATGATTTAACCCTGATCCTCTATTTCCATATGGAGCAATGATATACAGGATTGTTACACAAATAAGCAAAATGTAGAGTTAAGGTAAGGGACAAGGGCCTAGAAATTCGGTTGGCTTTGCGCCCAGTTTTCGCCCAAAGAGGGCTTTTGCGCCAATAGAGGAGTTCGCGCTGATATTCAGCGCTGCGGTAATGGTGGCGGTAGCCGGTAGCGCTGCGCCGGCACCGATGACGTCATCGGTGTGCGCAGTGCCCCGGTTCCGCCCCGATGCCGGCCCGAATCCCATATTCAGTTGCCGCCGCCTCCTCCGTGGCGGCCGCTACTTACATCCGGAGACCAGGGCCTTACTGCAGCCTTAGTGGGGCGCATAAAGGTGGAGGTGCGGCCGGCCGCTTTTTCGGCGGCCGCCTGCCCACACCTCCTTCCCCAGCCTCCTCCACCACCCCCCCCGCGGCATTGCCGGCTGCTTTCCGCGAGCCCGGCACTTCTCCGTGGTGCCGGGCTCATTTGCCGGCACAATCAGCGGCGATCTCCCCGTTGCAGGCACCTCCACCTTAAGAGAAGGAGGAGGCCTGCAGTACCGCAGCCTGCCGCACCGCATCGGATGGCGCAGCGGCGCCTACAGCGCTGAAATTCAGTTTCAGCGCCCCAAGCGGGGGCGGCCACACCCTGGAATAGCGCCCGGTTCCGACTTGGGGCGCAAAAACTGAATTTCTGACGGTCGCAAATGGCTCCCCGCCCAGCGCTAACTTTTGGGCGCAAACCAGCTGGCGGGCCCAAACTGAATTTCTAGGCCAAGGTTTGTTATTGAGAGTTCATCTCTAGATGTGACAGATCATGAATTAAGCTTTGTTCACAGGAGGGATGCAAATTCTAATAAGTAACATTGTTATGTTGAGTTAATTAGCTTAATAAAAAATTTAAATCAGAGTCAAAACCCCCATTGGTTTTTAAAAAACTGTCCCCTTAGTCCTTGAATTCGGAGGCTGCTTTAAATGAATTTGAATCCCACTGTTCTCTTGTTCTGCCTGGGAGCTGAGACCATGAATCAGTTGGAAAATTTGATACCGTCCAGCAGGTGTATTGTTTTGGGACCAATGTTGTGTAAATCCCAGGGTAGATGACGTGTTTACCCATCATTCCCTCTGGTTTTAATAAATGTGTTAAAGCTTCAGAGTGGTAGAATTGTTTTCTCTATATTTGCATTTGTTACTATGCTGATGTGATGTCTTCATTGACTTTAGGCCATGTGTATGTCTTTAGTTTAAATCAGGTAGCACTGCAGATGTAATGTTAAACATATTCCATGGTGTTACAGACTATGGTCAAACATTAGTCGTTCATATCTTGATTGTAAAACCCATTTAAAATGTTCTTTTGTAGCTGTTTTCCCCATGGGATTAAAACTGAACACTGTTCTTTCTCTGTTCTGCCATACACGGCTATAGTGAATATAATGACTTCTACTGAAGCATCTTGTGAGCCACAAGGGATGATGGATTTATGTGAAGAGGATTAAATATTCTTTAGAAGATAAGCAATAAATGAACAAACAGATAAAGCAGGAGATATGGTAGACAAGGGGCTGGATTAGTGGGATTAATAGAAAAAACAGTTGCTGTCTTTATGATGATATGTTTTGTGCTTTGTACTAGATCCACTTCTGTTTCTAACGCATAAATACTCCTAATGAAACCAAATGGCAGCTGAATAGGAAGAGAGATCCTCTCACTTTGATCTCTCCGACCAACTATCCCACACTCTGGCTCAATCAGCAATGTTTGGTTTATGTGCTGGGTTTCCAGTGTTTCTCTTTAATTTGTACACAGGCTATGGTCAGAAAAAAAGAGTTCTTGTATTTTCAAAAAAGATGTGTGCTATACATAAAAGATAATGTTTGAATTTGTAGCTCTTTTGGTGCATTCCGTTAAAGTATAAACTTCAAACTATAAATGTAATTTTACGCCTATTCCAACAAAATTACTTGAAAGCCATTCAAATGTAATTTTACAAACGCTATACTGATTAACATCTTTGCTTTACTCAAGCAAAGAGGAATTAAATTAAGTTCCTGACTGGATGGAATGGGGGAGGGGTAAGCAATTGATGGAAAGTATTCTGAGCAGGTGAAACCTCGACATTCAGTTGTCTCAATTGGTAGCACTCTTGATGCAGAGTCAGAGATTTGTGGCTTCCAGTCCCATGCCAGGACTTGAGCACATAATGGTCCGGGTTTTGCATTGAGAATAGCTCACCATTATTACAGCAACTTCTGGCGTCAGCACGTATGCATTTAAATGTGGAAATCTGGACGTTGCTGTCAGAGATACCCCCGCTCCGCCACAGGCTGCGTTGTAACAGTCCTCGCCGATAGATTTGGCACTGAAAGCAATGTAATGGCGTGAAGTTGCGGTGCTTACCCACTAATTACCCACTAACCATGCCAGAAAAGGTTAGGGTTGGTGCATTCAAGAGTAAGTGAATTTTAATGGCGCGATACTTACTGCCAAACAACCTCTCTGGCCCTGAAAATTTAATTTTACAAGTGTGGACTCTCATTTCTTCGGAATTTAATTCGTGTTGGAGATTTTTTTTTAAATTAAATAATTTTTTTAAAGTTTTTCTGTCTGTCTCTTTTATCACTCTTTCTTAATCCCATCTTTCTTTCCCAATCTTTATTTCACTTTCTGTACATGATTTTACATTGAATTAAATCTAATTTATACTTCCTGGTTTAGACACTGTGGCTGGAATTTTTCAGGGCTGCAGGGTTTGGGGGAAGGGGGAGGGGGGGTCATGTGGAGGAGGTTGTCTGGGAAAATGTTTTTTGTTGACAGCGGGTAGGGAACCCGCTGTCAACCCGCTTCCACGCTAGTCTCCCAGATGTTGAGTCTGTCATTGCAGAACAGATCTGACACCAAGCGGCGAGGGAGGCAATTTAGATCATTAGCTTGATTATTAAGAGGCAATTAACTAGCATTTTAAGCTTACCTTTAGATTTTTAGAGTTTACCAACGGCTTCCCCACTGCTCAGAGGTCATGTTAAGTAAGAAGGTTGGGTGCTGTGTCAGCATGGGATGATTTATAAACTTGACAGCTGCAAATGGTCTATAAAAGCTCCCATTTCATAGGTCTTCACTTTCCAAGGTTAGAAGCAGTTGCTTACTGCATTTGGAAGACAGATTGAGCTTTATGCAGCTTGCAAGTGTTTGGAGCAAAATCTCTATCGAGTGTCACCTTATTGGAACAACCTCTCTCACCATTGACAGATCACTTCTGTCATCCCAACCTCACCTGCCATCTATTCCATCAGCATTATTGAAACCATCTCACCTTGGTCCTCAGAATCCCAACACAATCAGCGCCAACACCAGCAGCACCAGGCACACCAGCAGCACCAACAACAACACCAACCTTCTCCGCAATCAGCTGGTGATGCACAGGACACAGGGCATCAGCATCCGACCACATTGCTGCCCAGGACACCAGGGATGGCCTCACCATGGCCACATTTATTTCACTTGACGCTGTACACCCTGGCTGCCACATGATGCACCAGGTTGGCACCACCCCACAACAACACCATAAAGCATCCCTATAATGTCCAACCTATTCCTTTCACACTCATCACCATTGCGGGAGGTACCATTATGTCTCACCTTTCACTGCAACTCACTAAGCCACTTCCAAAGGTGTGCACGAATCTGTCCAAGAATGCAAGGTGTTGAAAATAAAGAATTCAATGTTTGACAGCACATTAACAGAAACTTCACATGAACATTGGTTAAAACACACAAGTGCCTACCCATGTGTGTTGTTAGTCGATATGATTGCATTAGGATGAGGGTGAGGGTGAGGGGTGGCTAGTGAGATGTGGAAGTGATAATGTAGATAGAGAGGGATGGGTGGAGGTGCAAGGTAAGTTGGTGTAAGTAAAGATGTGCAGGAGTAGGGTAGGGAAGGCAGAGTGATGGGGATGTGATGGGTGGCCCTGCAGGATGAGGTTGAATGTGGCTTTGCATGTAACGTTTCGTGATCTACTGAGATCATTGAAAGGTTTGCACCACTGCAGCCTGGTCCTCCTGACCACATCCCTGCTTTTGTCCTCCTGTGCAATGTGCAACCAGACTGTACATGGAAGGAGTCATGGGAGAGCTTGGGTGCAGTGTGCACCTTTGTGCAGTGCTTGTCAGTGTTTGCAGCACCTCAATTCTGTAGAACACTGACAGCACAACTGTCAAAATCAATTTGCGCATGGTCCCTTTAAGGAAACCGGCTGATGACGCGTCATCAAATGACATCATCAGACCCGCTTCCTTCAATTGGCCAGCAAACATGCTGGGCGGGCTTAACAAGCCCAATCAGTGTACAATTCTTTTCACAGAGCGGGATGGAGTCAGCAGCGGTGTCGTACCCCGCCACCGACCCTGGCCATACCAGACCCACCTCGGTAGGTGAAATTGCGACCTGTGTTTCTCAGTGAGGATTCTTCAATCTGATTCTTGTCCTGCTCACAGACACCCAGATCCCCTGGAGAGGGTGCCGTGCTGGAAATGATCTCTAACTAGCGCAAGTTGCCGCTCAAAAGCTCACCAAAGGTTTGCGATCAATAGTCAATGCGACGAATGGCGAACACCTTTCCTTCGCCGCTGACCGCAAAATCTGGGCCATTGTGCAGTACTGAGTGAGTGCTGCATTGTTGGAAATATCACTGAATGGATAAGATGTTAAATCAACGTCCCCTCTGAATGTCCAGCTGGGTATTAGGGTACTGTTTGAAGTTTTTCTGGTTTTGGGTAACATTTTCTCTCATCGAATACAGATTAACTGGTTATTCCTGTCATTTTTTTGTGGGGAATGGCTGCTGTGTTTACCTATATAACAGTCAGTATTCCAAACTAATGCACTGTGTAAACTGTTCTTAGACATTTTGGCATGGTAAGGTGCTATATAAAACCATGTGGTGCCAACATAAGTTTCTTGGTGCCACTGGAAGGGTCAAGAGCAAGCCAGGCCTACTGGAAATGTGTGCTGTGCACAAAGTGGCACATGTGGGGCATAACAGACAGAAACGTTGGCCTCTGATTTCAACTAATTGCTAAATGCATGTTCATTTTTGCTGAATTAAATTTGAGAAGCAATGATATTACTTATACTTCTTGTGAAGAAATACCCCAAGGTGTATAATATTTGGTTTTAACCAAATCAAATGGACTATGTTCCATTCTCCTAGTTTCTCCGTCTCCGCCGCATCCGCTCTGACGCTGCCACCTTCCATATTAGTGCTTCTGATATGTCTTCCTTTTTCCTCAACCGAGGATTCCCCTCTACTGTTGTTGACACGGCCCTTGACCGTGTCCATTCTATTTCCCGCACTTCTGCTCTCACCCCTTCCCCTCCCTCCCGGAACCATGACAGGGTTCCTCTTGTCCTCACCTTTCACCCCACCAGCCTCCACATTCAACGGATCATCCTCCGCCATTTCCGCTACCTCCAGCGTGATCCCACCACCAAACACATCTTCCCCTCACCTCCCCTTTCAGCATTCCGAAGGGACCACTCCCTCTGAGACATCCTGGTCCACTCATCTATCACACCCAACACCCCATCCCCTTCCCCTGCCCACGGCACCTTCCCGTGCAAGAGCAGGAGATGCAACAGCTGCCCTTTTACCTTCTCCCTTTCCACTGTCCAGGGCCTCAAACACTCCTTCCAGATGAAACAGCGATTTACTTGTACTTCTTGCAATTTAGTATACTGTATTTGCTGCTTACGATGCAGTCTCCTCTACACTGGGGAGACCAAACGCAGATTGGGTGACCGCTTTGCGGAAAACCTCCGCTCAGTCCGTAATGGTGACCCCGAGCTTCCGGTTGCCTGTAACTTTAATTCGCCGCTCCACTCCCACTCTGACCTCTCCATCCTCAGCCTCTTACACTGTTCCAACGAAGCTCAACGTAAGCTCGAGGAACAGCACCTCATCTTTCGATTAGGCACTTTACAGCCTTCTGGACTCAACATCGAGTTCAACAATTTCAGGTCATAACCTTGGCCCCAATTTTCTTTTCTCTCTCACATGGCAGCTGTTGATCATTCTGCCATTGCCATTTACACCTCATCTAGAGTCATTTTTTGTTTCTTAACTTGTCCCATTACCACCTCCTTTTGTTTGCACCATCATCTCTTTTGTCTTTTCATCTCTCCTGCCTTCCACCCTATCACAGACTTTCCCTTTTGTTCTTTCCTCCCCTCCCCCCTCTCCCTGCCCCTACACTTGCTTAAAAACCTGTTACATCTCCAACCTTTTCCAGTTCTGACAAAGGGTCATCGACTTGAAACGGTAGCTCTGTTTCTCTCTACAGATGCTGCCTGACCTGCTGAATATTTACAGCATTTTCTGTTTTTATTTCACCTGACTGATCCTTCAAGTGTCTTTTTACACTATTGAGCTGATAGTGAATTCACTCTGCACTACCAGCACTGGTGCTGTTCAGGCTCCCTTGCACCAGGACAGGATGAGCTAGCCCATCCTCATGATGCAAAGTTAGACCATTTAAATATTCTTCCATTGCACCTACCACTTAACACATGAAGTACTGGGAGATATGTGACAGAATTCCAGCCGCCTGCAAATTGCTGCTCGTGGCCTGAACATTGCTGCCGCTTTTCTTTTTAGCTGCTGGAGACTTAAGTTGCCTTTTGGCATCTGGCCAATCAAGGCTGAAATATACTGAGTGTAATCCATCTACCCAAGGATCCAGCTTTAATTTAACTAACCTTAGGACTACAGGTCAACGCTGAACTTGATGGAGGGAGACAGCTTTATCTGAATAGGTTGGCTTCTGAAACTTTAGGAGCTAGTGGGAATAGTAGATGCTCATGAGACAGAAACAAGGACATGATGCAACTGGAATATTAAATCAAACAGTGGAGTAGTCAGCATACGGGAAGGTTAAAATGGATACTGAAACTCAATTTGATAAATTGCAATTTAAATTCTTGATCCATTCTGCCATCTCCAGCCTATTGTAGGTCCGCATTGAATTTCAACACAAACCAGTGAGGGTAATATGTTGTGTTCAATGTTAAACTGGTTTACAACCTTCATCTTGCAGTGTACTTGACTTGTGCAGCCATAATATTATCGGTTGCTGACTTGCAACATTGTCAGAGGCTGGTTGTTAAGGGACCATTTATAAATGCTTATGCTCAAATTAATATGAAATATTGAACACTTATTTCATTATCTATTAATGTTCAAACTGTATCATTACAAATATGTTCACTTTTAACAGAGCTGAAACACATCAAACCTTTATAGCTCATCTTGGCTTGATTGATGATGCTCTTGTCTCTGAGTCAGAAGGTTGTTCGAGCCCCACTCCAGGCCTTGCGTACATGATCTTGGCTGATCCTCTGGTGCAGCACTGAGGGAGTATTGCATTGCTGCAGCTGCCATCCATTGGAATGTTTAAACTGACGTCAGTATTTAAAGAACATCAAGGATTTCTCCTGTTATTCTGGCTAGCTCCAGCAAAAATAATTACCAAGCCATTCAACTATGGGATGTTGCTGTGTGTGACATGGCTGCTGTGTCTGCTTACATAACAGTGACTGCAGCTGATGTATGTGCAGCACTTTGGAATGTTTTGGCGAGGTATGATTTATTTCTCATGGCAGTGGTCTTGTTGCAGTTGTGAGATGTTGCAGGCAGTCAGCCCACTTGCCATGAAAGAACATAATAAAAATCAGGAATCAGAAAAAGCCATTCAGCCCATCACTGTTTACCCTCAGGGACAGGCCTACCACCTGAATTTCCTTGATAGTGCCAATGGTGTGTGCTGGCTTGTATGTGGAGAAAGTTAATGATCTATATATCTGGTGAATTTTTAATTTGCTAAATGAGGGCTTCCTGGACATCGTGTTGAACACGTTAAGAATATCAGAAATGTATTAAAAAAGACTGCAGAGAGACAAATGTTGGAGCATTTGATAATAGTCATAAAGTATTTTAAAGCTTAATGTCTGCAAGAAAGTGTCCATTACAAACATTAAATATTGTATGAGACATTTATCCAAGGAAGAGAGCTTTAATGTTGTTTTTCTATCGAACCTTTTGGTGCCAGTGTCATGAGATGTGGCAGGCTGGTACTTCAAAAGTGAGACTACCTCCCAGAGATGGTCGAGTATCATTGAGGCTACTGGCTAACACAAGCCCAAATACTGCCAGCGAAGCCCACCTTTAACTTAAAAAAGGAGCAGAGGAGTGGGACCAACAATTTGCCAATGAAAACGGCAAACTGTCCAATCAGCCCATTTTGTTGGTAAACGTTTCACTAGCAGTCAGTAGCTAGGACTCTGTGAGCATGGATCTTTGCCATCCCTCGCTCCACAATTATGTTGAGTGGACAGTGTAACCACAGATCCCTCGTCATTCTTTCCCACAAATAATGTTAGTACTGTACAGTTATAATGCAAAGGTGTCATTAAACTCTCATTGTCAAAGTATACAAGTTACATTGTTCCTTTAGCCAAATATTTTACAATTTTATTATTTTGTTACATGGGACAAAACATGAAAAAGTTTTAGGGTCTCCAGCCTTGAACAATTATAATCAAATAACAATGGACTTGACTGGTGTTCTGACCTGGGGAGGTTCTGCCACAGCTGTTATTTGTTGTAGTACGCCATCCTTCCTGACAAGTAGTCGGTTCTGCAATTGTCTGAAATGCTTTTAGTGAGTCGACACCTATTGTACAAATAATGACAGCAACTTCTAGTTTACAGCAGTAAACAGCTGGTCTGAGGATTATGAAAAAAGACTTGCATTTATGTAGCACCTTTCACGACCTCAGGACCTCCCAAATTGCTTTACAGTCAATGAAGTACTTTTGAAGTGTAGTCACTATTGTAATATAGGAAACACGGCAGCCAATTTGCACATAGCAAGCTCCCACAAACAGCAATGTAATAATGACCAGACAATCTGTTTTAGTGATGTTGACTGAGGGATAAATATCAGCCAGGACATCATGGATAACTCCGCTGCTCTTTGAAATAGTGCTATGGGAACGTTTATGCCCACCTAAAAGAAAACAGTTAAGTCCGTGAATGATTGAGACACGGACCAGCAGGAGTGAAAACAAACAAGTCTTTACTGGTGGAAATCAATAGTGAAACTAACAAACAGAGGCTCTCTAGCGCCTTTTATACAGGGGTGGTCACTGCTGGTACTGCAGTCTGAGACCAGTTATTCTCTTAAAGGTGCATACACAACAATTCCTCCCCTTTTAGATAAACAGTACATAACATTCATTTAACAACTAAATGATAACTAATTACAATCACAATTGCTAGATACATTGGTTAAGTTTAAGCAATTATAAGTTCAGTCTTTGAGGAGGCTTCCTGATTCTGTCTGGATAACGCCTCTTTGGGGTATCAGGTTCTTCTGGCAATGTTGAGTCGAGATCAATGTCGTTGTTTGGTTCATCTGCTTCCAATATCACCGATTCTGCGGTAGCTGCAATTGGTACGTCGATTTCATTGCCAGGTGTATCAGATCGTGGTGTGGAGTTGACGTTTTCCATTGACTCTAGAATCTGGTCAGCATGGCGTCTTACAATGCTCTCTCCAACGTCCACGGTATACATGAGAAGTCCTTGCTGTGTACAAATCGTTCCTGGCTGCCATTTCTCAGTGCGGTAGTCCCGGGCCAAAACTGGTTGACCTATCTTAAAACTCCTGGTTGGCCTTTCATTCATATTCTGAAACTGCCTGTTCTCCACATCTCTTCGGACATTTGGCTTAACCAAATCCAAGCGACATCGTAGTCTTCGATTGAAGAACATCATGGCTGGTGTTTTGTTGGCAACCGCATGTGTCGCATTCCGGTAGGCAAACAAGAAGTTGTCCACCTTGTGTTGTAGGGGTATATCTTCATTACACATTGCCTTGATAGCCTTCTTGAATGTTTGGACAAACCTCTCGGCCAATCCATTAGTGGCTGGATGATATGGGGCAGATGTGTAATGCTTAACGCCATTGTTCTTTAAGAACCTCCGGAACTCTTCAGACACAAACTGTGGTCCATTGTCAGAGCAAATCTGTTCAGGCAGCCCATTCCTGGCGAATATGGTTCGCAAAACTGTGATAGTTTTTTCTGTGGTGGTTGAGGACATTTTTATTACCTCTGGCCACTTTGAATGTGCATCCACCGCAATTAAAAACATCGAATCCATGAAGGGACCAGCAAAATCAATGTGCACCCATTGCCATGGAGATGAGGGCCACTCCCATGGATGCAGAGGAGCTTGTGGTGGGGCGTTTTGGACCTTCTGGCATCCTGCACAGCTCTTGGTCATAGAGTCATAGAGTTAGAGTCATAGAGTTTTACAGCACAGAAAGAGGCCCTTCGGCCCATCGTGTCTGCGCCGCCCATCCATCCCTGTCCAGCCTAATCCCATTTTCCAGCATTTGGTCCATAGCCTTGTATGCAATGGCATTTCAAGTGCTCATCCAAATGCTTCTTGAATGTTGTGAGGGTTCCTGCCTCTACCACCCTATCGATTCCCGGCCACCACACAAACGCTCTGGCTAAGTTCTTCATTTTTACCCCACCCAGATGACCCTCATGAAGCTCATTGAGTACTCTATCCGTCAACTTAGGTGGAATTACAACTCTGGATCCACACATCAAGGTTCCTCTGCACACTGACAGCTGTTCTCTTCTCGGCGAGAATGCTGGCAGCAGTGGTTCGCCATGTGCTGGCCATCCCTTCACCGTTAAATCATAGACCCGTGATAGTGTCAGGTCATTCCGTGTTTCCTTTTCTATGTTTGCATTCATCACAGGGAGACATTCGACTATGGTCGAGTGGAATAACTCCATTGGATCCACTGCAAGGTCGTCTTCTTCCACCGTCGGCAACGGTAGGCGTGACAATCCATCAGCATTTCCATGCTGTTTAGTTCCTTTGTACTCGATGTCATATTGGTGTGCCCCTAGGAAAAGGGACCATCTCTGCAGCCGTTGTGCCGTCATTATTGGTACGCCCTTCTGAGGGTTGAAAATGGAGACAAGAGGTTGATGATCGGTTAGTAGAGTAAATTTTTGACCGTGCAGGTAGTGATTGAACTTCTTCACCCCCCACACTAGGCTGAGGGCCTCTCTGTCAATCTGGGCGTAGTTACGCTCGGCAGAAGTTAACGAGCGTGACGCAAAAGCTATCGGCCTCTCTAAACCATCAAGGAATTTATGTGACAGTACCGCCCCAATGCCGTAGGGAGATGCATCACACGCCAGCCTGATTGGCAGTGCTGGGTTGTAGTGAGCCAATACTTCCCTTGAAGTGATTAAGTCCTTACTCTTCTGAAAAGCACGCTTACAATCATCGCTCCTTTCCATGCTACCCCTGTTCGTAGCAGGGCGTTCAGTGGGTGCAAAATTGTCGGCAAATTCGGCAAAAACTTATGATAGTAATTCACCAACCCGAGGAATGACCTCAGTTGCGACACATTTTCAGGCGCTGGGGCCTTAATAACCGCTTCAATTTTGTCAGGGGACTTATGTAACCCCTCTTCATCAATCACGTGGCCACAATACGATATCTGTTTCTTAAAAAATTTGCACTTGGGGCGGTTGGCTCGCAGCCCATGTTCCCGTAGTCTAGTGAGCACCTGTTCTAGGTTGTTAAGGTGTTCACTGTCATCTTCACCTGTTACAAGGATGTCGTCCAAGTAACACTGAGTCCCCGGAATCCCTTGCAGGACTTGTTCCATCGCTCTTTGCCATATCGCCGGAGCCGATGCTACTCCGAACACCAATCGATGATACTGGTAAAGACCTTTGTGAGTGTTTATCGTGAGATACTTCCTAGAGGACTCTTCAACCTCCATCTGCAAATCTGCTTATGCTAGGTCAATTTTTGTAAAACGCTTCCCTCCAGACAGTGAGGCGAAGATGTCTTCTATCCTTGGAAGAGGATATTGTACTGTGTGAAGGACAGGGTTCTCCGTCACCTTGAAATCCCCACAGATGCGAATCTTCCTTGGCTCTCCGGGCTTATTGCTTAACGTTTTCTTCATGACAGGAACGATGGGTGTCGCCCACTCGCTCCAGTCGACCTTAGACAACACGCCCGCCTTCTCCAGATTCTCCAGCTCTGCCTCGACGGCTGGGCGAATTGCATATGGTACCGGTCTTGCTTTGAAAAACTTGGGAACTGCATTCTCTTCTATTTTTATCGAGGCGGTTACGCCTTTAAGAGTGCCCAGTTCTTGTTGAAATACCTCTTTGGCGTTAGCTACGATTGTTGACAATCGTCCAGGAGTGACGTCTTCATCTTTTTTACCGTCCACCATCATTGCATGAATGGAATGCCAATCTAAGTTTATCTTCCTGATCCATTCCCGTCCCAATAACGGTGGTCCACCATTTGGCAGTATGTAGAGATACAATTTCCGTATTTTCTTGCCATTGTATTCGACAGGCACCCTTATTTTTCCTCTGGGGTATACTTTTTGCCCCGTATACGTCGTCAAGACGATGGATGTCTCTCTCAAGGGTATGTGTGAAAATAGCCGATCATAGTCTCGTCGATTCATGACGGTTAGCGCTGATCCTGTATCCAATTCCATTTTAACTTGGGACCCTGCTATCGTGAGGGTGACCCAAATGGTTCGGTGATCCTCTTTTGCGATTACATTGTGAAGTTTGAGACAGCTTAGTCTCCTGTTTCCGGATTCACTATCGTTCATCTGATCTTTGGAATTACTGTCCGTCATCTTTTGTACTTTCTTGTACGGTTCCTTAGTAGCCTTTTTGTTGTCGCTGGTCTTCTTCCCACACCTGCAAACTCATGCAATGTGTCCAATCTTCCCGCATTGTCTGCATATTTTGTCTTTGGACCAGCAGTCCCTCTGGTCATGGTTAGTTCTGCCGCAGCGATAACATTTTGCAAATCCCCGTGTCATTTCGTGGGTGCCGTATTCCTGTGGTTTTTGTTGAATTTCTGCAGCTCCCCTGGCTGCTGCTTCATACAATACTGCCACGCTGAAAGCCTTATCTCGCGTCAGCTCTTTTTCTGAGAGTAACTTCTTCTGTGTTCCTTCACTCAGGAGTCCACAGACAAATTTGTCCCGTAGGGTATCTGCCAGTCCTGCTCCGAACTGGCAGTGCTTTGATAGCTTGCGTAGTTCCGTAAGATACTCAGCATTGCTCTCATCTTTGTGCTGAGTTCTCCTGTGGAATTTAAATCGTTCTGCTATCAACAGCGGTGCAGGGTTTCAGTGTTCCTGTAGGACAGCAACAATTTCGTTAAAACTCTTCGCCTCCCGTTTGGCTGGAGTAATCAGGTCCCGCAATAGGCCATACGTTCTAGCGCCCATTAAGTTTAGCAATATCGATGCCTTTTTACCCTCCGCTATTTCGTTTGCCTCGAAATACACCTCGACTCTTTCCACATACGTGGTCCAGTCCTCTAATGTATTATCAAAAGCAGTGATACAGCCAGTCTTCGGCATCTTGCAAATCTAAAATGGCGCCTCCCGCGCTTTGCCTTCTTCCCCGATTTAACAAAATGGCGCCTCCCGCGCTTTGCCTTCTTCCCCGCTGTTGTTAGCGCTGCTTTCCACGGTTTCTTGCGCATTAAATATTGATTCTTTTTCTTTTATTATTTTCCCGTCGTGGAGCGAACCCTCTGGGACACTTCCCTCCCTCTTCTTAGGTCCGAATGCTGCCCGGCTTCGAAGCACCGGCCGCGCCCTGTGTGCTCCACCCTCTCTCTCTCTCTTTGCTTCCCGACTCGCTGCCCGGCCCCGTTGAAAAGCCACCCGATCGAGCTTCAGCCCGCCGCAGCCCAGGAAGGATCAGAGCACTACCTGCCACCAGCCCGATTAGCTGGGAAACCACAGACCGAGGAACCCAGCCTGGCTCTGAACAGTCTCTCCTGCAAGTTTTCAAACCGATGATTGACGGTCGACGCCCGTTTCCCGAGTTTCTTTGGACTCTATTTTTTTTCTTTCTTCTGGCTCCGACCTTCAACAACGTCGTCTGAGGTGCTGCCGAGTTGCAGGTAAGTTTGTTTCTTATTCGTCGCCAGTGTTAAGTCCGTGAATGATTGAGACACGGACCAGCAGGAGTGAAAACAAACAAGTCTTTACTGGTGGAAGTCAATAGTGAAACTAACAAACAGAGGCTCTCTAGCGCCTTTTATACAGGGGTGGTCACTGCCGTTACTGCAGTCTGAGACCAGTTCTTCTCTTAAAGGTACATACACAACAAAAACAGACTCGGTTTAACGTCTCATCCGCAAGATGGCACCTCCGACGGAACAGCACTGCCTCCGTACTGCACCGGAGTGTCAGCCTAGATTTTTGTGCTTAAGTCTCTTGGAGTGGGACTTGAACCCACTGAGCCATGGCTGACACTTTGATGAAAGGAATCAAGAATATATTATAATAGCTAAAACTGGAAGCTGTGGTCATTATTATATACTTTCAGTCAACTTTATGGTCTGAGAGAATATTTGCTCTTAAGACTTATGTTTATCTTGAACACATGATTTTTCAGCTTTTCTATGAAGCCTATAGCCAGCAGTTAGTGAAAGCATCAGGCCAGAAAATAGTCTATGTTCTGTCGCCTACAGATGTCATTGATTTAAGACTATTGTCCACTGAAGTGAATTATTGGGTAATAGTCAAATCTATTTTCTCACACATGATAGCTCTTCAACATTTGAATCCAAAAGTAAAGTGTAATACAGTAATGTGATGTTACCCTGAGGGCTGAGTAAGCTAACCTCAGATAGTTTTCATGTCCGCTTGGATTGTCCTCAGCCCATTCATCACTAACTCCAATGCAAACCACTAAAATTGCAACATCAGTAATATGGAAAATTTGGACTCAGCTCTTTATGTTGGATGTGTTTGCTTTTCTTGTTGAGCAGAGAATTCTGCCATAGTTCAGTAAGCATCAGTCAGGATGCTTAGTTCAGTAAGCATCAGCACTATCAAACCAGCCTCAAGTAAATAAGCTCCATTCTTTTTGACCTGGCACTGCACTTAACTCTAGTTCTTCCCACAGTAATTGGAGCATGTGCAGACTGTCCACAAGTAGCCAGTAACTTGTCTGAATTATAGCTTCTGTGAAAATTATGAACCTCAATTTTAGAAATACAATTTATATTGAATTGCTTCCTATTAACATACCATCTCAATTAAGCTCTAATTAAACTTCTCGCTTGTTTTCCCAGCATATTTGCTATGGAATGGTCAGAAATAAAGCTTGCAGCCCTGGTAAGTCCATGAACACTCCCCTGCATTCTGTAGAACAACATTAGGTCACTCCAACAATAAGCTTGGTGTACTTAGCAGTTCTTGTACCATCAAGGACACAATTTCTCTGCTTGCCATTCATGATCATTTTCTCCTCAAATTGTGATACAGTGCAGGAAATAAATTTAGCTGAAGAGTTGTTATCACTGTCTGGAGCAGAACACCAAATTGTGGTGGATATAGATTTGCTGCAGTCCTTTAACAAACTCCTCAGTGAACAGGGCATTTCCAATTATATAGAGGTAAATTGTTAGCTAGCTAGGGTGATGATGAATAATGGGCTATTGCGGACTCCTGGAGCCTTGCTTGATTGCCTCAGAGGAGTACTTGCCTATTTAGGCAAAACTTTGAAGGCAGCAAATGAATTAAAGAATACTTTCTGTCATTTTTCAAAGCATTTTATTAAATTATATGAAGAGTATACAACTATCTTGGCACCGGGTCTATATACATTCAGAACTCAATAATAGCTTTCACAAATGAACTAGAAGAAATATTACAAATATGGTTTTACTTAAACAATACCATAAGGATACACTCAAAATTTCTTGTTATTATATACAAAAGTAAATTGTACAAAAACATTTCCATAAAACTACTATTTTCATTCAACCAATAATAAGTTAGTTATAGTTACAAAAGAGTGGAAAGTGTGGAAAAATATCCATGTATTGCTTTAGTCTCCACAGTTGCTGTTGAAAATTGATGGAGAAACTATCAAATTCACGAGGCTGCCTAATTTTCTGCATTAGTCCAGTCAGCAATGAGCAAATGCAAGTTAAACACTAGGATTCAATGACGCTTGGTTCCAGTTCCCCTTATGTAATGAATAACATACATCAACCTCCATGTAAATCTTAAAAACTAATAACCAGTAGTCTATTGAGGAAAATCCCAGCATGGCAGTGTTGTCACTATGCTTAGTGTATTGATAGCAATCGGAAAATAAAATCGCACTTAATCTACGACACTTCAATGAGGTGCCAATATACCTTTAATTAATTGCCTCAAATTTCTGTTACCAGTGACAGAGTTGAAAGCACTTGTACTTTTACTTTGTGTTCAATAACAAAAAATTGCCTTTTCCAGACACAAATTTGGAAGGATAAATCTAGAATTGCACCTCTGTGCATTTAAAAGTGTAAATGGATTTAGTATGAGATTGTCATGCATTCAGTATTGTATGGTACAGAATTCTAGTGGCATAAACAAAATGCCTAGTGTGGCTGCACAAAAGTGTCATGCTGAAATCTAAGAGACAACACTGTAGTGGTGCTGAAAGTACATGGAGTAAATTCTCTGCCCAGAGCTTGTGATTAGATGAAAGTATTCTCTCAGACTGAATCAGTTACTGTTTTCATATCAATGCACTCTACCCCAATATATGGCACTACCCCATACTTTCTTCAGACAGTTATTTGGAGTAAAGAATCTTACAGCATAGAAGGAGGCCATTCGGCCCATCATGCCTAGACCGGCTCCTTGAAAGAGCTATCCAATTGGTCCCACTCCTCTGCTCCTTCTGTTCATTTTACATCAGATGTGGGATCATTGTGTGGCTATCAAACAGTTTTGACTTTTTGGAGAGGCTGATTGTTATTGAAAGTCTGACAGTGTATGTGAGACATCAACTCACAAAATGATGTTTAATCATTTTAAAATACACCATTGCATTTACATTTGTTAGAAATGGATTGTAACCTGACACAAATACTGAACCTTACTGACAACTCAAAAGAACTTCAAGGCTCTGGTAAGGATTTCTTTGTCCACACTTGCCAAACATAATTGTATTCTTCAAAAGGTGAAGTGTAGCCTATGACAATGAGAACTTTTCATAAACATCTTTTGTTTACATCAAACTGAGGAATGTCAGTAGCAGGGATTGGACCATTTTCCACTGTTCCCAGCTGGTTCCAGCATTGAGGACCTCTGGGCCAAGTGCGGCATTCTCCAGATGCAGAGTAGTGCAGCCTCTACTTTGCGCCAACAATGTACCTTACTTCCACTGCTCTTACTGCACTAGACTGGCATTTCAATTTCTCCCATTAGTCATCTTTGTGGCCTTTCTGGATATGATAGTCAATCGGTGCCAAATTATGAGCAGTTTTATGCTGCGGACTAACATCCTTTAAATTTTAAAGGGAGAATGACAAAACAGGGACATCTACTGCAATGTTAGTTGCATTTTATTGGAATAAAAATCAGCATGGGGGTCTAAAGTATTAGCACCGATGCAATAAGCAAAGAACAGAGTGGTGTTATGATACACAAATATAATGTAAGTCAATGGTAATGTGCTGTGAGATACAACTTACTGACACTGCAGTGTGAAGTTTAATGGTCTCAGCTGAGAACATAGGCCCCATGAGAAAGCAACAATCTATATTTATGAGGTAGTCAGACTACAGGGGAATATTGGCAACAGCGATGTGGAATGAACAGTACAGTCTACCATCCTGTAACATGACTGGAAAATTACATTTAATTGATATATATATATATAAATTATACAATAACTTACAGCAACATCTTTACTTCCTGCAATTACTATTTTGAGTTATATAGTGATATATTTTTTTGTGGAACAGTTCCAAATCACTTCTTTGAGACGTATTGATGTGAAAACGTGGACATAGTGATGTTTTCTGAACACCATTTCACTGTGCAGCTTTGAGAATGCGTGATCCACCACTGTAACTGATCACAGGTCAGAATAACCAGCTCCGACACTTCTGGCTCATTATCCTCGTCCAACTGGAAGCTGCAGTATATACAAAATACACTGGTAAGAATAAAGTTAGTGTTTCAAGCATTATACTAACACAGGAGGCTATATGATGGTTGGCATGCTAACAACAGAGCCTGATAATCTACATCCTAGGGTACTTAAGGAAGTGGCCCTAGAAATAGTAGATGCATTGCTGGTCATCTTCCAAAATTCTATAGATTCTGGAACAGTTCCCATGGATTGGAGGGTAGCTAATGTTACCCCACTATTTAAAAAAGGTGGTAGAGAGAAATCAGGCAATTATAGGCCGGTAAGCCTGACATCAGTAGTGGGGAAAATGCTAGAGTCCATTATAAAAGATGTCATAGCAGAGCACTTAGAAAACAGTGACAGGATCGGACAAAGTCAACATGGATTTACAAAAGGTAAATTGTGCTTGACTAATCTACTGGAATATTTTGAGAATGCAACTGGTAGAATAGATAAGGGAGAACCAATGGATGTGGTGTATTTGGACTTTCAGAAGGCTTTCGATAAGGTCCCGCATAAGAGATTAGCGTGTAAAGTTAAAGCACATGAGATTGAGGGTAAGGTACTGACTTGGATAGAGAACTGGTTGGCAGACAAGAAGCAAAGAGTTGGAATAAACGGGTCTTTTTCTGAGTGGCAGGCAGTGACTAGTGGGGTACCGCAGGGATCGGTGCTAGGACCCTAGCTATTCACAATATATATTAATGATCTAGATGAGGGAGCTAGATGTAATATCTCCAAGTTTGCAGAAGACACAAAGCTGGGTGGGCGTGTGCGCTGTGAGGAGGATGTCGAGAAACTCCAGTATGATTTGGACAGGTTGGGTGATTGGGCAGATGCATGGCAGATGCAGTATAATGTGGATAAATGCGAGGTTATCCACTTTGGTGGCAAAAACAGGAAGGCAGATTATTATCTGAATGGCAATAGATTGGGAGAAGGGGAAGTGCAATGAGACCTGGGTGTCCTTGTGCACCAGTCGTTGAAGGTAAGCATGCAGGTGCAGCAGGTGGTTAAGAAGGCAAATGGTATGTTGGCCTTCATAGCGAGAGGATTCGAGTACAGGAGCAAGGATGTCTTGCTACAGTTGTACAGGGCCTTGGTGAGACCACACCTTGAGCATTGTGTGCCGTTTTGGTCGCCTTATCTGAGGAAGGATGTTCTTGCCATGGAGGGAGTGCAGCGAAAATTCATCAGATTGATACCTGGGAGGAGAGATTGGGCTTATATTCGCTGGAGTTTAGAAGAATGAGAGGGGATCTCATTGAAACTTATAAAATTCTAACAGGACTAGACAGACTAGATGCAGGAAGGATGTTCCCAATGGCAGGGGAGTCCAGAATCAGGGGTCACAGTCTAAAGATAAGGGGTAAGCCTTTTAGGACAGAGATGAGGAGGAATTTCTTCACCCAGAGAGTGCTGAACCTGTGGAATTCTCTACCACAAAAGGCAGTTGAGGCCAATTCATTAAATATATTCAAGATGGAGTTAGATATATTTCTTAAGGCTAAAGGGATCAAGGGATATGGGGAGAAAGCAGGGACTGTGTTCTGAATTTGGATGATCAGCCATAAACTCATTAAATGGCGGAGCAGGCTCGAGGGGCCGAATGGCCTACTCCTGCTCCTATCTTCTATGTTTCTATGTAAACTGTGGGGAAAGTGCTTGGATAGCTGAAAGATGTTAAAGAGGCCTCATTTTAATTTTAATTAACTGGTGGGTGCTTCTGGCACCAGTGTAAAGTCCAACTGTAAAATCAGGTGGGCGCTAAATAGGCGGGAGTCTCGTGTCATGGATCCCCGCCCATTCTTCTCATTGGTTATGCTGGCTTCATGCCTGTTAATCGGGCATAACTGATTGGAAAATAGATGTTTTTTCAGAGCAAGTCATCCTGAGTCGTTGTCCTGCACATCCTTTAGACTGGATCAAGAGATCTGCTTGGTCACTGAGATCTACAAAGAGTGATTTACACTGATTTTTTTAAATAATATGTTTAAATTTTGTTGAAATGTTTATTTTATTCCTGGTTGATTTAGTGTGGATAGGCTGATCAGTATCCAATTGGGGATTCAATGAAAGTAGTGGCGGGGAAGGCTGTGAGTCCACATTACCTTGTGCTATTAATGCTATTAATCAATTGATGAGTTTGGGGGCAGGGTAGGGGGGTTGGAGTTACAGAGTAGACGTGCTGGTTATTGGGATAAATCTCCTGATACTCAAATTTAGAGCCAGAAAGTGATATCAAACCTGCTGCAAAGAACAAAAATAGTTATCACATGTTAGGCATGTGTGGGTAAAGGTTCCCTGGACACTAGTTTGGATGTTAACAAATGTTGCAGGCTTTCCAAGTCTCATTTATTTGGAAACTCAGTAAGAGAAGGAAATTTAATTCCATGTTGCTCACTATCTGAATGCTGCAACGTTACACATATTGCGATTCAAGTTGGTTTGGCACCGCTTTAGCTATTGTACTCATAACACCTCGCTGCTGGTAATGCATGAACATTTGCAGCTCCGCTGTGATTTTTCTTAATTAAGCAATTAAGCAATAAGCAATGCTTAAGTATAATCTTCAGAAAAAGATCATTAAAAATATACTTCTTATTCATAGTGACAAAATTTGGCACATAACAGAAACAAAGGTTACATTTATACTGCGCATTTGCTTCAGAAGAACTATAAGTAGGACACAGTTTTAACTTGGATTTAAACTCCCAATAAGGCAGTAACTTTGCCAGACTATCGGTTTAGTGGGAATTTTTTTGGCAGGCTTTCCATTATGTTGCCATTAATAGCAAATTCCACTGTAGCAGGTGTTTTATCTACCGGAGCCTGATTTTTTCAATGGAATAAAACAAAAATTCCAAAACTTTCTGTCCCTCTCGACTAAAGTCAGCGAGCCATGCTGGGATATGGCTCCAGGGTACTTGCAGCCCTCCAGTACCTCCCCCACTTAGCCAGTGAGTGGTGTGCAGGTTGGGGCATGGGCTACAGAGGTACCAAGTCATTTAAAAAGTGGGAGAAGAATAAATGGGACCACTAAAAATTGTGTAAATCACGGTGACTTGTCATTTATGGAACCCCAAACATTTTAAACAGACCAGTGGGATGCAGATTCCATTCAGAACTCGGTTATGTCTAAACCAGTCTTCCATTATTTGATTTCCAGCTTTACCTTTTTGGCGCAAGCTAATCCCATGTATCCTCTCCTGCAGGCACACACGTTCGGCCTGATGCACTTACTTCCAAATAAACATTTCTGCTCACAGATAGCTGGAAACATAATTAGGAACAAATGTGAAGCCAAGCGTCCATATGGGAGATGACTACTTACATAGTTAGATCAGAGTACATGGAAGAACATTTTCTACTATTCAAAATATATTTCAGATACAAATGAATCACAAATATCACCAAGACTTGCTTTGGGGTACAAATTAATACGGTCAGATTGATTGTTGTTTTGTCTGGTTGGTTCCTCTGTTTTTAATCTATTGCTCCTTAAATTTGGTCTTCTGTTCTCTGGGTTTAATCAGTGCTTCAACCCTCCACCTCAACAGTATGATGCTGATAGTCGTGAGGGGAAAATTTCTGAGGATTCACATATTCCATTGTCCGTATTATACAATTGGCAACCTCCTGATTATTACTTTATCCTCTCCCACTCTTAAAGAAATGTATTTGACTTCCTTACTGGAGTACGGTGCCACAGGGGGTACTTGCAGCACCTCACTTAAGCCACGTGTGAGGCTAGACTGAGTGCCGGCGGGCTATCTAACTGCGAAGAACATCTCAGCTGAACCTGGTCCTGTCGTCATCCGGTGTCCACAAACCTGCACTTTCTGCAACTGTCGTAGTACATCCCTCACGAAAGAGAACCCTGGCCAATTTTCCCTGCCACCCCTGGGGTGCTCTAGCTAATTGTAGCGTTTCTATCACCGCTTGATTGAGATCAACTGAAAGACTGGTGATCAAACTATTGCTCAAATATAATCTTTGATACGTTTGATTGTTACTTTCATGAAGAGATTGGGGCGTGTGGCCTTATAAACACAGGCACTGGAATTCATTGTGGGTTTGACATACATGGCCGGAAATTTCTTTGCTGTGGCGGGTCACGACCCCGCTGCTGGCTCCATCCCGCTGTAGAAAATGAACTTACCTTAACGGGGCCTATTAATCCCACCCAGCGCGTTACCTGGCCCAATTAGACGGAGCAGGTCTGGTGACGTCATTCATGACGTGTTTTAAGCTGGGATCCTTAAAGGGACCCTGGCCAAATAAAACTTTAAGTTTAATCTAACATAGTGGGTGTTGAATCTTTACTCTACAATAATATAATAAAAGTTATATATGAGTGACAAAGAAATATTTAAATAATATCATTAAGTAATATGATCAAGAAAATAATTTTAAAAGTACATTAATTGGGACATTATTGGTGCTTTCGTCACAAATTTATAGACTTTTGTATCAATAACTGGTACAAATAAAAGATGTGTGTGTATAGGTAATATATAACATTAAGCAGATTTTAAATGTAATTGTAAAGGGGTGGATTTACAATTTTATGCAAGTTCAGCGGAAGAGCTGCGGAAACCCTGACAAACAGTGTAAGTGGAGAAAAAATGGCTGCTGCTTCCCGAACAGGACCTACTCTCCCATTAAAAAATTCTTCCAAGCACTTTTCCTCCTACTTACTTTCACTAGTATTAGTACTGACTAAATAGATCCAGAAATTAAAAAATAAAACTTTTTATAAAAGTTGTGTGTACACATTTGGCCCTGAATTTGAAGTCGGAGGCTTCCTGCGGGGAAATGCCTCCGATCCACAAATAAAATGCCCACATACCTGGGGCCTTGGGATCCACGGAGACTCACGGTCCTGGGTCTCCCCGAGTAGAGAGTCATGTACCCCAGGGGCGCAGGCGGTTCGCAAGCGCCCCTGGGATCACGTGGGCCGGACCAACAAATGACAGAAGGGAATCCCCATTCATACTTATGGAGATGTACGGAAATCCTGTAAGTATGAATGGGAATACCCCAAAAAATACACCTAGAGATCAAATAAATTTAAAAAAAAACACCTATTTAAAATTAATTAAAATGGCATTTAATTAAACATTTAAAACAAAAATTTAATTTTTTGGAAAATAAATTTACATGTTTTAAAGGGGCTGAAAATAAACTTACCTTATTTAACAAGTTTTTAAATGTATAAATTATTGCTAAAAATTTATTTTTCTGTTTTTTAAAACTCTTACACTGGTAAATGCAGGCCTTACGCCTACTTTTACCAGGCGTAAGAATTTCACGGGCATTCGCTGGGCAGAAGTTGGGCAAATAGCATAACTCTCTGCCCGCGGAGGCCCCTTTCCCGGGGATTTGTCAAGAATTCTTGACAGGTGGCAAGTTCCAGGTTGTAGCGCATGTGCAGCGCATGCCTAAACCCAGAACTTGCGCTGCCTTCACGTGCGCACCGTAGGGGCCACAAATTACGGCCCAATGTATCCATTCCATAGGCATTTTAGTTACGTGAGGTTTAGGTGTCACTCTGCAAAGTTGTATTCTCCACCTGTCTTCAAAATGATTCAGGGCTTGGGCTGCAGCTGATTTATTATCAGTATATAGGAGAGAGGTGAATCAAATGCTGTACCGGCATTTTAATGTGCACCTCTTTCACCTACCCTATCCCAACAGTGGTACAGCAGGCAAAAAAATACTGCTGGTATATTACTGGCAATGACAGTGCATCAGTAAAGTTCACAATTGTTGCACATTTTAATCAGTTCCTTAAACACAATAATCGAAGTACATTGTAGAAGCAGCTCATTGAGTTTCTTAGTGCTGGAAGCTATGTAAAATAATCAGAATGTGTTACATGAAACCTATTGAAAGTCCAAAAGCAATGTCTTTAGAAAGTACTGTAGCTCCAGATCTAGACCAACCCTGAAGTTCTGATTTACAAAGTATTATGAAGTATTACAAAGTATTTACAGCACAGAAACAGGCCATTTGCCCCAACAGGTCCATGCCGGTGTTTATGCTCCACATGAGCATCCTCCCACCATTCTTCATCTACCCAATCAACATATCCTTCTGTTCCTTTCTCCCTCCTCCCTTATCTAGCTTCCCCTTAAATGCATGTATGCTATTTGCCTCAACTACCCCCTGTGGTAGTGAGTTCTACATTCTAAGCAGATGCTGAGCAAAAAAGTTTCTCCTGAATTCCCTATTGGATTTATTAGTGACTATCTTATATTATGGCCCCTAGTTCTGGTCTCATTCATAAGTGGAACCATATTCTCTACGTCTACCCTATCAAACCCTTTCATAAACTTAGAGACCTCGATCAGGTCACCCCTCAGTCTTCTCTCTTCTAGGGAAAAGAGCCCCAGCCTGTTCAATCTTTCCTGATAGGTAGAACCTCTCAGTTCTGGTATCATTCTAGGAAATCTTTTTTGCACCTTCTCCAGTGCCTTTATATCATTTTTATTATATGGAGTCCAGAACTGTTCGTCATATTCCAAGTGTGGTCTAACCAAGGTTCGATTCAAGTTTAACATAACTTCCCTGCTTTTCAATTCTATCCCTCTAGAAATGAACCCCAGTGCTTGGTTTGCTTTTTTATGTCCTTATTAACCTGCGTTGCTACTTTTAGTGATTTGTGTATCAGTACCCCTAGATCCCTCTATTCCTCTACCTCATTTAGATGCTTATTTTCCGAGGAGGATGTGGCCTCCTTATTCTTCCCACTAAAATGTACTACCTCACACTTATTTAAATTGAAGTTCATTTGCCAATTACACGCCCATTCTGCAAGTTTATTAATGTCTGCCTGTGTTTTGTCACAGTCCTCTTCTGTATTAACTACATCCCCCACCGTCCCTCTCCCCCCCCCCTCCCATTTGGTGCCATTTGCAAATTTTGAAATTGTACTTCCGATTCCCGAGTCCAAATCATTTATGTAAATGGTGAACAACAGTGGTCCCAGCACCAATCCTTGTGAAACACCACTTCCCACCATTTGGCAATCTGAGTAACTACCTTTAACCCCCTACTCTCAGAACAGCACTGCTATCCCAGCCTCTTGGCTTCACCTTCCTTCCTCCTAACATATTCCATCAGATGCTGGTCAGAAGAGGAGCCAGCAGGAGCCAGTTCATAAATGGGTCAAGGGTCCTACAGGAACAATGTTAAGTTGCCTCGTTTATATTTTCTACTGTAGCTGATAGCAGGAGAATGGGGTGTGTCTCATCAGCTGTACTTTTATAATGTAAAAGCACCTTTCGTTTAGAACCTCAGCCAGTACAGTCTTACTGGGCTCGGAGTGACTAGGCCATCCTGAAGAAACTATAGTTAGGAGGAGAGACTTGAGATACTGGGACTATTTCTGCTGCAGTGGATAAGAGGAAACTTAATGGAGATTTTTTTTAATTAAAAAGAGTTTAGATAGTGAATTGGGAAAGACAATTTCCACTGGTTGGGGAGTGAGAGACGAGCGGTCATCAATTTAAAATTATTGCTGGGGTTAGGAGAAATGTCTAGGGAACACTTCACCACAGCAAATGGTTGAGGCAGAGGCCATTGCTTCTTTTAAGGGAAAATTAGATAAATATTTCAAACGGAGAAAGATACATTACTATGGAGAGAGAGCAGGGCAGTAGGATTAGTTTAGAATTGTTTGGGCAAAGAGCTCGTATAGACAAGACGGGGCGGATGACACCACGGTAGTAGGCCAGATCACCAACAACGATGAGTCAGCCTACAGGGAGGAGGTCCAGCATCTCGTGAAGTGGTGCGCCAATAACAACCTGGCCCTTAACATCAAGAAAACCAAAGAAATCATTGTGGACTTCAGGAAGTCCAAAGGCGGAAGTCACACCCCCATCCACATCAATGGGGCTGTGGTGGAAAGGGTGGACAGCTTTAAGTTCCTCGGAGTCCACATCACGGAAGACCTCTCCTGGTCCCTCAATACCTCCTCTCTGGTGAAGAAGGCCCAGCAGCGCCTATATTTCCTAAGGAGGCTGAAGGGATGTAATCTATCACCCCTGATCCTCTCTAACTTTTACCACTGCACTATAGAGAGCATCCTGGCAAACTGTATCACAGTATGATATGGCAGCTGTAGCTACTATGACCGGAAAGCCCTGCAGCGGGTAGTCAAAACTGCCCAACGCATTACCGGCACCCGGCTACCGACCATAGAGCACATATACCAGAAACGCTGTCTACGGAGGTCACGGTCCATCATCAAAGACCCTACCCACCCCAGCCACAGTCTGTTCGCCCTCCTGCCATCTGGGAGACGCTACAGATGCATTCGCACCCGTACGACCAGATTTAGGAACAGCTTCTTTCCCAGGGCTGTCATCCTACTGAACTCCACAAATAAACTCTAAAGCCTGCACATCTGCCAATGCACTTTATTATGGTTATGTTTATGTTAATATACTACAAGCCAAATGTATGTTGAATGTTTAAATGTCTTAATCCAAATGTACACTCTCGGGAGCCGCAAGCCTACATTTCGTTGTACTGCACTTGTGCACTAACAATGACAATAAAAGTTGATTTGATTTTGATTTGAATGACCTCCTTCTGCGCTGTAACCTTCTATGGTTCTACAGCTTAGACAGACTCTGATCCATGAAAACCGCACAGAGACAGACGAGTTTAGGCAGCCTCTAATCCACACTAAGTGCAGGGATATATAAGGGTCAAGCAGCCAGTTTTACAGAGGTTAAGGATCATTTTTTCACATCACAAAGGTATTAACAATCTATGTTAAAGGGTTGGTACATGACAAACAGGCAGCACTGCTGACACAAAATACAATTACACTGATTGTAGACGTTTCAGCTACTTACAATTCTGACACAGCATTCCTTCCCAGCCTGGCTGACAGTGACAGGTACTCGGTCCCACACATTCTCCATCATTCTGGCATTTTTGCAGACAAATCGCTGTGTACACAAGTAATAATTGAAAATGCAGATTAAAAATATAAACTCTGGCGCTATTGAGTGAAACCAAAATCTGAAGTTAAAAAACGCTTGAAAGGGTTATTGAGAAACTAGGGGGGAAAAATTCAGTTGATTGCGCCTCCCGTTAGCGCCTTAAGAGGGCGCCAATTGGGGCGCAAAGCAACTAGAGGCCGGACGCGGCGATGTTTGTGCTGCTCGCGAAATTAACTAGATATTTTGCGGCGATGCTAAACACTTCCGCCACAATCTCCTGCGCCAGCAGATTGTGATGTCAGTCGAGTGTGCAACGCCCTGTTAGCGCCCTGAACCGGATATTGAGTGGCGCCCCCTGCCTTACCGCCTGCCGCTAGCAACGACAGGTTGAGGGGAGCGTTATGCTGTCAGAAAGGGACTGGGGGAGCGCTATTTAAAGGCGACCGCTTCCTGCCTTTTTTTGTCGGTGACATTTTTGCACCACGCATTCTGAGAGAGAGAGAGAGAGAGAGAGACTTCTGGAGAGATTCAACGCTGTGTGAAGGGGTTTTGGGTACTGAGCAGCACTTTGCAGGTTCAGTTTGATTTGCCCTTCCTTGCTTTGCCAGCACTCTGAGGTAGCGCCTCACTCCTCGGCCTTTGCGCCTTAAGACAGGTGTGACGCGCCTGATTTAGCGTTCCAATCACCTCCAGGGGCGATAAAAGCCAAGTTTGCTGTCGGAGGCGATAATTAGTGCCAGGCGCTGAACTTTGCGCACGGCCAATAACGGCGCCCCCAAATGGGGCGATACCGAATTTTTCCCCCCTGCAGACCTTTTTCACTAGAGCTGAGAAAACTAATGGGTGACTCGAAAAAGGTCTTCAAGGTTATGATAAGTTAAACAGTGGTACATTGTTTCCACTAGTTGGGTGAGACTACAATGAGAGCTCAAAAATTTAAGGTAATCCCAAAAAAATTTAAGGGAAGATTAGAGAACATTTGTTTACACAGAAGGTGGTTAAGATATGGAATTCACTGCACAAAACAGCAGACTTTATAAGTTAATTTAAAAGGGAACTTGAAAAGAATTAAATGGTAGGTGGAGTGAGCAGGTGAGTTGGATTAGACTAGATGGCTCATGTGCAGAAACAGACTGGCGCAGGTTGAATGGTTCCTGTCGTTATCAAATTGCTGAATTTTATCATGTTCTAGCAAACCAATTGCAATTTTGAAAACCTGATTTAGCTTATCAAATCCTATGTTATTTACCCCATTCCAAGATGTACTTACGTCGATTGCATCGCTTCCCTTTCCACCCTGATGGACAGTCACAAATATCTGGGCTCGCACACTTCCCTCCATTCATGCACATTGGCTCACAGACACCTGCAGGAAGAAGAATGTGGACAAATGTTTCAAATTGTAAAAGACCAAGGTTTGCACTGTGTCTGGATGTTGATCTATTTACCTGATCTTTGTAAAAAATACTTATAAACAGCAAACACAAGGACGATCAATGGTGTATCAAAAATAAACTGAAGTAAGTGATTCCATGCATTCAATTTGGAGTGGCACTTTATCAGGCCGATTTTAGTCTCTGTTCCAAAAATAGGCAGGAGTTTCATAGTAATACTTAAATGTGCTGGAATAACATCGTAACACCTCTAGCATCTTTTCCAGCCCCAACAGTAGTACAGTACCAGGTTGTAATGATGCCCACATATAATGGCTGTCTTGGGTTGCTAGGCTCTGATCCAGTTATGGAAGATTGAAGTTCCTTGTTAAGTATTCATTGGGTAGTTTTAAGCCCATTTCTGTATTAATTTGTTTTGGTTTTTTCTACTTCAACTTAAGCTTTTATGAGCCTTTGTGATAATTGCTCTTGCTTTTTTTTTACCCGCAGTTTGATACAGTCACCACTGGAAATTCCTCCACCTGAACTTCTTGGAAGGCCATGTTCTGTGTCCAACTTTTGGTACTTGCAAACTTGCATCTGCAGGCCAAAGTGCAGATACCTGGATTTGGCAGACAATGAATGCTCCGGAGACTCCTATTCTCAGGGGAGGTTGTGACAATGGACCTGATGGTCCAGGTACAATAACACTTACATTGGATGGTTCTTTGCAAACACCCCAATTGTAGTACGTTATGCTGACAGGTTGGCCATCAACCACCAAAGCCTGATTGGTCACACCTGCCAATGCCAACTCTTCAAAGGCAATGAATGATGTACCTATCATGGGGAACGGTCTTCATAGGCTCTGGGTTACCAGAGAGCCAGATGTAGAGCGGTGTCATCGACTATAATTGTTCCATCAGGTAAACAAAACCTCTTCCTCTGCATTTGAATTGTGACCTCAATAAAGCTCTTACACATTTCGTGTGAAACCACAGCCTAAGACGCTAGCAAGAAAATCATATGCAGCACAAATGTAATCGGGATTCACCAAAAGAGGTCGCTGCCGATTTCCCATCTCCTTCACGACTTTTCTGCACCAGTGGTACCAACTGCACTGGATGGAAAATCTAACCTTTGGTGTCGCGGACGGCTAATGCAGAAATCCAATCGGATTACCGCCTGATATGATTCAATCTGTCTTCAAATGCAGAGTGTCAATAGTTCTGACTGGTCTTGAGGCTGAGAGAGACAGGAGGAGTATACATCCCTTGTATGTCACCAGCATGGGAGACAGTCAACACAGGAGGAGCAGCACAATCCTAACTCCTAAAGCCAAAGGGAAGGCAGGCACTCCTTTGTTTAGTAAAAAAATTAAATGCTTAATATCCTTTGACAATGTTACAAAATTGTATCAAAATGAGATAAAAGCAAAGACTATGGCCGCAATTTTGCCAGCGGAGGTGGGATTGCGGCGGGAGAGGTGGGTAGCAGGTCCCGGTCCCACTCCCGGCTCCAGCCTGCTCTCACCAAGTAATTTTATGTAGTTTGGGCTTGTTAAGCCCGCCATGCACGTTTCCTGGCCAATTAAAAAGAAGCGGGTTTGATGACGTAATTTGATGATGCGTCATCAGCTGGTTTCCTTAAAGGGGCCATGTCCACATTCATTTTGACAGTTGTTCTGTCAGTGTTCTGCAGCATTGAGGTGCTGCAAACACTGACAAGCACTGCACAAAGGTGGACGGCTGCACACAGGCTCTCGCATGACTCCCTCCATATGCTTATGGAGGGAGTCACAGCACGCAGGGAGGTTCTCTTCCCTTCCCAAGGGCAGACGAGACCTCCCCAGGACACCAACGCAGCCTGGTAGCACATTGCACAGGAGAGCAAAAGCAGGGATGTCGTCAGCAGTACCAGGCTGCAGTGGCGCAAACCTTTCAATGATCTGAGCAGATCACGAAACGCTACTGCCAAGTTACACTCACATCTTGCTGTGCCACTCATCACATCCCCATCACTCTGCCTTCCCTACCCTACACCTGCACATCTTTACTCACACCAACTTACCTTGCACCTCCACCCATCCCTCTCTATCTACATTATCACTTCCCCATTTCACTAGCCACCCCTCACACTCACCCTCATCCTACTGCAGGCATAGCAACTAACAACACGCAAGGGTAGGCATTTGAGAGGTTTAGCCAATGTTCATGTGAAGTTTCTGTTAATGTGTTGTCAAACATTGAAATCTATATTTTCAACACTTTACCTTATTGGACAGCTCTGTGCTCACCTTTGGAAGTGTCTTAGTGAGTTCCAGTGAATGTTGAGACATATTTCCGCTCCCCCCCCCCGCCCCCCCCCCCTGCCAATTGTGATGAGTGTGAAAGGAATGACTTGGACATTATAGGGATGCTTTATGGTGCTGGTGTGGGGTGGTGTTAACCTGGCGCATCATGTGGCAGCCAGTGTGTACAGCGTCAAGTTAAGTAAATCTGACCATGGTGATGCCATCCCTGGCCTCCCAGGCAGCAATGTTGTCGGGTGCTGATGCCCTGTGTCTTGTGCAGCATCAGGTGGCTGCGGAGAAGGTTGGTGTTGTTGTTGGTGTTGGGGCTGATCGTGGAGGGATTCCGAGGACCAAGGTAAGATTTTTTCAAGGGCACCGATGTTGCTGGAATAGATGGCAGCTGAAGTTGAGATGACAGAAGCGATCTGTCAATGGTGAGAGAGCTTGCTCCAAGGAGGTGACAGTGGATAGAGAGTTTACTCCAAACTGCATACAGCTCAAAAGTGTCTTTCAAGTCCTGAAAGCTCAAGCTTCTCAAATTGGAAAGTAACCAGCTGTGAAATGGTAGCTTTCATACCACTTTTGCAGCTGTCACCTATTCACAGCAATGGGGAGACACAGAGAACCCAACATACTTACCTGACGTGATCCCCGAGCGACAGGAACCTTGTAAAAAAAAGTGGTAAAATAGAAATAGGCTGGCAAGATTGTAGTTAACGAGCATTTAACAAGCATTCAACTATCTTAAATGCCTCCCCCGCCACTTGGTGTCAGGTCTGTTCTGAAATCGTAGGCCCGACACTTTGGAAACTTACATGGAGGCGGGTTCGGAGCGGGTTCTCAACCCGCTGTCAATCATTTCGATTTTGACAGCGGACCCGCCTCCAAACCCGCCCTCTGAGCGCCGGCAAAATTCAGCCCTATGATTGCAATAAACAAGTATTACCAGCTCATCTTTTGCTATTAAGCTGACCTATACTTAGAGATGAAGATCAGATTGCTAAATCTTTCCTATGGTATAAAAGCTGATTGACTCTGCCTCTGAAATCATTTGGCACAAGAGGGGAGTGGAACTTACTCTTCTGACATCTTCTTCCTGTGTAACCATCGGGACAGGAGCACACATTGTTTCTCATACAGTGACCACCGTTCTTACAAGGGGGATTGCAAACAGCTGCAAAGGAAGAGGTTGTATTTTACTGTTACCATAGGTACTTCCATTCAGACTCCTCCTTCGTTTTAAAAATACATTTCAGACAAAGCAATGCTGTTACACAATTATTATTTATACACATTAAAATAAACATATTTTAAACCATCTTTCCATTGCAGATGGATTGATTTATTCTGTGGCTCGGAACTGGACTTGCATTGTTCAACTCTGGCTTCACCATTCCAATTCAAACTCATGAGTTCGATTGCTTGGTATGTTCGCTGTGCTGATTTTGAAATTCTGAAAGTTTGTTATGGAAAGTAACGGGGCCTAATGTTAAAAAGGTGATTTTTGTGTGTGGCGTTCTTGGCTACTGCCCCTGAAATAGTTCTTTTAAGCAGCCTCAGCATAGTTTCTGAAAAAATGGAAATGTTCATTGGATTTCTACAGAAGTTACTCAATGACATGTCAGCATTTTAATTCCCACTGACACCAGAATATTTGAAACTGCTGCACAAACTGTGTTTTCTGAAATTTGCTGAGGAAAACACTATCTCTTAAAAACAAAAAAAAAGCTTATACTTTTCACACAAAAGGAAATGGGCCTGGAGTTTCCGCTCGATTGCGCTGGTTTCTCCGGCCCAATTTCCCTGACATCGGTGTAACTGAATTTTAAGCGCTAATTGCGTTAAGCGCAACTCAAGTTTCCACGATCTTTTGTGTTCGTTTTAAAAACATCCGCTAGACCAGGCCCTGCCCACAAAACTGGCCACGCCCCCGGGTGAATTAATCACTATTGGGAGTTTCCGCTAATTGTGCTCGTTTGCAGGCCTTTGACGAGGCTCCAAAAATTAAGCTGGAACTTTTGGGTGCAAGGAGACTAATTGGTACGTTTTGAAAGGTTTTGAATGAATTTTTTAAAAATTTACTAAAGAACTAACTATTGTACCCCAATCGAACTAGAAAATAATTTTAAAAGTAATTTTCAGTCATTTAAAATCAGGTTACTCACAGGTGGTGGATTGACACTGTGATTTAAAATGTTTATTTTTTGTGATTAAACCCATTTTCAACGGTATTAATCAAAATTTACCAAACTACCACTCTTAAATTAATCGAGGAATATTTTTTAAAGCAAAAATGTAAAAAACTTTTTAAAACATTGCCTGCTTGCGCCGGTTCATGTTCGTCGATATGCAAATGAATTTGAACGGAAACTCGGCAGAAAAACCACTTTTCAAAACAGGCGCATTTAGGGCGCAATTTGCGCCGGAATTGCGCATTGCGCCCAAAGCAGAAACTCTATCCCAGATTGTTTTAAAAACAAAGTCAGGTTCTACAGCAGGATTCTCTCACTCATCAGTCCGAGCTAAACGGGACCTTGGGACAAAAATTCTAAGAATGGATCACGACACAATCCCCTTACCCTTATCCCAGTCCCTCTGCATTAAAATGATTCCCCTCACAGAGTGATTTTCCAATCTCAGTCATGACCAAGCATTACCTTGCAGGTTGAAAGGAAAGGCACCCAATGCCACTTGGTTAGATCATTTGCAGCAACCCTGTGGCTGCAGACGGGTGCATCGTGCTAAACAATAATTAACAGCCATAGGGAGAGAACTTACCATTCTGACAGTGAGGCCCATAGAAACCACGAGGGCAGATACATACATTGTGTCGAACACAGCTTCCGCCATTGAGACACACAGGGATGCAAACAGCTGCACAAAATGAGGAAGCCAGTTAATCAGTATATTACTTAAGAGTTGTACGAGAATATACATCACACCTTTAACAAGGCAGAACATAATGGCCCGTGTTTTCTGATCGCAGGCTTCCCGCGGGCGGAGGCCTGTGATCTGGAAAAATCTGCGCCCTTACCCGAGGGCTCCCAGGATGCACGCGCTTCCACTCCTGGGCCTCACCAAACTTGAACTGTGTAGGGCCCACGTATCCCAGAGGCGCAGGTAGTTCGCAGCGTCCCTGGGATCACGTGGGCCATGGGGAGCCAATCACAGAAGGGAATCTCCCTTCATACATTTGACAGGAAGACCTGTCAAATATATGAATGGAGATCAATGAAAAAATAGTAAAACTTAAAAAAAAACCACATTTTTAAAATGACTTGAAATTAAGTATTTTAAACAAAAATTAAATTTTTTGAAAAAAATAATTAAAGTTTTTTACGGGGCTAAAAATAAACTTACCTTTTTTAAAGTATTTTTAAATGATAAATCAGTGAAAAACATTTAAAAAAAAAAAACTTTTTTTCAACTCTTATCCTGGTAAAAGCAGGCCTTATGCTTTTACCAGGCATAAGAATTGTAAGGGTTTTCTGCGGGCGGAGGGTCTCCTAAAAGCGGAACTATCCGCCCGCAGAGGCCCTTCTCCAGGGCAGCCGGAGGATCTATCAAGACCATTCTTGACAGATTGGAAATGCTGGTTTTCAGCGCATGCGCTGTGCATGCCTGAAACCGGCATTTCCGATGTCCCTACGGTGTGTACATGACACGTACCCACCCATAGGGATCGGAATATCTGGGCCAATGTTTAATTGAACCTCACAAATGCTTTCTTTGGAGGAACGTGTAAAAGTTGACATCACAAATATATGTTCATGTGAGCACAGAAATATACACCTCCAGTTTAACAGTCAAGGTTCTGGTCTATTTACCTGTTTCACAGGAGGGTCCCGTCCACCCAACTTTACATTTGCACACATCAGGGGAAACGCATTTTCCACCATTTTGACAGTGTCTGTTGCAAACCACTGTAAATATAAAACAACCTCAGTTTCAGTTGCATTCATCATATCCATTGGCAGGAAGAAAATGAAGGGCTTCATAGTTTCACCAGAATAAACACTTTCATCATCTCAAGGTGATGGAAAAGCAAATCTGTGTCATTGTGTAGTTTTAATGAATAAGAACAGAAAAATACAACAAAGACTGGAAAGAAAAAAAAGCCACACAGCCCATCAAGTCTGCTCCTTCCAGAGCCCACTGATGATTACCTGCACCCCCCAAATTTCTGCATATTTTTAAGCCCCCATATGAATCAAACAGATCAAGCAATATTTTTATAACCCGCAATCCCCTTTCTTGACAGGTACTGATCCAGTTCTTTTTTCAAGGTATTAATTGACGCAAATTAACAACTTTTTCCTGTAGTCTATTCCATCCGTATATCTACTTTGCCGTGGGACAAAAAGATTTTCTGATCTTGCTCATGGCTTCACATTTTATTGGAGCAAATGACCAATATTACTCCACCACATGGTACTCCTGAGCAGTCGTATGATGTGCCAGAGTGGAGCCGAATGGCCGAGTGCTCGCATGCAATACCAGGTTGACAATTTGAGAGACTAGAAAATTGTGTAAAGAGGATATGATTTGCACTTTATCCTCTCCTTAATAAAGCCCATCTTACATAAAATCTCTGAGTGAAATGTTTTTGGCGTGCAGAATAACACCAAACCAAATAAATGTACTTACTTGTTTCACATCTTGGTCCTACAAACCCATAATGGCAGGAGCAGGTATTTCTGGTTACACAAGATCCACCATGCTCACACGGTGGAATACAGAGGGCTGCACATAAAAGTACAAATCATCAGTACAGTGTAGAATTAGTGTGAATCTTTGACTTGCATTACACTGTCACATATTTCATCAGTCTCACTAACTTCATCGGTGAAATTAAATCTAGAACAGAAGGTCTTCAGCTGGATCCTATCTTTTAGCCTTTTTAGTTGCCTGCTGGAATATCATTCATTAAGGGAATCAGTTGAGGGTTGTTGCTAATAAAATGATACCAATAGATTTTTTTTAAAAGTGCCATTTTCAGCTGAAGGGAGTACAGTGGCTCAGTAGTTCAGTGACCTAACATTGCACGCCTGAGCCATTTAAAATCCCAGGCTACACGGCCCACATTGGATGGCTTTAGTCAGTTCTATGGCTACAGGTGGATTGTGAGCAGCGTAGACTGTCAGAATCGGTCCCACCATGTGGGACAATCACAGGACAGCAATCACGGAGACATCGATGTCTTGTCAATCCAATGTCAATTTGACAGGCAGCATTTACTCATTCCAAATCTCAGTAATAATAACCCCTTTCAATGAGGGAATGGAGTGGGCCTTTGGCGTAGTGGTAGCATCCCCGCCGCTGGGCCAGAAGGCGTAGGGTTTCAAACCCCACTCCAGACAGTCCCAGCAAGTTGAGTCAGAGTTCCGGCTCTAAATTCTGGGTTGGCATCCAGCAGGATACTTGCGTCCGTGGGTGTGGGTGGGCCCCCCCCCCCTCGTCTGGGTTGTGGCACCCCCCCCCTCGTCTGGGTTGTGGGAGCCCGTAAAACCCTCCCGCCATAGGACTAATCACCCTAATGGCTGGTACGAAGATGGCTACGGTCACAGAAGGAGCGTTAATCACGGCCAGAAATCCTTCCACCACTTCATACAGTTCCCCAAAGGGAACAGTGTGAAGACACGTACAACGACGAATGAGCGAATGTTCCCATACACAATAAATCATTTTAGAAAAGTTTGAATTACCTGATCTTACACAAATCAATAAAGCACATGAAACTGCTTGTGTAAAACTTGTTCAGAATCGGTTTATCTCTTTTAGTTATAAAAAAGTTTTTTTTTGACAAAAGTGCATTTAAAGTACCCAGTTAAACAAAACAATGTTATTCATTTTCATTGATCGCTGACTGCAATGTTGTATCGACTTTTGCAAATGGTGAAAAAAGAGTGAATTCAGAACAACCAACAGAAAACAAAACAGAATACAAAGAAGTCACAAAGAAGGCTCATTAATGCATCTGACTCAATTGCATTGGTAGCCAAGCTTCTTGGCACTGGTACAGCTTGCTGGCTTTGTCTATGTCGGCAACACATTGATGTGTGTAGGATTACTGTATTGGTGATTGAGCTGCACCATGGCTAGTAAGTCTGCCAATGGTATAATAAAGGACACATTAGAAAATAAAAATCATCCTCACTTTCATTATTTCCATCTGTTCATGTTTTTCTTCTATTGCCAATTTTGGCTCAAGTCACTGCACATTTTGGATTGAACATGGTGTCACTTAAGTTCTACAATTTTCAAAATTGCAGGTTTTTAATATTAACTTGAAGAATGGTTATACTCTAATTGTCAATGACCTGACTACCCAAAGCACCCATCATCAGCCAACTGAACAACAGAAAGACTCAGGATGGACCACTGGATCACTGCAGTTAAGACATGTTACAGGAGCAAAATCTAATCCTCAGACTTTGCATTCTTTGTCAAGAGGAAAACAACTTGTAATCCTTCAAACAGAGCTGCAACAGGAGACAGCGCCCCAGATTTCTAATTCCGTGTAAGGCCAATACATTATGAATCCTGGGAAAGGAAACCATGGGAAGTGTCATAGATGGAGAAGTAGGTGGCACATGAACTTCTTTTTCTGTTCCTTCGCTTAAATTCCTCCCTGCATTAAATTGTCAGAAAAATGTATCATAAAATCCTCATGTTACTCCTCATGTTACTACCTCATGTGTCAGCTGTGGCTCAGTTGGTTGCACACTTGCCTCTGTGTCAGAAGGTTGTGGGTTCAAGTCCCACTCCCTAGGCTGACACTTCAGTGCAGTGTTGAGGAAGTGCTGCACTGTCAGAGGTGCCGTCTTTCGGATGAGACGTTAAACCGAGGCGCCATCTGCTCTCTCAGGTGGACTATTTCGAAGAAGAGCACGGGAGTTATCTCCGGTGTCCTGGCCAATACTTACTCCTCAATCAACATAACAGAAACAGATTATCTAGTCATTATCACATTGCTGTTTGTGGGCGCTTGCTGTGCGCAAATTGGCTGCCGCAAATTGGCTGACTACACTTCAAATAGTATTTCATTGGCTGTAAAGCGCTTTGGAGCATCCGGTGGTTGTGAAAGGCGCTACAGGAAACTCTTTTTTATCTGGCACCGACGGGACCGGCGTGGTGCCGGTTTATCAAAAAGTCCGGATTACAGAGAGTTATGTTAAAAGGTACGAGAGCGCCGTACACAGCAACAAAGCCAAGCTTCCCTGTTGCTTAGTAACAGCTGCAAGAAGCCCGGCCACAGACCAAGTGTCCCTGTTGCTTAGCAACAAGTGCAGGAACCCCCGATTACACAGCCAAGAATCAAGAAACGGCCACTAATATGAAGAAAAATTTAACTGAACCTACTCCTGAATTTTGCCGGTTAACTGAGATTTCCGGTTGTTTGGGTGCTGGTAAATTGAGTTTCCTGTATATAAATGCAAGTCTTTCATTTTCTTTCTTCTGAAGGTGGTGAGAGCTCTGCTCCTCAGGAAACCATTTTAAGCTGTCTTTCCTCTTTTCCTTCACTGGAGGTGCCAGAGCCAGAAGCCTCTTAGCCTCCAGCACTTCACAGCACACACCATCACTCGTTCTATTCCTCCCAGCTCGCTTGTATTTACCTTGATAGGATTCAGGGAGTGAGCTAGAGGGAAGTGCACTGTGTGATGCTGAGCACGAAAGTAAAAGCGGTTCCACATGTGGAGGAAAGCATTGCTACCTGGAGAGGCAGGAGGTGCCATCTTTCAACTGAAGAGAGTGAGGATCTGGAGCTCATGGGTTCTCCATTTAAAAGAACAACATTGGTAAAACATCATGCACTGAGGGCCGCATTAGACAATATGTTGCAGGTAGCATTTCAAGTGGATTAGTCCAATGCATGGAAAGATAGTTTAACCACATTGCACGCCACCATGCATCATGTGGCAGCTCCAACGACATCTGCAACAGAATCTCTAAGGGTAGTCTGTGCTTCCTCTATGGATGCTCAAACTACTGTCACACAGGTCTGGCTTGCCAGATTGGAGAGGACTGTCCTTCCCAGTTTTGAAAGGCTTGCTGACTGGTTTCATACAATCATCACAATGGGAGTACAAGAGATCCATCTTGGAATTTAACTGGATGAGTCGAGGGTCACCTCAGTCCCAAGAGAGTCCTAATAGTACGTAGAAGTCAACCAGTTTGCACACTACTGCCACACAGGTAGCACCTAGGAGAAGTATTATGAGTGTTAGATTAGGTTTAAAAGTTCATACATCACACACTGACACTAAGGGAAAGCACGGCGGTAAGTAGACGACATATACACACACACACTGGGCTGTCAATAATATTATGGTGGCACTAAAATTGTGTGTTCAGACACTAGGGTAGACTTTTGACTTCATTGCCTGGATGGTAATCTGGTGAAGTGGAGCACAGAACCCACCCGAATTTAATTCCATTGCCCAGGCAGTGAAGACAAAAATGTATCTCTTTTTTTGGTAAGGTCTGGAAGTTGCTTTCATGAATTTGCATGTATGGGAGCTTTGTGAGTTATTGTGCATGCAGAAAGGAAAGCAGTTGTTGGAATATTAGTGAAGGGAAGGGGGGAAATGTAGACTTTTAATGCACTCGCCAGATTTAGAAGTTATGAGGTATCCTGTATAAGAATAGCATGAATATTTCTTGTAGCCAGTAACCATTAGTCCTCTGCGCCTTCTTCAGGTTGCTGTTGTTCCTCAGGCTGATCCACCTGCTGCCCTTGGCACCCTTCAACCTCTATGATAAAGCTCCTATGTAAGGCAAACTTGTGCAGCACATAACAACAATCCTCAAGTCAGTCTGTTTTGCAGGATATCTCCAGATCAATCTAGACACCTGAAGCATGCCTTCAACATGTAAATGGTGTGCTTAATCAATGCATGTGAGAATGGGTCATACGGTCATTACGACCTCAATTTGCATGCACCTGCCCAAATATGTGTGAATTGTTCCACTTTCCACACTAGCTCTTCCTATGATCTCTCTGAATTTAGATTGACAATTTGGAGCTATATTTAAGGAAAAAAGTATATTTGAGTAAAAAGCTGTAATGTGAGTACAGAGCACCAATGTCCTATTCATCCATGTTTAACACTGCCCTGAGAATTCCTGCCCTGAGAATTCCTTCCCATCGAAAATAGGATCAACCGCGGCTAGCAAAAAGTGAGGGGAATATTTGCTTAAGAAAATATTGGAATTATTAATAGAGAACTCATACAGCTTTCTTTAACTACAGTTAATTGAATCATTTACTGCATGTATGACCTGTAGTCAGTAACCTCAATCAATGGGAAGATTTCAAAGACACTAGTGTCAAAAATCAATATGTACAGACTTGTCTGTAAAGTAGGATTTTTTCAATTGTAGATGAGCCACTTACCGCAAAAATTGTACATTTCACAGCTGGATTAACAACTTTCCAACCTTCATCCTGGTTAACTGGCTCATTAGTGTTAAATGATCATTATTACAGGTGCAATGTAATGGGCGGCTATATTTTTATTGCTAACAAAACCTTATTCTCGAGATGTGCATATTTCAAAACCACATGTCCCCACAGTTTCATTAGCTACAGGTCCCTCACGGTGAAACTGGACATTCCAACTGGATTCAGGCTGTCCAAACACATTTTGCATTACAGTTGGCAACTTCAATTTGAACACAGGTCACAGAGGTGAAAGGGCAATGCACTGACTTACTGGGGGCGATTTTACAGGTGGCTGGGGTTGGTGTATGGGGGTACGGGGCAAGCGGAAAGCTCGCCTGTCGGTGCTGTGTCTGGCCCAGAGAGATTTTAGCTTCCCGGACCTCATTTTCATATCGGAAGCTGGACACTCACCTGATCCTGGTGGGATTCACTACCTGGACATCTGGGCAGGAGAGCAATATTGGACGCCAACATAACGGTCCCCCGGCACGAAGGTAAGTGGTCGGTGGTGGTGGGGTTGGGGGTGGGGGGGGAAGCTGTAAATAAAAAACTATCCTTCCTCGGCCTCTTCTGCTCTAGATCCACTTCCAGACAGATTTGCTCTCCCCACACAGGCCTAGAGTAAAAATTGCAGTCAGGCCCCGATGATGTCACTGGGACCTGATCTGTATATTTAAAGAAGGATCTCGCCTATTTCAGACGGTTGTCCATGGCACCTGCAATTTAAAATTGTAGTCGGCTGGATCGGAACGCTAGGCCAGCGGGTAAGTCTCTCACTCCATTTTAACTGCACCGCCCCCCCCCCTCGGCTGGTTTTCATTGGGTGGGGGCGGGGGGGGCAAGTTAAAAGTGCCCCCATTGTGTCTCCCACTAACAACGTGAAAAAGTGCTGTAGACAAACACAACACATTATCAGAATACATTAATATTTTTTATGCAGGAACGTAATTTAGTGAATTTAGTGAAAAAACATCCCGCTTAGTGTTGGAGAAACAGACCAAAATGTGATAGATGCACAAACAGATAACACAACTTATATAACATTTTTGGAGATGAACAGGGAGACGAAACAAACTGCTCCTACCATCTTCACAGGTCAAGCCATTGTATCCACGGGGACACTCGCACACATCCGGTTTGATGCACTTTCCTCTGTTTTTGCAGTCAGGCCGACAGATCGCTAATAATGACGAGCAACATAAGATTAGTGTTTGCATCATTAATATATTCTGCAGTCAATCAGCCAAAGACAATAATGCTGTAAAGTTATGAATTTCAAATGAGGACACTTTTTGCAGGTTCTTTTGAAGCAAAGTAGAGTTCCTACCTATGTGACAGTTATACCCAGTGTAGCCAGGCTTGCAGCGACATGTATTGGGAGCTGCACATTCCATATTCTTTCCACAGGGGTACCTGCATATAGCTAATAAATATCACAGTTGTTAGTTGAGCCCTTCAATTATTTAATGTCAAGTATGATTGTTACCCCTGTAACACATATTTGAATAGTTAAGGATAGCATTGGCATTATGAAGGTATGCAGTCAGCTATGACAGAGCAGGATTTTCTGGTGAGAAAATATAAGGGCATTCCTGACCAGGAATAAGTGGAAGAGGGTGAGATGAGGAGGAAGGGATAAAGTTGAGGTGCATATAACATTCTCAATCTTTGATGGCCGTGCTTTCTGTTGCCTAGGCCCTAAGCTCTGGAATTCCCTGCCTAAACCTCTCCGCCTCGCTACCTCTCTTTTCTCCATTAAGACACTCCATAAAACCTACCTCTTTGACCAAGCTTTTAGTCACCTGCCCTAATTTATCCTTATGTGGCTCTGTGTCAATTTTTTTGTCTTAAAATACTCCTGTGCAGCGTCTTGGGACGTTTTTCTACGTTAAAGGCGCTATATAAATACAAGTTGTTGTTGGGATGAGCTGGAGATCATGGCGGACAGAGATTTCAGGTGAGATTGGGTATGACATAACATCAGTTTACAAGGTGGCGGACAAAGAGTGGACACTGAGCAGAAGGGAAGAGGGGGAAAAAGGGATTGGGAGGGGAAAAGCATGGTTGACGAGAAAAGCATTAAGGAGGTGTTTGAAAGTTGTGAGGGCAGTGAGAAGGCTGAGCTGCTGAGGGAGGAAATACATAGAAACATAGGGGATAGGAGCAGGAGTAGGCCATTCGGCCCCTCGAGCCTGCTCCGCCATTCAATGAGATCATGGCTGATCATCCAAATTCAGTACCGGTCCCTGCTTTCTCTCCATATCCCTTGATCCCTTTAGCCTTAAGAAATATATCCAACTCCTTCTTGAATATATTTAATGAATTGGCCTCGACTGCCTTCTTTGGTAGAGAATTCCACAGGTTCACCACTCTCTGGGTGAAGAAATTCCTCCTCATCTCTGTCCTAAATGGCTTACCCCTTATCCTTAGACTGTGACCCCTGGTTCTGGACTCCCCAACCATCGGGAAAATCCTTCCAGCATCTAGTCTGTCTAGTCGTGTTAGAATTTTATAAGTTTCAATAAGATCCCCTCTCATTCTTCTAAATTCCAGCGAGTACAAGCCCAATCGACCCAATCTCTCCTCATACGTCATTCCCGCCATCCCAGGTATCAGCCTGGTGAATCTTTGCTGAACTCCCTCCATGGCAAGAACATCCTTCCTCAGATAAGGCGACCAAAACTGCACACAATACTCCAGATGTGGTCTCACCAAGGCCCTGTACAACTGCAGCAAGACATCCTTATTCCTGTACTCAAACCCTCTCGCTACGAAGGCCAACATACCATTTGCCTTCTTAACTGCCTGTTGCACCTGCATGCTTACTTTCAGTGACTGGTGCACAAGGACACCCAGGTCTTGTTGCACTTCCCCTTTTCCCAATCTATTGCCATTCAGATAATAATCTGCCTTCCTGTTTTTGACACCACAGTGGATAACCTCGCATTTATCCACGTTATATTGCATCTGCCATGCTTCTGCCCAATCACCCAACCTGTCCAAATCATACTGGAGTTTCTCGGTATCCTCCTCACAGCACACACGCCCATCCAGCTTTTAGTTGTCTGCAAACTTGGAGATATTACATCTAGTTCCCTCATCCAGATCATTAATATATATTGTGAATAGCTGGGGTCCTAGCACCGATCCCTGCTGTACCCCACTAGTCACTGCCTGCCACTCGGAAAAAGAGCCGTTTATTCCAACTCTTTGCTTTCTGTCTGCCAACCAGTTCTCTATCCAAGTCAATACCTTGCCCTCAATCCCATGTGCCTTAACTTTACACGCTAATCTCTTATGTGGGACCTTATCGAAAGCCTTCTGAAAGTCCAAATACACCACATCCACTGGTTCTCCCTTATCTATTTTACCAGTTACATCCTCAAAAAATTCCAGTAGATTAGTCAAGCACGATTTACCTTTTGGAAATCCATGTTGACTTTGTCCGATCCGGTCACTTTTTTCCAAGTGCTCTGCTATTACATCCTTTATAATGGACTCTAGCATTTTCCCCACTACCGATGTCAGGCTTACCGGTCTGTAATTCCCTGTTTTCTCTCTACCACCCTTTTTGAACAGTGGGGTAACATTAGCTACCCGCCAATCCATGGGTACTGTTCCAGAGTCTATCGAATTTTGGAAGATGACCAGCAATGCATCTACTATTTCTAGGGCCAGCGGGTGGGACCGCAATGGCTGAGCGAGAAACCACCAATGGTGGAGCTGAGTGAACAGGGTACAAGTAATGTGCCAGTAATAGAGGAGCAGATTGTTCATGCAGGGGCATACAGCTGAAGAAGATCTCTGAAGTAGGGTCGGATAAAGTCATAGAGAGTGAACACTATTTCTACAGCTTCCAAACCACATTTGCGGTGTAAGTGTGGATTTTACTCTATAGAACTAGTTGTACAGAAGGCTATATTTCCAACACAGTTGTGATCTATGTGAACTCCCTCCAATAGTTTGCAGTGAATTACAGTCAGTGCATTTACCTTTACATGTTACACCATCACCAGTGTATCCAAAAGGACATCGTCCACATTTAAAGCTTCCAAACTGTGTGGGCTCACAGGGAACTCCATTAAAGCAAGGCATGTCAGCACAGGTGATTTCTTTCTCAGTAGGAACCAACTCATTACTGATGTGGGTGAAGGAAATGGCTTGAGATGCTGTCACAGCTCGTAGTGCAGAGGCAACAGGTCTCCAAAACATGGTTGTCTTTTGTGGAGCTTTGGGTTGAACAGCCACCTGAGATATGGTTCTAGAGCTCAGGGCAGCAGTACCTGTGATAGCAGTGGCAATGTCCTGTGATGAAGAGGTAATGGAAGAAGATAAGCTCAAAGTCGTGTATGGCTTATCTGTCCTGGGAGCTGGAGGTGGTTTGGCTTTAGTAACTGCTTTCTCCATTGTCACTCTGCCAGACACAGGAACATGGGCAGGAGTAGTTTTTTGGCTCACTGACCGCAGCCTAGTTGGCCTGTTGCTTGGTCTCGTAGTGGGAACCCAGTGTTGACGAAATCTTGATGCAACATGTGGGGAAACTGGAGGAACAGAGGAAAAAAAGGTGAATATACTGCAACATCTTCCAAATCATCTTAGTCACTGTTTCACCCTTTGAGAATACTAGAAATTAGTTTACCTTCACAGTGCAGTATTTTCAATGTTAAAAATTGAAAATTTTAAAGGACCATCAACACCATATTGGTCCAACACCTCCGTTCAATCCGCAGGCGTGACTCCAAACTTCTGGTTGCCTGCCATTTATATCTCTGCCCTACTCCCAACTCTGACCCTGGCCTCCTACACTGTTCCAACGAAGCTCAAAGTAAGCTCGAGGAACAGCACCTCATCTTTCGATTAGATACTTTGCAGCCTTCTGGACTCAGCATTTTAGATCATAACATCTGCCCCCATTTTTTCGGACGGCAGCTGTTGGTGATGATTCTGCTATTCGAATTTACACCTCCTCTTGACCCATCTTTTGTTTCTTTACTTGTTCCATTACCATCTCCTTTTGCCTTGCACCATTATCCCATTTGTCATTTAATCTCTCCTGCCTTCCACCTTATCACAGACCTTCCCTTTTATTCTTTCCTCCTCTCCCTGTTTTCCCAGCCTCTGTACTTGCTTAAAACCTGTTACATCTCTAACTTTTTCCAGTTCTGACAAAAGATCATCGACCTGAAACATTAACTCTGTTTCTCTCTCCACAGATGCTGCCTGACCTGCTGAGTATTTCCAGCATTTTCTGTTTTTATTTCTAACTGCTCTGGCATACAGATCCAAAAAATGGAATCAAAAAGACACGGGAAGAGTGAGGAAAAAAGTCTGTCAATTACTTGTTAAAATCATTAATGATAAATTCATGCAACATTTCACAGTGCATAGACAAATGAAAATTATTTTTTCACCAAGGCCAGGCTTGGAGCTAGTTGCTAGGATTTGTTGCTTCTGTGTTCCTCAGTCTGTTATTTTCCGTCCATTAAAATGATTGGGAAGGAAAATTGCCAGTGGAGCAGGGCAGAAGTGGAAACTCCTGATAGTGAGCTTAATATGAACACTCTGAAGTATCATTACTTTAAACGTGAGTAGTATGGAGGAGTTTTCAGTTCAGTGGGGTGTAGGAACAATGGGTGGGTGCATTGCAGTGAAGCAACAGAATGGTGTGGGGGGTTAAGAGACTATTACTCCAGCCAGTGCGAGTTCCACAACAAAATCAGCCACCTGGGCATGGCAGAGGAGCAGTGTATGATGAGGCTCAGGCACACCAGGAAGATTGGGAATGAGGTGTGCCACCTCACACATGAAAACCTGCAGCGACAGTCAACCATCTGCCAGTGGCAGTGAAGTTCACCATTGGCTTCAAAGTTTATGTTACAGGGACCTAGACGCCACGTCACAAATCAGACACTTTCTATCTTTGACTTCTGGACATATGGGCCCTAGATTTCCATGGGGGTTGTCCTCATCTCCCACTCTAACTTTATCCTCTGCAAAATAAAAGATGGATAGACTGCAAGATACAGTAAAAATGAATTAACTTCATTGCGTTTTGCAGTGCTTCTGATGTACATATTTCATGTGTTTTGTTGCCTTGGTTGCCCCTTGTGTTTTGGAACTTCTGTCTTCCCTTCCCTAGGTGAGGCAGTAGCACTGGTGGACAACTTCATATCCAACTGATGAGCTATAAGAAATAGGAGTAGGAGTAGGCCATTTGGCCCTTTGAGCCTGCTCCCCAATTCAATAAGATCATGATTGATCTTCTACCTCTTCTCCACTTTCATGAACTACCCCCATATCCCTTGATTCCCTTAATATTCAAAAATCTATCGATCTCTGTCTTGAATATACTCAATGACTGAGCCTCCACAGCCCTCTGTGGTAGAGAATTCCAAAGATTCACCACCCTCTGGGTGAAGAAATTTCTCCTCATCTCAGTCCTAAATAGCTGACCCCTTATTCTGAGACTGTGACCCCTGGGGAATTACAGACCGCTAAGCCTGACATCGGTAGTGGGAAAATGCTAGAGTCCATTATAAAAGATGTAATAGCAGAACACTTGGACAAAGTCAACATGGATTTACAAAAGGTAAATCGTGCTTGACTAATCTACTGGAATTTTTTGAGGATGTAACTGGTAAAATAGATAAGGGAGAACCAGTGGATGTGGTGTATTTGGACTTTCAAAAGGCTTTCGATAAGGTCCCGCATAAGAGACTAGCGTGTAAAGTTAAGGCACAAGGGATTGGGGGCAAGGTATTGACTTAGATAGAGAACTGCTTGGCAGACAGAAAGCAAAGCGTTGGAATAAACGGGTCTTTTCTGAGTGGCAGGCAGTGACTAGTGGGGTACAGCAGGGATCGGTCCTTGGACCCCAGCTATTCACAATATATATTAATGATCTGGATGAGGAAACTAGATGTAATATCTCCAAGTTTGCAGACGACACAAAGCTGGGTGGGCGTGTGTGCTGTGAGGAGGGTGCCGAGAAACTCCAGGATGATTTGGACAGGTTGGGTGATTGGGCAGAAGCATGGCAGATGCAATATAACGTGGATAAATGCGAGGTAATCCACTTTGATGTCAAAAACAAGAAGGCAGATTATTATCTGAATGGCAATAGATTGGGAGAAGTGGAAGTGCAACGAGACCCGGGTGTCCTTGTGCACCAGTCACTGAAAGTAAGCATGCAGGTGCAGCAGGCGGTTAAGGAGGCAAATGGTATGTTGGCATTCGTAGCAAGAGGGTTTGAGTACAGGAACAAGGATGTCTTGCTGCAGTTGTACAGGGTCTTGGTGAGACCACATCTTGAGTATTGTGTGCAGTTTTGGTCACCTTATCTGAGGAAGGATGTTCTTGCCATGGAGGGAGTTCAGCGAAGATTCACCAGGCTGATACCTGGGATGGCAGGAATGACGTATGAGGAGAGATTGTGTCGATTGGGCTTATACTCGCTGGAGTTTAGAAGAATGAGAGGGGATCTCATTGAAACTTATAAAATTCTGACAGACTAGATGCAGGAAGGATGTTCCCGATGGTCGGGGAGTTCAGAACCAGGGGTCCCAGTCTAAGGATAAGGGGTAAGCCATTTAGGACAGAAATGAGGAGGAATTTCTTCACCCAGAGAATGGTGAACCTGTGGAATTCTCTACCACAGAAGGCAGTAGAGGCCAATTCATTAAACATATTCAAGAAGGAGTTGGATATATTTCTTAAGGGATCAAGGGATATGGGGAGAAAGCAGGGACAGGGTACTGAATTTGGATGATCAGCCATGATCTCATTGAATGGCAGAGCAGGCTCGAGGGACCGAATGGCCTACTCCTGCTCCTATCTTCTATGTTTCCAGACTCCCCAGCCAGGGGAAACATCCTCCATGCATCTACCCTGTCAAGCCCTGTAAGAATTTTGTATGGACATTAAAAAACAGTAACTATCTGTATGTGTGCCTAACCCTGATTGAGCTGTATCAATACCATGATTGTGCCTCTCTAAAGCTGCTGTGAACACACTGCTTTCAGAGCCAGCACTTAATATCACTTTTGCAGGGGTAAAAGATGGCTCCAAATTGCCCTGGCATGACTGCTAACTGGATACTACATGCTACTCTAAACAAGCCACTGCATCTCCCTCATGATACCCACTGATCTGCCTGAATATGCAACAGTGGATAACTGTGAGGTCTCTCAATCATTCTTTCATGGTTGCTTGTAACCATTCACTAAGCTAAATGAAAGCAGCAATGAGTTTGGACTCCCAAGGCTCCACAGTCGCAGTGGAAGCATTCATGACAATGCTCCTTACTGTGCTTATGGCCTGCTAAGCTGAAGTCTCCACTGCAAACATCACTAATGTAGTCAGTTGTTCATTGGCTGACAAATGTTGCTCCATGAAACCAGTCATGTGGGAATCAGCAATGAATATCTGATGCTGAACTAGCCAGGCCATCTTTCAATGTACTGAGAGGTTAAGTAAATCTGCAATATTGCGCTACTGCTTTTACAGCATGGTCACTAAAGTCTGTGGAGTGGAGATGCCACAGGGGTTCCACAGGTCATTGGTCAGAGTTATGGTAGGCCAGACATGTGGAACTCCCATGGAATTTCAACCACTGTATACCAGAGTACTTAGAAGAGGCATTCAGAATGCTGGATCTCCTCATTCACCAGCTGTCTTCTCATGGATAGCACAGATAGAAATAAATGGGTTTGCTCTAATAGCCATTATGGAGACATTGTTGCACGGGCGTAGAGAGAAAGGATCTTAGCTCGGAAAATCAAGATGTAGAATCACATTGGTTGGAGCTAAGTAACAACAAGGGGCATAAAACACTGGTGGGAGTAGTTTATAGGCCCCCTAACAGTAGTTGTAGTGTCTGGCACAGTATAAATCAGGAAATTAGAGGTGCATGTAACAAGGGTAATGCAGTAATCATGGGGGGCTTTAATTTTCACAAAGACTGGGCAAACCAAATTTGCAGTAATAGTGTGGAGGATAGTTTTCTACATCAGTATGTCAAGGAACCAAATTAGGAACAGGCTATTTTAGATCTAGTATTGTACAATGAGACAGGGTTAATTCGTAACCTTGTAGTAAAGGAGACTCTGGGGAAGAGTGCTCATGATATGATAGAATTTTATTTTGAGATAGAGTGGTTTAGTTAAGTCCGAAACTAGGGTTTTAAATCTCAACAAAGCAAACTACGTAGGTATGAGGGGCGAGTTGGCTAAGGTAGATTGGAAAACTAGATTAAAAGATAAAGGGTACATAAGGAATGGCAAACATTTAAAGAAACAATTTATAATTCGCAATGAATATACATTCTCTTAAGGAATAAAAACGCCACGGGAAAATTGGTCCAACCATGGCTAACAAGAGAAGTTAAAGATAGCATTAGATTAAAGGAAGAGGCTTGCAATGTTGCCAAAAAGAGTAAGCCTGAGGATTGGGAGGATTTTAGAATTCAGCAAAGGATGACCAAGAAATTGATAGAGAACACAGAATGTGAGAGTAAACTAGCAAGAGATATAAAAACAGATTGTAAAAGATTTGATAGGTATGTAAAAAGGAAGAGATTAGCAAAAGTAAATGTGGGTCCCTTACAGGCAGAGACAGGATAAATTATAATGGGGAATAAGGAAATGGTAGAGATTTTGAACAAATATTTTGTATCTGTTTTCACGGAAGACACAAAAAATATTCTGGAAATAGTGTGGAACCAACGGTCTAGTGAGAATGAAAAACTTTAAAAAATTCGTATTACTAAAGCAATAGTACTGGAGAAATTACTGGGACTAAAAGCTGACAAATCCTCTCGACCTGATGGCTTACATCCTCGGGTTTTAAAAGTGGTGGCATTAGAAATAGTGGATGCATTGGTTTTGATCTTCCATAATTCCCTAGCTTTTGGAACGGTCCCGGCGGAGTGGAAGGTAGCAAATGTAACCCGGCTATCAAGAAAGGAGGGAGAGAGAAAAGAGGGAACTATAGGCCAGTTAGCCTGGCATCAGTAGCAGGGAAAATGCTAGAATCTATTATTAAGGATGTGGGAACAGAGCACTTAGAAAATCATAATATGATTGAGCAGAGTGAACATAAATTAATGAAAGGGAAAACGTGTTTAACAAATTTGAGGTTGTAACTAGCAAGGTAGATAAGGGGAAACTAGTGGATGTGGTGTATTTGGATTTTCAAAAAGCATGTGATAAGGTGCCACACAAGAGGTTATTACACAAAATTAGGGCTCATGGGATTGGGGGTAATACATTAGCATGGATTGAGGATTGGTTAACGGACAGAAATAAATGGGTCATTTTCGGTTTGGCAGACTGTAACTAGTGGGGTGCCGCAAAGATCAGTACTTGGGCCTCAGCTATTTACAATCTATACCAATGACTTAGATGAGGGGACCGAGTGTAATGTATCTAAGTTTGCTGACGATACAAAGCTAGGTGGGAAAGTAAGTTGTGAGGAGGACGCAAAGAGATATAATCAGGTTAAGTGAGCGGGCAAGAACATGGTAGATGGAATATAATGTGGAGAAATGTGAAGTTATCCACTTTGGTAGGAAAAGTAGAAAAGCTTAATATTTTTAAATGGCGTGAGATTGGGAAATGTTGGTATTCAGAGAGATTTGATGTCCTTGTACACAAATCACTGAAAGTTAACATGCAGGTACAGCAAGCAATTAGGAAAGCAAATAGTGTGTTAGCCTTTATTACAAAAGGATTGGAGTAAACAGTCTGGTAAACAAAGGTTTACTAGACTGATTCCTGGGATGGGAGGATTTTCCTATTAGGAGAGATTGAGGAGACTAGGTCTATATTCCCTAGAGTTTAGAAGAATCAGAGATGATATAATTGAACTGTATAAAATTCTTAAGGGGCTTGACAAGGTAGATGCTGAGAGGTTGTTTCCCCTGGCTGGGGAGTCTAGAACTAGCAGTCAGTCTCAGAATAAGGTGCTGGCCATTTGATTTTTGGAATCAAGGGATATGGGGATAGTGCAGGAAGATGGAGTTGAGGTAGAAGATCAGCAATGATCTTATTGAATGGCAGAGCAGGCTCGAAGGGCTGCATGGCCTACGCCTGCTCCTATTTCTTATGTTCTTATGATGAGTATATAAATACATTTATTGATTTGGGTACTGTATGGTAAATTTGCAGCTTGTGCACTTCCAGTGTAGACCATCACCAGCTGGAATTGCGTAGCAGGAAATCTTGCACGCAGCCCATGATTTTCTATCCATTAATTATGGGCTGCACATGCATGATTTACTGATACACACTTCTGACAGGCAAAGATCTGCATCATAAATGTACATGTAGAAAGTATTACCCTCTTATGTGCTTGTGCAGTATGTAGGGACGCAATTATAGTAACAGCGTCAGACAGGAGAAGACCTCGGCATAGTATTCCATTGGTGCATTGCTAATAACCCTGAATCCCATTTTTTGACAAGAACCTGTCTAGTTCTGCAACATATCATTCAAGTAATAGTAGAACGCAAGGTTTATATGGTTCACAATCGGCAATTCTGCACTTCTTTCCAAACCCCATCCTTCTAGTGTCTTCTAAAATCTCTCTCTCAAATAAATCAAACATTGCTCCCTCATGCGTAGTGAGTTGTTTCATGTCACAGGCACGACCTGTTCCACACTGTGCCCTCCTGCTTTGTAGACTTTTGCCTTTAAGTGCTAGAGCATGGGGAATTGAGACGGGGTGATTTGTTCAGAATTTACATTCTGCCGTACGTTCTCGTTCCCATCATGCCCTTTACACTGTGACCTGTATAATCCTGCCTACTATTTTCAAATTAACTTCTGTGTCATTAGCACTTTTTGAATGTGTCTTGAATTTTCATGTCCATGTAAGACACTTTATCGATATTTCGCAGTAATATTCATGCCTTAGCTTGGTTCCATTTTCTAACGCACTTGCTCTAGCCAGGAACAGTTGACCGCGTTCACTCGGGGTGACACACTGGTACATTTGTTGCCTCCTTACATATTTGTGGCTGCCCTCCTCTACCAAAAGTCTCAAGCTTCTCCACAATAGAGGTTACCAGCGCTTGCACAGCCTGCTTGGTAAATCTACTTGGAGTTCAGCCAAGTTCCTCAAAAACAGAACACTTCACACCTGAATCAAACTTTGACATTTTATATTGGTTAAGCGGCTCGGCTGCTTGAGAAGCATTAAAGGATTATTGTAAGTGTGTTGTGGTTGGTTGCTAGTTTTTAATTATCACAGCTAATGAAATTACATTCCCAGCCGTTCCTTCCTGCAATTTCACCAGTGTGTTATTAAACAAACATTTCTTCCATTTTTCACCAAAAAGGGAACATTTAATCCTCAGTGTTTTCATTAAAAAAAGATTTGTAGTGTGTGCATGCTCAGTTGTGCGCCATATATTTTGCCAAAGATTGTTATTTTGTTTGAAACTATTTGCACAGTCCCTTAGCAGCCACTGCACACATTAAAATGATGTTTGAAAAAATGATCCCGCCCAAAAGCAGTGGGATAGCTGCAGAGAATGAGGGTAAAACCCCAGCAGCAAGGGCTACCACCCGACCTAGGTTCCACCCCAATCCCCCTTGCGCCAGCTACTCTTGCTGTATGCAAATGACATTGAGGGAGGAAGGGTGGGGTCCAGGATTTTGTGGCACCCGCCCCATTTACCATCGCTTCCCAGAGCCACCATGTGGAAGATAGCAGTAGCCTCCGGGAGTGGTGGTGACTGCCCCGGGGTCAGGAAATGGAGGGAGAGGGACTAGTTGAGGCTGCACCACCGTCACGATTGTCCTCTTTACATTGGTCACACTCTCTGGGAGGTATGGAATCCTGCTGGGATCCTGGTGTGCTGTGACCGTGAGCCAGGGAAATGGGTCGGGACTGGGGCAGATCCGGAGGGGTGGGTCCCGCTAGATCTCCGTCTGGAAAAGTAGAATCCAATCCAAGATTTGAGTAGGGAGCCTCAACTGACGAGAGTGCATATTGGAAATTCAAGTATGCGCTACCCACGATTGTTGGAGCTTTTCAAATAATGTGGCTGAGCAATCATCGGCAGTGCTTGCTCAAATTTTCAATCTGTGCTCTTGGCGGGCAAGTAAAATCTGAAAATGACCACATTTCAGACAGGCAATTCACTGGCACTACCACTTTACATATTTGTGGCTGTCCTCTACCAAAAGTCTCAAGCTTCTTAGTTGTGCACCATTTATTTTGCCAAAGGTTGTGATTTCATTTGAAACTATTTGCACAGTCCCTTAGCAGCCACTGCACACATTAAAATGACATTTGATATATGATCCCGCCCAAAAGCAGTGGGAGAGCTACAGAGAATGAGGGCAAAACCCCGGCAGCAAGGGCTCCCACCCCGACTTAGATCCCACCCCAACCCCTCCTTGTGCCAGCTATTTGCTGAAAGTAGTGGGTTGTGTCAGTGGATTTCTTTTGAAATATTTCCCTGAAGTTCCCATTGCAATGAGATGGAGTGGTTTCACCATTAACTTATTAAAAATTTGAAATAATTTTACGCAATAAATATAATTGGTGTATATTCATAAAGAATGAAATCTTGTACGTATATAGGGTATTGATCAATCCTAAAATAATCACTGAGTTCCCCACTATGAGTATTTTAATAAGACAATCCTACCAGTGTCTCTATGGTCAACTTTGTTGAATTTGAACAAATGTCACCGTTCATTGATAAATGTTTATCTACTGCTATGTTATACTAACATTCCCTTTAATACATTACAAAAAAGAGCCATCAATACCAGCTGCTAAATGCCCACAAGTACCAGGAGGTCAGGCAAATCTGATAGCACTATCGGTAAAATGGTTGTGCCCACGTGATGAGGGAGAATTTGTCATGTGACCAGAAAGTAACATGGTAAAAAATGGTCAGGCGTGTTTGAACTCGAGGAATAAAATTCCTCTTTTAATGAAAACTGTGAGAATGTCTATTTTTGTTGCTGACTAATGACCCATTAACAAAACTGCATCAATATGTGGCTTTGAAAGGAGTGCTTTCTCAGCATGTGATTTCATTCGTGAATTGTGAATCGGAGAAAGATAGGCACTCTCATTTTTTATTAAAACAGTAATTTCACCCACAATTATCAAGTGTGGTGATTTAGTCTGAAGCAATCCAATTTAGGACAATCTACAATAGGAGCTCCCTATTATGCTGTTAGATCATTAAAAGCTAATTACAAGATAGCGAATGTAGATCATCGTGCCACAATGGATTTTACTGGTGACAACAAAAAGAATGTGTGGCATACAGAAACAAAAACACATCATATTACTACAGTAAGTGGATTCAAAACACAGATGGGAAAGATCTGCAAACAATCTATCCTGGAAGAGGTTTTAATAGGCCCAGTGAGTTCCAGGTTTACATACACTTGCAACTGCGCCATTTTGATTCAAGGTCCCTGGGTCGTAGTAAAGTTGTTATTACTAAAAGCCCTACCTGCATTGTGGCTTTAGGAATCTAGGCTTAGTCAGGCCATGTAAAAATTCCTATGCAACCATTTAAAGTACATTTGTATTTAATTTATGTTTTATTATTATTGTAGCAGAAAGCAACAATTGAGTGGTTAATGAGTCTTCAGGTGTACTTATCAGCACTGAAGGATTTGTGATAATTTTGTGTTGCTCAAGCAACTATATTTTTTACACATTCTTGGGATGTGGGTGTCGCTGACAAAGCAGGCATTTAGTGTCCACCCCCAGTTGCCCTTGAGAAGGTGGTGGTAGGTCACCCTTTTCAATACTATATCCATATATCTCAAATACAGGAATGATTTCGATATTCAGAGTGGATGTCTTATGAAATGGACTGTCATCTAATAACAGTGAATAATGACTGTTAAAACATTCAAAAAAAGAACTGTATTGATTCCTGAATCTGCAGAGTGGAGGGATATAGATTTGGGTTTAGATGAAGTATGGTCAGATCAGATCCTGAAATCTAAAGGCACTGTATCTGAATGCACGAAGCATTCGTAATAAGGTGGACGAATTAACAGAGCAAATAGATGTAACTGGATACGATATAATTGCGATTACAGAGACATGGCTTCAGGATGACCAAGGCTGGGAGCTGAATTTCCAAGGATATTCGATATTTAGGAAGGACAGGCGAAAAGGAAAAGGAGGTGGGGTGGCGTTGTTAGTAAAGGATGAAATCGGAGCAATAGTGAGAAAGGATATTGGCTCAGAAAATAAAGATGTAGAATCAGTCTGGGTGGAGCTAAGAAGCACCAAGGGGCAGAAAACATTGGTGGGAGTTGTCTATAGGCCTCCAAACAGTAGTGGTAATGTAGGGGATGGCATCAAACAGGAAATTAGAGATGCATGTAACAAGGGCATTACAGTAATCATGGGTGATGATAATCTACATATAGACTGGCCAAACCAAATTAGCAATAATACTGTGGAGGATGAATTCCTGGAGTGTGTACGAGATGGTTTTTTAAACCAGTACGTTCAGGAGCCAACCTGGGAACAGGCTATCCTAGATTGGGTATTATGCAATGAGAAGGGGTTAATTAATAATCTTGTTGTACGGGGTCCTTTATGGATGAGTGACCATAACATGATAGAAATCTTCATTGAGATGGAAAGTGAAGAAGGGTCCTAAGTCTAAACAAAGGAAACTGTGAAGGTATGAGGAGTGAGTTGGCTATGATAGATTGGGGAGCTTCATTAAAAGGCATGACGGTGGATAGGCAATGACTAACATTTAAGGAACAAATGCATGAATTGCAACTGTTCTACATTCCTTTCTGGCGCAAAAACACAAAAGGAAAAGCGGCCCAACCATGGCTAACAAAAGAAATTAAGGATAGTCTTAGGTCAAAAGAGGAGTCATATAAAGTTGCCAGAAAAAGTAGCAAGCCTGAGGATTGGGAGCAACTTAGAGTTCAGCAAAAAAGGACCAAGAGATTGATTAAGAGGGGAAAAATAGAGCATGAGAGTAAACTTGAAAGGAACATAAAAGCAGATTGTAAAAGCTTCTACAAGTATGTAAAAAGAAAAAGCTAAGTGAAGACAAATGTAGGTCCCTGACAGTCAGAAACGGGAGAATTTATAATGGAGAACAAGGAAATGGCAGAACAATTAAACAAATACTTTGGTTCTGTCTTCACGGAAGGGGACACAAATAACTTCCCAGAAATGCTAGGGAACCAAGGGTCTAGTGAGAAAGAGGAATTAAAGGAAATTAGTATTAGGAAAAAAATAGTGCTGGAGAAATTAATGGGACTGAAAGCCGATAAATCCCCAGGGCCTGATAATCTGCATCCCAGAGTACTAAAAGAGGTAGCCATAGAAATAGTGGATGCATTGATTATCATCTTCCAAAATTCTATCGATTATGGAACAGTTCCTGCAGATTGGAGGGTGGCAAATGTAACCTCACTATTTAAAAAAGGAGGGAGAGAGAAAACAGGGAACTACAGACTGGTTAGCCTAACATCAGAAGTAGGGAAAATGCTAAAGTCTATTATGAAGGATGTGATAACAGGACACTTAGAAAATATCAACGGGATTCGACAAAGTCAACATTAATTTATGAAAAGGAAATTGTGTTTGACAAACCTACTGGAGTTTTTTGAGGATGTAACTGATAGAATAGATAAGGGAGAACCAATGGATGTGGTGTATTTGGATTTTCAGAAGGCCTTTGATAAAGTCCCACATAAGGGGCTAGTGTGCAAAATTAGGGCACATTGAATTGGGGGTAATATACTGGCATGGATTGAGAATTGGTTAACAGACAGAAAACAAAGAGTAGGAATAAATGGGTCTTTTTTGGGGTGTCAGGCTGTGACTTGTGGGGTACCGCAAGGATCGTAGCTTGGGCCCCAGCTATTCACAATCTATATCAGTGATTTGGATGAGGGGACTGTGATGAAATATTCCATTCATCACTGCCTGTGACTGTGGTTGGTTTCAGGTTTCTCCTCACCATTGTATTGTATATCATCACTGCCTGTGACTGTGGTTGGTTTCAGGTTTCTCCTCACCATTGTATTGTATATTGGAATGTATGGAATGTGTTGTGTGTAGGGCTCCGCCCATACCTGGCCTCTATGTAAGCCAGCTCAGTCTGGCCTCATATCCAGTACTGCAGAGCTCCAGATGGAAGATACCTCTCTCCACTGCGTGTTATCTTCTAAGTTAATAAAAGCCTTGTTTTGTTCCGCTAACATCGAGTCTCGGGATTATTGAGGCACATCAATTTTATTAACTTATTTTTCAACACAATGGATCAACTCCTGAAACCCGAACGTTTGGATTTGGATCAGCATGCTCCGGACGCATCAGCACGCTTCGGACACTGGTTTATGTGTATGGAATTCTTCCTGGACAATTCCGCAGCCGTCAAAGACGCTACGGACGCTGCGAGTATGAAACTCGGAATTCTGCGGAATTGGGTAAGCCACCGGGTTTACCCCCTCATCCAAGACGCCGACGCGTACCTAGCCGCCTGCGACATCTTAAAGGCGCATTACCAGCAGCCTACGAATGAGGTGTATGCTAGGCATTTGCTCGCCACTTGCGCACAGCGACCTGGGGAATCGGTGGAGGAGTTCCTAGGCACCCTGAAAATGCTTGGCAAAGACTGCAAGTGCCGAGATGTAAAAGCCGCAGTGTACACCGACGAGCTTGTCCGCGATGCCTTTATCACAGGCCTCAGCTCCACTTACATCCGGCAAAGACTGCTGGAAAAAACGGGATTGGACCTGGAACAGGCTGCGGACACCGCGCGATCCCTGGATGTGGCCCAGAGAAACTCGGACGCCTACTCTTCAGCCCGCGCCGTCCACGCCGCCACGTGTGCACCAAGGGCGCCACCATCTTGGAAGGCATCTTCCCCGCCCGGCAGCCCGACACCGTCGAGGCCCCGCTCTCCCCCCAGAAGCCCTATGACAGCCGCGACGCGTCGGGGACCCAACTGCTACTTCTGCGGGCAGCCAAAGCACACCAGAAACCTGTGCCCGGCGAAAGGCACCACCTGCTTTAAGTGCGGTAAGAAGGGGCACTTCGGGAAGGTGTGCAGAGGGAACGCCGCCGGAAAACCAAAACCCGCCACCGCCGCGTGTGCGCCGTGGGAGCGGCCATCTTGGATGCCATCTTGCCCGACCTCGTGGGGTCCGCCATCTTGTGAGCAGACAGCGTGGACGCCATCTTGTCTCGACCAGGGCCCTACAGTGGCATCGGTCACAGTGGACCAGACTAGGCCCCACCCGCTATCCAAATCAATGGTGGACATCGAGGTAAACGGGTGCCGGGTTAAATGTTTAATTGACAGTGGAAGCACGGAGAGTTTTATCCACCCTGAACTGGCACAACAACTCTCCCTAAAGGTGGTCCCTACTCGGGGTACCATCTCTATGGCTGATAAAACCCAGACATCGACCATTCTGGGTTACTGCACGGTACAATTGTCCGTTAACGGGACGGTATATGATAATTTTAAAGTATTAATCATGAAGAATCTATGCGCGAGCGTGATCTTGGGCCTGGATTTCCAGTGCAACCACCAAAGCATCACGCTCAAGTACGGTGGGTCCCAGCCGCCCCTCACAGTGTGCGGCCTGGCTACCCTGAAGGTAAAGCCGCCTTCGCTATTCACGAACCTTACCCCTAACTGCCGGCCAATAGCGACCAAAAGCAGGAGGTACAGCTGGGAGGACAGGCGGTTTATCGCGACCGAGGTAGACAGGCTCCTGAAAGAGCGCATTATTGAATGCAGCAATAGCCCGTGGCGCGCCCAAGTGGTGGTGGTAAGGGGTAGCGAGAAGAAACGGATGGTGATCGACTATAGCCAAACGATCAACAGGTACACCCAACTAGACGCCTACCCGCTACCCCGCATATCAGAAATGGTGAACCAAATCGCCCAATACCGGGTGTTCTCCACCATCGACCTCAAGTCAGCGTACCACCAGCTCCCTATCAGACCAGAGGACCGCCCGTACACCGCCTTCGAGGCGAACGGACGCCTCTACCAATTCCTCAGAGTCCCCTTTGGGGTGACGAATGGGGTCTCGGTCTTCCAGAGGGAGATGGATCGCATGGTCGATGACCACCACTTGCAGGCAACCTTCCCCTACCTCGACAACGTCACCATCTGCGGTCACAACCAGCAGGATCACGACTCGAACCTCGAGAGGTTCCTGAAAACCGCACAAAAACTCAACCTCACCTACAACGAGGACAAGTGCGTTTTCAACACCACGCGCCTCTGCATACTAGGCAGCGTGGTGGAGAATGGGGAAATCGGACCAGACCCCGACCGATTGTGCCCCCTACGGGAGCTGCCCCTGCCCAACACTCCCAAAGCCCTGAAAAGGTGCCTGGGGTTATTTTCTTATTATTCCCAATGGGTCCCCAACTACTCCGACAAAGCCCGCCCCCTCTTGAAAGCATCCTCTTTTCCGCTCTCTGGTGAGGCCCACGCCGCCTTCAAAAGCATTAAGCAGGATATTGAGCGGGCCACGCTACAGGCAGTGGACGAGAACACTCCATTTCAAGTGGAAAGTGATGCGTCTGACTTTGCCTTGGCGGCCACCCTCAACCAGGCGGGGCGGCCCGTAGCTTTCTTCTCGAGGACCCTCCAAGGGCCCGAGATCAGACACTCCTCCATGGAAAAGGAGGCCCAAGCCATCGTGGAGGCAGTGCACCACTGGCGCCACTACCTAGCCGGCAAACGCTTCACCCTACTTACCGACCAGCGGTCGGTAGCGTTTATGTTCAATAATAAACAGAGGGGGAAGATCAAAAATGATAAGATTCTTAGGTGGCGGATCGAGCTCTCCACCTTCGAGTATGACATCATTTACCGGCCAGGGGCCCTTAACGAATCCCCAGATGCCCTCTCACGAGGGATGTGTGCCAGCGCCACCGGGGATCGGCTACAGACCCTCCACAATGACGTCTGCCACCCAGGGGTCACGCGGCTGTTCCACTTCATAAAGTCCCGCAACTTACCCTACTCGATTGAGGAAGTTCGGTCTCTGACCAGGAACTGCCGCACTTGCGCTGAGTGCAAGCCTCGGTTCTCCCACCCTGATAGAGCCCACTTAATCAAAGCTACACGGCCCTTTGAGCGGCTCAGCTTAGATTTCAAGGGCCCCCTCCCGTCCGTCGACCGCAATGTTTACTTCCTGAACATTGTGGACGAATACTCCCGGTTCCCATTCGCCTTCCCCTGCCCAGACATGACCAGCGCCACGGTCATTAAATGCCTCAACAGCCTGTTCTGCCTGTTCGGTATGCCGAGCTACATCCACACGGATAGGGGGGCGTCCTTCATGAGTGAAGAGCTACGCCAGTACATGCTGTCCAGGGGTATCGCCACGAGCCGTACCACCAGCTACAACCCCCGGGGTAACGGTCAAGTGGAGCGAGAGAACGGGATAGTATGGAAAGCAGTCACTCTAGCTCTAAGGACCAAGGGCCTCCCTATCTCCCGCTGGCAGGAAGTCCTCTCAGATGTGCTCCATTCGATACGGTCGCTATTGTGTACTGCCACTAATGCCACGCCTCATGAACGAATGTTTGTCTTTCCCCGGAAATCCACCTCAGGCGTATCCATGCCGTCATGGCTCTCCACCCCAGGTCCGGTATTCGTGCGAAGGCATGTGAGGGGTCATAAGACGGACCCTCTCATGGAGCCAGTGCACCTACTCCACGCCAACCCCCAATACGCGTATGTCCGGCACGCCGACGGAAGGGAGGACACCGTGTCAATAAAAGACGTCGCTCCAGCCGGTAACGACAACAACCACGGCAATAGCAGCAACAACGACCACAGCAACTCTTACCCACCCACTACTCTTTCATCACCCCCGGAAGAACATCGACCAACGGCACCCCCACCAACTACCCCTTCAACAACCCTGGCGGCACCCCCGGCAGAGACCCAGGAGGCCACCGGGGACACCCAGCCGACACCCGCGACACCACAACAGCCACGTCGGTCGCAGGGGACTACCAAACCCCCGAACAGACTAAATCTATAGAAGGGGTGAATGTGATGAAATATTCCATTCATCACTGCCTGTGACTGTGGTTGGTTTCAGGTTTCTCCTCACCATTGTATTGTATATCATCACTGCCTGTGACTGTGGTTGGTTTCAGGTTTCTCCTCACCATTGTATTGTATATTGGAATGTATGGAATGTGTTGTGTGTAGGGCTCCGCCCATACCTGGCCTCTATGTAAGCCAGCTCAGTCTGGCCTCATATCCAGTACTGCAGAGCTCCAGATGGAAGATACCTCTCTCCACTGCGTGTTATCTTCTAAGTTAATAAAAGCCTTGTTTTGTTCCGCTAACATCGAGTCTCGGGATTATTGAGGCACATCAGGGACTAAATGTAACATTTCCAAATTTGCTGATGATACAAAGCTAGGTGGCAGTGTCAATTGTGAAGAGAAAGTGAAGAGGCTTCAAGGGGATCGCAACAGGCTAAGTGAGTGGGCAAGAACATGGCAGATGGAATATAATGTGGATAAATGTGAAGTTATCCACTTTGGTAGAAAAAAACAGAAAGGCAGAGTATTATTTAAATGGTGATAGATTGGGAAATGTTGAATTACAGAGGGACCTGGGTGTCCTTGTACACCAGTCACTGAAAGCAAACATGCAGGTGCAGCAAGCAGTTAGGAAGGCAAATGTTATCACAGAATCACAGAATCACAGAAACCCCACAGTGCAGATAGAGGCCATTTCAGCCCATCGAGCCTGCACCGACACATATCCCACCCGATCCCCGTAACCCCTACACCAACACATATCCCACCCTATCCCCGTAACCTCACGTATTTAATCCCTCCCCCTAACACTAAGGGTCAATTTATCATAGCCAACCAACCTAACTCGCACATCTTTGGACTGTGGGGGGAAACCGGAGCACCCGGAGGAAACCCACGCAAACACGGGGAGAATGTGCAAACTCCACACAGACAGTTATGTTGGCCTTCATTTGAGTACAGGAGCATGGATGTCTTGCTACAGTTATACAGGGCCTTGGTGATACCACACTTGGAGTACTGTGTACAATTTTGGTCTCCTTACCTAAGAAAGGATATATTTGCCATAGAGGGAGTGCAGCGAAAGTTCACCAGATTGATTCCTGGGATGGCAGGACTATTGTATGAAGAGAGATTGGGTCGACTAGGCCTGTATTCACTAGAGTTTAGAAGAATAAGAGGGGATCTCATTGAAACGCATAAAATTCTGACAGGGCTAGACAGACTGGATGCAGGGACGATGTTTCCCCTGGCTGGGGGGTCTAGAACAAGGGGTCACAGTCTCAGGATATGGGGTAGGACATTTAGGATTGAGATGAGGAGAGATTTCTTCACTCAGAGGGTGGTGAACCTCTGGAATTCTTTACCACAGAAGGCTGTGGAGGCCAAGTCACTGAATATATTTAAGAAGTAGATAGATTTCTAGACACAAAAGGCATCTAGGGGTATGGGGAGAGAGCGAGAATATGGTATTGAGATAGAGGATCAACCATGATCATACTGAATGGCAGAGCAGGCTTGAAGGGCCGAATGGCCTACTCCTGCTCCTATTTTTCTATGTTTCTATGATATAAATATAACACTTAATCTGCCACAAGGATACGACACCTTTCCATTTAATTACTTTTTTTAAAAATGCTGTGAAATTTAGATAAATATGACTACGCAATGTTCCTATCTATTTAAAAAAAAACTCTTTCCACATAAGAAACACATAGGGCTGCGAGATGCAAGATCTGGCCCATTCAAAATGTTCTCTTATTCTTTTATAAAACGTATCAAATAATCTTTATTTCTTTTATATAAAAGCATTAAAACAAAGAACTCTAGGGGGGAAAAATTCGGTTGATCTGCGCCTCCCGTCATCGCCGTGCGCAGCGCCCCGCTCACGCCCCGGCTGCGATCTTTGGTAGCGCCCCCTGACTTACCGCCGGATGTTATGTCCAATGGGGTCAGGGAGACCTACCTGCGGCTGGGGTGGCGAAAATTAAAGGGAAGGTGCCGGGCGGCCATTTTTGTCGCTGGCTGCCTGCCAGCACCTGCCCGCTTTGCCGCCCCCGACCTCCTGAGCAGCACCCCCCCCGCCCCTCCGTGGAGTGCCGGCTGCGCTCCATGAGCCCGGCACTTCTCGAGTGCCGGGTCCTTTTGCCGGCACTCCGATCCCTGGTGGCCCAGCTGGGCCCTGGGTCACACTGCACAAGGTCCCTCCCCTTTAAGAAGGGGAGGAAGGTCTGCAGTACCGAGGCGTGACATGCCGCAGAGCGTTTCCAGTAGCGCCCCGCCTCCCTCTTGGGGTGCTACTGGTGAATTTCGGGTGTGGGGGTGCTAACTTTTTTGGGGCACTAAAAGTAGCGCCCCGGCGAAGTTAACGCCCCAAAGGGGGCGTGACCCAATTTTTCCCCCTAAGTTTTTAATGGCACTTTAACAAAAACAAAGTAACATCAGCTTAGGTTAGGATGGCCAAATGTATCAGTTGCAGCACATAAAGAACTGAATTTATTGTAAAAACTCTGTTATATCATCAAGTACACTTGCTCTCATGTATTCTACTCTCATGTATTCATGGATTTACAGTGCTAAATTCACACTCACCAAGCCGCGGGATCTTCATACATGTCCGCCCGGTGCCAAAGAATCCTACAGGACAGCGGCCACAAACAAAACTAACATATGGTGGTTTCCGATCAAAACACTGAACTCCTGGGAAGCAGGGTCTATTTGCACAAGTAATTGTGTTCTGTGGGATAGTGGTTAAACCTAAATAAAAAGCAGAAGGCTGGTTTAGAAATTAGAACAGCTCATTATATGGATATGCATTAAAAGCCAAGCCATAAAACATACAGACAAATGGATTCAACTTTTTAAAAACGTGTTTGTATTAGTTATAAAAACAGAAAATGCTGGAAATACTCAGCAGGTCAGGCAGCATCTGTGGAGAGAGAAACAGAGTTAACGTTTCAGGTTGATGACCTTTCGTCAGAACTGGAAAAAGTTAGAGATGTAACAGGTATTAAGCAAGTACAGAGGCAGGGAAAGGAGGGAGGGGAGGAAAGAACAAAAGGGAAGGTCTGTGATAGGGTGGAAGGCAGGAGTGATTAAATGACAAAAGGGATGATGGTGCAAGGCAAAAGGGTGTGGTAATGGGACAAGTAAAGAAACAAAAGATGGTTCTAGAGGAGGTGTAAATGACAATAGCAGAATCATTGCCAACAGCTGCTGGACGAAAAAAATGGGAGCGGTGGTTATGACCTAAAATTGTTGAACTTAATGTTGAGTCCAGAAGGCTGTAAAGTGCCTAATCAAAAGATGAGGTGCTGTTGCTCGAGCGTCTGCTGAGCTTCATTGGAACAGTGTAGGAGGCCAAGGACAGAGAGGTCAGAGTGTGAGTGGGACGGAGAATTAAAATGATGGGTAACCAGAAGCTCAGGGTCAGACCCATGCTACAGCCTTCATACCTTCACCACCAACTCCAACCCCTACTGTCTGAGGATGAACCAGACTGTTTGCAGTTTCCTACACTGCAACAGTGACTACGTCTCAAAAAGTACTTCATTAGCTGTAAAGCGCTTTGGAATGTCCAGTGGTCGTGGAAGGCACTATATAAATGCAAGTCTTTCTTTCTTTCTTCAGCATCCTGTTCAACACTGACCACCTCTGTGACATCATCTGCCTACCTCAGCCCATCTGCTGCTGAAAATCTCATCCATGCCTTTGATACCTTCAGAGCTGATTACTCCAATACTCTCCTAGCTGGCCTTTCATTGCCCTCAGGCCGTCTCTGGTATTTTCTAGGACTTGTTGACAAAGCATTTACTGCAATTGCGAGGGAACAGATTGCCTGCCTGCCTGCCATCTGAGAGGGGGAAACATGCCAACATGGGAGGAGGCGGAGCCAAAGAACTAAATGTAAATAGGAGCATGGAATAAAAAAATAACAGAAAATAATTGACTGGGTCTTAATATAGATCATCTTCAAAGCAGAAAAGCTCGTTAATCCTATGTATGTTTCATGCCTATTGACAACACAGTTGCCAAGGGCCATAATCACATCCTTTGAGCATAGCTCTTTTTCTTGGATGTCAAACAGAATGAAGTACTACAATTAACTCATGGCACAGTAACTTAAATACATATTTATATATGAGAATTATTGATTCTATTTATTCAACACTTAAAGCCAGCAAGTCTTGAATCATCTTGGGAAAATAAAGTGATGAAGAAAGCCAAGAGCTGAACCCAATGAGAGTGACTTCCAGGGATAATACGATTCTGTTGAAATCTTTTCCCACATGCCACCTTTACATCATTGGTGGAAAAACAAACAAATATAAATACAAAGCTTTGTGGGGCCTGCTGGTTTCACCCAGCACTTTTTAATAAACCGATGTATGTTTTTTTATGCTTTCTTACTGTTTTGGTCTTTCGGCAGGTAATACTGTACATACACGTCCTTAAAATTAAATTTGCCTGGTAGCCTATCTGCACAAACATAAAGTTAGATGAAAAATCCAACTTTTATATGCTGGAATTCAAGGGAACAAGCATTTTGGCACCGTGCTTGGGAAGGACTGGAACAATATCAGGTACAAAGTTGGTGATTAAAATAAATAATTTCCTGAATTTTTCCATGATTGCCAATATGAAGGCACACATAATGTAGACTGGAGGGGCAGGAGAAACTTTTTTTAATGGATTTATTTGTTAGCAGTTGCTATGTGTTGGAGCATCAACATCCAGCACCACAGCTTTGTGCCCCATTTCATTGAGTTTTCTACCTTAATCATGTTGTAGGGATGATGCTGGGTGGAACTGGGCAATTCCCACAAGGAGAAGGGATAATTGGAAGGCATTTCCGCAGCAAATTGCTATTTTTGCCCCCTGATTGTTGGCGAAGAATAGCTTTGTGCACAGACAGGGAGCAGGTTATCTTCTGTGCATTCTTGGCCCCAGGAGCTTGTGGACTGAGAAAGGACCTGTAGGTGGAGAAATGGGTAAATGGTTGCTTGACCTTCATTAGAAAGTAATGTACTCTCATTTGTTTGTCCACTATTTTAATCATCATACTGTTATAAACTCAACTTAGTTAGGTTTTTATTGAGTTTTGTAGGTATGAATACTTGTTGTAATTTGTTTCCCACAGATTGAATGTTTAGCGTGAGGTTGTTGGTGTGCACCTCTTAGCGTGAGGTTGTTGGTGTGCACCTCTTGCTCACCAATTGCTTAGCTACAGTTCAGAGAATCCTGTAGATTGCTAGCATGCAACTCCCAACAGATATTACAGTCTGCAGATCATGGCCATTCAACTCATTCTGTCTTGGTATCTAATGCACTGCACTAGATCGGAGGATCTTGAAGACTTCTAGCAGGTGATTTCCACTGGCTGAATAACAAATGAAATGCTCAGGACAGAAGGATCCTAAGAAGCGCTGTTGTACAGTTTCCAATAGCCCAATATCTAACACGATATTGGTGGGCAGAAGGATTCCTGATCTTGTTGATATGTGGTTCTTGCTGGGCCAATGTCCGGAGCAATTACCAACCATGCACTGTATGGAATAGAATCTTACAGAAGGGGCCCATATGGCCTGTCGTGCCTGTGCCGGCTCTTTGAAGGAGCTGTCCAATTTAGTCCCACACTCCAGCTTTTTCCCCAATAACCCTGCAAATGAGTTCTTTTCAAATACATGTCCAATTGCCTTTTGAAAGTTCCTGTGGAATCTGATTCACCACCCTTTCAGGTTCCAGATATCACAACCCTGTGTGTGAAAGAAATTCTCATCATTTCCCCTCTAGGTCTTTTGCCTATCATTTTCTCCCTACTTGCTCTATCAAAACCCCTCATAATTTTGAATACCTCTATTAGGCCGCCCTTTAACCTTCTCTGCTCGAAGGAGAACAATCCCAGCTTCTCCAATCCCTCCACATAACTGAAGTCCTTCATCCCTGGTATCCTCCTGGTAAACCTCCTTTGTACCCTCTCCAAGGCATGACATCCTTCCAAATGTGTGGTGCCCAGAATTGTACACATTACTCCAGCTGAGGCCTAACCAGTGGTTTGTAAACGTAACTTTACATGACTTCCTTGTTTTTGTATTCAATGCTCCTATTTACAAAGCCAAGTATCCCATATACTTTCTTAACTGCTTAATCAACTTGCCCTGACTCCTTCAAGATTTGTGAATAAGCACCCTCAGGTCTCTCTGCTCTTGCACCCCCCTCAAAATAGTACCATTTAGATTATACTGCCTCTCTGTGTTGTTTCTCCCAAAGTGCATCACTTCACGTTCATCCGCAGTAAGCTGTATCTGTCATGTGTCTGCCCATTTCACCAGTCTATCTATGTCCTCCTGAAGTCTGCTACTATCCTGCACACTATTTACTACATTGCCAAGTCCTGCAAACTTTAATTGTGCTCCCTATACCCAAGTCCAGGTCATTTACATACAACAAGAAAAGCAATGGTCCTAATACCTACCCCTGGGGGACCCTACTGCATAATTTGCTCCAATCAGAAAAATATCAGTTCACCACCACCTCCTGCCTTCTGTCCCTTAGCCAATTATGTACCTAAGTTACCACCTTCCCTTTAATACCATATGCTTCTATTTTTCCAAATAAGTCTGTTACGTGGTACTTTATCATATGCCTTTTGAAAGTCCATACATACATCTACTGCAGTACCTTCATCAACCCTCTCTGTTACTTCATCAAAGAACTCAACCAGGAATAAAGTAATCCTAAGGCAGTGGCTGCGAAAACCTGCAGTTTTACAAGCTGTATTTCTCCAAAACACATGGTTCAGAATACTTAGCTGAAGATTAAGTTTGTCAGTGAACTCTCAAATCATATCAGCTTGTACTGTAATAGGGTAGAATTTCTATTTTCACAATAAATCCCTTCCTGAACTATGAATGATCATGTAGCTTTAAATAAAATAGTTTGCAAAATATTTTTAAGCAGCACTGCCTTGTGCCAAAGTCTAATAACCAATATAAAGCAGGGTTTTTCTGGATGGCTTCCATTATTGCATTTATCTGGTAGTGGTTGTTGTAAACTGTAGGAAAGCATGTCTGAGTTAGGGCTATAAAATGCTAATGCAGCTGCTTTTCAACAGCAGCCTATTATTAACAATTTTGCAGTTGCACATATGGAAAAGGGATTGTTTCTCGACTACGTGCTGTCGATTTATCTAACCGAGCTCAGAAAACAACTGTGGCGTTTCAAAAGGATATACAATAAATATGCCATGTAAATTAATGCAGTGTTCTGTTGCACCACCCAAATAATGCATTTTTCTTAATTTGATTAAATTAAGATTACATTCATCTATGACTTGCAATATAAAATAATTTTATAAATTTGATGGGAACGAAGTGTCAAATTATTAGTACAAATAGGTTATTATCAGGTTAGTAATAGTGCTACCAAATATATGAAGTAAGGTTGACTTCCAGTCAATGGAAGCGCAGTCGGCTGCTACCTTTACCACATGAACTGGATTGGTAAGTTATATTACATGACCTGAGCTACAAATATCCTTGGGGGCTTCCCAATTTGGTGAGTAGGTACCATAATTGTCTATCAATAAAAAGTTGAAATCTGAACGAGCTGTGTCAGATTGGTTCAGTGTATAACCATGGGATGAACACCTGTAGAAGGTCTTGTATCTCTCAGTCTCAGCTGTGTCTCCTGTTGCCCTGTCTAACCATTACTGTACACTGAAGTGGTTCAATTTTGCTCATCCTGGATTAAATTTACATCATCCCAGCCAGAATTCCTAAAACTTTGATCTGGGCAAACAGGCATAAAGATATTTTGTTCGACTCATCCAAAACTCTGCTGCCCGTATCCTAACTCGCGGCAAGTCATGTTCACCCATCACTCGCTCACCTGCATTGGCTCCCTGTCCGGCAACACCTCGATTTTAAAGCTCTCATCCTTGTTTTCAAATCCCTCCATGGCCTCATCTCTCCCTATCTCTGTAGTGTCCTCCAGCCCTACAACCCTACGAGAACTCTGCGCTCCTCCAAAGCTGGCCTCTTGTGCATCCCTATTTTAATCGCTTCACGATTGGCAGCCGTGCCTTCAGCTGCCTACGCCCCAAGACCTGGAATTCTTTCTCTAAACCTTTCTGCCTTTCTACCTCTCTCTACTCCTTTAAGATGCTCCTTACGGGAATGGTAGCATAGTGGTTATGTTACTGGATTAATAATCCAGAGGCCTGGACTAATGATCCAGAGACGTGAGTTCAAATCCCACCATGGCAGCTGGGGAATTTAAATTCAGTTAATTAAATAAATCTGGAATAAAAAACTAGTATCAGCAATGGTGACCATGAAACTATCGGATTGTCGTAAAAACCCATCTGGTTCACCAATGTCCTTTAGGGAAGGAAATCTGCCGTCCTTACTTGGTCTGGCCTGTATGTGACACCAGAACCAGAGCAATATGGTTTGAATCTTAACTGCCCTCTGAAATGGCAAGCCACTCAGTTGTACAAAATTGCTACAATGAACAAGAAGAATAAAACCGGACGGACCACCCGGCATCGACCTAGGCACTGGCTTCAGATACAACAACAGCACACCCAGCCCAGTCGACCCTACAAAGTCCTCCTCACTGACATGTGCCAAAATTGGGAGAGCTGTCCCACAGACTAGTCAAGCAACAGCCTGACATAGTCATACTCACAGAATCATACCTTTCAGCCAATGTCTCAGACTCCTCCATCACCATCCCTGGTCCCACCGGCAGGACAGATCCACCAGAGGAGGCGGCATAGTGATATACAGTTGGGAATGAGTGTCCCTGGGAGTTCTCAACATTGACTCTGGACCCCATGAAGTCTCATGGCTTCAGGTCAAGCATAGGCAAGGAAGCCTTATTCTGATTACTGCCCTCCCTCAGCTGATGAATCAGTACTCCTCCATGTTGAACACCACTTTGAAGAAGCACTGAGGGTAGCAAGGGCACAGAATGTACTCTGGGTGGGAGACTTCAATGTCCATCACCAAGAGTGGCTCGGAAGCACTACTGATCGAGCTGGCCGAGTCCTGAAGGACATAGCTACCAGACTGGACCTGCAGCAAGTGGTGAGAGAACCAACATGAGGGAAAAAACTACTTGACCTCGTCCTCACCAATCTACCTGTCGTAGATGCATCTGTCCATGACAGCATTGGTAGCAGTGACTACCGTACAGTCATTGTGGAGACGAAGTCCCATCTTCACCATGAGGACACCCTCAATCATGTTGCGTGGCACTACCACCATGCTAAATGGGATAGATTCAGAACAGATATAGCAGCTCAAAACTGGGCATCCATGAGGCGCTGTGGGCCATCAGCAGCAGCAGAATTGTATTCCACCACAATCTGTAACCTCATGGCATGTCATATCCCTCTCTCTACCATTACCATCAAGCTAGGGGACCAACCCTGGTTCAATGAGGAGAGCTGGAGAGCATGCCAGGAGCAGCACCAGGCATGCCTAAAAATGAGGTACCAACCTGGGGAAGCTGCATGCTATAGACAGAGCAAAGCGAACAAACAATCAATGGATCAGATCAAAGCTCTGCAGTCCTGCCATATCCAGTTGTGAATGGTGGTGGACAATTAAACAACTAACAGGAGGAGGAGGCTCCATGAATATCCCCATCCTCAATGATCGTGGGGCCCAGCACGCAAGTGTAAAAGACAAGGCTGAAGCGTTTGTAATCATCTTCAGCCAGAATTGCTGAGTGGTTGATCCATCTCGGCCTCCTCCGGAGGTCCCCACCATCACAGAAACCAGTCTTCAGCCAATTCGATTCACCCCACGTGACATTAAGAAATGGCTGAGCGCACTGGATACAGCAAAGGCTATGGGCCCCAACAACATCCCAGTTGTCGTGCTGAAGACTTGTGCTCCAGAACTAGCCATGCCTCTAGCCAAGCTGTTCCAGTACAGTTACAACACTGGCATCTACCCGACAATGTGGAAAACGACCCAGGTATGTCATGTCCACAAAAGGCAGAACAAAATCAATCCAGCCACTTACCGGCCCATCAGTCCACTCGCAATCATCAACAAAGTGATGGAAGGTGTCGTCGAAAGTGCTCTCAAGCAGCACTTTCTCAACAATAACCTGCTCACCGATGCTCAGTTCGGGTTCCACCAGGACCACTCAGCTCCAGACCTCAGTACAGCCTTGGTCCAAAGAGCTGAATTCCAGAGGTGAGGTGAGAGTGACTGCCTTTGACATCAAGGCAGCATTTGACCGAGTGTGGCATCAAGGAGCCCCAGTAAAATTGAAGTCAATGGGAATCAGGGGGAAAATCTCCACTGGCTGGAGTGATACCTAACACAAAGGAAGATGGTTGTGGTTATTGGAGGTCAATTATCTCAGCCCCAGGACATCACTGCAGGAGTTCCTCAGGGCAGTGTCCTAGGCCCAACAATCTTCAGCTGCTCCATCAATGACCTTTCCTCCATTATAAGGTCAGAAGGGGGGAAGTTCGTCGATGACTGCACAGTGTTCAGTGCCATTCACAACTCCTCAGATAATGAAGCAGTTCGTGCCTGCATGCAGCAAGACCTGGACAACATTCAGGCTTGGGCTGATAAGTGGCAAGTAACATTTGCGCCACACAAGTGCCAGGCAATGACTATTTCCAACAAGCGAGAGTCTAACTACCGCCCCTTGACATTCAATGGCATTACCATCACCGAATCCCCCACTATGAACATCCTGGAGGTCCCATTGACCAGAAACTTAACTGGACCAGACACATAAATAATGTGGCTACAAGAGCAGGTCAGAGGCTGGGTATTCTGCGGTGAGTGCCTCACCTCCTGACTCCCCAAAGCCTTTCCACCATCTACAAGTCACAAGTCAGGAGTATGATCTGCGGCCTCTACCACCTAGAAGGACAAGGGCAGCAGGCGCATGGGAATACCATCACACCCTCACCTGCAAGTTCCCCTCCAAGTCACACACCATCTTGACTTGGAAATACATCGCCGTTCCTTCATCGTCGCTGGGTCAAAATTCTGGAACTCCCTCCCTAACAGCACTATGGGAGTACCTTCACTGCATGGACTGCAGCGGTTCAAGGCAGCGGCTCATCACTACCTTCTCAAGGGCTATTAGGGATGGGCAATAAATACTGGCCTTGCCAGCGACGCCCACATCCCAAGAATGAATTAAGAAAAGCTTTTGGTCATCTATCCTAATATCTCCTTACGTGGCTCGGTGTGAAACTTTGTTTGATAATACTCATGTGAAGTGCCTTGGGACGTTTTACTATGTTATAGGTACTATATAAATGCACGTTGTTGTTTAATGTGGGCTGTATTATTCACCCACTTCATGAGCAGAGCCTCAGCCTATAATCAATCTGTAATTTGTGCAAAGCAAACTCTATTAGTAAAGCACATTAATAAAATATTTTAAGTCTTACACATACAAAATGATGCAATTCTCTACTGAAATTATTTGACAACAGGTTAGTGCAACTATTGCACTCAATGCTTGTTGCCATTTCCAGTTACTCATAAATGAAAAGAGAAGCTCCTCAAATGTGAGATCCTCCACCTTTCATAGTACTGTACTTATTAAAAAATAACATATTCCAATTATGTAAAGACTGGAATAGTTCTGTCTTTCCAGCATTTAAAATGTTTTATTAATTATTCTGCGAGCATTACTTTATTAAATGTGTGTTCATTGTTAAAGTCTTATGAAACTGTTATTTCTCGTAGTTAAAACATTAATTTAAATTTTATGCACCACTCTACCACAGGTACTTAAATAAATGTTACCAACTGATATCCGCTGTAGCAAATCTCAAATAACTTGGGTTAGCACCTACTTTGGAAATGTTTCAAATTCCAGTGTATGAATGAAGTAAAGGGCTAGTTAAGACTGTCACTGTGAAAATTTAAGCAATGGTTTGTGCCTTGTTTTGTACCTGAAGAATAAAGGATGGGGGACATACAGATATTAACCAAATGAACATGGGAAAGGCCATCTAACACCTTTAAAAGTCTGGCAGCATTGGTGGAAATCAGATCAGCCCAGATTTTGCTCTCAAAATAAGTGAGGCTAATGACTAATATCGCTCGCCGTTATTTATGCGCAAATGGTACAGCAAATTCAGACGAGGGGCAGACGTAGTTAAACGTGAATATCCAAGAGTTGCTGTCCGAGTTGCGCTGCTCTGCTGTTAACTTCACAAAACAGCATCTTGCTGTCTGCCTCACCGTTGAAATGCATTGAATGGCATGAAGCTACTGTACTTGCGCAGTAGATACAAACTAAACATGCTACAGAAAGTTAAGTCACATCATTTCAAGTGTAAGTAGCCTTTTAACAATGTGATAAGTGTTAATTACAGACAATCAATCTCTCTGGCACTGAAAATTAACTATTAAAAGTGTGGAGTCTCATTCCTTCAGGTGTTAATTGTTGTTGGAGATTTAAAAAATGTTAAATTAATTTTTACTTTTCCTTTGTCTCTTTTTTCTCTCTCTTAATCCAATCTTTCTTTCCCCTCTCTTTAGTTCTCTCACTGTACCTGATTTGACATTGAATTCACCCACTCTAACTTACACTGCCTTCTCAGACCTTGCCCTGTTTATTTCTCAATCCTTCAATCTGATTGGTTAAGGGGATACACAGGACTCAATGAGATGCTTGCCCCATTCACTCAGGTCCCAGATGCCCTGTTTTTCTCACTGCGCTGTTATCAGATCGCACTTTCAGCAACTTGCCATGCAAATAAGTAAAACACCTGAATGTGCAAGGGCAAGTCTAACTAATGGCAGACATTTGATGTCCTGCTGCAGCAAAATCTGGGCCATGGTATTGCAACCTGCTGAAAATGACTGAATAATCAGCCTGTATTATTTTTTTTTAAAATTATTTATGGGATCAGGGCGTCGCTGGCAATGCCAGCATTTATTGCCCATCCCTAGTTGCCCTTGAGAAGGTGGTGGTGAGTCACCTTCTTGAACCGCTGCAGTCCGTCTGGTGATGATACTCCCACAGTGCTGTTAGGTAGGGAGTTCCAGGATTTTGACCCAGCGACAATGAAGGATCGGCGATATACTTCTAAGTCAGGATGGTGTGTGACTTGGAGGGGAACTTGCAGGTGGTGGTGTTCCCATGCACCTGCTGCCCTTGTCCTTCTAGGTGGAAGAGGCCGCGGGTTTGGGAGGTGCTTCCGAAGAAGCCTTGGCGAGTTGCTGCAGTGCATCTTGTAGATGGTATACACTGCAGCCACGGTCCGCCAGTGGTGGAGGGAGTGAATGTTTAAGGTGTTGGATGGGGTGCCAATAAAGTGGGCTGCTTTGTCCTGGATGGTGTCGAGCTTCTTGAGTGTTGTTGGAGCTGCACTCATCCAGGCAAGTGGAGAGTATTCCATCACACTCCTTACTTGTGCCTTGTAGATGGTGGAAAGGCTTTGGGGAATCAGGTGGTGAGACACTCGCTGCAGAATACCTAGCCTCTGACCTGTCTTGTTGCCACAGTATTTATGTGGCTGGTCCAGTTAAGTTTCTGGTTAATAGTGACCCCTAGGATGTTGATAGTGGGGGATTCGGTGATGGTAATGCCATTGAATGTCAAGGGGAGGTGGTTAGACTCTTGCTTGTTGGAGATAGTCATTGCCTGGCACTTCTGTGGCACAAATGTTACCTGCCACTTATCAGCCCAAGCCTGAACGTCGTCCAGGTCTTGTTGCATGCGGGCATGGACTGCTTCATTATCTGTGGTGTTGCGAATGGTGCTGAACACTGCAGTCATCAGCGAACATCCCCATTTTTGACCTTATGTTGTAGGGAAGGTTATTAATGAAGCAGCTGAAGATGGTTGGTTCTAGGACACTGCCCTGAGGAACTCCTGCAGCGATGTCCTGGGGCTGTGATGATGACCTTCAACCACCACAACTATCTTCCTTTGTGCTAGGTATATTGTGGTTATACCTAATCTTCAAAAATGAGTGAAAATGGGACTTTATAGGCAATAGGTGCTGTGACCGGATGATTATTTAAATGCAGAACCAACATCTTTATTATTTTAAGTAGAATAAAACAATAATCATAGGATCAACCATTTGCATTTGAAGAATTCTAATACCAATGTCTGCATTACAGCCTATGAAATCAAAAATTGAACAATCCTGTTGTTTTCTTAATGTCTTTTCTAGTATTTCTGATTGATATGTTAAAAAAGGAAATTTAGTATTTATAAGTTCTAACTGTCGCTGTTTTCAGAGTTAAAAAAATCAACAGCACTTTGGAATTAGATTATAATATTGCAGCTGGAAGGATGCACTGTGGGGATGCATCTTGGGAATCCAGCCTGTAACTACATTGTTGGAATTCAGTTAGATGATTGTGAATATACTTAAGTTACACTGAAAGGCAGCGATTAATGGCAAAGTGCAACACTGGAGATAGTTACAGCTGTTTTTGTAATGCATTAGGACAAAGCAATATCACTCTCAAATAGAGGCAGATGGTTTAAGGACAGATAACATTGCACCCAATGAGTTGTCATTATCATCTAGTCATCCTTTAACTCTTTCCATCGCACAGTTTCTTCAGTAAACTGAGGCTTGTTCTTAAGTCTTTGATAAATTAGACCGAATGGTGTTCTGCATTTTTTGCTGCAAGTGAAGGTAGAGTTGGAATATTACAGAATATTTGAATACTGAGATGCTATTACAGCAACCTCATCTTCCGATTAGGCACTCTGCAGCCTTCCGGACTCAATATCGAGTTCAACAATTTCAGATCATAACCTCGGCCCCTATTAAATTTTTCTTGTAATTTTTCCACTCCTTTCCCCCCCCTTTCCTTTTGTTTCTCTTTCACACCTGGCAGCTATCTCTTGCCCTGCCAGTACACTTCACACCTAATCTCAGCCTATTACCACCTCGTCTAGCTTCGAATACCTTTTATTGTCTCTTTTACTTCTTTTGTTTCTTTTAATTCTTTTGTCCGATCGCAGCCCTGCCTTCGATCTATTTTCTTTTCTTTCCAGTTTTGAAGAAGGGTTCGACCCGAAACGTCAACTCAAATCTCTCTCCACGGATGTTGCCTGACCGGCTGAGTTTTTCCAGCATTTTCTGTTGTTATTTCGGATTTCCAACATCTGCAGTATTTTGCTATCGAACTAATCTAAGTGGGTCTGACATAATCAACACCCCTGTGACTGAGGCAGCCCTGTTGTATGTGCCATCCCCCTTTTCTGTAATGGAACATGTCCTAAATTGTGCATTTCATAATTAATTATTTGGTATAATTTATTGGATCAACAGAAATGTAATTCAAGTGCAATGGTCCAGTTTTGAAATCATCACTCCATAGAATGTTTTGCACATCTTTAACTTGTGGTTATAGTTTTTAAAGGGACTGATGGCTGTAAGTGATTAAGCGATAGGCCTGATCTTGAGGTGTTAAGAGATTTTTGTTTTTAAGATTACAGGGTAGATTTTAATCATTGGGTGGCTGGCGGAGCAGGAGCGCCGGCCGCCTGGTTCCTGAGGCGAGATGACTGGTCTGGTTCAAGGACCAGACCTCATTAACATGCCACCGACGACCCCCAAAATGGTGTTGCGCTGTAGAAAGTTCGGGCAGCCCAGAGGCTGACCCAGCCAGCAAGGAGGTAGTCCGAGAGGAAACGGAGGGGGTGGGGGTAGGGGAGTGGGTGCCTGAGATGGCAGCAGTCCACATTATTTTTGTGGAGCCAGGAGGCGCATTCCTGATCCTCATGCCCCCACAAAAATAATTTTAGCACTTAGCTTTTTGGGCCTTTTCTGCTGTATCACCAGCCTTTACTGAGTGGAGCACTTGTGTTGGCCCAGTAGGCCCGTAAAATATGAATTGGGGTCCTGTGTGTGTTATTGTAACCTGATTTGCTAGCTTGAGGAGGCTCCCATCTAATCCAGTTGGCTGTCTTGGTCACCCAGCACAAGGCACATGGAAAATCAGGGCGGAGCAAGAAATGGGCAGTAGGTCCCCCACCTCTATTCTAACTCTGCTACTGCCTCGTTTCTACCAAGTGGAGGGAGTTAAAATAGAAACATAGAAGATAGGAGCAGGAGTAGGCCATTCGGCCCTTCGAGTCTGCTCCACCATTCAATGAGATCATGGCTGATCATCCAAATTCAGTACCCTGTCCCTGCCTTCTCCCCATATCCCTTGATCCCTTTAGCCTTAAGAAATATATCCAACTCTTTCTTGAATATATTTAATGAACTGGCCTCCACCGCCCTCTGTGGCAGAGAATTCCACAGGTTCACCACTCTCTGGGTGAAGAAATTCCTCCTCATTTCAGTCCTAAATGGCTTACCCCTTATCCTTAGACTATGACCCCTGGTTCTGGACTCCCCGGCCATCAGAAACATCCTTCCTGCATCTAGTCTGTCCAGGCCTGACAGAATTTTATAGGTTTCAATGAGATCCCCTCTAAATCTTCTAAACTCCAGTGAGTATAAGCCCAATCGACACAATCTCTCCTCATACGTCATTCCTGCCATCCCAGGTATCAGCCTGGTGAATCTTTGCTGCACTCCTTCCATGGCAAGAACGTCCTTCCTCAGGTAAGGTGACCAAAACTGCACACAATACTCAAGGTGCGGTCTCACCAAGGCCCTGTACAACTGTAGCAAGACATCCTTGTTCCTGTACTCGAACCCTCTTGCTACGAAGGCCAACATACCATTTGCCTTCTTAACCGCCTGCTGCACCTGCATGCTTACCTTCAGCGACTGGTGCACAGGAACACCCAGGTCTCTTTGCACTTCCCCTTCTCCCAATCTATTGCCATTCAAATAATAATCTGCCTTCCTGTTTTTGCCACCAAAGTGGATAACCTCACATTTATCCACATTATAGTGCATTTGCCATGTTTCTGCCCAATCACCCAACCTGTCCAAATCTCCCCTTACATTCTATTAAGTAACCATTTTCCCAACATTTATTGGTTTAAATATCTGCTTAGTATAGTATCTTCTTTAACTATTAAATTATTTTTGCATCTTTCTATTCATATTACTCATGTGGCCTTGTTTGCATTTCTTTAGCGCTGCTTCTTAGTTTTTGGTCTTTTAAAATTTTTTTTTAAGCAACAGCATATTTCTGCTTCTTTCGACAGGATATTGGATGAGGACAGACTGGCTAAATTTTTACACTCTCCTTGATCATATAGCCTGCCAACCCTCACTGTCTGGGCTTATTTATGAAATATGGCCACTTGAATGAAGTAGCAGAAGGCTGCCAGCTGTGGCTCACCAAGAGCTAATGCCTTCAGGAGGAGGGCCGGAAACTGGAGGAACAAAACAGGGGCTGGTAGTGCACCATTGGTTTAGTACCCTGTTCTTTGATCTTTAGGCTCGAGTTCCAATCTAGCTCAGATTGATGGGATGAGCGTCTCTCTCTGTTGGAACTGTCACCCAGATGCCAGTGAGGAAGCGAAGGTATGGGAACACACTGGGATCTGACTTCAAATCCAACTTCAGACTGAAAGTCTCCTCTCTCTACTTGACATTCCTACATGAAATTAGCTGAACCAGTCTCTCAATTAGCTCCTCGTGGGCAGAGTTCACAGTACAAATTGCCAATCTCTCTTACAGAGATTATAAGGAAATGTAGTAAGGGAAATGCATCTGGCTAAACTATACCCGACCTATAAGTGTTTGATGTTGGCACTGGTTGAGTTACATGTCTGACCTTTAATAAGTAGGTCACTGCAATAAAGGATAAATACATTTTGCAAAGACCAACTGTTCTCTTTTACTGTTGTGCTGAGACTTGTAAAAAAGCTGCACCATTTAACAATGTTGTAAGATTTGATTAGCCATTTTGTTGTTCAGTTTTGATGATTTTATTTGCTTATTTTGGCCATTTTCATTTGTGTGTTTCCCCAGAGCTTTTCTTTTCTCCTTGTCTTAAAAAAACAAACATAACTGAAACAAAATTGGAAACCATAAGTATCAACCTCACGCTGTACTACAGCCTGGCCACCAAGCATTAAAACAACGAACCTGGACTTGCACAGAGCTGGAGAGTGAGAGTGAGAGAAACATAGAGAGCTCGCATTAAAATAATGTATTTTACCCCAAACTGGAAAACCCTTGGTAAACTACAGGGGACCTCGCACAGATCAGCACTGTTGCTGGAATGTTTTTTTAGATCTAGGACAGTCCCACCAACACATATTTTCTGAGCTGTTTTCTGAGCGGTCTCCAACGGTCGGTCCATTTAAGAACCACTGGTTAGGCCACTCACGTCTGGTACAAATTGGCAGAGGTTACGTGGTGCAGGCTCTGCCCACTTGGACCTCAAAATTGCAATCGGAGTCATAGGTCCCCGATTTGCATATTACAAGTGGCCTCCTACCTGAAAAAGGCAGGTGCTCCCGGCCACATTATCCAGGATGGCAGCAGCTGAAGTGAAAGTGTAAACGAGGCGGTAAGTGGCCCAATACCAGTTCTGGGCCACTACCGCCCTGTTTATACTGGGGAGAGCGAGTTAAAATTAGTCCTATTGTTCCAATGGAGCAAACCAATGAAGATTAATGCCTGGCAAACCTGTTCTGCATGAGAAAGTGTTTCTGCAAAGCTTTTGTTCCAATTGTTTACAAACACTAGGAATGACTTAAGTGTATCACGTGACAAAGGGAATTTGCCTTTGCCGGCTCTTCTCCCTCCAAAACAAAGCTTAGACAAACACTTTCTCAGGAAGGTAACACCCGTTTAAGAACTATACATTTTGGCAAATTCAATTTTGAATTTATAAGTGCTTTGCTACTGGAATGAGTAACCAATGTTCTACCAAAACTATACTTTACTGCTACATAATTTTCCTCATGTAAAAGAATGTTTCAATGTGCATGAAAAGGGAGAAGAATTAAACAAATTAACAAAACAAAACAAAAAAAATCACACCTAAAGCTACAATTTCAATTAATTGAGGGAAGTACTTACTAATTTGGTCACTATTGCAAATCACGACCAGCAGCCTCCTTGCATGTCTCTATTGGCCTGGAGCTAGTGCTATCTTGCTGATGTCACCCTAGTGCACTAATAGTGTCATCAAACTTAACAGATGTAAAGCAGTGCTGCTCACAGTTGACAATCGGGAAACAAAGTGGTTACTAGAGCCTAGCGTCAAACCAAAATTGCAATTCATTAAACTGGCATAAACAAGAGCAAATCAAAACAAATAAAACGTGTATATCTTGGAATGAATCCATGATTGAAAAGCAGCATAGAATAGTAATTATCAGGGAAAAGAAACTATCAAAAAGCTGAAGTGGTTGCATGAAATTTTTAGATGGAAGAAACTACGGCTTATCCAGAGTTGGGTGTTGGACAGAATACAAGTGCTAATGAAAAGAACTGGGACGGCTCATAGGGCCCAGCCAAATATGGGGCCCTTGCCAGGGCACAGTTTCATTTAATCACAGCACATTGTGATATCATTTTCTTTATTATTAATGCAGTGTGTATACATTCTACGGGCCTATTTCTTCATGCGTTGTGCGGAGGTGCCCCCTCCCATGTGTTCTTGGCACCCAGGCCCCCAAGAATTCTTCATCTGGCTATGGAAAAGAATGAGTTAGGCAGCAACAACAAAGTGTATTTTACAGTAAAGTCACTTGTGGGAAATTGAATAGCATTCGAATTTAGTTTTCAGCTAATTTTCATGGGCAATTTTTCATTTGGTTCTTAAGGGCTCCCGTTCACTTTTTGACAGTGAGTTACCATGGATGGGACCCCCAAATTGTTGTCCCTTTCTCCAAGGTTGGAAGGACAGTGAAAGTGTCACTCATGGTAAAAACAACAGGATGATGCAAATAACATGGCGTATAAACAACACCCGAGAAGCAGCTATAAATCTGCATATTCTAAAATGAACCACATTTTTCCCCTAAAATTTGCTTGATAAAAACTACCTATTATGTTTAGTTTCTAAGAAGAACATTATGCTCTTGTTATGTACAAGTTGGTAGCTTTTCATTTTTTGTAGGCAGGGATATATTAGAAATGATTGTTTTCTTTCCCCTTTTATAAGTGTTAAACAGAAAATGATATGTTTGACAGTGTGGCTGTGTCTCAAAACATTACTGTATACTGGTTAATCTCCCGTAGCACTGCCCATACGGAATCGTGACTAAGTGCAATCTTGAAGTGAAGCAGGGTTCGAGGGCAAGGGGTAATTGGACCAGGGTATGCAGACATAGTTCAGTCCTCATTTTAAAGTCACACATTCAGGGCGTGAAATTCAGTTACGCCCCATTTGACCGAGTTAAGGCCAGACAATTAGCGCCCAGCGTGGAAGTACCACCCCGGCCGCTAAATTCGGCTTACCGCCCCACAAAGGAAGTGGAGCGCAATATCCGGCACTCCACTTCCTGGCCTGGTGGGGCGGTAACCAAGGCGATGTCGAGGCTCTGCAGGGCGCTGCTGCGTTTCAACACCTCTCCCCTTCAGTTAAAGGGGAGGACCGCTGCGCACTCTGCAGGGCCTCAGATGGCTCACACTAGGCCACCAGGGCAGCGTGGCGCCGGGTTGCGCGATGGCGGCCAGGACCACGCCAAGGCCCACCACGGAGGGCTGACCTGGAGGTCGGCCAAAAAAGAAAATGACGGTGCGGGACGCGGCCATACCTCCCCTTTAACTACCGCCCCACGAGCGGAGGTGGGCCCAGCTCGCGACCCGCAAGGCTGGTGCTGACACCGCCCGCGGCAGCCTCGCGGGGCGCAGCCGAATTTCTGCCGCGGGGCGGTAAGGGGTCATCGCCATGCGCGGCGGCCCGAATTTCACGGGAGGTGCTTTTTCCCCCCCCCGGGGCAATAACCCCTTTGTGTCCGATTAGCGCCCCCCAGAGGCGCTAACAGCAGGTGCAAAGGAGCTGAATTTCGCACCCTCAGTCCTTAATTTCTTGTAATACTTTTGAGTTAATATTATTATTTATAGTTAAACAGCAAAACTTATGGCAATTTAGGAAACTGAAAAGTACTGTTGGTTGGAGTACAGGAGCTGTAGAAGCTAAGGAGCAGTGAGATGCAAAACCTCCTCTGAAGGGAGGGTGTAATTAATGTGACAAGTTTATATGGACAGTTTCCATTATAAACGTAAATTCTCTGCATGATCCTTCCAACAATAATTCACAAAGGAATACATGAACAACATGCCTTCCCACCCAAAAAAGAGTAGCAAGACATAATTCAAGACTTTGTTATAAACGTCCTGGGCTCAAAACAAATAAATCCCATGGGGTAATTTTCAACTGAACAACCTGGGAGGTATCCTGGCAGAGTGGATTACCAGCCCGTTGTTGAGTATATTCAAGACTGAGAGCGATAGATTTTTAGATACTAAGGGAATCAACGGATTTGGGGATTGGGCGGGAAAGTTTAGACAGATGATCAGCCATGATCTTATTGAATGGCGGAGCAGGCTCGAGGGGCCGTATGGCCTATTCCTGCTTCTATTTCTTATGTTCTTATGTTGTCGAACCTGCCCGATTTTGATCCTGTTGAAATCAACAGGACTGAAAAGTGGGCGGGTTCTACAATGGGCAGGCGATCCACTTCACCAAGTTACCGTCCAGATAGCTTAGCTGAAAATGACCCCCGATGTATCCCAGAATGTTGAAAGAGACTGGCGAGGGGATTGGCGCAGCACGTGACAATTATTATGAGTGAGTCAATGAACACTGAGGAGATACCAATAGATTGGAACAAGGCTAACTTGGGTGCTCATAGTAAAAAGGGTGACAAAACAAGACACACACTACAGACCTGAGCACTGTGGCTCTTAAATCACTTCAATTAGTGCATTCGATACAAGGTGACATGTTAACTGAATTGCAGGGTAAAATTTTTTTTTAAAGCACAAAAAGGTATTGCAACTCTCAGTATGTGGATTTGTTTCATATGTTATGTGACATCACAAATAGTAATATGCCAGAGAGAATGATAAAAACATGGATGGTTCAAAATTGACCCTGCAGGTTGTTAGGAGTGCAGAGACACTTGGGCGACATTATACCATAGGGCAAATGACACATCGACTGGAATTTTAAAGTTTCTGACACGCCCGAAGGTGGTGGTGGGGGAGGGCGTTGCCTGTAGATCGCGGCGATCTCCGGGGGGAGTTCCAATCCTGGGGAGTCCGATCCCCGACCGCGAGGGGGGTGTTTTTATGGGGCGGGCTGAAGGTGGGTGAGCTTGCGGGGCTGGGAGGAAGCACTCCTGCTCCTCCCGGCCTACAAGGATTGCTCCCCAAGGCTGCCCCTGCCTCACTGCAGCTATCGGGAAGCCTGAGGCCCGGGAACCCCGGTCGCAGTTAAACCTGCAGAGCAGTTTAAAGCAGAGGCTTCAGGGCCTCAGTATCATATTTAAAATGTTAACCCGCCTCCTGGCAGCGGGTTGGCTGCCCGTCCCCAGTCCCGCCTGAGTAAAAGCCAAAAGTGGGTGGCTTGGAGGTGGGTTGGGGTCGGGATTTAGATTTTTAACACCTTAACTTCCCCCCACTCCACTGCCACCAACCCACCCGTTTTTTCAGGTTAAAATTCTCCCCATCATCTCTAGACAAACGAATGCTGCAGCAACCCTGGTTCAACAAATGATGGTTAACTCTGCATTTGAACTTTTGTGTACAAGTGGCAGAGCTTCAGGTGTTGACTATATCTGACAGAGAGTTCCACTGGCACAGGAAGTGGTATGTCATGCTTTTCCATTGATATTCTGTACAGATGTTTTGCATTGATACAGAGGGGTGGAGTTTCCGCTTTGGGCGTAATTGCTGAATCTGGCGCAAATTGTGCCCAAAATTGCACCTGTTTTGAAAATGGGATCCCCCCCACCCCGAGTTTCTGCTCAAACTCATTTGCATATCACCTAACGCAAAACTGCTACGAAGTGGCGCAATCAGGCAACGTTTTAAAACGTTATGGCCTAGAAATTCAGTATAGCCACGTTCGGGGCGCTACAGTCGGGCGGCCGCTAAAGTTTGCGCCCGGCGCAACTTCGCGCCACCTTCACCGATATTCAGTCGCATCGCCCCAAGAGGTTGCTGCTGCGCTAAAACAGGCGATGCACGACTATCATTAGGCGCTAAGCCGGCGGTCCGGAGAGATACCCCCGAGGGCGGGCGCAGCGCAGGTGCGGCGAGTTGCTGATTGACGGCAGACACTCTGGCACCGGTCAGCTCTTAAAGGGGTAGTGTGGACTTGTCTGGCTGCCATGCCCTGCGCACTGCAGCCCTGAAGCAAGGCCTGACCAATGCTGGTTCATCAGTTCTACGCCCTGGACCATGGGGAAGTGCGCTATTCTTCCAAATCCCATTGTACGCTCTTGCTGCTTGTCCAGGGTCATGGGGAAGGAGATGTACTGACGTCTCCTTCTGAAAAGGGCATTGTTCACCTGTCGGATGCAGCAATGTACTGCGAACTGGGAGATGTTGGCAATGTCCCCAGTAGCGGATTGGAAGGAGCCGGTGGCATAGAAGTTGAGAGCCACCGTCACCTTCACTGCCACCGACAGAGACATCCTGCTCCTCAGCTGTGGCTGCAGATCTCTGCGAAGCAGGTGGCAGATCTCGGTGACCACCTCCCTTCTGAATCGCAGCCTCTGAACACACTGCTCATCAGACATGTTCAGATATGAGAACTGCTGGCGGTATACCCTGGGTGGGTAAGGCCTCCTGTGCCGACACCTGTTGGCCCTTCTCCGTCTGGCCATGTCTGGCACTCTCTCACGGCGTCTCTGATCCCTTTGAATGCAATGCAGAAAGCCAACGTTTCCACCCATTGTAGCCCCCATTACAGTATATGTGGCGACTCAAGGCTATGGCACTGAAAGTTAAATCCAAGTGCAAAGCTCTGGCCTGAAGCCAGAAGTACCTGTGCGAGCGCTGAGTCAAAGCAGAAAGCTCTCTGCCTTTGTCTCTCACACAGAAGGATTGGCACAAAATGGCTGTCACTTATAATGCAGGAGGAGTCCCTTTAAATAGCGCCCCCCACACCCCGCAGCGACTGGGAACCGTTCCCCTCTACCAGTCGCTGGGGGCGCCAGGCGCAAAGAAGGGCGGCACCACTGAAGTTCCGGTTTGGGGCGCACAAAGGGCGTTGCACGATGAAATGACATCAGGATCTGCGCGCGCAGCTGAGCGCGCGCAAAGACTTTGCGCCGCCGCTAAATCTTGAGTGAAGTTGGGGAGAGGCGCAGATCGCGCTGCGCCCGGCCACTAGCCGCCTAGCGCCCAACATCTCCTCCTCCTAAGGCGTTACCGGCTGGCGCAAGCAACTGAATTTCTAGGCCTATATTTTTCTAAAATTTTGCTTAAAAAAATTTCCTTCATATATTTAAAAGTGGTAACTTGGTGAAGTTTGATTAAACCAGCTGAAAATAGAAAGTGCCGTCATCAACGAACTTCCCCATTTCTGACCTTATGTTGGAGGGAATGTCATTGATGAAGCAGCTGAAGATGATTGGTCCTAGGACGCTGCCCTGAGGAACTTCTGAAGCGATGACCTGGGGCTGTGATGATTGACCTCCAACAACCACAACCATCTTCCTTTGTGCTAGGTATGACTCCAGCCAGTGGAGAGTTTTCCCCCCGATTCCCATTGACTTCAGTTTTACTAGTGCTCCTTGATGCCACACTGGGTCAAATGCTGCTTTGATGTCAAGGGCAGTCACTCTCACCTCACCTCTGGAATTCAGCTCTTTTGTCCATGTTTGGACCAAGGCTGTAATGAGTCTGGAGGTGAGTGCTCCTGGCGAAACACAAAGTGGGCATCGGTGAGCAGGTTATTGGTGAGTAAGTGCCGCTTGATAGCACTGTCGACGACACCTTCCATCACTTTGTTGATGATAGAGAGTAGACTGATGGGGCGGTAATTAAACGGATTGGATTTGTTCTGCTTTTTGTGGATAGGACGTACCTGGGCAGTTTTTCACATTGTCGGGTAGATGCCAGTATTGTAGCTGTACGGTAACAGCTTGGCTAGAGGCGCGGCTAGTCCTGGAGCACAATCTTCTCCACGACAACCAGGATGCTGTCGGGTCCCATAGCCTTTGCTGTATCCAGTGCGTTCAGCTGTTTCTTGATATCACATGGAGTGAGTCGAATTGGCTGAGGACTGGCTTCTGTGATGGTGGAGACCTCAGGAGGAGGCCGATATGGATCATCCACTTCTGGCTGAAGATGGTTGCAAACGTTTCAGCCTTATCTTTTGCATTCACGTGCTGGGCTCCACCATCATTGAGGATGGGGATATTCATGGAGCCTCCTCCTCCCGTTAGTTGTTTAATTGTCCACCATTATTCACGACTGGATGTGGCAGGACTGCAGAGCTTTGATCTGATCCGATGATTGTGGGATCGCTTAGCCCTGTCTATAGCATGCTGCTTCCACTGTTTAGCATGCATGTAGTCCTGTGTTGCAGCTTCTCCAGGTTGGCACCTCATTTTTAGGTACGCCTGGTGCTGCTCCTGGCATGCTCTTCTACACTACTTATTGAACCAGGGTTGGTCCCCTGACTTGATGGTAATGGTAGATGTTGTATCCGTGTGTTAATGGAGACACGGAATGCAGGAGTTGGTTTCACAGGTGTTTACTGAACAAAGTCTGGAGGTGAACTAACAGATACAAGGCACTATACAGGCTTATATAGCCCGAGTGGCCATTACCGGCATTACAGTACACAGGGGCTCTTAAAGGCACATACACCACAATTCCTCCCCTTTTAGACAACCAGTACATAACATTTTAAGTAATCATTAATTTACAAGAACAATAATCTATACATTTGCTGCAGTTAATCAATTATAAGTCAGTCTCTCTGGAGGTTTCCTGACTCGGTCCTTATAACGCCTCGGTGGTGTAGTAGTTTTTAGTGGTGTAGTAGGTTCTTTTGGCAAGGTCGATTCGGCTTGAATGCCAGTGTCAGGTTCATCTGGTTCCAGTATCACCGGATCGGAGGTAGATACTATGGGTATCTCTGCTTCATCATTAGGCGTATAGAGTTGTGGTGTAGGTTGTCCCTTTTTGGATGACTCTATGATCTGGTCAGCATGGCGCCTTATTATGCTTTCTCCAATGTCCACGGTATACATCAGCGGTCCTAGTCATGTGCAAATAGTTCCAGGCTGCCATTTCTCGGTATGGTAGTCCCGGGCCAAAACTTGTTGACCTATCTGGAAGGTTCTAGTTGGCCTTTCATTCATGCCTTGAAATTGACGGTTCTCTACGTCCCTTCTGATGTTTGGCTTGATCAAATCCAGCCGGCATCTTAGGCTTCTATTGAAGAACATCATGGCGGGAGTTTGGTTTGTAACCACATGTGTTGCATTCCTGTATACAAACAAGAAGTTATCTACCTTATGCTGTAGATTTATGTCTTCATTACCCATGGCCTTTATGGCCTTCTTGAAGGTCTGGACAAACCTTTCAGCCAATCCATTGGTGGCGGGATGGTATGGGGCGGACGTGTAGTGCTTAACCCCATTGTTTTTTAAGAACTTCCTGAATTCTTCGGACACAAATTGCGGTCCATTATCAGAACAGATCTGTTCAGGCAGCCCATTCCTGGCAAATATGGTCCTTAATACTGTGATGGTTTTTTCCGTGGTGGTGGAGGACATCTTTATTACCTCCGGCCACTTGGAGTGTGCATCAACCGCGATTAAGAACATTGAGTCCATAAATGGACCAGCAAAGTCGATGTGTACCCTTTGCCATGGAGATGAGGGCCACTCCCATGGATGTAGAGGGGCTTGTGGTGGGGCGTTTTGGACCTTCTGGCATCCTAGGCAGCTCTTGGTCATTTCTTCGATGTCTCCATCGATACCTGGCCACCACACAAACGCTCTGGCTAGGTTCTTCATTTTCACTCCACCCAGATGCCCCTCGTGAAGCTCCTTTAGCACTTTATCCTGGAGTTTGGGTGGAATCACCACTCTGGATCCACACATCAAGGTTCCTCGGCACACTGACAGCTGTTCTCTTCTTTGCGAGAATGCTGGCAACAGTGGTTCGCCATGTGCTGGCCATCCCTTCACCGTTAAATCGTAGACTCGTGAGAGAGTCAGGTCATTTCTCGTTTCCTTTTCAATGGCAGAATTTGTTACTGGTAGACATTCCACTATGGTTGAGTGGAACATCTCCACTGGGCCCACTGTAGGTGCCTCTTCTACTGTTGGCAACGGTAGGCGCGATAAACCGTCAGCATTCCCATGCTGTTTTGATCCTTTGTATTCTATGACATATTGGTGTGCCCTTAGGAAAAGGGACCACCTCTGTAGCCTTTGCGTTGTCATAATGGGAACACCCTTTTTAGGGTTGAATATGGAGACGAGGGGTTGATGGTCAGTCAACAAGGTAAATTTTTGTCCGTGTAGGTAATGGTTGAATTTCTTCACTCCCCATACCAGGCTGAGTGCTTCCCTGTCGATCTGGGCATAGTTACGCTCAGCTGAGTTCAATGAGCGTGACGCAAAAGCTATCGGCCGCTCCGAGCCATCAGGGAATCTATGCGATAATACTGCTCCTACGCCATAAGGGGATGCATCGCACGCCAGTCTGATTGGCAGTGATGGGTTGTAATGAGCCAAAACTTCCTTGGACGTGATCAAGCCTTTGCATTTATGGAAGGCACGATTACAGTCTTCGCTCCATTTCCAAATTACTCCCGTTTGTAGCAGTTCGTTAAGAGGGTGCAGAAGAGTTGACAAGTTCGGTAAAAATTTATGATAGTAATTTATCAATCCCAGGAACGACCTTAATTGTGAGACATTGGGAATTGCTGCATCTTCCACTTTTATTGAGGCGGTGACGCCTTTCAAGGTTCCTAGTTCCTGTTGAAACACTTCCTTGGCGTTGGCCAAGATGTCTTTTAATCGTTCAGGTATGATGTCATCATCATTTTTTTTCTTACTGGTCACCGTCAGTGCCTGAATGGAGTGCCAGTCTAAACGTATCTTCCTGATCCATTCACGTCCCAACAGCGGTGGACCACCATCTTGCAGAACATATAAATAATACTTCTGTATTTCCTTGCCGTTGTATACAACAGGCACCCTTATTTTCCCTTTGGGGTATACTTTCTGCCCCGTATATGTTTTCAAGATAATGGATGTATCTTTCAAAGGTATATGTGGAAATAACCGCTCGTAATCCCGTCGATTTATAACGGTCAGAGCTGATCCTGTATCTAGCTCCATTTTAACTGGGGACCCCGCTATCGTGAGGGTAACCCAAACGGTCTGGTAATCTTCTTTGGCAATTACATTATGTAATTTGAGACAGCTTAGTCTCTTATTTCTGGAGTCGCTATCGCTCTTCTTGTCTTCGGAGCTACTGTCCGTCATCATTTGTACCTTTGTGTAATTTTCCTTATTGATTTTTTTCCTGTCCGTGGATTTTTTGTTTCCAGATCGGCATACACGTGCAATGTGTCCAATCTTTCCGCATTGCCTGCATGCTTTGTCCTTGATCCAGCAGTCCCTCTGGTCATGGGTGGATCTGCCGCAGCGATAACATCTCTCAAAACCCTGTGTCATTTCATGGGTGCCGAAGTCCTGTGGCTTTTGCTGTATCTCTGCAGCTCCTCTTGCGGCTGCTTCGTATGATACAGCCACACTGAAAGCCTTGTCCAGTGTCAAATCTTTCTCAGAAAGTAGCCTTTTCTGTGTTCCTTCACTTAGGAGACCGCAGATGAATTTGTCTCGAAGAGAATCTGCCAGTCCTGTCCCGAATTGGCAGTGCTTTGACAGCTTCCTTAATTCGGTGAGGTAATCAGCGTTACTTTCATTCTTGTGCTGATTCCTCCTGAAGAATTTGAATCATTCCGCTATCAGCAGCGGTGTTGGGTTTAAGTACTCCTGTAGGGTATCAACAATCTCCTTAAAATTCTTGTCCTTCGGTTTGGCTGGAGTGATTAAGTTTCGTAACAGCCCGTATGTCCTTGCGCCCATTAGATTTAGAAGTACTGATGCCTTTTTATCATCCTCTATTTCATTTGTTGTGCAATATACCTCCACTCTTTCCACATATGTGGTCCAATCCTCTATATCGCTATCGAAAGCAGTAATATTGCCAGTCTTAGGCATCCTGAAAAAAAAATGGCGCCTCCCGCGCTTTCCCACCGCTGCCGCTGCTGACAACGCTGTTCTCCGCGGTTTTTACTTGCATAGGTATTTTTAATAGGTGGAGACTCGTTCCCGCCGGACTCTCTGGGACTTTTCCCTCCCTCTGCTTGGTCCAAATGCCGACCTGCTTTGCAGCGCCGGCCGTCTCCCGAGTGCTCCACCCTCTGTCTCTGTTTGCCTCCGCCTTCGCTGCTCGGCCCCGCTGCAGAGCCAGCCGATGGAGCCGCAGCCCACCGCCCAGGAAGAATTATTGCAGTACCTGCCACCAGCTCGGCTAGCTGGTGAAACCACAGTTTCTTTTTTTCTTTCTTGTTTTTCTTCGACTTTCGTCTGAGGAATCGATCTCCTTGAGGTGCTGCCGAATTGCAGATAAGTCCGTTTCCAATTCGTCGCCACTGTTGTATCCGTGTGTTAATGGAGACACGGAATGCAGGAGTTGGATCACAGGTGTTTACTGAACAAAGTCTGGAGGTGAACTAACAGATACAAGGGAATATACAGGCTTATATAGCCCGAGTGGCCATTACCGGCATTACAGTACACAGGGGGCTCTTAAAGGCACATACACCACAATAGAGTGAGGGATATGCCAGGCCATGAGGTTACAGATTGTGGTGGAATATAATTTTGCTGCTGCTGATGGCCCACAGTGCCTCATGGATGCCCAGTTTTTAGCTGCTGTATCTGTTCTGAATCTATCCCATTTAGCATGGTGGTAGTGCCACACAACACGATGGAGGGTGTCCTCAGTGTGAAGACGGGACTCCGTCTCCACAGTGACTGTGTAGTGGTCACTGCTACCAATGCTGTCATGGACAGTTGCATCTGTAACAGGTAGATTGGTGAGGATGAGGTCAACTAGGTTTTTCCCTCGTGTTGGTTCTCTCACCATCTGCCACAGGCCCAGTCTGGCAGCTATGTCCTACAAGACTTCCCCAGATCGGTGCTACCGAGCCACTCTTGGTGATGGACATTGAAGTCCCCCACCCAGAATATATTCTGTGCCCTAGCTGCCCTCAGTGCTTCTTCCAAGTGGTGTTCAACATGGAGGAGTACTGATTCATCAGCTGAGGGAGGGCGGTAGGTGGTAATCAGCAGGAGGTTTCCTTGCCCATGATTGACCTGAAGCCATGAGACTTCATGGGGTCCAGGGTCAATGTTGAGGATTCCCAGGGCCACTCCCTCCCGACTGTATACTACTGTGCCGCCACATCTAGTGGGTCTGTCCTGCTGGTGGGACAAGACAAACTCAGGGATGGTGATGGAGGATTTTGGGACATTGGCTGAAAGGTATGATTCTGTGAATATAACTATTGCTTGACTAGTCTGTGGGACAGCTTTCTCAATTTTGGCACAAGTCCCCAGATATTCGTGAGGAGGGTTTTGCGGGGTCGACTGAGCTGGGTGTGCCGTTTTCGTGTCCGTGGCCGGTGTCGAGGTCGAGGTCTGGTGATCCGTCCGGTTTCATTCTTATTGTTTTTCTTCGCGGTGTGTTACAACTGATTGGCTTGCTCAGCCATTTCAGAGGGCAGTTAAGAGTCAATCATTGTTGTGGGTCTGGAGTCATGTATAGGACCAGGTAAGGACGGCAGATTTCCTTCCCTAAAGGACATTAGTGAACCAGATGGGTTTTTACGATATTCCGATAGTTTCATTGTCACCATTACTGATACTAGCTTTTTATTCCAGATTTATTTAATTAACCAAATTTAAATTCCCCAGCTGCCATGTTGGGATTTGAACTCACGTCTCTGGATCATTAGTCCAGGCCTCTGAATTACTAGCCCAGTAACATAACCACTATGCTACCATTCCCAATTCGGTAGGGTGCGTGCGGGCCGTGTAGCGGGTGGGGAATGCGATGTTCTGAACAGCGCGTTGCTCAGAGCGCCTTTAACTTAATGGCTACAATTGAAAGGCTCATGCGCGTTTCCCGGCCCTATTAAATGGTGCGGGTCTAATGGCGTCATTGATTACTCGTTTCTAGCGGCGATATTTAAAGCAGTCTTGCACTCAACTCATATGAAGGTTGCTAGGAGGGTGGAACCTGACAAACAAAGGCCTGACTACTGTTATAAAGTAGCAAGGATGGATAGCCAAAGGCAGAGGGCTGCACCACGCTTCTCTGATTCATCGCTGCATTCTCTGGTGGAGGCTGTCAGAGCATGCAGGAGCGTCCTCTTCCCTGCTGACAGGCGAAGAAGACCTCCACAAGAGACCAAAAGAGCCTGGCTGGATATAGCTGAAGAGGTCAGCAGCAGGGAGGTGGTGAGGAGGACCTGGATCCAGTGCAGGAAACGCTTCAATGAACTCATGATATAAGGAAAGGTGAGTGCAATGCCACACTCACCTTCATCCTGATGTGCCTGTCAACACATAGAAACATAGAAGATAGGAGCAGGAGTAGGCCATTCGGCCCCTCGAGCCTGCTCTGCCATTCAATGAGATCATGGCTGATCATTCAAATTCAGTACCCTGTCCCTGCCTTCGCCCCATACCCCTTGATCCCTTTAGCCTTAAGAAATATATCTAACTCCTTCTTGAATATATTTAATGAATTGGCCTCCACTGCCTTCTGTGGTAGAGAATTCCACAGGTTCACCATTCTCTGGATGAAGAAATTCCTCCTCATCTCTGTCCTAAATGGCTTACCCCTTATCCTTAGACTGTGACCCCTGGTTCTGGACTCCCCGGCCATCGGGAACATCCTTCCTGCATCTAGTCTGTCTAGTCCTGTTAGAATTTTATAAGTTTCAATGAGATTCCCTCTCATTCTTCTAAACTCCAGCGAGTATAAACCCAATTGACCCAATCTCTCCTCATACGTCATTCCTGCCATCCCAGGTATCAGTCTGGTGAATCTTCACTGCACTCCCTCCATGGCAAGAACATCCTTCCTCAGATAAGGCGACCAAAACTGCACACAATACTCAAGGTGTGGTCTCACCAAGGCCCTGTACAACTGCAGCAAGACATCCTTGTTCCTGTACTCGAACCCGCTCGCTACGAAGGCCAACATCCCCATCACTCTGCCTTCCCAAGCCTACTCCTGCATAACATTCCTCACACCAACCTACCTTCCAGGTCCATCCCTCTCTCTCTATGTAAATACTCACATCCCCATCTGACTAACCACCCCTCACACTCACCCTCATCCTAAAGCAATCATAGCAAGTAACACCACTGATGGAGACCATTTGGTATTGGCACCTCACTCCCTCATAGTCACCCACTACAGATGTAACCCATGCATTCCTTACACTCATTCCATCACTCTCACTCAAACTTCTCTTCTTTACCTCCTTGCAGAAGAAAAGAGCCCTAGACAACAGAGAGAGGGAGAGAACTGGAGCTGGCTTCACCCAACTAACAGCAGCAGAGGAGGGGGCTCTGGAGATCTCGGGAGCTCGAGAGTCACTGGCGGTGGGAGACAGAGAGAGGGGGACATCCCAGCAACCTGGTGACAGAATTACATCTCATAAAGCCACATGGCATATAATAATCACTCATATGGTGACTGATGTCAGCAGCCAGTGAAATGTCATCATGTGCAAAATGCTAAGGTTACACAAAATAACAACAGAAAATGCTGGAAAAACTCAGCAGGCCAGGGCAGCATCCATGGAGAGAGAAACAGAGTTAACGTTTCAGGTCGAAAACCCTTCGTCAGAACTGGAAAAAAGCAGGAAAAGGGGTAGATTTTAAAGCAAGTGGGGGTTGGGAAAAGGGGGAGTGGATGAAAGAACAAAGGGAAGCTCAGAGATAGGATAGAAAGCAGGAGAGATTAAGAGACATTGAGAGACATTAAGAGATGTTCAAGGAACAAAGGATGGCTCTAGATGAAGTGTGAATGGCCCTGGCAGAATGAAGGACAGCTGCCGTGTGGGAGGGAAGAAAAAAGCCCAGACGAAAGTGTGGATAAAAAAAAAGGGGGAAAAAATATATATATATGTGATAGGGGCTGAGGTTATGATCTGAAATTGTTGAACTCTATGTTGAGTCCAGAGGGCTGTCGGTGCCTAATCGAAAGATGAGGTGCTGTTCCTCGAGCTTATGCTGAGCTTTCGTGGAACAATGCAAGAGGCCGAGGACGGTGAGGTCTGAGTGGGAATGGGGTGGTGAATTAAAGTGACAGGCCACCGGGAGCTCGGGGTCCCCCTTATGGACTGAACGGAGGTGTTCCACAAAGCGGTCACCCAATCTGCGTTTGGTCTCCCCAATGTAGAGGAGACCACATCGTGAGCAGCGAATACAGTATATTAAATTGCAGGAAGTACAAGTAAATCGCTGTTTCACCTGGAAGGGGTGTTTGGGGCCCTGGACAGTGGGAAGGGGGGCGGTATAAGGGCATGTGTTGCATCTCCTGTGCTTGCACGTGAAAGTGCCGGGCGAAGAGGAAGGTGTGCTGGGGGAGATAGAGGAGTGGGCTAGGGTGTCGCGGAGGGAGTGGGCCCTACGGAATGCTGAAAGGGGATGTGAGGGGAAGATGCGTTTGGTGGTGGGATCACGCTGGAGGTGACGGAAATGGTGGAGGATGATCCGTTGAATGTGGAGGCTGGTGGGGTGAAAGGTGAGGACAAGGGGAACTCTATCGTGGTTCCGGGAGGGAGGAGCAGGGGTGAGGGCAGAAGTGCGGGAGATAGAATGGACATAGTCGAGGGCTGTGTCAACCACAGTAGAAGGGAATCCTCGGTTGAGGAAAAAGGAAGACATGTCGGAAGCACTGGTATGGAAGGTGGCATCGTCAGAGCAGATGCGGTGGAGATGGAGAAACTGGGAGAATGGAATAGAGTCCTTACAGGAGGCGGGGTGGGAGGAAGTGTAGTCCAGGTAGCTGTGGGAGTCAGTGGGCTTGTAGTGAATGTTTGTCAAATACCTACCTCCCCAGAGATGGAGACGGAGAAGTCGAGGAAGGGAAGGGAAGAGTCGGAGATGGACCATGTGAAGGTGAGGGAAGGGTGGAAATTGGAAGCAAAGTGAATGAAGGTTACACATTCTTATTATAACATTTCTAATTAATCTCTTTACTCTCCCACAGGTCCATCAACTCCCCCCCCCCTCCCACTGTCCAGCTGGAGGAAGGAGACAATTCCTCAGAGGCGCCTCCAGCCTCTGAGGGTGCACCATCGGCAGACCCAAGCGCAGCCAGCACTAACACAGATATGCACACCTCGGTGGGTCCTGTGCAAGATAGAGTAGTGTTGTCACCTGGTGTATCACAATTCACAAGTGAGCAAGAGCAGGTGGTGTTGACAGGAACAGCAGTGGAGAATCCTCGCTGGAGGATACAGCATGTGGCAGGCATGTGGCTGCATTGGAGCAAGTTAAGTAAATCTGGCCATGATGAGGCCATCCTGGGCCTCCCGGGCAGCAATGTGCACTGCTGTTGCCATCTTCACCTCATGTTCCTCCTCCACCTCCTCCTCTTCCACTGAAGAGGCTGTGCACTCTGCACCTTGCTCCTCCTGCGGCTCCCTTCCTCGCTACTGGGCTATGTTGTGCAGCGCGCAGCAAATGACGATGATTCTCGAGACCCTGGCTGGTGTGTACTGAAGGCCCCTCCAGATCTTTCAAGGCATCTGAAGCGCATCCTCAGCATGCCTATTTCTTGCTCTATGACACATCTGGTAAACATGTGGCTCTCATTATAACGCTCTCGGTCTCAGTACTTGGCGTCCTCAATGGTGTCATGAGTCACGTCCTCAGTGGATAGCCCTTGTCTCCAAGCAGCCAGCCAGTAAGTACGCTTGGAGGTGCGAAGAGCTGAGGGAGGATGGACTGGCGAAGCATGAAAAAGTCATGACAGCTTCAAGGGAATCTAGTGTACACATGCATAGCTGAGCGCCCGCTCAGTAACACTGGCCTCATCAGTGGCAAAGTTGAGATAATTGGCTGACTTGTCAAACATGGCATCGATCACCTGGGTGATGCATCTGTGGGCAGCCGACTGTGAGATCCCGCAAATGTTTGCTGCCGATCCCTAGGAGTCTGAGGCGAAGAAGTTGAGGGCGGTGGTAACTTTGACAGCCACTGGTAAGGAGTGTCCACCAGGACCTCTGGGCAGCAGATCTTGTTCCAGCAAGCTACAAATGTCTGCAATGACCTGGCACGATAGCCTGAGCCTCCTGAAGCACTGCTGCTCAGTCATGTTGAGGAAGCTCGTCCTCTGCCTGTATACCCTGTGTTGGGGCTATTGCTTCCAGCATGCTGCAGCCCTGTGCTGCCCCCCTCTCTCCTGTGGAGCATCAGGTCATTGAGGAGAAGGCTGCTGGTGTGGTTGCTGCTGGTGGTGTGGCTGGTGTTATTGTTGGTGGGGCTCACCTTGGTCCGATTCTGAGGACAATATAAGCAGCACCCACGCTGATGTAGTAGATGGCGGGTAAAGTGATCAGAGGGCCAATCCCTCAATGTTGTGATCCTGAGTAGCAATATGGTGAGAATGGCTTCCGAGATTTCAAAAATGACCTGCAAGTTGCTGACACCAAAATCTGTGGACAAAATGGAGTGAGCAAGAGCCTTTCCATGAGGCAAGTAATGAGGTGCAATGTTGCAGTATTTGTGTGTTTTTCCCAGCTGTCAATGAATGAACTCGCCAATGGCCACTGAGCTTCTGCCTCCCCTTCACAGGCGAGGTACCTGGCCTTCGTGAATCCCATGCACCAGCAGTAAAACTCAAAAGCTGGCGTTAAAATCACTCTTAAGGGTCTTCCAACAAGCATTCAATGATTTCAATGAGGTCGCTCACCTCTGCCGATCGGATCCGTGCCACGCCTTCAAAGCCGCCCGAGTTAAATGTGCGAGGCGGTGGGATGACAGCGGGTTCCCGACATGCTCGCTATTTCCGGGATTTTTACTGCCGACCCGCCCCCAAACCCGCACGCTCAGCAATGGGAACATTCTGGCCAGCATTGCAGGTCAATGACCTTTCGTCTTTTTCCACTTCTGACGAAAGGTCATCGACCTGAAACATTAACTCTGTTTCTCTCTCCACAGATGCTGCCTGACCTGCTGAGTAATTCCAGCATTTGCAGTTTTTATTTCAATACTTAATCATGTTAGCCATGGTTCAGTTGGTAGCACTCTCTTGTCTGAGTCAGAAGGTTGTGGATTGAAGCCCCACTCCAGGGACTTGATCACAAAACCAAGGCTGACACTCCAGTACAGCACTGAGGGAGTGTGGCACTGTCGGAGGTGCCATCTTTCGGATGAGATGTTAAACCGAGGCCCTGTTTGCTCTCTCAGGTGGACGTAAAAGATCCCATGGCACTATTTTGAAGAAGAGCAGGGGTGTTATCCCCAGTTTCCTGGCCAATATTTATCACTCAATCAATATCAGTAACAAACAGATTATCTGATCATTATCACATTGTTGTTTGTGGGACCTTGCTGTGCACAGATTGACTGTTGCATTTCTTACATTACAACAGTGACTATATGTGGTGTATGTAACCTGTTCCACCTTAAGAGAACTTAAGCCTGTTCCACCTTAAGAGATGTACTACTTTCTCTGGCTGCTGTATACGTAATACCGGTGGTGACCACCGGTATATAAGCACTGTGTAGTAATATTGTATTTAGTATAGTCCTGACCTCCAACCAGTAAAGACCTGTTGAACTTTAATCTTGTAGTCTGTGTTAGTAATTACAACTAGAACACACAGACTTAACAGTGGCGACGAGTCCAATTCTTACCCTGCGGCAGTTTATATCCACGGCGGCTTCGTCCACAGAACGGACGTCGAAGAGAGGCTTCCACCTGTGGTAAACCACTGTTATACCTGTCTGTAAGTGTATGTGTATTCCACTAGGTACAGGTCTGGACATGCCTCGGCTGACTCCTCCCACTATTCCAGGTATATAAGTGACTACCTCCCAGTCCCTTAGTATTCTGGACGGGTCGACCACTCGAGACAAGACCTTCATTCTTTAGTTAATAAAAGCCTGGTTGTTACTCGCTTAACCTCAGTCTTTTGAGTAATTGATGGCGCATCAATTTTATTAACTAAATTTTTTATAATGGAGAAGATCCTCACACCAGCATGCCTGGACCTGGACAGTCGGGAAGCGGACGCTTCCACCAAGTTTGCTCACTGGCTCATGTGCTTCGAGACATTCCTGACTGCCTCCACTGCGGTCATAACGGATGCGAACAAACTGTCTGTCCTGATCTCCAAGGTGAACCACCAAGTGTACTCAGTCACCCGGGACGCGACCTCGTACACAGCCGCCCTCCAGCTCCTCAAGACCAAGTACACGCGCCCTGTGAACGAAGTATACGCCAGGCACCTACTGGGAAGTCGCAAGCAACAACCTGGGGAATCGACTGAGGAATACCTCCAAGCTCTGTCCGTGCTTGGCCGGGCCTGTGGGTGTAAGGCGGTAACGCCCACTACGTACACGGAGGAACTGATCCGGGATGCCTTCGTAGCGGGCCACAGGTCCAACTACACCCGACAGCGACTGCTGGAGCAGAGTGACCTCACCCTCGACAAAGCCTCCGAAATTGCACTAACGCTGGACGCAGCCTACCGGGGCATGGATGCCTACGCCTCTGCACCGTGGACGCCGCGGGGAACGACAACCTGGGACACGGTAGGACAGCCCCATAGCACCGTGCCACCCCAGCCACAGCCCAACGACGGCCCAACTACCGCAGCAGTGTCCCAAAGCCAGACAGCAGTATCCCAAGGCCAGAAATGCTACTTCTGTGGCCAGGCAAAACACCCCAGAGCACGCTGCCCGGCGAAGAATGCGACCTGCTCGGGCTGCGGGAAAAAGGGACACTACGCCAGCGTCTGCAAGGCCAAAGCCACCCCGAACGCCAGCAGCGCCGCGTGTGGGCCGTGCGAGCCGCCATCTTGGGCCCCCAACAGCGCCGCGTGTGGGCCGTGCGGGCCGCCATCTTGGGCCTCCCCAGCCATGTGCGAACCACCGCAGCAGCAGCCATCTTGGACGACTCCAGCCACATGGGAATCATGGACGCCGCCATCTTGGACACCAGCCGGGACGCAGCAGGCCGCCAACCCCCCCCCATCTGATACCCGCAGCGACACACCGACCCCTACGCTGGCCTCTGTTACGCTGGACCAAACGAGACTGCACCAACTAGCTCGGTCCAAAATGGACGTTAAGGTAAACGGCCATGCAATAAACTGCCTTTTTGACTCCGGGAGCACAGAGAGCTTCATCCACCCCGACACGGTGCGGCGTTGCTCTCTCCCAGTCCTGCCTGCGCACCAGCGGATTTCTATGGCCTCCGAGTCCCAGTCAGCGGACATTGGCGGCTACTGCGTGGTGACACTAGTAGTAGACGGGACTGTGTTCAATAATTTTAAACTCCTGGTCCTGCCCGACCTCTGCGCTGCCGTTCTACTGGGGTTGGATTTCCAGTGCCACCTCAAAAGCGTTACGATGGCGTACGGTGGCCCCCTCCCCCCACTCACAGTCCGCAGCCAGCAGCCTCCAAATTGCCCGCCGTGCACCAGATGCAACCTCTCCACACTCAGAGTCCCACCCCCCCCACTGTTTGCTAACCTCACCCCCGACTGTAGGCCCATCGCCACAAAGAGCAGGCGATACAGTGCCGGGGATAGGGTTTTCATCAAAACCGAAGTGGAGCGGCTCCTGAAGGAGGGGATTATTGAGGGCAGCTCCAGCCCCTGGCGAGCCCAGGTTGTGGTCATTAAGACCGGCGAAAAACAACGCCTAGTCATCGACTACAGCCAAACAATAAACCGCTACACCCTGCTGGACGCCTACCCACTCCCCCGCATAGCTGACATGGTCAACCTGATCGCGCAGTACCGCGTCTTTTCGACCATTGACCTGAAATCAGCGTACCACCAGCTCCCCATCCGCCCTGAAGACCGCCAGTATACTGCTTTTGAGGCAAACGGCCGCCTCTATCACTTCCTTAGGGTTCCCTTTGGCGTTACCAACGGGGTCTCCGTCTTCCAAAGGGAGATGGACCGGATGGTCGATCAAAACGCGCTGCAGGCCACTTTCCCTTACCTGGACAATGTGACCATCTGCGGCCATGACTTGCAGGACCATGACGCAAACCTCGAGAAATTCCTCCACACCGCCCAACTCCTCAACCTGACATATAACAAGGAGAAGTGCATATTCCGCACAGACCGCCTCACCATCCTTGGCTGTGTTGTGGAACACGGGGTCATCGGTCCCGACCCGGACCGGATGCGTCCCCTTATGGAACTCCCACTGCCCCACTGCCTAAAAGCTCTGAAGAGGTGCCTAGGGTTTTTTTCCTACTACGCTCAGTGGGTCCCCTACTATGCAGACAAAGCCCGTCCGCTGATCAAGTCCACCTCTTTTCCCCTGACGGCAGAGGCCTGCTTGGCCTTCCACCGTATCAAGGAGGACATTGCCAAAGCCACCATGCACGCAGTGGACGAATCCATCCCCTTCCAGGTGGAAAGCGACGCGTCCGACTTTGCCCTGGCCGCCACCCTTAATCATGCGGGGAGACCTGTGGCCTTCTTCTCACGAACCCTCCAGGGCCCAGAGACCAGACACTCCGCGGTCGAGAAGGAGGCCCAGGCCATTGTGGAGGCTGTGCGCCATTGGAGGCACTACCTGGCCAGAAAACGATTTACCCTGCTCACTGACCAGCGTTCAGTTGCTTTTATGTTCAACAACAAGCAGAGGGGCAAAATCAAAAATGACAAGATCTTGAGGTGGAGAATCGAACTTTCCACCTACAATTACGAGATCTTGTACCGGCCTGGGAAGCTCAATGAACCCCCAGATGCCCTATCGCGTGGCACCTGCACCAGCGCGCAGATCGATAGGCTGAGGGCCCTCCACAATGACCTCTGCCACCCGGGGGTCACCAGGTTCTTCCACTTCATCAAGGCCCGCAACCTGCCTTACTCCATCGAGGAGGTCAGGACCATGACCAAGAACTGCCAAGTCTGCGCTGAGTGCAAACCGCACTTTTATAGACCAGACAGAGCCCACCTGATAAAAGCCACTCGCCCTTTCGAACGCCTGAGCGTCGATTTTAAAGGGCCTCTCCCCTCCTCCGACCGCAATGTGTACTTCCTCAACATCATTGACGAGTACTCCCGTTTCCCATTCGCTATCCCCTGCCCGGACATGACCAGTGCCACGGTCATTAAATGTCTGAACAGCCTCTTCACCCTGTTCGGTTTCCCCAGCTATATCCATAGCGACCGGGGCTCATCGTTTATGAGCGACGAACTCCGCCAGTACCTGCTCGCTAGGGGTATAGCCACAAGCAGGACCACCAGTTACAACCCGCGGGGGAACGGACAGGTGGAAAGAGAGAATGCAACAGTTTGGAAGGCCGCCCTACGAGCCTTAAAGTCTAGGGGCCTTCCGACCTCCCGCTGGCAGGAGGTGCTCCCCGATGCGCTCCACTCGATTCGGTCACTGCTCTGCACTGCCACCAATGCCACCCCTCACGAGAAAATGTTTGTCTTCCCAAGGAAGTCCACATCGGGGACATCATTACCGCCATGGCTGACGTCCCCAGGGCCGGTACTACTGAGAAGACACGTGAGGAACAATAAAACGGACCCCCTGGTCGAGAGGGTCGACCTCCTCCACGCCAACCCCCAGTACGCTTACATTGCGTACCCGGACGGGCGGGAGGACACAGTCTCCATACGAGACCTCGCACCCTCGGGGACCGCTGTAACCCACTACCCATTATCACCCCCCCCCACGACCCGATATCCAACCCCAGCAGCCGGCACGCCTGAGCCCGTCACCCACGAGGACTACACTCCAGTGCACCAGCCTACACGGGACGCGACGCCGGAAGCGCCACCACCCCTGCCGTCGCCACGTCGATCACAGCGGCGGATAAGACCTCCGGAGAGACTCCAATACACGAACTTTTAAATACACTTCACCCCGCCGGACTCATTTTTAAACAAGGGGTGAATGTGGTAAACCACTGTTATACCTGTCTGTAAGTGTATGTGTATTCCACTAGGTACAGGTCTGGACATGCCTCGGCTGACTCCTCCCACTATTCCAGGTATATAAGTGACTACCTCCCAGTCCCTTAGTATTCTGGACGGGTCGACCACTCGAGACAAGACCTTCATTCTTTAGTTAATAAAAGCCTGGTTGTTACTCGCTTAACCTCAGTCTTTTGAGTAATTGATGGCGCATCACCACCCTCATCACCCTGCTGGAAGACACGTCGCGCGGCAGACATCGAGAAACCAGAGTGCAGAAGACATCCTGAACTCGAAGCCTCCATCAGCGGCTGTCAGCTATCTTCTTTCTACCTCGGTGGTGGGTAAGCCGGGCAGCGACGCGACCAGAAAGTCGGCCGCGTTGGCTGTACAGACGGGGAGGGAAGACGGAGGAATAAGGGCGGTGAGATCGATCGCGACCGGAGATAAGGGCCGGGCCGCATTCGGGCCGAAAGGCGCAGCGCGGGGACATCGATCGCGGCTGGTGATAAGGGCCGGGCCGCATTCGGGCTAAAAAGGCGCAGCGTCTGGGGCAACTGAAGGCGCGAGAGCCGCGGTGAAGCGGAGACAGCGTCGAGGGACGGGTGAAGACTGCCAAGTGCAGGAAAACCGCCATTTTGTAGGTGGAGGATGAAGACAAGAGCGGGAAGCCGCCATCTTGGATAAAAATTAAAATAAATTAAATTGCAACGATGCCTAAACATGGGAACATTAATACCTTTGATAGCGACATCGAAGATTGGGCCATGTATGTAGAACGCATACAAAATTATTGTAAAGCAAATAAAATCCCAGATGAAGAGAAAGCACAAACATTATTAAACTTAGTGGGTGCGAAGACATACGGGCAATTGAAACACCTTTTATCACCAGATGAACCGGCGGATAAGACGTTCGAGGAGATTGTTACTGTCCTGAAAAATCATCTAAACCCCACGCCGCTGATGCTAGCGGAACGATTTAAATTTTACAGCAGAAGGCAGTTGAAGGATGAAAGCAATGCTGAATATTTAATGGAATTGCGTAAGCTAGCAAAGTACTGTCAGTTTGGAACGAGACTGACAGAGGCGCTACGAGATAAATTTGTGTGTGGTTTATTAAAAGAAGATACACAAAAGCGACTGCTCGAGGAGAATGAGCTGACGCTTGAGAAAGCGGTCACTATGGCAGCAGCACACGAAGCCGCAGCGAGAGGCACGGCAGTAATGCAGCTACGGTCACCGGAACTCAGTACAAATAAATTGGGTTTGAGTACTGTAAAATGTTATCGTTGTGGAAAGACAACGCACGATCAGAACCAGTGTTGGTTTAAAAACCAAGAATGCAGAACGTGTGGCAGGCTTGGCCACATAGCTAAAGTATGCCGGTCAGGAAAGAAGACCAGCAACAAAAAGTTACCGCAAGGAAAATACATAAAGGTACACAAGGTGACAAAGAACAGTTTGACCGAACAGAAGTCAGATTCAGACGCTAGCAGTAATGAACTGGGTAGCTTAAGAGTACACAACGTTGGTAAGGATGCAGATCTCCAGACAATTTGGGTCACCCTTCAGATAGCAGGAGTCCAAGTAAAGATGGAATTGGACACTGGATCGGCATTGACGGTCATGAATAAGAAAGATTACAAAAGGTTATTCCAACATATTCCCCTACGGGGTACGGAGATTATATTGAAAACATACACGGGGCAAAGAGTGTACCCCATCGGAAAGATAGAGGTAAAAGTGGTCCACAAGGGCGAAGAAAGCCAAGTAATGGACTTATATGTGCTAACTGAAGGAGGTCCACCACTACTGGGACGGGAGTGGATTAGGAAAATGAATATGGACTGGCACTCCTTGAAGGCACTAACGGTAGATTCTGGGGAAACAGATGTCAAACCTAAACGATTGTCCAAAATATTGGATGATGCTAAAGAGGTGTTCCAGCAGGGACTGGGAACACAGAGGAATTACGGCAAACATCAAGATTGATGAACATGCACACCCAAAATTTTTTAAAGCCAGACCGGTACCCTATGCAATACGACCTACTGTAGAAGCGGAACTGGAAGCGCTAGAACGTTCAGGTGTACTGTCTAAGGTAGATTGGAGTGAGTGGGCTACGCCCATTGTTCCCGTTATGAAACGTCCTTCGAGCAACAAGCCAGGAGAACCAGGGAAGGTTCGCATCTGTGGAGATTTCAAAATCACCGTTAATCCGGTGCTTCACACGGTGCAGTATCCGCTTCCGCGGATTGAGGATATTTTTGCTTCGTTGTCTGGCGGGAAACACTTCACCAAGATAGACCTGGCGCAGGCGTACTTGCAGATGGAGGTTGAAGAAGTCACGCCAATACCTCACGATCAACACGCATCGAGGTTTGTACCGGTACAATAGGCTGGTTTTTGGAGTGGCATCGGCTCCAGCAATTTGGCAGAGGGCCATGGAGCAGGTATTACAGGGAATTCCAGGCACGCAATGTTACCTGGACGATATTCTGATTACAGGTGATGGTGATGAAGAACACCTCGCAAACTTGGAACTGGTGCTCAACAGACTGAAAGAGTATGGACTTAGAGTTAATCGGCAGAAATGTGAGTTCTTCCAGAAGCGGATCTCGTACTGTGGTCATGTCATTGACCGGGAGGGGCTTCATAAGTCTCCTGACAAGATAGAGGCAGTTGTAAAGGCTCCCGCTCCGGATAATGTCTCTCAGTTGAGGTCGTTTCTAGAATTGATTAACTATTACCATAAATTTCTACCAAATCTATCCACGGTACTGCACCCGCTAAACGTTCTTTTACAGAAAGGGGTACCATGGGAATGGAGCGAAAACTGTAAGAAGGCATTTCGCAAAAGCAAAGAATTGATCACCTCAGAGGAAGTGTTGGCTCACTTCAACCCGACACTGCCTATTCGGTTGGCTTGTGATGCTTCTCCATATGGTATTGGGGCAGTACTCTCACACAAGTTGCCAAATGGCACGGAAAGGCCAGTCGCGTTTGCATCCAGATCATTGACCTCCGCTGAGTGCAACTATGCGCAGATCGATAGGGAGGCTCTCAGCCTTGTATGGGGAGTGAAGAAGTTTAATCATTACCTGCAGGGCCAAAAATTCACACTTCTGACAGACCATCAGCCGTTGGTATCCATTTTTAACCCTAAGGAGGGTGTTTCAGTGATGACAGCACAGCGCCTCCAGAGATGGTCCCTTTTCCTAGGGGCACATCAATATCAAATAGAATTCAAAGGTACGAAGCAGCATGGCAATGCTGATGGGCTGTCGCGCCTGCCACTACCTGAAGCATCTACCTCGGCAGGGAATGTACCTGATGATGATAACACCCAATGCATGGGAGGCCAACTAGAGGAGTCACCTCAGCAACAGGAATCAGAGACCACTGAAAGGCGTTATCCAAACCGAATCAGAAGGCCTCCTGAGAAACTGAACCTTTGAACTGTTTATACCTGAAGTTATATATGTTATTATGTTATGTTAAATGGGGATATGACTGTTAAGCTAAAAAGGGAGGATTGTGGTGTATGTAACCTGTTCCACCTTAAGAGAACTTAAGCCTGTTCCACCTTAAGAGATGTACTACTTTCTCTGGCTGCTGTATACGTAATACCGGTGGTGACCACCGGTATATAAGCACTGTGTAGTAATATTGTATTTAGTATAGTCTTGACCTCCAACCAGTAAAGACCTGTTGAACTTTAATCTTGTAGTCTGTGTTAGTAATTACAACTAGAACACACAGACTTAACACTATACTTCAAAAGTACTTGATTGGCTTTGGGACATCATGAGGTCGTGAAAGGCAAGTCTTTCTTGTTTTTCTTTTTAATAAAAGCAATGAAACTAGAATCAAACCACAAGAGGTTTATTTCCTCTTTTCAGAATGGTGGGGGTGAAACTGGATTAGGCCCAAAAACTGGCACAGGGATCGTGAGGCACGATCTGTGCACACCTTTGCAAAGTGGTGCAGGCAGCACGCAAAATTCATGCTGCCTGCTCATTCTAACGATTGGAGCACTGAGCTCAGCGCTAAACGCCAATATCGGGTGCAGTCTGCTGTCCAATACAATTTTGCCGAGGCTCTCTGCACTTCTTAAAGGGGAGGTGCTTTGTTTCAGAAGCACCTTATTGTCACTGCAGCTGCAGCAATGTCGCAACAGGGCAGAGAAAGGGCGCCTTGCTCCTCAGATGCAGCACTGGAGGCCTTGGTCTGGGGGTATACAGAAGAAGACAGGTCCTCTACCCACAGGGGACAGGAGGCTTTCGAGACAGAATGCCAGAAGGCAGTGGAAGGAGATAACTCACTAGTTTTGCTGGCAAGACCTGGATCCAGTGCAAGGAGAAGTTTAATGACCTCACACAACTGGTCAAAGTAAGTGAATGCATCTTCAAATGCCATATCCCACCAACTGCACCACTAGCCTCAATCGCTGCTCAATGCAGCACACCCCCATCACTCAACTACCAACAATCTCTACCAATCACGACTCATACCTCACAATATGGGGTACGGTAGCAAAGAGGTTGTGTTACTGAACTAGTAATCTAGAGGCCTGGGCTAGATCCAGAGACAAGAGTTCAAATCCCACCACGGCAGCTGAGGAATTTAAATTCAGCTAATTAAATAAATCTGGAATTTAAAAAAAAGCTAGTAATGGTGACCATGAAACTACCGGATTGTCGTGAAAACCCATATGGTTCACTAATGTCCTTTAGGGAAGGAAATCTGCCATCCTTACCCAGTCTGGCCTATATGTGACTCCAGACCCACAGCAATGTGGTTGATTCTTAGCTGCCCTCTGAAATGGCGGCTCGCCACCATGTTCTCGAGGGCAATTAGGGATGGGCAATAAATGCTCCCCATACCAACGACGCCCCCATCCTGTGAATAAAAAAACAATTATAGTTTCACCTCACCCTCACACACTTACCACTGCTGCAATTCTCACGCCTTGCACACAATGTCAGCTATTCAACCATGACAGGCATTTCACCCAAAGACATTGCACCACACTCACTGACACACTTCCCTTTCTTGCAGGCCAAGGTGGCTCACAACCGGCATGAGCAGCAGCAGACAGTTGTGGGTGAAGCATGTCTGCAAAATCTTACTGCACTGGATGAGACGGTGCTGAAGATAATTGGAGGGGCTGTCACTGAGGCCGTGGCGAGTGGCGAGGTTGAAGGCATTGATGATGACAGTGTGCTCATACCCAATCCTTCTTCTCACATCCCACTACCCCCTCATTGCACAATCTCTTCTCACTTATAAGCTGCTGATGGTGTAAGCATCCACATCTCGCATTTTCCCCTCACCACAACCCAACCCTTGTGTCTTTCTCCTTTCAGATACCCAAGAACTGCCAGCAGCCCAGCCAAAACTAGAGGAGGAGAGTGATGGAGAAGAAGAGGCACCGTCATCTCTCCTAGGCACCAGCTCAGAAAATGGCACTGCATGAACTTTAGAGGGGAGTACAGAGGCGGGATCTGCATGTGATGAGTCACTGGGCACGATTGGGCTACAGCCAGGCCAGGGGGAAAGGGAAGCTCGGGGGCCAGCTCCCCAGAGGGCGAGTTCGTATATGAGTTCTGCTGCACAGGACTCAAATGAGGACTTCAATGGGGCAGTCTTCAGAAGAAGGGTGATGGTTGTTGAGTCTGTGTGTCCCAGTTATGTTTAGGATCAATCACTGGACACAGACAACAAGAATAACTTTTAACAGGTCTTTACTATTCGGAGGTCAGGGCTGAACTGCCCAGCAAATCCTTACACAACACTTATATACCGGTGTGGTCACCACCGGTATTACAGTATACAGCAGCCAAGAGAAAGTAGTACATCTCTTAAAGTAGTTATCTTAAGGTGGAACAGGTTACATACACCACAATGGTCATGCACACAGATGCTTTGTGCAATGGCAGACCCAGCGATTTGGCAAAGGGCCATGGAGCAGGTATTACAGGGAATTCCAGGCACACAATGCTACCTGGACGACATTCTGATTACAGGAGATGATGATAAGGAACACCTCGCGAATTTGGAGCAGGTGCTCACCAGATTGAAAGAATATGGACTCAGAGTTAATCGCCAGAAATGTGAGTTCTTTCAGAAGCGAATCTCGTACTGCGGTCACGTCATTGACCAGGAGGGGCTTCATAAGTCACCTGACAAGATCGAAGTTGTTGTGAAAGCTCCCGCTCCGGAAAATGTATCCCAGTTGAGGTCATTCAAGGTCTCACAGCAGTCCAGCAATCTTTGCTCCAACAGATGGCTAGCAGTGTTGAGGCGCCGCCCAAGGGGAGTGGCAGTGGCTCCGTGGAGCAAGAACCTAATGTCCTCTCTCAGGAAGACAGCATTCGCACTCCCACCCCTGCCACACCGCCTGTGCCATTGCAGTTCCCTGTCAGCCAGGCAGCCCAGACTGCTGTCGCCCATGACGAGGGGCTGCAGTCTACAGCTGGGCCTTCTAGGCCCAGAGCTGCTCGAGGTCATCCTGTAAGGCCATCTGCAGTGTTCCCCATGGAAAGTCAGCAGCCTTCCAGCCATGCTGCATCCACTGGGGTAGCACTGCGTAGGAGCACTAAAATATGCAAAGGCACATGAAATGCAGACACTAAGGGAATTATCAAGGGTGATTTGTTGACTTTGTTATCTAGTATTGGATTGAATCATTTATAAATTATATTTGTTTCATGGTGACTTTCATTTCAACGTTGTGCCCAAGAGGACGCTGTGATGTTCTGTGACAGACGGATGGTAAGGTGGGGAAGTGTTGAGCAACAGGGATCTGGGATCTCATTCATTGGAACCGGAGTTTAATGAGGCGCTCACGGACAGCCCGTCCGGAATGGGGATTTTCTGCCCGCCTCCTCCTTTCCTCCTCCTCGAGGTGGTTGGGGAACACGTGGTGGCAAGGGCTGCGCCCTCATGATGGCCAAGCTGTGAAGGATTCAGCAGCCCACCACGAAATGGGACACCCGCTCCGACGTGTAGTGAAGGCACTGCCCGAGCGGTCAAGGCAACGGAACCGTTGTGGAGAGGAGTCATCAATAGATCGGATAGCTCTTGTCTCTGAGCTGCCACCCTCGGGTTTGACGTGGTGGCTGGAAGATTGCTGGCACATCGGTCTGGCGCAGGTTGAAGGCATCATGAGTAATGTTCCCTGTAAACAGCACTTTTTCTGCACAGCTTGTTTCTTTTAATGCGCGGTTCCTTTAAATTTCTGCGCATGCACGGTATTTAAAAGCCAGTGAGCGGCCTGCGCGAGACCTTGTGGATTAATGTGCGGACACACGTGCGCAGCTTAGCGGGAACATTCATCATGACTGCTGCCAGGAGACCAGGCATTCACCATCATGATGTGCTGGGTGTGGTCGCACACCAACTGCACATTAAGTGAGTGGTAGCCTTTGCGGTTACGGTACATCTCAGGATTGATATGCGGTGCCCGCAAAGCCACATGTGTGCAGTCGATGGTGCCCTGTGCCATGGGGATGCCTGATATCCTGGTAAAGCCACATGCGTGCTCATGCTGCTTCTCTCTGTTTAGATTGCAAGGATACGCTGGTGAAAAAATTCAGGGCCACGGTCACCTTGAGGGTCACTGGCAGCGCCATTGTCACCCTGCTCTGAGGCTGCAGGTCTGGTGCCAGGAGGCGGCAGAGTTCTGTGCCCACCTCTTTGGTGAAGCGGAGCCTCAGAATAAAATGCTCCTGGCTTAAGTGCAGGGAAGAGAATTGCTCTCGGAAGATCCTAGGTGGGTAAGGCCTCCTGCTGAGAGCCCTTCTCATCCTCCTCCTCCTCCCTCTGCGAGTAGCTTGTCCTCTTCTTTGCTGCCTCTGTTCCATCTCCCTGTCATGCTGCAGCGTGAGGGGGACTGCAAGTAGAGCCCTCATGACTGGGAGCAAGTGGTCTGACCAGAACATTTGAAATCAGAACCAAGGCCTTCTCCAATTGCAGCACCACTCCCTGTCACCTCACCAACTTTAAACAACTCTAGAAAGCTCTAAACAGTTTTACAAACTTACACAGAGCCAATAGAAATTAAAAAGCAAGTTACCTGAAAGTTGTTGATAATCCCTTTAAATATCGCTGGTGGGAGGGGGGTCCCTCATGCAGTTGAACACACGTTCAGCTGTGCATGCTTTGGAGAAGGCGTGCAGTCGAGTGTCGATATCCAAAATGGCAGTTTGACATCATACTCTGCCTCCTTTGCATTTTTCTGCTGAACGCAGGCAACAGCCGCACTACTGACCTGCCCAAAATGGCGACCGGCTCAGCCCCAGCAATGTGGCCGTCGTTTTTCTGCTGAAACTGGCCTTAAATACCGACGCTAAGAGGGGGAATTTCACAGCTGGTATCTCTTATAGAATCTGACAAGTAACAGGACTTTTGAATGAAGCAGTCAGGTTTGTCTCTTGGTAGATATTGATGTGACTTCTAATTCACAAATGTAGTTCGAATACAGTCAAAACTGATTTGTGTCATCAGATTTCTTTCACGTTAATTTTTTTTTCAGTAAACAGAGTTGAACAGATTTTACACCATATGGGATGAGATGTCAATTATTATATATTACCGCTTCCACTTTTAATGGGTTTTCCTAATGACTCGTTATTCAGAGAGAACAGAATTGTTTCTATCATAGTCTGCCAACTCTATATATCAGCAGCTGGAGATTCGTTCCTAACCTACAAAAATATATTTTTTTTAAATCTGCTTTCTTTCCCCATGGCTGGAATTTTCCCATTGCCGAGCGATGGTTTGGGGGTGGGTTGGCAGTAAAAATCCTGGAAATTGTGAGCAAGTCGGGAACCCGCCATCATCCCGCTGCCTCACGCATTTAACTCGGGTGGCTTTGAAAGCGCGACACGGACCCTATCGAGACAGGTGGGCAACCTCATTCAAGTAATTAACTGCTTGTTGAGTGATTCTTAAGAGGGTTTTTAATGCCAGCTTTTGACTTTAACTTCAGGAGCATGGGATTCATGCAGCTTGGGTATCTCACCTGTGAAGGGGAGGTGGAAGCTTATTGGTGAGTTCATTCATTGAGAACTGGGAAAAGCACAAAAATACTGCAACATTTACACTTCATTACTTACCTCATGGAAAGGCTCTTGCTTACTCAATTTTGGCCACAGATTTGGGTGTCAGCAGTTTGCAGGTCATTTCTGAAACCTCGGAAGCCACTCTCACCATATTGCTACTCAGTACCACAACATTGAGGGATTGGCCTTCTGATCTCCACTTCACCTGCCATCTACTACATCAGCATGGGTGCCGCTTATACTGTCTCACCTTGGTCCTCAGAATCGGACCAAAATGAGCCCCACCAACAACACCAGCCACACCAGCAGCAGCAACCATAACAGCAGCCTTCTCCTCAACAACCTGGTGCTCCACAGGAGAGAGGGTGGCACCACAGGGCTGCAGCGTGCCGGAGGTGATACCCCCAACACAGGGTATACAGGCAGAGGATGAGCTTCCTCAACATGACTGAGCAGCAGTGCATCAGGAGGCTCAGGCTATTACGCCAGGTCATCACAGACATTTGTGGCTTGCTGATACAAGACCTGCTGCCCAGAGGTCCTGGTGGACACTCCTTACCCAGTGGCTGTCAAAGTCACCACCACCCTCAACTTCTTAGCCTCAGGCTCCTTCTAGGGAGCTGCAGCAGATATTTGCAGGATCTCGCAGTCGGCTGCCCACAGATGCATCACCTAGGTGATTGATGCTATGTATCACAAGTCAACTAATTATCTCAACTTTGCCACTGATGAAGCCAGTGTTACTGAGCGGGCGCTCAGCTTTGGGGCTCTGGCTGACTTCCCACAGGTGCAGGTCGTCATCGACTGCACACGTGGCCATGAAGGCACCCTCTCATCACCCAGGAGTGTTTGTAAACTGCAAGGGCTTCCACTCCATTTTGTGTCTTTTTTCTTTTCCACGTGCTTCTACGTGGTGCAACCCTTCAGCAGAGGTAGAGGCAGGTTGCTCATTTCCCTGCTGCGACTCATTAGACACTTTTTGCGGGCGTCCTGTGGTTTTTGGAGCCTGTGATGGCCCCGCCAAAGTCTGCTCCTCCTGCGACTGTGCAGGGGCAGACTCGGTCATCGGCATCCGAGGAAGCATGTGGGGCTCTGACTGAGGAGGAGGCAACAGGGGAGAAGTGGGAACGCTTTGAGAAGTGCCCCCACTTCCATGTCCCCTCTCACCATCATCCCTCTCGTGGGCCACCCACACTTCCCTATTAGCAAGGAGCTGGAGAACACCTTGCTGCATAGCAGTGGGGCGATGAATGCCCAAGTTTACGTTTATATCCCTCCTAAAGAGGAGGTCTCGAAGCGTCTGCCATCTATTGTCCACAGCTAGCATATGCTCATGTGAGTGGCACATTTGCTGCCCCATGCAGGTGGCCATCCTTTTCATGAAACAGCACATTGTCGCCATCGCCTGCGACATGGTGCTGCTCCTGTTGGAGATGGACTCCTCCATTCTCTGCATATTTGCAGACATTGCAGTTGCAAAAGGTGCCAGAGAATCATGCAATTGTTGCTGCCCCTCCAGGATCACCCTCTTTCTGGATGGCCCCCGAGGCTCAGCAGAGCTTGGAATGTCCTGGGCTCTCCGGCGAGGAGTCTCCACAGCTGTCCCCGTCTCCACCATCTGCTCTTGCTCACTTGTGTTATATTGGTGTGAGGTGACAACACTCTGTGGCGCACAGCACCCAATGAGGTGTGTGTATCTGCGTGTACTGGGTGTGCTTGGGTCTGCTGGTGGTGCACCCTCAAAGGCTGGGGGTTCCTCTGAGGAGTCATCTTCCTCCTCCGGCTGGAGAGTGCTGGGGGCGGGGGGCGGTGGGTGGAGGCACTTGATGGACGTGTGGGAGAGTAAAGAGATGAATTAGAAGTGTTTTAATAAAAATGGGTAACGTTACCAGCATGCACATGATGGCATTTCACTGGCTGCTGACATCAGTCACCATATGAGTGACTACTGTATGTCTTGTGGCTGCATGAGATGTAATTCTGTCACCAAGTTGCTGGGATGTCCCCCTCTCTTCGTCTCCCACCGCCAGCAGTTCTGCAACCCCTGATATCTCCAGGGCCACGTCCTCTGCTGGTGTCAGTTGGGTGAAGACTGGAGGGCCACCTTCGGTTCTCTGCCTCCCCCACGTGTTCTGGGCTCTTTTCTCCTGCAAGGAGGGAAAGAAGAGAAGTTTGAGTGATAGTGATGGAATAAGTATAAGGAAAGGATGGGTTACATCTGTAGAGGGTGACTATGAGGGAGTGGGGTGCCAATGCCAAATGGTCTCCTTCTGTGGTGTTACTTGCTATGATTGTATTAAGGTGAGGGTGAGTGTGAGGGGTGGTTAGTCAGATGAGGATGTGAGTTTGTACATAGAGAGGGAAGGATGGGTGGACCTGAAAGGTATGTTGGTGTGAGGAATGATGTGCAGGAATAGGCTTTGGAAGGCAGTGTGATGGGGATGTGGTGACAGGCACATCAGGATGAAGGTGAGTGAGGGATTGCACTCACCTTTCCTGACTTCATGAGATCATTGAATCATTTCCTGCACTGGATCCAGGTCCTCCTCACCACATCCCTGCTGCTGACCTCCTCAGCTATATCCAGCCAGGCTCTTTTGGTGTTTTTTGGAGTATCCTGCGCCTATCAGCAGGGAACACGCCCCCTCTGTGCTCTCACTGCCTCCACCAGAGTATGCAGGGATGCGTCAGAAAAATGTGGTGCAGCCCTCTGCCTTTGGATATCCATCCTTGCTACTTTATAACAGTAGTCAGGCCTTTGTTTGTCAGGTTCCACCCTCCTCTAGCAACCTTCAAATGAGTTGAGTGCAAGCCTGCTTAAAAAATTGGTGCTAGAAATAAGTCATTGATGATGTCATCAGACCCCCTCCATTTGACTAGACCAGGAAACACACACAACTGCTTTAAGTGGGGCCATTAAGTTAAATTCGCCCTGAAGAATGCGCTGAGCAGAACATCGCATTCCCGACCCGCTACGCGGCCCGCACGCACCCAACCCGACTCCACGGTAAAAATTTTGGCCGTAATCTCTGGCTGCAATTTTGTAATTTACAGAGGACGTTCCATTTTATATCTATGATGAAAACAATTTGCATTTGTATAGTACTTTTAACAGAGAATGTCTCAAGGTGCTTTACATAGGGGACAGAAGTGTTGTATCCGTGTGTTAATGGAGACACGGAATGCAGGAGTAGGTTTCACAGGTGTTTACTGAACAAAGTCTGGAGGTGAACTAACAGATACAAGACACTATACAGGCTTATATAGCCTGAGTGGCCATTACCGGCATTAAGGTACACAGGGGCTCTTAAAGGCACATACACCACAATTCCTCCCCTTTTAGACAACCAGTACATAATATTTTAAGTAATCATTAATTAACATATTACAAGAACAATAATCTACACATTTGCTGCAGTTAATCAATTATAAGTCAGTCTTTCTGGAGGCTTCCTGACTCGGTCCGGATAACGCCTCGGTGGTGTAGTAGGTTCTTTTGGCAAGGTCGATTCAGCTTGAATGCCAGTGTCGGGTTCATCTGGTTCCAGTATCACCGGATCGGAGGTAGATACTATGGGTATCTCTGCTTCATCATTAGGCGTATAGAGTTGTGGTGTAGGTTGTCCCTTTTCGGAGGACTCTATGATCTGGTCAGCATGGCGCCTTATTATGCTTTCTCCAATGTCCACGGTATACATCAGCGGTCCTAGTCGTGTGCAAATAGTTCCAGGCTGCCATTTCTCGGTATGGTAGTCCCGGGCCAAAACTTGTTGACCTATCTGGAAGGTTCTAGTTGGCCTTTCATTCATGCCTTGAAATTGACGGTTCTCCACGTCCCTTCTGATGTTTGGCTTGATCAAACCCAGCCGGCATCTTAGGCTTCTATTGAAGAACATCATGGCGGGAGCTTGGTTTGTAACCACATGTGTTGCATTCCTGTATGCAAACAAGAAGTTATCTACCTTATGCTGAAGTTTTATGTCTTCATTACCCATGGCCTTTATGGCCTTCTTGAAGGTCTGGACAAACCTTTCAGCCAATCCATTGGTGGCGGGATGGTATGGGGCGGACGTGTAGTGCTTAACCCCATTGTTTTTTAAGAACTTCCTGAATTCTTCGGACACAAATTGCGGTCCATTATCAGAACAGATCTGTTCAGGCAGCCCATTCCTGGCAAATATGGTCCTTAATACTGTGATGGTTTTTTCCGTGGTGGTGGAGGACATCTTTATTACCTCCGGCCACTTGGAGTGTGCATCTACCGCGATTAAGAACATCGAGTCCATAAATGGACCAGCAAAGTCGATGTGTACCCTTTGCCATGGAGATGAGGGCCACTCCCATGGATGTAGAGGGGCTTGTGGTGGGGCGTTTTGGACCTTCTGGCATCCTAGGCAGCTCTTGGTCATTTCTTCGATGTCTCCATCGATACCTGGCCACCACACAAACGCTCTGGCTAGGTTCTTCATTTTCACTCCACCCAGATGCCCCTCGTGAAGCTCCTTTAGCACTTTATCCTGGAGTTTGGGTGGAATCACCACTCTGGATCCACACATCAAGGTTCCTCGGCACACTGACAGCTGTTCTCTTCTTTGCGAGAATGCTGGCAACAGTGGTTCGCCATGTGCTGGCCATCCGTTCACCGTTAAATCGTAGACTCGTGAGAGAGTCGGGTCATTCCTCATTTCCTTTTCAATGGCAGAATTTGTTACTGGTAGACATTCCACTATGGTTGAGTGGAACATCTCCACTGGGTCCACTGTAGGTGCCTCTTCTACCGTTGGCAACGGTAGGCGCGATAAACTGTCAGCATTCCCATGCTGTTTTGATCCTTTGTATTCTATGTCATATTGGTGTGCCCCTAGGAAAAGGGACCACCTCTGTAGCCTTTGCGCTGTCATAATGGGAACACCCTTTTTAGGGTTGAATATGGAGACGAGGGGTTGATGGTCAGTCAACAAGGTAAATTTTTGTCCGTGTAGGTAATGGTTGAATTTCTTCACTCCCCATACCAGGCTAAGTGCTTCCCTGTTGATCTGGGCATAGTTACGCTCAGCTGAGTTCAATGAGCGTGACGCAAAAGCTATCGGCCGCTCTGAGCCATCAGGGAATCTATGCGATAATACCGCTCCTACGCCGTAATGGGATGCATCGCACGCCAGTCTGATTGGCAGTGATGGGTTGTAATGAGCCAAAACTTCCTTGGACGTGATCAAGCCTTTGCATTTATGGAAGGCACGTTTACAGTCTTCGCTCCATTTCCAAATTACTCCCGTTTGTAGCAGTTCGTTAAGAGGGTGCAGAAGAGTTGATAAGTTCGGTAAAAATTTATGATAGTAATTTATCAATCCCAGGAACAACCTTAATTGTGAGACATTTTCAGGTGCTGGGGCTTTTATGACCGCTTCAATTTTTTTCAGGTGACTTATGCAACCCTTCCTCGTTAATTATGTGGCCACAATACGATATTTGTTTCTGGAAAAATTCGCACTTGGGGCGATTTGCTCGTAGGCCCCGTTCTCTCAACCTAGTGAGCACCTGCTCCAAATTGGCAAGGTGCTCGTTGTCGTTTTCTCCTGTTACAAGAATGTCGTCTAGGTAGCATTGAGTCCCCGGAATCCCTTGGAGGACTTGCTCCATAGCTCTTTGCCAGATAGCTGGAGCTGATGCTGCTCCGAAAACCAGTCGATTGTACTGGTACAGGCCTTTGTGTGTATTTATCGTGAGATACTTTTTAGAGGCCTCTTCAACCTCCATCTGTAGATATGCCTGAGCCAAGTCAGATTTGGTGAAACGTTTTCCTCCGGATAGTGAGGCGAAAATATCTTCTATCCTCGGAAGAGGATACTGTACCGTGTGAAGGACCGGGTTTACAGTCACCTTGAAGTCCCCTCAGATGCGAATTTTTCTCTGTTCTTCAGATTTATCATTATTCAATGTTTTCTTCATGACCGGGACGATGGGTGTTGCCCACTTGCTCCAATCTATCTTGGATAATACGCCTGCCTTTTCCAAATTCTCCTGCTCTGCCTCGACTGCTGGACGAATTGCGTATGGCACTGGCCTTGCCTTAAAAAACTTGGGAATTGCCGCATCTTCCACTTTTATTGAGGCGGTGACGCCTTTCAAGGTTCCTAGTTCCTGTTGAAACACTTCCTTGGCGTTGGCCAAGATGTCTTTTAATCGTTCAGGTATGACGTCATCATCATTTTTTTTCTTACTAGTCACCGTCAGTGCCTGAATGGAGTGCCAGTCTAAACGTATCTTCCTGATCCATTCACGTCCCAACAGCGGTGGACCACCATCTTGCAGAACGTATAAATACAACTTCTGTATTTCCTTGCCGTTGTATACAATAGGCACCTTTATTTTCCCTTTGGGGTATACTTTCTGCCCCGTATATGTTTTCAAGATAATGGATGTGTCTTTCAAAGGTATATGCAGAAATAGCCGCTCGTAATCCCGTCGACTTATGACGGTCAGAGCTGATCCTGTATCTAGCTCCATTTTAACTGGGGACCCCGCTATCGTGAGGGTAACCCAAATGGTCTGGTAATCTTCTTTGGCAATTACATTATGTAATTTGAGACAGCTTAGTCTCTTGTTTCCGGAGTCGCTATCGCTCTTCTGGTCTTCGGAGCTACTGTCCGTCATCATTTGTACCTTTCTGTACTTTTCCTTATTGATTTTTTTCCTGTCCGTGGATTTTTTGTGTCCAGATCGGCATACACGTGCAATGTGTCCAATCTTTCCGCATTGCCTGCATGCTTTGTCCTTGAACCAGCAGTCCCTCTAGTCATGGGTGGATCTGCCGCAGCGATAACATCTCTCGAAACCCTGTGTCATTTCATGGGTGCCGAAGTCCTGTGGCTTTTGCTGTATCTCTGCAGCTCCTCTTGCGGCTGCTTCGTATGATACAGCCACACTGAAAGCCTTGCCCAGTGTCAAATCGTTCTCAGAAGGTAGCCTTTTCTGTGTTCCTTCACTTAGGAGACCGCAGACAAATTTCTCTTGAAGAGAATCTGCCAGTCCTGCCCCAAATTGGCAGTGCTTTGACAGCTTCCTTAATTCGGTGAGGTAATCAGCGTTACTTTCATTCTTGTGCTGATTCCTCTTGAAGAATTTGAATCATTCTGCTATCAGCAGCGGTGTTGGGTTTAAGTGCTCCTGTAGGGTATCAACAAGCTCCTTAAAATTCTTGTCTTTTGGTTTGGCTGGAGTGATTAAGTTTCGTAACAGCCCGTATGTCCTTGCGCCCATTAGATTTAGAAGTACTGATGCCTTTTTATTATCTTCTATTTCATTTGCTGTGCAATATACCTCCACTCTTTCCACATATGTGGTCCAATCCTCTATATCGCTATCGAAAGCATTAATATTGCCAACCTTAGGCATCCTGAAAAAAAATGGTGCCTCCCACGCTTTCCTTTCTTCCCTGCAGAAAAAAATGGTGCTTCCCGCGCTTTCCCGCCGCTGCTGCTGCTGACAACGCTGTTCTCCGCGGTTTTTATTTACATAGGTTTTTTTTTTCAATCGGTGGAGACTCGTTCCCGCCGGACTCTCTGGGACTTTTCCCTCCTTCTGCTTGGTCCAAACGCCGACCTGCTTTGCAGCGCCGGCCGTCTCCTGAGTGCTCCCCCCCTCTGTCTCTGTTTACCTCCGCCTTCGCTGCTCGGCTCCGCTGCAGAGCCAGACGATGGAGCCCCAGCCCGCCGCCCAGGAAGGACCACTGCAGTACCTGCCACCAGCTCGGCCAGCCGGTGAAACCACAGCCTTTCCCTTTTCTCTTTTCTTTCTTGTTTTTCTTCGACTTTCGTCTGAGGAATCGATCTCCTTGACGTGCTGCCGAATTGCAGGTAAGTCCGTTTCCAATTCGTCGCCACTGTTATATCCGTGTGTTAATGGAAACACGGAATGCAGGAGTAGGTTTCACAGGTGTTTACTGAACAAAGTCTGGAGGTGAACTAACAGATACAAGACACTATACAGGCTTATATAGCCCGAGTGGCCATTACCGGCATTACAGTATACAGGGGCTCTTAAAGGCACATACACCACAATTAGAAAAATAGATAACAGTGTGGTGGAGCCACTAAGAGACTCAGAACATTTGAGAATAATCTCTTTAACTGCACTGTAGTGCAGCCACGTACTGCACCTTTAAACTGTTTAACTATACTGTATGTACCTTCCTATACTCTGCGTGATGACGTCATGACGCCAATCACGTGACCGCCAGTGGCACGAAGAACGCGATGTCGTCATGACGTCAGTTTCCAGAACCTTCCAGCAGTCTTCGAGTGCCTCGCAGCCTGAACAGACCTGTATACATCTTCTCCTGTAGTTTACTAGTTAACTTCGTTGTTATTAAACTTTGTTGTTTTGATTTACTGAGTCGAACTGCAATTATTCAGATAGGAACTACCGTTCCTACATTGGTGACCCCGATCTCGTCGAACAACTTTCGTTGATTTTCAAGAATGAACACGAATGCCGTCGCCCTCAAACTTCCACAGTTCTTGGAACAACAGCCATCAGCATGGTTCTTCCAGGCAGAAGCCCAGTTCTCAATCCGAGAGATTACAGCAGATTCGACCCGTTATTTTCACGTGGTCTCCGCTCTCGACAGCACCACGACCTCGTGGGCCGTCAGCCTCCTGGGCAATCCACCAGAAGAGGGCAAGTATGAGGCTCTTAAAACTCGTTTGCTACAGGTGTTTGGTCTCAATAAGTCGGAGCGCGCACGCAGGCTTATTGCTATGCCCGGCCGCCTCGGGGACTCAAAACCTTCTGAACTGATGAGCCAGATGCTCACTCTTTTGGGTTCGGAGCCCCAATGTTTTTTGTTCAGCGAACTTTTCCTTAACCAGCTACCAGAACCGGTTCAGACGGCCCTGGCCAATTCTCCGATCATGGACTGTGTAGAATTTGCGGCTGAGGCAGACAAGTTTTTTACTGTTGCGCAGCAGTATTGTGCAGCCACGAGGCGCCCTTCCCCCACGCGGGCGCAGCCCAGCCCTCCTTCTGCAGGCTGGTGTGCATACCATGCCCGTTTTGGCGCCAAAGCTCGATGCTGCCGCCCGCCCTGCAGTTTTTCGCCAAAAAAAAATTCACCAAGCCCGCGCCCTTCGGCAAAACTGACTGGGTCTAAAAAAAAACGTCCACTTCACCATGGCGGTTGGTTCGGCGGGAAAGCTGCTGTACATCACGGATTCCATGACAGGGTGACGATTTTTGTGCGACACTGGATCCCAGTGCAGTATTCTGCCAGCTTCAAGGCTTGATCTGCAATCCGGCGGGCGCGGTCCACCCCTCGAGGCAGCTAATGGCGCGGATATCCGCACGTTCGGAAAACGGACAGTCAATTTAACTTTCAGCGGTCAGAGATTTGTTTGGGACTTTATTGTTGCTAAAGTTTCGCAGGCTATCCTGGGGGATGATTTTTTCTGCTCCAACGGCTTTCTGGTCGACGTCCAACACTGCCGACTCATAAATGCGTCCACTTTCCACGCACTGCCGTGCCATCGCAGCACCACCATGTCCTGGTCGATTGCCTGTACGCTTGCAGCACAGGACGGGTTTACGCGCCTGCTCGGGGAGTTTCCAGAGCTCACCAGGCCTACTTTTTCGGCAGCAGTCACGAGGCACGGAATGGTGCATCACATCACGATGAAGGGACCGCCGGTTTATGCCCGGGCATGTCGGTTGGAACCAGGCAAGCTCGCAGCGGCAAAAGCCGAGTTTCGCACCATGGAATGCCTCGGGATCGTCCAACGCTCCAATAGCCCTTGGTCCTCCCCGCTGCATATCGTCCCCAAACCAGGCGGTGGCTGGCGACCTTGCGGGGATTACCGACGTCTAAATGAAGCCATTACACCGGACAGGTATCCAATACCTCATATCCAGGACTTTTCGGCCCATCTGGCTGGAAACTCCGTTTTCTCCAAGGTGGATCTCGTCCGTGGCTACCACCAAGTCCCGGTACACCCGCAAGATGTCCCCAAAACGGTGGTCATCACACCGTTCGGACTTTTCGAATTCCTCCGAATGCCTTTTGGGTTGAAAAACGCAGCGCAGGCCTTCCAACGGCTCATGGACTCTGTGTTACGAGATTTGCCCTTTTTGTTTACTTGGATGACATTCTCATCGCCAGTAGAAATTCGCAGGAACACCTGCAGCATTTGCGCACACTTTTTGCCCATCTCAGCCAGCACGGCCTCATCATCAACCCCGCCAAGTGCCAGTTTGGATTATCCAGCATCGATTTCCTGGGACACAAGATCACTTCGGACGGCGCCGTCCCACTAGCTACCAAGGTAGAAGCAGTTACAGCATTCCCACGGCCTCACACAGTCAAATCCCTGCAGGAGTTTCTGGGGATGGTGAATTTCTATCACGGGTTCGTCCCCAAGGCAGCCCAGTTGATGCAGCCGCTGTACGAAGCGCTCAAAGGGAAGTCGGGAAAGGACGCTATCACTTGGACGCCGCCGATGGACCAGGCATTCCTTAACACCAAGGCGGCATTGGCAGACGCAACCATGCTTGCTCACCCGTTACCGGGCGCGACCATCGCCCTCACTACAGATGCCTCCGATTATGCTATCAGGGCGGTTCAAGAGCAATGGGTCGATGGTGCGTGGCAGCCGTTAGCATTCTTCAGCCGCCAGCTTCGCAAGAACAAGCAAAAATATAGCACTTTCAACAGGGAGTTGTTGGCCCTGTTTTTAGCCGTCCGACACTTCCGTTTTCTCCTAGAAGGGTGTCCGTTTACTGCATTTGTGGACCACAAGCCACTTACGTTCGCAATGGCAAAAACGACAGAGCCTTGGTCAGCCCGCCTGCAGCGCCACCTCACCTTTATATCCGAGTTTACGACGGATCTAAGGCACGTGTCCGGCAAAGATAATCTCGTGGCCGATTGTCTCTCCCGTTCTCCAGTCCAGGCAGTCCACCTGGGTATCGATTTCGTTGGGTTGGCAGAAGAGCAACTGGCAGATCCCGAAGTACAGGCATACCGGACCACGCCTTCCAGTTGGCAGGTGGCTGATGTTAAGTTCCAGGCGGCGGGAACCACGCTTTTGTGTGACACATCCATGGGAGTGCCCAGGCCCATCGTGCCATTGGAATGGCGTAAGAAAATTTTCCAGGCCATACATGGTTTATCGCACTCAGGGATGCGTGCTTCACAACGGCTAATGTCCCGTAAATTTGTCTGGAAAGGAATGCATTTGGACGTCCGGGACTGGACTAACCGTTGCGTGGATTGTCAAAAAGCAAAAGTTAATCGTCGTGTCAAAGCTCCACTGGCTGAATTTCCGGTGCCAGAACGCCGTTTCGACCACGTACACGTGGACTTAGTGGGTCCTCTTCCCGTTTTGCGAGGTTTCACACATCTCCTGACGGTAGTGGACCGTACCACCAGGTGGCCAGAGGCGATCCCATTGAGTGCTACTGCTGCATCAGACGTCTCCAGGGCGTTCGTTTCATCGTGGGTAGCTCGGTTCGGGGTACCATCTGACATCTCCTCTGACAGAGGCCCACAATTTACGTCAGAGTTGTGGACAGCAGTCGCACAAGGTTTGGGTGCCAAGCTGCACCGCACCACCGCATACCATCCACAAGCGAATGGCCTGTGCGAGTGGTTCCATCGGTCGCTCAAGGCATCACTCCGGGCCAGCTTGCGTGGTTCCAACTGGGTGGACAGGCTCCCCTGGGTGTTACTAGGCCTTCAAACAGCCCCCAAGGATGATCTCCAGTTTTCATCGGCCGAGTTAGTCTACGGCCAGCCGCTTCGGGTACCAGGTGACTTTATCCCTTCACACACGGAATCGTGGTCTGTGACTCAGCAGCTCCTCTAGCATTAGGAGGTGGCCAAGAATTTCCTGCCTATTCCAACCTCGAATCACAACCTACAGAGGCCTCACGTCCCGGCAGAGCTCATGAGCTCTGAGTATGTTTTTATTCGGCAGGACGCTCACAGAGGCCTGTTAAAACCACCTTGTGCTGGACCGCTTCGTGTCATCTCATCGGGTGAAAAATTTTTCACGGTGGACGTCGATGGCAAACCAGATACCATCTCTATCGACCGACTTAAATCGGCCCATCTCGATCGGAGTGAACCAGTCGTTGCTGCTCAACCACCTCGCCGTGGTCGACCTCCGTTGAACGCCGGACCAGCTCGGCACCAGCCCGCCAGTGAACCGCCTGCATCGGTTTCCACGTCACCTACACTAGCACCTCTTGTTTCCTCTACGCCTGTCGTGCCGCTCCAGATGCAGCCAAGAACTGACTCATCCTTCAACGCTCCATTCCCGCTGCCTGAGTTTCGCCGTCGCTCAACCAGGCTTATCAAGCCTCCTGTTCGTTTGACACTGTCTGTTAAAGAGCATTCTGGGGGCGCGCTTGTGGCGGAGCCACTAAGAGACTCAGAACATTTGAGAATAATCTCTTTAACTGCATTGTAGTGCAGCCACGTACTGCACCTTTAAACTGTTTGTTAACTATACTGTATGTACCTTCCTATACTCTGCGTGATGACGTCATGACGCCGATCACGTGACCGCCAGTGGCGCAAAGAACGCGATGACGTCATGACGTCGGTTTCCAGAACCTTCCAGCAGTCTTCGAGTGCCTCGCAGCCTGAACAGACCTGTATACATCTTCTCCTGTAGTTTACTAGTTAACTTCGTTGTTATTAAACTTTGTTGTTTTGATTTACTGAGTCGAACTGCAATTATTCAGATAGGAACTACCGTTCCTACAACAACAATAAAGAAGTAGGCTCACACTGTGTGCGAATTAAGAGAAGTGACCGAAAGCTTGCTTCAAAAGAAGAGGTCTGAGGTTTTTAAAGGTAGAAAGAGAAGTGGTTACTCCTCCTAAATTCTGCTTCTTTGGCTTGGTGTCTGCTTTACCTTGTGCCTCTGTAAAGTGCCTTGGAGCATTTTTCAACATTAATGACACTATGTAAATGCAAGTTGTTATTAAGATGTTTATAAGGATCATGATAAAATGCTATATAAATGTAAGTCTTTCTTTCTTTGTAAAATGCTTAGCTTTCTTGTGCCTGACTTTAGTAATAAAATAACACTGTAATGTTTTGGGCAGGAAGAAACCAGTGGATCAGGGAGTCTATCCTTCCAATTTTCTTTTTAGGTTCCTAACTGTGATTCTATATTTAAAAGCCCCAAATGTTATTTACTACCAAGAATTCATCTAGTCCTTTTTCTAAATCTTCTTTGGTTTTCTGTTCCACCAACCTCACTGGAATTCAATTCCATACATCCAGGGGGAAAAAATGACTCCTAGATTTCTTATTTTCTTTGACACCCTTAACTAAATCATGGCCCCCGTTCTTGAAACCTGCATTCGGCAGAATTACTTTTCTGGATCTAATTTCTCGATACCTCTGAAAATTTGAAAGATGTCTAACAAATTCCCCCTCATAACCTTCCTCTTCTCAAAAGAGTAAAATCCAGGTTAGGCAATCTTTCTTCACAGCCCAGCCCTCTATGTTCAAGAATCAGCTTTATAGCCCCCTCTGGACTCCCTACAATTAATCAATATTCCTTCTGTAATATGGAGACCAAAACTGAACATAATACTCCAGATGCTGTCTCATCAAGGCCAGATACAACTTGAAAATCAACTCCTTTGACTTATCAGTCACACCCTTAGCTATACATCTCAAAAATTTCCTTTCTTCATTGCCAGTAAACATGAATCAATGACCTAGCCACCGAACCCCTTAGATCTCTTTACGGTTCTATTACCTCAATCACTTTACATAGGAAAATAGGTATTGCTAGACAAAAAAAGACCAAGATCCATCTAGTTCGCTTTCTACCAACCTGGTAGTGACATGATTTTTTTTAATTTGTTCATGAGATGTGAGCGTTGCTGGCAAGGCGAGAATTTATTGCCAATCTCGAATTGCCCTCAAGAAGGTGGAGGTGAGCCGCCTTCTTGAACTGCTGCAGTCCGTGTGGTGAAGGTACTCCCACAGTGCTGCTAGGGAGGGAGACCCAGTGACGATGAAGGAAAAGTGGTATACTTCCAAGTCAGGATGGTGTGTGACTTGGAGGGGAACTTGGAGGTGGTGGTGTTCCCATGCGACTGCTGCCCTTGTCCTTCTAGCTGGAAGAGGTTGCGAGTTTGGGAGGTGCTGCCGAAGAAGGCTTGACGAGTTGCTGCAGTGCATCTTGTAGACGGTACACACTGCTGCCACGGTATGCCTGTGGGGGAGGGAGTGAATGTTTAAGGTGATGGATGGGGTGCCAATCAAGCAGGCTGCTTTGTCCTGGATGGTGTCGAGCTTCTTGAGTGTTGTTGGAGCTGTACTCATCCAGGCAAGTGCAGAGTATTCCATCACACTCCTTACTTGTGCCTTGTAGATGGTGGAAAGGCTTTGGGGAGTCAGGAGGTGAGACACTCGCCACAGAATACCTAGCCTCTGACATGCTCTTGTTGCTACAGTATTTACGTGGCTGGTCCAGTTAAGTTTCTGGTCAATGGTGACCCCCAGGAGGTTGATAGTGGGGGATTAGACGATGGTAATGCCGTTGAATGTCAAGGGGCGGTGGTTAGACTCTCGCTTGTTGGAGATAATCATTGCCTGGCACTTCTGTGGCGTGAATGTTACCTGCCACTTATCAGCCCAAAAGCCTGAACGTCGTCCAGGTCTTGTTGCATGCGGGCATGGATAGCTTCATTATCTGAGGAGTTGTGAATGGCACTGAACACTGTGCAGACATCAGCGAACATCCCCATTTCTGACCTTATATTGGAGGGAAGGTCATTGATGAAGCAGCTGAAGATGGTTGGGCCTAGGACACTGCCCTGAAGAACTCATGCAGCGATGTCCTGGGGCTGTGATTATTGACCTCCAACCACCACAAGCATCTTCCTTTGTGCTAGGTATGACTCCAGCCAGTGGAGAGTTTTTCCCGATTCCCACTGACTAGGGCTCCTTGATGCCACACTCGGTCAAATGCTACCTTGATGTCAAGGGCAGTCACTCTCACCTCACCTCACCTCTGGAATTCAGCTCCTTTGTCCACATTTGGACCAAGGCTGTAATGAGATCGGGAGCTGAGTGGTCTTGGCGGAACCCAAACTGGGCATCAGTGAGCAGGTTATTGGTAAGTGCCGCTTGATAGCACTGTCGATGATACCTTCCATTACTTTGCTGATGGTTTGAGAGTAGACTGATGTGGCAGTAATTGGCCAGGTTGGATTTGTCCTGCTTTTCGTGGACAGGACATACCTGGGCAGTTTTCCACATTGTCAGATAGATACCAGTGTTGTAACTGTACTGGAACAGCTTGGCTGGAGGCGCGGCTAGTTCTGGATCACAAGTCTTCAGCACGACAGCCGGGATGTTGTCGGGGCCCATAGCCTTTGCTGTATCCAGTGCGTTCAGCCATTTCTTGATATCACGTGGAGTGAATCGACTTGGCTGAAGGCTGGTTTATGTGATGGTGGAGACCTCAGGAGGAGGCCGATATGGATCATCCACTTCTGGCTGAAGATGGTTGCAACCGCTTCAGCCTTCACTTTTGTACTTACGTGCTGGGCTCCACCATCATTGAGGATGGGGATATTCATGGAGCCTCCTCCTCCTGTTAGTTGTTTAATGTTCCACCACCATTCATGATTGGATGTGGCAGGACTGCAGAGCTTTGATGTTATCCGTTGATTGTGGAATCTCTTAGCCCTGTCTATAGCATACTGCTTCCGCTGTGTTGCAGCTTCCCCAGGTTGGCACCTCATTTTTAGGTACACCTGGTGCTGCTCCTGACATGCTCTCCTAATTGAACCAAGATTGGTCCCCTGGCTTGATGGTAATGGTAGAGTGTGGGATATGCCAGGCCATGAGTTTACCGATTGTGGTGGAATGCAATTCTGCTGCTGCCCCACAGCTCCTATTTCTGTTCTGAATCTAGCACCGTGGTCGTGCCACACAACGGAGGGCGTCCTCAGTGTGAAGACATCGTCTCCCCAATAACTGCCATCACAGAATCACAGAAACCCCACAGTGCAGATAGAGGCCATTTCGGCCCATCGAGCCTGCACCGACACATATCCCACCCGATCCCCGTAGCCCCTGCACCAACACATATCCCACCCTATCCCCGTAACCCCATGTATTTAATCCCCCTAACACTAAGGGTCAATTTATCATAGCCAATCAACCTAACCTGCACATCTTTGGACTGTGGGAGGAAACCGGAGCACCCGGAGGAAACCCACGCAAACACGGGGAGAATGTGCAAACTCCACACAGACAGTCACCCGAGGCCGGATTCGAACCCGGGTCCCTGGCGCTGTGAGACAACAGTGCTAACCACTATGCCACCGTGCGCCATGGACAGATGCATCTGCGACAGGTAAGGAGGAGGTCAGGTCAAGTAGATTTTTCCCTCAAGTTGGTTCTCTTACCACCTGTTGCAGGCCCAGGTCTCGGACTCAGCCAGTATTGAGACACACTTGGTGATGGACATTGAAGTCCCCTAACCCAGGGTAGATTCTGTGCCCTTGCTACTCTCTGTGCTTCTTCCAAGTATTGTTCAACATGGAGCAGTACTGTTTCATCAGCTGGTAGGTGCTAATCAGCAGGAGGTTTCCTTGCCCAATGCTTGACCTGAAGCCACGAGACTGCATGGCGTCCGGAGTCAATGTTGAGGACACCCAGGCCACTCCTTCCCGACTGTGGGCCTATGGGACAGGACATGATAGTGATGGAGGAGTTTGGGACAATGGCAGAAAGGTATGATTCTGTCTTGACTAGTCTGTGGGACAACTCTCCCACTTTTGGGGCAAGTCCCCAGATGTTGGTGAGGAGAACTTTGCAGGGTCAACTGGGCTGGGTGCCATTGTTGTGTCCGTAGCCAGTGCAGAGGTCAATGCCGGGTGGTCTGTTTGGTTTTATATATTCGTATCATTGTGTTTCGTAGCCGTTTGCTACAATTGAGTGGCTTGCTAGGCAGATTTCCTTTTCCTAAAGGACATTAGTGAACCAGATAGGATTTTACGACAATCTGATAGTTTCATGGTCACCATTACTAATACTAGCTTTTTATTCCAGATTTATTTAATTAACTGAATTTAAATTCCCCAGCTGCCGTGGTGGGATTTGAACTCATGTCTCGGGATCATTAGTCCAGGCCTCTGGATTACTAGCCCAGTGACATTACAACTACGCTACCGTTCCCACTATGATATACTGATAATGAAATTGTTGACTCATCATAGCAATCAATTATTGCGCTCAACATTCTCAAGTCTTCTACGTGATCTCATGACTTTATACTAACGTGTGTTGAATTCCATCTGTCCCTGTCTGGTCATTGACCTAACCTGCCCAGATCTGTTTGACTTTTCGCTCATTGGTTAGCATCGTCAGCCTCTGCAACTACTTTGGCGTCAGCCACAAAATTAAGACATTAATATACCACCCTCGAAGGCATTTATAAAAATTATAAACAACAGCGACCCCAACACAAACCCAGTGGTACTCCATTGGCAACTGGTTTCTGCTCTGATAACTGCCACCCGCCACCATCTTTTTCTGCCTACTTTTCAGCCATTCATCAATCTAATCTAACAATTTGTCATCTATTCCATGTAAATTATTTTGTTATGGGGTACTGTCAAATGCCTCTCTGAAGTCCATGTAGATGACATTTACTGCTATCTACCAGGGGGGAGAAATTCAGTATCGCCCCATTTGGGGCGCAATTATTGGCCGGGCGCAAAGATTAGTGCCTGGCACTAATTATCACCTCTGACTGCAAACTTGGCTTTTATCGCCCCTGGAGGTGATTGGAGTGCTAAATCAGGCGCTTCACACCTGTCTTAAGGCGCAAAGGCCGAGGAGCGAGGCGCTACCTCAGAGTGCTGGCGAAGCTCATCTGATGTCAGTCAGCAATGGAACACAGACACAATGGCACTGGCCAGTTCTTAAAGGGAGGGTTGATCTTGCTCTCCATCCACATCCTGCTCATTGCAGCCTTGAATCTCGGCCTGGAGAAACCTGTACATCAAATTTGCTGGAAAGAACAATGGAGAGGTCCAGGGAAAGAGCTCTGAGTGCAGCCCCCACAGTCTCTTCTAAATCGATACAAGGAAGGGCAATCAAAATGAACCTGCAAAGTGCTGCGCAGTACCCAAAACTCCTTCACACAGCATTGAATCTCGCCAGAAGTCTCTCTCTCTCTCTCTCTCAGAATGCGTGGTGCAAAAATGTCACCAACAAAAAAAGGCAGGAAGCGGCTGCCTTTAAATAGTGCTCCCCCAGTCCCTTCCTGACTGCAAAACGCTCCTCAACCTGTCGTTGCTTGCGGCAGGCGGTAAGGCAGGGGGCGCCACTCAATATCCGGTCCGGGGCGCTACCGGGGCGTTGCACACTCGACTGACGTCACGATCTGCCGGCGCAGGAGATCGTGGCGGTACTGTTTAGCGCCGCCGCAAAATGTCTAATTAATTTCGTGAGTGGCGCAAACATCGCCGTGCACAGGCACTAGTTGCTTTGCGCCCCATTAGCGCCCTCTTAAGGCGCTAACGAGAGGCGCAAACCAACTTAATTATTCCCCCCAGATGTTTTTGGTTCAAAAAAATCCAGTAAATTGGTGAAAACACAAACCACCCTTTCTCAACCCATATAGGCTCTCTCTAATCATCCTCTGTCCTTCCGGATGATCTCTTACGCTATCCCTTATCAAAGTCTCAACGCTTTCCCTACAATCAAGGTAATGCTCACAGGTCTGAGACTTCATCCCTTCCCTGTTTTACAGGGCTTACATTCTCTACTTCCCATTGTGATGTTCTGATTTGCTTTGAAAGATATTGAGGAGCATCTGCAATCTTCTCAGCCATGTCCACTAAGACCTTTGGATGGAAAATGTTAGACCCTGGAGGCTTGTTTATCTTAAGTTTTCTTAACCTATCAAATATGCCCCTTTGTTCCAATGATAACGCTGAGTCTCTTGCCCCTTGTTATCCATTTGCTAACCACTGGAAGCAATCTTTCACTATTTACCCTCTCAAAAAACCTTTTATAGTTTTGAAAATATCTAATTTTGTGGGAAGAGTTTAATTTCTCACTATTCATATAACTCTGCACAGAATAGCCTTTCAAAGTTCTGTGCAGATGCTGCGCAGATGTATTACATTTTATAGGCTGAAGAAGAAATAGCAGCCAATCTAAATTACAATAACAGCTATCACATTTATATCATGAATTTGATTACAGGAACCAAAAGAATTTGGATGGCACTTTGCCGATAAAAATGTCAGCTCTTTGTGAACTTCAATTAATCAGTATAATATGATACTCACGTTTGCAAGATCGACCATCACCCTGCATTTTGCCTGGGCAACTTCCACATTTGTATGATCCATAGCTATTGAAACAAGGGACTCCAGGAAAACATGGAGTTTTCTTGCATTCATTAACATCTTCTTGACATGCAAGTCCTGCAATACAATATAGACCAGATGAGAAACTGAGTGTTTGACAAAATAACATATGGAAACAAAACTGATTCTCTCCCACCAAGAAAATTCACCAACTATAATTTTTACATTGACATACAGTTTATTCAAGTCAGTTATTGGGTTAGAATAATAGTAGAACTTGCTGGAAATACATAGGGCTGGAATTTGTCAATGGGGAGCTTTTGGAGGTGGGACTCCCACTTTTTGGGTTGTAGTCCCGCCTCCATCGACTTGTGGCCAACCCACGCTATTTTCCCTTGATTGACCTTGTTAAGCCCACCCAGTGGGCTCAGCAGGCCAACTAAGGGACACCTGGTTACTGGTGACGTCAGCGATTGACATTTCATCTGTCAAGAGCTTTTGACAGATGAAAAATCAGCGTTTGACAGCTCTGTGAAGCTGTGAAACGCTGACAATCTGTCTTCTAACTTGAGTCCTTCTACTCAGACTCAGTTAGAGAGCTCTCCAGACCAGAAAGCAGAGGCTGCAGCTTTTGACAGTTTAGCGGCCATTCTGCTTTCTGTGCCGATGAACTGAGGGACTCCCGAGAACTGAAGGAAGGAAGCCTGCAGGGGAAAGTAAAGGTAAGTAAAACTTATTAAAACACTTTACACTTACCTCACACACTTACCTCTGTACACATGCACCCATCACTCACCTGCACAACAGACATCTCGACACCCTCCAACCCCTTCAGACCGACGGTCCGCCTCGCTAACTTGGCGTGGTTTGGAGCCGTCGGGAAGCCCACACTTCAGGGCTAAAAATAGGGATTAGGCAAAAAACTGCCTGTTAACTACCTGTTAACAGGCAGTTAATTGGCACTAATCCCCTTCCCGCCTCGGGGAGGTGGCTCCCAGCACAGGTCGAATACCCGCCTCCTGGGACATTGGCACGGAGACGGATCCCGCCCCCCGATTCTGCAATTTTCCCACCACTCCCGCCTCCAAACCTGCCTCCTCGGGGCTTGGAAATTCGAGCCCATAGTATCTGTAAAGAGAAAAGATAGGGGGGGAGAAATTGAGTATAGCCCCGTTTGGGGCGCCAGCCTCGCTAGGGCGCTAAAAGTAGCGCCCCGGAAACATTCGCGCCCCCACACCGGAAATTGAGTGGTTGCGCCCCAAAGGGAAGCGCAGTGCTACTGGAGGTGCCCCGCATCCCTCTTGGGGTGCTGCGAGTGAGTATCGTGGCACGTCACGCTGCGGTATTGCAGGCCTTCCTCCCCTTCTTAAAGGGGAGGGGCCTTGTGCAGCGTGATCTGGGGCCCAGCTGGGCCCCCGAGGATCGGGAGTGCAGGCAAAAGAGCCTGGCACCGAGGAGAAGTGCTGGGCTCTTGGAGCGCAGCCGGCACTCTGCGGGGGGGTTCAGGAGGCCGGGGACGGGAGCGCAGGCAGATGGCCAACAACAAAAATGGCCGCCCCGCACCTCGCCTTTAATTTGCGCCTCCCCGGCCGCAGGTACGCCACCCTGACCCTGTCGGACATGGTGTCCGGCGGTAAATCAGGGGGCGCTGCCGAATATCGTGGCAGGGGCGTCAGCGGGGCGCTGCGCTCACCGATTACGTCATCGGCAGCGGAGCAGCGCTAACGGTTAGCGCCACCACTAACGTCCCACAGAATTTAGCGGGAGGCGTGGGCAGTGCTGCGCCCGGGCGCGAGTTGGCTTGCGACCCACTTAGCGCCCTCTTAAGGTGCTAACGGGTGGCGCAGCCAACTGAATTTCTCCCCCAGGTTGTGTTGCGTCTATTTAGAACTCATTTGGTCGTTGTAGCTAGTGTGACTCCACTCGTCAGAGGGTTTTATTTGGTGAAACAGAAGCAAAATACCAAGGATGCTGGAAATCTGATATAAAAACAGAAAATGCTGGAAACACTCAGCAGGTCAGGCAGCATCTGTGGTTATACTTGGTGATTTCTTCATCTATTTACTCTTAACTTGCATTTGCTCCAAGTAGCTCCTGATCATCAGTGATTATAACCTTCACCTAAATTCCATTACCCCTCGCCGCTGATTACTTTACCCCAGCTCTATAACCTCATGCAGTGCTACGTCCCAGCCTGTGCGCTGCAATTTTCCAACTCTGGCGTCCTGTGCATCCCCCTCTCACTCTCTGCTTCAATATTACTTGCTGAGTCTTCAGCAATCTTAGCTCTACTCTCTGGAACTCGTTCTTTAAACCCCACTGATTCTTCTGCTGCCTTTAAAAGCCATCATAAACCTTTCAACCATGCTTTCAATCACCTCTCCTAACTCTCCTCTACTACTCGGTTTCTCCTCTATTATCTTGGAATGTCTTCATTGTTGGAGACAATACTGAAGTTGCAGTTGTTGTGGTACAGGAGCAATTGAGTGCTCCCTCAAATCCCCCAGTATTCTTACTTGTCATTCATGCTAAGAATCAAAAACTAAAGTTACTCCGGGGGGGGGAAACAGAGTTTGTCCAGAAATGACTTCGAAGTTCCCATTTCAAGGGCTGTATTTTTCTTTGTGAACATAGCTTGCCCAAAATGATAACTATCAAAGTGTCTCAATTTAAACTGCAAGGAAACTTGACACTTAAAATGGGAAATTTTGAAGGAAACTCTTAAACCTGCAAAGGTTTATAATAGCAGATTCCAAGCAAATACAAAGAACTGCCCTGTACTAATCAGGTACATGGGAGGAACTGCTGGAACACAGCACTCTGTAATACTGGCCCGCTCATACTTTTCTCTGGTGCAATTTACACCAGTTATTGTGTAATGTTCTCACACTGACAGGACATGGCAAAGAACGATGAACATCCACTTCTGATATTGATGCTGACAGCAAAGATCAGTCAACTTCGTCCAGCTTCTCATCAGCTGAATTCCTTGTGTGGCTCCATAACAGAGACATGCAGGTAATTACACCTTAAGGAGGTGCAAGCTACCCATTTAACACCTGTTTCTGCCCAAAATAACTGGTGACACTGTAATTGATAATACTGAAATGGTTTGCACTATTTATCTGATTTAAATGTGGGCAGTTTAAGTGGTGGGGGCTGTACTTTGTTTTCCTTTATAGATTTTCCATCATGTATCATCCCCATTACCTATAGTACATTTACATTCCTACCCATCTTGAGCTAATGATAAGGCAGGTTTTAGCACAGGTCTGTGCTAATCAGGCAGCTTCCTACAGTAAAATGTTAACTGATGTGTCTGAACATCCAACCTTCTGGAGCTCAGATTTGGAAGCTACTGTTAGAAACAAATACCTCAAAATATGGCACTTAACTCAAGCGGTGTAGAAATCTCCCATCCACTTTACAGTTGCCATTTTGGGCAAGTTTTGTAAATATTACAAGTCTATAGGCATTTCCCTGCGAGTGTGTAAATATAAATTGATGCAGTGTGATGTGCCTCAATAATCCCGAGACTCGATGTTAGCGGAACAAAACAAGGCTTTTATTAACTTAGAAGATAACACGCAGTGGAGAGAGGTATCTTCCATCTGGAGCTCTGCAGTACTGTATGTGAGGCCAGGCTGAGCTGGCTTACATAGAGGCCAGGTATGGGCGGAGCCCTACACACAACACATTCCATACATTCCAATATATAATACAATGGTGAGGGGGAAACCTGAAACCAACCACAGTCACAGGCAGTGATGAATGGAATATTTCATCACATTCACCCCTTCTATAGATTTAGTCTGTTCGGGGGTTTGGTAGTCCTCTGCGACTGACGTGGCTGTTGTGGTGTCGCGGGTGTCGGCTGGGTGTCCCCGGTGGCCTCCTGGGTCTCTGCCGGGGGTGCCGCCAGGGTTGTTGAAGGGGTAGTTGGTGGGGGTGCCGTTGGTCGATGTTCTTCCGGGGGTGATGAAAGAGTAGTGGGTGGGTAAGAGTTGCTGTGGTCGTTGTTGCTGCTATTGCCGTGGTTGTTGTCGTTACCGGCTGGGGCGACGTCTTTTATTGACACGGTGTCCTCCCTTCCGTCGGCATGCCGGACATACGCGTATTGGGGGTTGGCGTGGAGTAGGTGCACTGGCTCCACGAGAGGGTCCGTCTTATGGCCCCTCACATGCCTTCGCACGAATACCGGACCTGGGGTGGAGAGCCATGACGGCATGGATACGCCTGAGGTGGATTTCCGGGGAAAGCTAAACATTCGTTCATGAGGCGTGGCATTAGTGGCAGTACACAATAGCGACCGTATCGAATGGAGCACATCCGAGAGGACTTCCTGCCAGCGGGAGATAGGGAGGCCCTTGGTCCTTAGAGCTAGAGTGACTGCTTTCCATACTGTCCCGTTCTCTCGCTCCACTTGACCGTTACCCCGGGGGTTGTAGCTGGTGGTACGGCTCGTGGCGATACCCCTGGACAGCATGTACTGGCGTAGCTCTTCACTCATGAAGGACGCCCCCCCTATCCGTGTGGATGTAGCTCGGCATACCGAACAGGCAGAACAGGCTGTTGAGGCATTTAATGACCGTGGCGCTGGTCATGTCTGGGCAGGGGAAGGCGAATGGGAACCGGGAGTATTCGTCCACAATGTTCAGGAAGTAAACACTGCGGTCGACGGACGGGAGGGGGCCCTTGAAATCTAAGCTGAGCTGCTCAAAGGGCCGTGTAGCTTTGATTAAGTGGGCTCTATCTGGGCGGTAGAACCGAGGCTTGCACTCAGCGCAAGTGCGGCAGTTCCTGGTCAGAGACCGAACTTCCTCAATCGAGTAGGGTAAATTGCGGGGCTTTATGAAGTGGAACAGCCGCGTGACCCCTGGGTGGCAGAGGTCGTTGTGGAGGGTCTGTAGCCGGTCCCCGGTGGCGCTGGCACACATCCCTCGTGAGAGGGCATCTGGGGATTCGTTAAGGGCCCCTGGCCGGTAAATGATGTCATACTCGAAGGTGGAGAGCTCGATCCGCCACCTAAGAATCTTATCATTTTTGATCTTCCCCCTCTGTTTATTATTGAACATAAACGCTACCGACCGCTGGTCGGTAAGTAGGGTGAAGCGTTTGCCGGCTAGGTAGTGGCGCCAGTGGCGCACTGCCTCCACGATGGCTTGGGCCTCCTATTCCACGGAGGAGTGTCTGGTCTCGGGCCCTTAGAGGGTCCTCGAGAAGAAAGCTACGGGCCGCCCCGCCTGGTTGAGGGTGGCCGCCAAGGCAAAGTCAGACGCATCACTTTCCACTTGAAATGGAGTGTTCTCGTCCACTGCCTGTAGCGTGGCCCGCTCAATATCCTGCTTAATGCTTTTGAAGGCGGCGTGGGCCTCAGCAGAGAGCGGAAAAGAGGATGCTTTCAAGAGGGGGCGGGCTTTGTCGGAGTAGTTGGGGACCCATTGGGAATAATAAGAGAATAACCCCAGGCACCTTTTCAGGGCTTTGGGAGTGTTGGGCAGGGGCAGCTCCCGTAGGGGGCGCAATCGGTCGGGGTCTGGTCCGATTTCCCCATTCTCCACCACGCTGCCCAGTATGCAGAGGCGCGTGGTGTTGAAAACGCACTTGTCCTCGTTGTAGGTGAGGTTGAGTTTTTGTGCGGTTTTCAGGAACCTCTCGAGGTTCGAGTCGTGATCCTGCTGGTTGTGACCGCAGATGGTGACGTTGTCGAGGTAGGGGAAGGTTGCCTGCAAGCGGTGGTCATCGACCATGCGGTCCATCTCCCTCTGGAAGACCGAGGCCCCATTCGTCACCCCAAAGGGGACTCTGAGGAATTGGTAGAGGCGTCCGTTCGCCTCGAAGGCGGTGTACGGGCGGTCCTCTGGTCTGATAGGGAGCTGGTGGTACGCTGACTTGAGGTCGATGGTGGAGAATTGGGCGATTTGGTTCACCATTTCTGATATGCGGGGTAGCGGGTAGGCGTCTAGTTGGGTGTACCTGTTGATCGTTTGGCTATAGTCGATCACCATCCGTTTCTTCTCGCTACCCCTTACCACCACCACTTGAGCGCGCCACGGGCTATTGCTGCATTCAATAATGCGCTCTTTCCGGAGCCTGTCTACCTCGGTCGCGATAAACCGCCTGTCCTCCCAGCTGTACCTCCTGCTTTTGGTCGCTATTGGCCGGCAGTTAGGGGTAAGGTTCGCGAATAGCGAAGGCGGCTTTACCTTCAGGGTAGCCAGGCCGCACACTGTGAGGGGCGGCTGGGACCCACCGTACTTGAGCGTGATGCTTTGGTGGTTGCACTGGAAATCCAGGCCCAAGATCACGCTCGCGCATAGATTCTTCATGATTAATACTTTAAAATTATCGTATACCGTCCCGTTAACGGACAACTGTACCGTGCAGTAACCCAGAATGGTCGATGTCTGGGTTTTATCAGCCATAGAGATGGTACCCCGAGTAGGGACCACCTTTAGGGAGAGTTGTTGTGCCAGTTCAGGGTGGATAAAACTCTCCGTGCTTCCACTGTCAATTAAACATTTAACCCGGCACCCGTTTACCTCGATGTCCACCATTGATTTGGATAGCGGGTGGGGCCTGGTCTGGTCCACTGTGACCGATGCCACTGTAGGGCCCTGATCGAGACAAGATGGCGTCCACGCTGTCTGCTCACAAGACGGTGGACCCCACGAGGTCGGGCAAGATGGCGTCCAAGATGGCCGCTCCCACGGCGCACACGCGGCGGTGGCGGGTTTTGGTTTTCCGGCGGGGTTCCCTCTGCACACCTTCCCGAAGTGCCCCTTCTTACCGCACTTAAAGCAGGTGGTGCCTTTCGCCGGGCACAGGTTTCTGGTGTGCTTTGGCTGCCCGCAGAAGTAGCAGTTGGGTCCCCGACGCGTCGCGGCTGTCATAGGGCTTCTGGGGGGAGAGCGGGGCCCCGACGGTGTCGGGCTGCCGGGCGGGGAAGATGCCTTCCAAGATGGCGGCGCCCTTGGTGCACACGTGGCGGCGTGGACGGCGCGGGCTGAAGAGTAGGCGTCCGAGTTTCTCTGGGCCACATCCAGGGATCGCGCGGTGTCCGCAGCCTGTTTCAGGTCCAATCCCGTTTTTTCCAGCAGTCTTTGCCGGATGTAAGTGGAGCTGAGGCCTGTGATAAAGGCATCGCGAACAAGCTCGTCGGTGTACACTGCGGCTTTTACATCTTGGCACTTGCAGTCTTTGCCAAGCATTTTCAGGGTGCCTAGGAACTCCTCCACCGATTCCCCAGGTCGCTGTGCGCGAGTGGCGAGCAGATGTCTAGCATACACCTCATTCGTAGGCTGCTGGTAATGCGCCTTTAAGATGTCGCAGGCGGCCAGGTACGTGTCGGCGTCTTGGATGAGGGGGTAAACCCGGTGGCTTACCCAATTCCGCAGAATTCCGAGTTTCATACTCGCAGCGTCCGTAGCGTCTTTGACGGCTGCGGAATTGTCCAGGAAGAATTCCATACACATAAACCAGTGTCCGAAGCGTGCTGATGCGTCCGGAGCATGCTGATCCAAATCCAAACGTTCGGGTTTCAGGAGTTGATCCATTGTGTTGAAAAATAAGTTAATAAAATTGATGTGCCTCAATAATCCCGAGACTCGATGTTAGCGGAACAAAAGAAGGCTTTTATTAACTTAGAAGATAACACGCAGTGGAGAGAGGTATCTTCCATCTGGAGCTCTGCAGTACTGGATGTGAGGCCAGGCTGAGCTGGCTTACATAGAGGCCAGGTATGGGCGGAGCCCTACACACAACACATTCCATACATTCCAGTATATAATACAATGGTGAGGAGAAACCTGAAACTAACCACAGTCACAGGCAATACAATGGTGAGGGGGAAACCTGAAACCAACCACAGTCACAGGCAGTGATGAATGGAATATTTCATCACACAGTGCTCATGATGCATGATTTACAGAGTTTCCGTGGTGTATTGATGCCCATTGCAGCGATAAAAAGGATAATCAATGAGAGGCAGCAGAAAATCTGTGATGTACTAGCAGGCCTTCCACGTACACTGTCCACAATTGCAGAGACAATGGAGGAGTCCAGCTTAAGCATGAGTACATTGATGTCGCATTGCAAAGATGTCTTTTTCCATGGATAAATTGGACAACTCCATGCAACATCAATCGCAGCAATCAAATGAGTCCATGCAGGCCTTGACCACAGCCGTGCAGACTCTCAATGGCACCATGTCTGGCACCTTAAATAGGATGATAGACACCTTAGCCTTGGCCTTACAGCGTGTCATTGATCTGCTCCAAGTTGCTCCCCTGCAGAGTGGTAGAAATGAAGTACAGCTGGCCCATGCGAGGGATGATGGCATGGAAGAGGGGACTCCAGTCAAAGCGCTCTCACTTCCCACCCGTTGCCCCCCATCTCACCTGACATGCTATTTCCTCTCCCGATGGCCGAGTCTGCCCCTGCACAAGTGCAGATGGAGCAGTCTTTGGCAGGGCCCCAACAGGCTCAATACCTAGAGTTCGGTGGCCACGAGCATCTCAGCAGTCAGAGCAGGGATCGGAGCAGCCTGCTGAAGCCACAGGGGTTGCATCACGTAGGAGCGGTAAGAAAAGGAAGGGAAAAGCTTTGTAGTTCAACAAGGGTATGCACATGAGTGTTTGAGAATGTGTTATGTTGTTAAGTTTCCATTATTTACTAGAATGGCATAACATGTATTACATTACACCATTTTCCCATGTTGCTTGGTTCCTGGGTGGCAAGTCGCCTTTTCAGTTGCTTGTTGATGAATGGGAAGACATGAAATGATGAGGACCAATGAGGAATGTGCAATGGGTGGATGGTTGGTTTAAGGTTGCTTTGTGTAAGTGGGATTGGCAGGGTGGGGTGGGGGGGTCGTGAAGAAAGAGTGTGGCCGCTGAATGCGATTGTTACATGGGACCAGTGGTAGTGCCTAACTGAACCTTTCAGCTAGAAGGGAATCCCTGCCATCCCGGGCAGCAATGTGAGTGGCTGATGCAGCATTTTCATCCTCGTCCTCCTCTTCTTCTTCATTAGAATCATCCGCAGATGATGTGTGCTCAGCGATGTGTTTCTCCTGCAGCTCCAATCGTCACTGCTGCGCAATGTTGTGCAGAACGCAGCACACCATGATCATTCTGGAGACCCTCGCTGGCTAGTGCTGAAGGGTGCCTCCAGATCTATCCAGGCACCTTGATCGCTTGCTCAATGAAACAGGTGGTCATATCGCTATCGTTGTACCACTCTTGGGCTTCACTGTTCAGGATCCTCACGGGTGTCATCAGCCAAGTTTGAAGGGGGTATCTTTTGTCTCCCTGCAACCACCCCTTAAGTCTGCTTGCACGTCCAAAGAGCTTGGACTGCCACAGGATGAAAGCATCATGGTACCTCTCCGGGAATCTGGTATAAACCTTTCCTTGTGGTTGCACACCAGCTGCACATTGATGGAATGGAACCCCTTGTGGTTTATGAATACTCTTGGTTGACCTGGGGGTGCGTGGATAGCCATGTGTGTGCAGTCGATGATACCCTGCCCCTGTGGGAAGCCAGTCAGAGATGTAAACCCGAGTGCCCGCTCATTCTGGCTAGTGTCATCACAGGCGAAGTTGACATAATTGCCGGCCCTGGCAAACAATCCATCAGTCACCTGCCTTGTGCATTTATGTGCAGCCGACTGGGAGATCCTGGATATGTTTCTGGTAGCGTCCTGGAAGAATCCAGAGGCAAAAAAGTTGAGAGCGGTGGTCACTTTCACAGCTACTGGTAATGCATGGCCACCTGGTCCAGCAGAGAGCAGGTCTTCTAGGAGGCTGCAGATGTCTGCCACCATTTGACGTGACAATCTCAGCCTCCGGAACCACTGCTCTGCCGAGAGGTCAAGGTAGCTGAGCCTCTGTCTGTACACCCTGTTACGTGGGTAGTGCCTCCTGCGACCTCGACCCCCTCTTCTGCTTCCCTCTCTGCTGCTCCCCTCCCCGCTCACCACCTGCAAGTCTCTCCACAGCAGGCTGTTGCTGCTGGTGATGGTTATTTTGCTCCTCGTCCAAGGTCCAATCTAAAGCAGCCATGGTGCCATCTATCCTGATCTTATGAGGCTCATTACCTGCAAAATCCACAAATAAGCCTCTCAACACAGGTACTCTCAACAAATCCTTTCTCAGTGGGAGGTAAGAAAGCAGCTGGGAGCACGGAGTATTTATTGATGTCCATATTCATGACTTTTAAGCAGCCCCATGAACTGCCATGCAATCTTCTCACCTCCCTTTCAATGGCCACTTTCAGAAAGCCCGGGAAACCCGTGCATGTGATGTTAAATTTAAATGCCGGTCAAAATCTCGCTGAAATTGCCTAATTTAAATATTATAAGCAGTAACCTGCCTCTCTGGATGGGGATACACACACGCATCGAAACGCGCATGAGTTAAATCCACAAGCCGGCTCCCGGACGCTGTGCCATTTTCGCTGATTTTAACAACTCTCCTAAACCCCAACAAACACGCTCTTTACTATTAAAATGCCCCCCAGTGTCTCTGTGAATTGGGTTTGGAGGAGGTAGAATGCCTCTGTATCTTGGGCAGGGATGGTATATGGGAATATGTATGTTGAGGTAATTTATGTGAGTACGATGCTGGTTCACATTATAAACCACAGGTTTGAGAGGGTGTTAAAATTTTAATGCCAGTGGATAATCAGAAGAAATTAAACTAATTATTTGGGCAAAGGGTCCAATTATCTTTTGCAATTTCTAATTGCTAGGAGGCAGACTTAGGAGTTGTCATATGGCAGTTACACTCAAATTTGGTCTGGCTGGAAAGCAGCTTTGGTGCTTTACTGCAACAAAATGTTTCAGATAAATTCAATGGAGCTGGCATCAGTTCAGAATTTAGTCCTGGGTGTAAAACCACCTGGAGGAAATTGCATCAAACCACTTCAGGTTCACTTTGGCTGCAGTATAACTGCAACCAATATGATGTCAAATTTTACACTTTAAAATTTAAGTTTTAAATCCCCACACATCTGCATCTGATTGTCCGTAAAGTTTTCCTGTTAGATAACAGCCAGCAAGATAACAGCTCAGACTCGACGGGCCAAATGATGTACTCCTACATAGGATATGTGATGGAAGATGTCATCGACATGGCTATCAAGTGGCACTCACTCACCAAAAACCTGCTCACTGATGCCCAGTTTGGGTTCCGCCAAGACCACTTGGCTCCCGACCTCATTACAGTCTTGGTCGAAACATGGACAAAGGAGCTGAATTCCAGAGGTGAGGTGAGAGTGACTGCTCTTGACATCAAGGCAGCATTTGACCGAGTGTGACATCAAGGAACCCGAGTAAAACTGAAGTCAATGGGAATCGGGGGTAAACGCTCCACTGGCTGGAATCACACCTAGCACAAAGGAAGACGGTTGTGGTGGCTGAAGGTCAATCATCACAGCCCCAGGACATCACGGCAAGAGTTCCTCAGGGCAGTGTCCTAGGCCCAACCATCTTCAGCTGCTTCATCAATGACCTTCCCTCCAACATAAGGTCAGAAATGGGGATGTTCGCTGATGACTGCACAGTGTTCAGCGCCATTCACAACTCCTCAGATAATGAAGCAGTCCATGCCTGCATGCAACAGGACCTGGACGACATTCAGGCTTGGGCTGATATGTGGCAGGTAACATTTGCACCACAGAAGTGCCAGGCAATGACTATCTCCAACAAGCGAGAGTCTAACCACCGCTCCTTGACATTCAACAGCATTACCATTGCCAAATCCCCCACATCAACATCCTGGGGGGGTCACCACTGACCAGAAACCATTGACCACATCCCATAAATGAATAAAAAAAATATATGGTACAGAAACAGGCCATTCGGCCCAACCAGTCCATGCTGGCATTTATGCTCCACTCGAGCCTCCTCCTGTCTTTCCTCATCTAACTCTATCAGCATAACCCTCTATTCCCTTCTCCCTCATATGTTTGTCCAGTCTCCCCTTAAATGCATCTATACTATTTGCTTCAAACACTCCCTGTGGTAGCGAGTTCCACATTTTCACCACTCTTTGGGTAAAGAAGTTTCTTCTGAATTCCCTATTGGATTTCTTGGTGACTATCTTATATTGATGGCCTCTAGTTACGCTCTTCCCCACAAGTGGAAACATTCTCTCTGTATCTACTCTATCAAAACCTCTCATAATTTTAAAGACCTCTCTTAGGGCAACCCGCAACCTTCTTTTTTCAAGAGAAAAGAGACCCAGCCTGTTCATCCTTTCCTGATATGTGTACCCTCGCATTTCTGGTATCATCCTTGTAAATCTTCTCTGCACCCTCTCCAGTGCCTCTATATCCTTTTTATAATATGGCGACCAGAACTGTACGCAGCACTCTAAGTGTGGTCTAACCAAGGTTCGATACAGGTTTAGCATAACTTCACTACTTTTCAATTCTAACCCTCTAGAAATAAACTCTAGTGCTTGGTTTGCTTTTTTATGGCCTTGTTAACCTGTGTCACAACTTTCAGTGATTTGTGTATTTGTACCCCGAGATCCCTTTGTTCCTCTACCCCACCTAGACTCGCACCCTCCAAGTGATAAGTGACCTCCCTATTCTTCCTACCAAAATGTAATACTTCACATTTATCGGTGTTGAACTTCCTATTATTAAATCTGCTTGTATGTAAATTATTTTGTCTGCCCAGACCTTTTGTATGTCATGAGGCCTCCACTGTAAAGTTTTACATTACTCCATATATGTACTGTAAACTGAACTACTTTGTTTAAAGACATTGGTTTCTGAGTGGAACAGATATACTTTTTATTTGCTGAAACATGTATGACACCATTGCAGAATTCCTTTTATATTCCTGGCTAACGGTTCCTGGCTAACGGTGCAAGAAACTATCATTGGAACACGTGTAATTTTGAACCAACCAGAATATAATTGATTCATAATAGTTACGAAGAAAGGCACAATTTTTTTCCCAGCAGAGCAGAGAAGGTTGAGAGGAGGGGTTAACAAAAGTATGGAACATTTCAAGAAGGTAAATAGTGAACATTTGTTTTCACTGGTTGGCGAATCAATAACAAAGGAGCATAACCTCAAGAACCCCACTAGAAATGCTAAGGGGAAAGGTAGAAGATTTTGTTCACACAGAGGGCTATTAGAACATGGGATGCTTTCACCACAAGCAGCTATAACATCATTTGAGATGGAATGTCATAAATCTTTGAAAAGGAAGAATATAAAAGGATATGAGGAAAGGGGAGGGAAGTGGGTTTGCAGTAGACAGCGGCAGTTGGAAAGAATTAGAGCAGACAACTCGAATTGAAAAGATAGCACCAAGCAGGTAGTGTGAGCTGAATGGCCTCCGTCTTAACTGTACATTCTATTATACACATGCATAATGGTACACTATTATAATTACTGTACTTTGATGCTTTATTATTAATGAGGCCACAAGTTTATCCCTAGTGTCAGAGGGCTGAGTTATGATGAAAGATTAGTAAAACTCAGGATGCTCCAGCCTTAAAAATAGCAAATGAGAGGGGACCTTATATAAGTAACTAAGTGGAATGGAAAAGGTTAATCCAATGTAATATTTCAAGTTAAACTATGTATGTAGGACAAGGGGATGTGGACACAAACTAGCAAAAGACAAGTTCACTACTGATGTCAGGAAGCCTGTCACACAAAGAATGATTAATACATCGGAATGGGCTTCTGCGTGGGGTAGTGGGGTAATGATGTCTGGAATCATTCAAGAAGCAGTCAGATGTTGTGATGGGGGGGCACTGTACGTTTCAATGGAAGGATGAGCTCGAGGAGCCAAATGGCTTCCCTAATCTGTACTTATTTTTTTAAACCCTTTTTCTTCCTGTTGTGGCAACAGCCTAATATGAAGGAAGTGCACTACAGCTTTATGGATCTGACCGCATAAATTTAAAATAATACCCTGGAACTCTGGCAAAAAATGATAATTAAACCTCAGCCACGCCAGGCAATTGAAAACAGGCCGAGCAGCTGTTAGCAGTTTCTGAAGGATCTGAATGAACGCTCAGCTGTCATCTGTTGCTGCAGGTCTCCATTTGTCATCTGACTTCTGCCCAGATTATTACATTTTTAATAAAGACAATCCAACTTTAGGGATTTGCAAACATTACCCAAAACACCCTTCAGTTTCTTCAATCCTGTCAACACAGCAGCTCTGCCCTATTTTGGCTGCAGTTACTGCTAATGTGCGTGTTGAAGGGCTACAAGTATAGGCTCACCGAGTTATTTTATCTATGTCCAAGGGCACATGTACTATTGGGGGTGATTTTCTGCCCAATGAGCCCTTTCTAATGTTATTTGTTATTGAATTCCTTCAATTACAGCCCACACGGGAACACAGTCTTTCCTGATGAACAGTAGCTTGCTTTACCACAAGTGGTAAATGAAGACACCCAATCAATACAGTCTTTTAATCGGCATAACATATCAAGGTGGGCAGTAAAGCAAAAGTGCTGATTGGAAAATTTCAACCTAGTGGTGTGTCTCCCAGAAGCTGCAGAGGTACAATCCTCTAATTTCTGGGAAGAAATAATAACCAATTGAAAGGATTTGAAATAAGGTCTGAAAGAGGTATAATGACATCAAGAATACAAGTAGGGAAAATGTTGTGTTCAACCAAGAAGTCAGGAAGATCACAGGCAGATAGTCACAACAACTAATCGCCCTCACGGAGCCGGAAAAGGCAGAAGGTCAACTGTTCCATCTTGGGAACAGGAGGGGCGATAGTGACAGAAGCTGATGAGCTATCCACAACTCTATCCATAAACATCTCCCCTTCTATCTAATGTCTTCTGACATCAACTAATATGAAGCATATCTGTAAAACATGTTAATAACCTATGATTGCCTTATGTGCATTATCTGCCTTTCAGTATCTAAACATATGTAATAATTTTGACTGTGAGGTAACGGTTCTGTGGTATACTATTATTGGCCCAGAAATTAGGCTCGGGGGCTTGCCGCGCGTGCAAGCCCCCGATGAGCACTTACCCAGCGCGCCTGCCGTTCGGCTCCCGGGACGCTTGCAATTCCTGTTTTCAGTTGATTACTCCCGGGCAGCGTCTGACGTCACGCCGCCCAGGAGTGCAGCCAGTGCGAAGCCTCGAGCCCCTTGAGGTCTCCTTAACATAGGCCACGCCCCCAATTTTTAACACAAGCTGCAAAGCAATTCTACATGCAGAGCAGCATTTTAAAGACATTTTTTGTATTTTTATTAATCTTTAGGTAACTTTTATAAAGTTTTAAATACTTTTAAATTATTTTAAAGAATGTAAAGTAGTTTTAAACAGAATTAAAGCATAGTTATTTTGATGAGCCGGCTGGGATCACGTGGGCACTGGGCAACCAATGGGAGGTTGCAAAAGTTCATTCATGAGTTTGATAGTAAGAACTGTCAAACTCATGAAAACTCAGGGCGCCCAAAACAGCACTTAAACTACAAATAAAAGTTTAAAAAAAATCCCACTAAATAAATGAACTATGAATAACTGTAAAAAACTATTTTAAACAATTAATCAAATTTTTTTTTAATACTTTTTTAACAAATAGGGTCTAAAAATACACTTACCCTACTGTAAATTCTTTAAAAATAATAAACCTGCGGGGAAAAAAATTCTAAATTGTATTAATAGACCACTTACCTGTAAAACTAAGTACTTACGTCTGGTATTTTCAAGCATAAAAACCGGAGGCCTTTACGCACGGGCAACTCTTTACAAAAAAGGAAATTCAGCGCGCACGCGCTGCCTGATACATCATACGCGTTCCGCCTCTTAACCCCTTGGTTCAGAGGACAGGAAATGCCAGTTTTCAGCGCATGCGCTATGCATCCTGAAAACCGGCACTTCCATCGGGCCCACGCGTGAGTACACCGTCTGTACTCACGCGTTGGGACCAGAATTACTGGCCCAATATGTATCCTTTGCTGCCCTAAAAATCAATTGCAGCAAAGAGGACTGCTCTATCATACATCCCACAACAGGCCACGTGAAACCATCCACCACAATTATAACAGACGGCAACACAGATACAATACTTCCAGAAGTCAATGAACCAATAGTATATGAGCACTGGAGGATGTAACCCATCCACCAATTAAGGTGCTTTGGACAAGCCACAGTTCTGATCTGTGTTTATTATTGCAGGGTGTATGTTAATTTGTTTCCCCTTGGTGTCTTTTGTGTTGGACCTTCTAGTGCCACTGTTCTTTGCTGTGGGTCTCTTGGGCTTTTCAGTCCTCTACACTTCTTGGTATAGGAGATGACAATAATATGCCCCTTAAGAAGGGTTTTGGTGGCTTCTCAGACTAGTGCTGGGCAACTATTGGGTCTCCTGTTTTCAGTTATACAGTTGGCGAGCTGGATCCACAGAGAAGACATATAACCTCCGGGTCACCAAAAAGTGTAGGATTTAGGCATCAGTGTTGGAGATGGAGTAGCAGGTTAGCAAAGGTGAGCTGGAGGGTAATTGGTGGATGATCTGACATGATTAAGGGGTAGAAATTAGGTAGCGCCCCCTTTAGCATGCTACCTTCACCGGGGCACGAAAAAGTTAGCGCCCCCGCGGCCGATTTTCCCAGGTAGCGCCCCGAGAGGGAGGAAGAGCGCTTCTGGAAACGCCCCGCGTCCCTCTTGGGGCGCTGTGAGCCAATATCGCAGCACTATGTGCTGCAGCCCCATGCGCTGGGGCACGTCATGCCGCAGTACTGCAGGCCTTCTTCCCCTTATTAAAGGGGAGGGGCCTGGCGCAGCGCGTCCTGACGCCCAGCTGGGCCACCAGGGATCGGGAGTGCTGGCAAACGAGCTTGGCACTCAAGAGAAGTGCCGGGCTCACGGAGAGCAGCCAGCACCCCGCAGGGGGCTTCACGGGGGCCGGGGACAGCAACGGGGGCAGGTGTTGGCAGGCAACAAAAATGGCCGCCCGCCACCTCCCCTTTAACTAACGTCTGGCGGTAAGTCGAGGGCGCCACCCAATATTACAGCCGGGGCGCGAGTAGGGCGCTGCGCACGGTGATGACGTCATTGCCGGTGGCACCGCGCCCAGGTGCTAGATGATTAGTGGCCCATTAGCGTCCTCTTAGGAGGCGCAAATCAACCAAATTTATCCCCCTAAGAGCCTTATATAGCAACAAAAAATCAAGTTGTTTGGCTGACTCTCAGGATACAAGCTTAAATATTACTAAACCGAGGGCACATACCTCATTGAAAATACCTCTCTTCTCACTCACACACAATCAAGAATCATACTGCTTTGCATAGTGAAGATTGGACTTTAAATACCTGTTGGGTTATACAAAAAAAACTTTTCCCGAACACTACATTACAACAATAACTACACTTCAAAAATACTTCATTGGCTGTAAAGTGCTTTTAGGACGTCCTGAGGTCATGAAAGGCGCTATATAAATGCAAGTCTTTCTTTTTTTCAACACTGCCCTACCATGGCCAGTATATATGGAGATAGATGGAGCAACTTGTTCATACTCTTTCTGGAGAGAGCAAGCACAATGAATATGAAAGCACTCTTCTGCATCCCCTACTTTTTTCAGATGTTGGATCAAGTCAATTCAAAGACCTCAATAGGCACATCTTCACGTTCCTATGGACTGGCAGGAAAACAGAAACACTCCTCAAACACCTTCAGCTCTTAAACATAAAGCAAGGCTTAGCCTTTGCATTCTCAGGCACTATTACTAGACAGCCAACTCTGGGGAATGATGGCCTGGAATCGAGCCAGCTCACAAAATTCATGGCTGGGCATGGAGCCTAGAGCCTCTAAAAGAACCCCTTTACACAGTCTGCCCTTCATAGACCCCAGAGAAAATGAGCAGAAGCTCAGAAATACCCCAGAGTTGAAACAATGTTATCAGCTTAGAAAGAAACCTCTGAAAATCCTGTAGGGCCTATTGTCCCTCTGCCCAATTTGGTGCAACGGAGAATTCCCAGAAAATATTCCCAGTGGATGGATTCTGGACCTGGCACAAGAATGGCTAGGCCATCTCACTGACTGGGACCAGATTATCCCTTTTCACAGCTAGCAGATGAATCGCACCTTCATTTAAATTTTTAAAAATTGTCTCCTGCCCAGATATGACATCAAGGACGGCTGGCGGGAGTGGGAATTAGGCCGGGAACCAGACGCCACCAAGGTCCCATGGGAATGGTCCACGGCATAAGGCGAGTGCTGCTGGGGGGGTTTGTGAGCCAATGCTGGTTGGAGAGGGAGAGGCAAGGCCGGGGCTGGGTAGATCCAAAGACTTCTTTCGGGGCCCAGGAGAACACTTTTGCTCTTCCTAACCTACAAGGTTTCCACATAAAAGATTTTAATAAAAATCCCACCTTAGCCTCTTCTGGACACTTAAATTTCAATTAGGCATTTTACAACGTTCCGGACTCCACAGTGAGTTCAACAATTTCAGATCATAACCACTGCCCCCATTTTTTCCAGACAGCGGCTGTTGGTTATGATTCTGCTATTCCCACTTATATTTCCTCTAGACCCATCTTTTGTTTCTTTACTTGTCCCATTACCATCCCCTTTTGCTCACACCATCATCCCTTTTGTTATTTAATCTCTCCTGCCTTCCACCCGATCACAGACCTTCCCTCCGATCACAAACCTTCCCTTTTCTTCTTTCTCACATTACAACAGTGACTACACTCCAAAAGTACAGGAAACTTTGTTATATCTGGCACCGACGGGACCGAGCTGTTGCCGATCTATCAAAACTGCCGGACATACAAAGTTAATGTTGAAGCATACGGAGGTTTTCATCTCCATATCTGACAACAAACACTGTTGCTTAGCAACAGCTTCAAACAGTCGGCCTGTACCTTGGAAGCGTCTCTGTAGCTTAGCAACAGCTTCAGACTTTCCAAAGCCTGACTGTTGGGAAAAAAAAGCCACGAGAAGAAAAACAACCTAACGGAACGGCTCCTGATTTCTGCCGGTAGATCGAGGTTTCTGGACATACAACCTCCGGATAAACCAAAGTCTCCTGTACTTTGTTGGTTGTAAAGCGCTTTGAGGTGTCCAGTGGTCATGAAAGGCGCTATATAAATGCAAGTCTTTCTTTCTTTTTCCTCCCCATCTCCTGTCTCAGCACTTGCTTAAAACCTGTTACATCACGAACTTTTTCCAGTTCTGATGAAAGGTCATCGACCTGAAACTTTAGGTTTCCTGTTTCTCTCTCCACAGATGCTGCCTGGGCTGCTGAGTATTTCCAGCATTTTCTGTTTTTATTTCAGATTTTCAGCATCCACGTTATTGTGCTTTTGTATAAGAATTCTCTTCTATTTGGTTAGGCCATAAAAGCAACACATTGGACATTGACCCAACTCTGTGAGACTATGCCCCCAGCCCCCACCTTGCCAGGCTGGACTATGAAATCTCTTTGACTACTGAATCGGAGAGGTGCCACTAAATTATTCTAATCCTCAAAGGATGTGGTTTCCAGCATGTGCTGAATTGCTGCAACAACTGTAATGTACTCTGTAAGCACTAAGTAACAAAGCTGGTACAGTGACCATAAAATGAAATTAAAAACCAGTATTTGAAAGCAAAAAATGAATTGGTGTGCGTCACTTCTATTAGAAACCTTTCAGGCAGATTTTTTAGAAATCAAAGGGTTGCATATAGTTATGTATCTGCATTGTTGGACCTAAAACATCCAGCTGGGTTTAGGACTATTAAGAAGCTGAATTAAACAGCTTAAACGGCAGGAAGAGGTGTAACTGCTGTCAGAACTCATTTAGTCTGGAAAGTTTCTGTTAAAAAAACTGCCAGACAAGAGATTTGACATTTCATATCAATTCAACAATGCAAACCCCTCAGAGACTGTGTTGATCCATGCAGAAAAACAGACAAGTGAATGATCTGGTACTTGCAATTTATTACTTTGTACATAAAATAATTTGTGAATGTCTGCAGAAGAGAAGTTTCACAGTAATTTATGAATAGGTGAACTATTCTTCCAAATCTATTGTTGGATCAGGGTTCTGCGCAATGCCTGCCTTTGACGCAGTTTGTGATTAATGACTTTGGTGGTTAGGGCTCTGTTAGAGAGGAGAGCACATTCAGCGATCATCTTTCATTGGGTTCCATACAAAACAGAGATGACAACAACAACAATATCTTGCACCGACATGGCACCATTAATGTAGAAAACAGCCAAAGACGATTCACATCAGGGAAAAAAAGACTCCAAGCCAAAGCAGCAGAGATTAGAAGGGGCGACTGAAGGAACGAACGAAAAAAAAGGGCGTTAAACATTATTCTCTTCTGATAGGCAACATCTGCAATGGTGAGCAATGTTGACTTCCTTTACAGAGTTATTAATCTGATAATATCTGGCATTGCTTCAATTAAAAATAACAATTCTGGAAAACACTATTCCATGAACTGCTACTTGAACAAAGGTAGAAACAACAGCATTACCAATGCAAAACAGATTAAACCATTCCCCTCAGTAAGAACTGTCAGTGTTCGATTTTATAAACATACCCCCCCCCCACCCACTCACAAAAATGTTTTAAATTCAATTATGAGGTGTAGGCCTGAAAGTCTTCCCACTTTGCTACTGGCTTTGCATTTTGGGGCTAGTGAAAAAAAGGGGAGTTTGTATAAAAGATGGTATACAGTATTCAGAGAAAGTCACACGTGAAGTCTTATGCAAATCTGACAGAATCTTTAAAATTATTCATATGACGAGCAATTGTCCTCAGATAACCACCTAGTTATGCCATATAATTACAGCAATGTTACTACAATGTTATAATCATGGTAATTCCATACGATAAATGTCCTCTTCCTTTAATGCAAAAGGGTTAACAAAATAAGAAATAGATAATCATTATTTGTCAGATCGCTTTTGATTTCTATTAAGTTTACAAAAGATTCAACATACACTAGATCACATCCCTTCATATTTCAGCTAAATTGCACTTTTACCTGGGGTATTATTTATACTTTAGTAATATGGCTTACTACCTGTGAGACCAGCTGGACATTTGCATGAGTAGCTGTTGACACCATCCACGCAGGTGCCCACACCACATGGATTTGATTTGCATTCATCTATGTTTTCCTGGCACAACTCCCCCTCAAAACCGACAGGACACACACAGAGGTATTCACCACTTCCTGGGGGGAAATTGATATTTGTAACACATGTTCCACCATTTATGCAGCCACATGGCTTCACTGCAACCTATAAAGGAAAATGAGGAACACTTGAGCCAGCTTAGGCAGCAGCGCAATGACAGACTATCACAATTGTTAACAGGAGCTTTTTTTTAAATAACATACATACTAAGTAGATTTGGGTTTTTAATGACCTCTATGAGTTTGCAGTTAAATTTGTGCAGTTTTTTTTTACTGCTCAGGGTTGCTGGTACCACTATGGCCAGTATGTCTATGGCCATTTCACTTTTTATAAGTTACCCAAACCAAATAAAGCAGCATTTTTCTTGCAAAATATCAAATGGCAGAAGATATACCTGCAGTAATAATAATTAAAGCTCTATTTCCTGTTTTAAAATTAGTTACTTTGATGCTAATCCTCCTCTTGCAGGGAGGTAGTGTCCAGGTTAAGCATTCTAGCGCTGCTCATTTCTCAACCAGCTGGAGGTCTACTTTCCTCACAGCTGGATGCATAGTACCATTTCTTCTCTTGTGGTGAGAGATACAGCAATCAATGTCTCACGCAAGACCGAGTAAAATGCTATGAATAGATTAGAAAAAAGATTCGAGCTTAACTGCTGTTGGGAGTTTTACCTCTAAGGCAGAAAGGGGAGGTATTATCATTGTAAAGTAGCTAGCCAAATATGCGGTCCATTTATTTTGAAGACTTAGCCCTATTTCATTAAAGACAAACCTCTTCTAATTGTAAGACCTATTAAATGTCTAATTTCGTAACCCCCCCCCTCCTTCAGATGCAGACCAGTTCCCCGTTATACACCCCGCCCGATTTTTCTTTCTATTGCAGCCAAGTGACGTTGGAAGCCTGGGTTGAGCACTAAACTGACATGTTTCACTGCCTAGCCTTGAGAGGCATGAAGACACTCACCAGATTAGAAGGTCGTCCAGTGCAGCATCATTCTTTTTTTTTTAACTCAGGAGTTAACTTTTTTAGATTATCTATGGGACATTTTGTGGCCAAGTACTCGTGGATAAGGTCACTGTAGGGCATTGAAGGAGTGTGTCAAGGCATCGCATTACATACTAGCCATTGTCGAACTTGTAGTGTATGTACCCGTCTACCTTTAAGAGAACTATTGTATGTAACCGTCCACCTTTAAGAGAACTACTTTAGGTGTTGCACTACTTTGTTGGCTTCTGTATACTGTAATACCGACGGTGACCACACCGGTATATAAGTGCTGTGTCAGGATTTATTGGGCGGATTCGCCCTGACCTTCGAATAGTAAAGTCCTGTTTTAAGTTACTCTGGTAGTCTGTGTATTAATTAACTAAACAACCCACAGACTTTACAGTGGCGACGAGTCCGATCGTACCCTGCGGCAACAATACTTCCGAAGCAGTTAACGAGCGTCGAGAAGAGGCAACCGCCCTCGTCATTCTGCTGGGAGAAAACTCGAGTCTGCAGAGCTGGAAAGGAGGAAGAATTCAGAGACAAAGACTTCCATCAGCAACAGGCACTGACTGTCCCTTCTGCCACGGTGAGGAGTGAGCCGATCAGCACGAGAAGCAAGCCGGCCATGGTGACTGTGAGTAAGGGAAAAGTAAAAAGAATAACCGGAGGATAAGGGCGGTGCACTCGACCACGGTCGAGGGGGAAAGGAGCTGGACAGAAGTCGGGCCCAGAGGCGCTGAGACTGGGGCAGCGTGGAGCAAGGAAGCCGCGGTACAGACAGGCTGGGGACGCAACGGCGTCGTGAGACAGCTAGACCGCGACCGGCGAAAAAGGCCGGGCAGCGACCGAAGCCACGAAGCGCTGTGACCGGGAGCGTAGGCGCGGGAAGATATAAAAACTCAGCCGCAGCCGGGGAGGGAAGCACCGGACTGCGAGAGGGCTGGGAGGCGCGATTGGGAGCCGAGCGAGCGGGAGAGGCAGAGCCGACCAAGGGAGACTGAGCGAGAGCCAGTCCAGCGGCTGAAACTGTTTGCCGTCAACGGGGTGTACCCAGCGCCGGTTGCCCTGCCGAGAAAAGGGAAAGCACTGAAGCCGACGCGCAGGCTGTGAACCTGAAAGCCAGCGGCCGTCGACCGTGGGGAAAGTGTACCCCTCCTGCCAGGGGAAGAAACGCGGGAAGCCGCCATTAGGCGGAGAAGAAGACAGAAGCGGGGAACCGCCATTGAAGTGGGCGGGGAGAGAAGATAAGCGCGGGAAACCGCCATTTTCGCGGGAACCGCCATCTTGAAGAGAAAAAAAAAAAGAAAATTTAAAGAAATAATCCGTGGTGTTATCAGGAAGAGAGGAAGATGCCTAAGCGTGGTAACATCAACGATTTTAATTCCGAGGTAGAAGACTGGGCCACGTATGTGCGACGCATTGAGATCTATGGTGAGGCCAATAAAATAGAAGAAGATGACAAAGCTATAACCTTGCTAAACTCGATGGGCGCGAAGACATACGGGCTCTTGAAGCATCTACTAGCACCAGCTAAACTGGCGGATCAGACTTTCGATGATATTGTTGCTGTCCTGAAGGATCATTTTAACCCCGCACCACTGATGTTAGTGGAACGATCCAAATTTTACGCGAGAACGCAACGGAAAGAGGAAAGCAACGCGGAGTACCTGATTGAACTGCGTAGGCTAGCGAAACACTGTCAGTTTAGGGAAAATCTGGCAGAGGCACTCAGAGACAAATTCATGTGCGGAATGTCGAAGGAAGAAACACAAAAACGACTGCTCGAAGAGAACGCTCTTACACTTGATAAGGCTGTCCTTATTGCTGCATCGAACGAAGCCGCAGCGAAAGGAACGGCGGAAATGCAGCTAAAGGCAGCGGCACTCAGTGTGCAGCAAATTACTTCGGGTACAACGAAATGCTATCGTTGTGGGAAGACAACACACGACCAGAACCAATGCTGGTTTAAAAACCAGGAATGTAGGAAATGTGGCAAGCTCGGTCACATAGCTAAGGTATGCCAGTCAGGAAAGAAGACCAACAATAATGAGTCACCACAAAAGAGGTACAGAAAGGTACATGAGGTGACTAGGAAGAGTCCGGAAGAACAGAATTCGGACTCACACTCCAACTGCAAGGAACTGGATAGTCTGAGAATTCACAATGTGAGTAATGAAGCTGACCGACACGCTATCTGGATCACACTACAGATTGCAAAAGTCCAAGTGAAAATGGAAGTGGACACCGGATCGGCGTTGACGGTCATGAATAAGCATGATTATAAAAAGTTATTCAAGCATATTCCCCTACGGGATACGGAACTAGTATTGCAGACATACACGGGGCACAAAGTATACCCCATCGGAAAGATAGAAGTCAAGGTGAGATACAAGGACAAAGATCACCAAAGGATGGACCTGTATGTGTTGCCTGAGGGAGGTCCACCACTTCTGGGACGGGAGTGGATCAGGAAAATAAAGATAGACTGGCATTCACTAAACACCATGACGGTAGATTCCGGAAAGGAAGATGTCAAACCTGAACGGTTGTCCAGAATATTGGACGAAGCTAAAGAGGTATTCCAGCAAGGACTGGGAACACTGCGAGGAATTAAAGCAAAGGTTAAGATTGCAGAACATGCAAGCCCAAAATTTTTCAAAGCCAGATCGGTACCTTACGCGATACGACCTGCTGTGGAGGCAGAACTGGAAGAACTTGAACGATCAGGGGTACTGTCAAAAGTGGACTGGAGTGAGTGGGCCACGCCCATTGTTCCCGTCATGAAGTCTTCACCAAGTAACAAGCCAGGGGGACCGGGGAAGGTCCGCATCTGCGGAGACTTCAAGATCACAGTGAATCCGGTGCTTCACACGGTACAATACCCGCTTCCGCGGATTGAAGATATCTTTGCTTCGTTGGCTGGAGGGAAACACTTCACCAAGATAGACCTGGCACAGGCATACTTACAAATGGAAGTCGAGGAAGAGTCGCGTCAGTACCTCACCATCAACACACACAGAGGCTTGTATCGTTATAATAGACTGGTTTTTGGGGTAGCTTCGGCTCCAGCAATTTGGCAGAGGGCCATGGAGCAGGTATTACAAGGAATTCCAAGCACGCAGTGTTACTTAGACAATATCCTGATTACGGGAGAAGACGAGGAAGAACACCTCACAAATTTGAAACTGGTGCTCACTAGGTTGAAGGAATATGGCCTTCGAGTTAATCGCAAGAAATGTGAGTTCTTCCAAAAACGGATCTCGTACTGCGGTCATGTCATTGACCGAGAGGGGCTGCACAAGTCACCTGGCAAGATAGAAGCTGTCGTGAAGGCCCCCGCTCCGGAAAACGTATCACAGTTAAGATCATTCTTGGGGTTGATTAATTATCACAAGTTTCTGCCGAATCTATCCACGGTGCTGCATCCGCTGAATGCTCTGTTGCGGAAAGAAGTACCATGGAAGTGGAGTGAGGAATGTAAAAAGGCCTTTCGCAGAAGCAAGGCGTTGATTACCTCTGAAGAAGTGTTGGCTCATTTCAACCCAACGTTACCTCTTCGTCTAGCTTGTGATGCTTCCCCCTATGGAATTGGAGCAGTATTTTCACACAAGTTACCAAATGGCTCGGAAAGGCCAGTGGCATTCGCGTCCCGATCATTGACCTCCGCGGAGCGAAATTATGCTCAAATAGATAGGGAGGCCCTCAGCCTTGTGTGGGGCGTAAAGAAATTCAATCATTACCTGCAGGGCAAGAAGTTCACATTACTGACAGACCACCAGCCGTTGGTGTCCATATTCAACCCTAACAAGGCCGTTTCCACCATGACAGCGCAAAGGTTACAGAGGTGGTCCGTGTTACTTGGGGCACACCAATATGACATCGAATACAAAAGGTCCAAACAGCATGGAAATGCTGATGGGTTATCGCGCTTGCCATTGCCGATAGTAGAAGAAGCGACTACAGTGGACCCGGTAGAGATGTTCCACTCATCCATAGTGGAATGTCTACCAGTAACAAATTCGATGATCGAAAACGAAACAAGAAATGACCCGACTCTCTCACGAGTCTATGATTTAACGGTGGAGGGATGGCCAGCACAGGGCGAACCAACGCTGCCAGCATTTTCGCAGAGAAAAGAACAGCTGTCAGTGTGTCGAGGAACCCTGATGTGTGGATCTAGAGTGGTGATTCCACCCAAACTTCAACAGAAGGTGTTAAAGGAGCTGCACGAGGGACATCTGGGTGGAGTGAAAATGAAGAACCTAGCAAGAGCGTTCGTGTGGTGGCCAGGCATTGATGGGGACATCGAAGAAATCACTAAGAGCTGTCTAGGATGCCAGAAGGTCCAAAACGCGCCACCACAGGCTCCTCTGCATCCATGGGAGTGGCCCTCATCTCCTTGGCAAAGGGTACACATCGACTTTGCTGGTCCATTTATGGACTCAATGTTTCTAATAGCGGTGGATGCACACTCCAAGTGGCCGGAGGTAATAAAGATGTCCACCACCACCACGGAAAAAACCATCACAGTGTTAAGGACCATGTTTGCTAGGAATGGGCTGCCAGAACAGATCTGTTCTGATAATGGACCGCAATTTGTGTCCGAAGAATTCAAGAAATTCTTAAAGAGCAATGGGGTTAAGCACTACACGTCAGCCCCATACCATCCCGCCTCCAATGGATTGGCTGAAAGGTTTGTCCAGACCTTCAAGAAGGCCATAAAGGCCATGGGTAATGAAGCCATTAACTTACAACATAAGGTGGATAGCTTCTTGTTGGCGTACAGGAATGCAACACATGCGGTCACAAATCAAACTCCCGCCATGATGTTTTTTAATAGACGACTAAGATGCCGGCTGGATTTGCTTAAGCCAAACGTCAGAAGGGACGTAGAGAACCGGCAATTCCAGGGCATGAATGAAAGGCCAACTAGATCTTTTCAGATAGGTCAACAAGTTTTGGCCCGGGACTACCGTACCGAGAAATGGCAGCCTGGAACTACTGGAAAAAGGCTAGGGCCGTTGATGTATACGGTGGACATTGGGGACAGTATAATAAGGCGCCATGTTGACCAGATCATAGGGTCAGCCACAAATGGCCAACCTACTCCACCACCTTACACGGTTAATGTTGAGACAGAGATACCCAGAACACCTACCTCCGATCTGGTAATACTGGAATCAGATGAACCTGACATTGTCCTTCAAGCCGAATTGACCTTGCCAGAAGCACCTACTACCCCGCCGGGAGTTACGACACCACCGAGGTGTTATCCGGACAGAGTCCGGAAACCTCCAGAGAGACTGAATCTGTGAACTGTCTTGCATAAAGTTGTATATATGTTATAATGTATGTTTAATGGGGAATCAGTATGTTGTAAGCTAAAAAGGGAGGATTGAAGTGTATGTACCCGTCTACCTTTAAGAGAACTATTGTATGTAACCGTCCACCTTTAAGAGAACTACTTTAGGTGTTGCACTACTTTGTTGGCTTCTGTATATTGTAATACCGACGGTGACCACACCGGTATATAAGTGCTGTGTCAGGATTTATTGGGCGGATTCGCCCTGACCTTCGAATAGTAAAGTCCTGTTTTAAGTTACTCTGGTAGTCTGTGTATTAATTAACTAAACAGCCCACAGACTTTACAGAACTGAACACTCCCTACATAATAACTCTATGGGGGGCGATTTTACCAACCCTGGGGAGGCGGGTGTGGAGGCGGGACTGCCGGGAAAATGGCAGAATTTGGGGGCGGGTGGCAAATTCGCCCCCAACCCGCCTCCATGCCATCTTCCCAGGAGGTGGGTAGCCGTCCCGTGCCGGGTCCCATCTCCTTGGAGGCGGGAAGGGATTAAAGCTTATTAACTGCTTGTTAACAGGTAGTTAACAGGCAGAAAATAGGATTATCCCCTTTTTGCCCTCACAAGTGCGGGCTTCCCGACGGCTCCAAAACCCGCCAGCTCAGCGAGGCGAGTACCGGGTCTGCGGGGGTCAGGGGGGTGCAAAAGTGTGGTGTGAAGGTAAGTGATGGGTGCAAGAGTGTAGAGGTGAGTATCTGAGTTAAGTGCTAAGTGTTTTTAAAAGTGTACTTACCTTTGTTTCTTCCTGTAGGCTTCAGTCTGTTTCTATGCGGAGAGTCCCGCACCTCCGTGTTGCAGATGAGAGATGGCCTTTGCATTCTCAGATGCAACAAACATCTCAATTCTGTAAAAGAAAGAACGTTGATGGGGTCTTGTATGCAAGGCCTCATCAAACTGCAGTGATTGTCACTGTTTGCCAGCTTCACAGAGCTGTCAAACGATGACAAATCATCTGTCAACAGATGACACGTCAACCGGCTTTCCCTTAATTGGCCTGCTAAGCCCACTGTGCGGGCTTAACTAGGTCAATCAAGGGAAAATAGCGTGGGTTGGCCACAACTCGATGGAGGCGGGACTGAAACCCGACAAGCAGCAGTCCCGCCTCCACCGCGCCTCCATTCACAAAATCGCCCCCTGTGGCTCAAGGAACAAATTTGAATGTGATCAATACCTCCCAAGAATGAATTTTAATCATACAATACAATGTAATTTCCTGCTGCAGGCAGCCTGTGCAAAGAAATGACAGATCTAGGAGCTCGGATGAAAGTAAAACCCCTGTACAGCTAGCTTGAGTGGCAACTGGGGGTAATTTTAACCAAACTTTGCCAGGCCGGAAACCCACGGAATTGGGTGGGGTGCCGGTTTTACTCCCCGCCCAATATTACTCTCTATTGACTTCAATGGGGAGTAAAATCAGGCTGGGTGTAAAACCAGTGCTGCACCCGATCCCGACAGCTTGGGCGGGTTAGATTAAAATTGCCTGTGATTTAATCCACTTTTACAGGTCAGCCTGAATGTCTGCATAGTTATCTTTATATTCTGTTGTACTGAAAACTGCTTACGTACATAGTACTTGTATCCAAACCTGACAATAATGTTTAACGATTTATTGTGTGTCATATTTACACATCAAAACTATGACTTCAATAGGAATATATAGTACATGCTTTAAAGGTAATATTGCTTTTCTACCTCTACAGAAGAGCACATTTCCACAACAAATACATTTCTACAACAGTGAGAGCAAGACAGAGAGAGAGAGGAGGAGATGCATTGAAAAGCACAGTTGCATTTGCTGACACGCATCATTGTTAAATACACTCTTCTATATACATAACTTTGTTTGGAGCTTTATCTGGAAGAGGTTAATTGGTACGTAAGTGGCAATTCAAGATGCAATTCTAGCTGACTCCTTAACTACTCGTCATAATAAGCTGTGGTGCCATTATATATTTTGTATGGAAATTTATCAAAATGGTTTGGACCATTAATCAAAATATGCAAACGTTCTTCAATTAAATGGAACTTACTGTACTCACCTGAACAGAATATGTGCTTTGCGCATTGCACTCATCAGACACCGTAAAGCCAAAGTTGCCAGACTCTTGAGAATTCACTTTCCAGATCAGAAGTCCTGCAGGTGATAGACTGCCATTCTGTGGTCCAGACTCCAGCAAGAAAAGTACAGCCGATCCTTCTGGATCCACAGCTGTGAACTGGTAAACAAAATTTTCACCAAAGAATGTCTGGAGCTTAGCAGTGGGCACTTGGTAAATTGGCGGCAGATTGTCTTAGAGGAATACAAAAAGGAAAACATTAAGAGTAAGTCCAAATCAAACATTTGCTCCCCCATTCTCCTCTCCAAAAAATACAAAAGCAAGATCCTTAATTACACTCAAAGGCTATGAATTTAAACTTACTTTCATTTATAGACCAGGTGAACTTGGATATGTCAGGCCTGCATAGCAAACAAAGACTTGTTGGGTTTGAGTCTCCTTCACCATAGCACAGCCCGTCTATATTACAGGTCCTTTCCTATGGAAAAGGGTGATATTTGTAATGTAAGATAAGGGTCAATGAACACAATTACTGCAACATTTGATTATAATCATACTAAGCAACAAATATACATAAAAAACAGGCATTAAACTTATCTAACCATATGTGGGATTTTGTGCTCTTTGTGGCAATTTTATCTTTGTAAATATAACTTTACTTGTAAATTTTACTTTCTTTTTCCAATTAAAAGTGCTGAACACTGTTACTGACTCCCTGTGTTCCTACTTTTATTTGTTCTCATCACAGTTTTGCAGCCATTCTGCTGTATTTCATGTCCAGCTGCTATTCCGACCCTTTCCTTTATGGCTTTTAGCTGCAGCACCTGATTATTTTGATTTAATATTTTCAGTGTGTATATTATCAGCTCCATGAAACTAAATGTACAGTAATCTTTGTCCACTTATAAAACCTGCTCATTAAAGAAAGAGATGAAGAGAAGCCCAGCTCAAATTAATTGGTGCACATTGGGTGAGTATTCATTTTGTGACACTTCAGGACGGCCGAGTCAGATTACACCTCAACATTCTTACCGGCACATGCAGAATGTAGCTTTGGTCTATTAAATCAGAAGCCCGCAATTAGGGTTAACAATGCTGCACCCAGATCTGCTATAAAAAAATGTCAGGAAGATAAGACAATGACATAAACATGGTAAACACCCTGAAGGCAACTCCGCAGTTAGCACAAGGCGAGGGGAGGAGGGGTTTGGGATGGGCCACGCTCATTCCAGAGTGTGATGAAGGTGCCCTGAAGGGAATGGCAGCAGGAAGCATGAAGGGGCTGAGATTAAATGGCGAGGCAAAACAACCGATGCCGGGTTTTATAATGTTAGCCAAGTGGAATAAAAGCAGGGCAAAGGGCGATGCCCTTTCTGGCAGTCAAAACCTCATCATTTTGTGTAACAGAACAGAAACAGGCAAAGTCAGTATGTTGTCATCCAGGCTATTTCCTGAACCATGCACCCAGCAAATCAACTATTAATAACATTGAATTTGTACTAAATTTTGAATAAAAGAGCCATCAAAGTTAACGGATGTCTCCAAGTTCTGCATAATCTTAAAAAAGCAAATGTAAGTTTTCCCCTGGCGTCATATAGCCAGGAATTATATAGCAGTTCAAGGCCAAATTCAGCAGCTCGTCAAACAAATTCTTTGGCATAAGAATGTAGACTCTGTGGTAGATCTTTCTAGAGTTGGGGCACGGCTCAATGCAATAAAGAATTTTGAAATCCCCCCTTCAGTATAATAAATACTTAAAAACTGTATAAAACAAAATACTTGTTTAGAAAATCAGACACGTTTATCTGTTTAAAAGCAGTTTCCGATAGGGCTGATCAGCAGTGCCAAAGACCCTTGCTCGCGCCTCTCCCTTCCGCTCACTATCAACCCCCTCCCTCCCGCTCACTTCCACCCACCTCCCTCCCACTCACTTCCACCTCCCCCTCCCCGCGCTCACTTCCACCCCCCTCCCTCCCACTCACTTCCACCTCCCCCTCCCCGCGCTCACTTCCACCCACCTCCCTCCCGCTCACTTCCACCCACCTCCCTCCCACTCACTTCCACCTCCCCCTCCCCGCGCTCACTTCCACCCCCCTCCCTCCCACTCACTTCCACCTCCCCCTCCCCGCGCTCACTTCCACCCCCCTCCCTCCCGCTCACTTCCACCCCCCTCCCTCCCGCTCACTTCCACCCCCCTCCCTCCCGCTCACTTCCACCCCCCTCCCTCCCGCTCACTTCCACCCCCCTCCCTCCCGCTCACATCCACCCCCCTCCCACCCGCTCACTTCCACCCCCCTCCCTCCCGCTCACTTCCACCCCCTCCCTCCCGCTCACATCCACCCCCCTCCCTCCCGCTCACTTCCACCCCCTCCCTCCCGCTCACATCCACCCCCCTCCCTCCCGCTCACTTCCACCCCCTCCCTCCCACTCACTTCCACCCCCCCTCCCTCCCGCTCACTTCCACCCCCTCCCTCCCACTCACTTCCACCCCCTCCCTCCTGCTCACTTCCACCCACCTCCCTCCCGCTCACTATCAACCCCCTCCCTCCCGCTCACTTACACCCCCCTCCCTCCCGCTCACATCCACCCCCCTCCCTCCCGCTCACTTCCACCCCCCTCCCTCCTGCTCACATCCACCCCCCTCCCTCCCGCTCACTTCCACCCACCTCCCTCCCGCTCACTATCAACCCCCTCCCTCCTGCTCACTATCAACCCCCTCCCTCCCGCTCACTATTAATCCCCTCCCTCCCGCTCACATCCACCCCCCTCCCTCCCGCTCACTTCCACCCCCCTCCCTCCCTCCCCCCCCCCTCCCTCCCTCCCCCCCGCTCACTTCCACCCCCTCCCTCCCGCTCACTTCCACCCCCCTCCCTCCCGCTCACTTCCACCCACCTCCCTCCCGCTCACTATCAACCCCCTCCCTCCCGCTCACTTCCACCCCCCCTCCCTCCCGCTCACTTCCACCCACCTCCCTCCTGCTCACTATCAACCCCCTCCCTCCCGCTCACTTCCACCCCCCCTCCCTCCCGCTCACATCCACCCCCCTTCCTCCCGCTCACTTCCACCCCCTCCCTCCCGCTCACATCCACCCCCTCCCTCCCGCTCACTTCCACCCCCCCTCCCTCCCGCTCACTTCCACCCCCCTCCCTCCCGCTCACTTCCACCCCCTCCCTCCCGCTCACTTCCACCCCCCTCCCTCCCTCCCACTTCCACCCCCCTCCCTCCCACTCACTTCCACCACTTTTTCAGTAGCAGTGCCACCATCCCTACTCGGTGACTCCCCTCTTCCTCCTCCAATCACTTCCCCCTATCCCAGTCATCCCCTACCTCTGCTCCTCCACCTCTCCCAGCCACTTCTCCCATCTCCCGAACCTCCTCCTCCTTCTCCCAACCTCCCCACTCCCCCGAACGCCCCCCTCCCACTCCCGACTGTCCCCTCCCTCTCCCGACTGCCCCCTCCCGCTCCCAAACAACCCCACCTTCACCCAATTGCACCCACCTCACTCTCCCGATCACTTCCCCCCCTCCCGAATGCCCTCCTTCCTCTCCCTATCGCACCCCCACCCCGCCACTTTCCCGATTTCTTCCCTCCTCTCTCCTGGGACATATCTGTGGGCCACCGTCAGCGACCCGAAATTAAAATCCTCATCGTTGACGAGTTGCCTGGTGATGTAGGCATTTGCAGCTCATGTAAATGTGGCCGGAGGCCCAATATCGATGCGCCTTGGGCTTATCCATTTTAAAACAACAACAGCAAAAACTTGTATTTATATAGCACCTTTAACATAGTAAAACATCCCAAGGTACTTCACAGGAGCGATATCAAACAAAATTTGACACCTAGCCACATGGTATAGTGAACAGTGAGGAGGATCGTGATAGGCTTCAAGAAGACATAGACAGGCTGGTGAAATGGGCAGACATATGGATGGGCAGATGAAATTTAATGCAGAAAAGTGCAAAGTGATACATTTTGGTAGGAAGAACGAGAGGAGGCAATATAAACTGAAGGTTACAATCCTAAAGGGGGTGCATGAGTAGAGAGACCTGGGGGCATATGTGCACAAATCGTTAAAAGTGGCAGGGCAGGTTGAGAAAATGTTTAAAATAACATACGGGATACTGGGCTTCATTAATAGAGACATAGGGGGAAAAATTCGGTTGCTTTGCACCTCCTGTTAGCGTAATGGGGCGCAAAGCAACTAGCACCCGGGCGCGGCGATGTTTGCGCCGCTCGCGAAATTGACCAGACATTTTGCGGTGGCACGAAACACTACCGCCACGATCTCCTCTGCCCGCAGATCATGACGTCAGTCGAGCGTGCAATGCCCCGGTAGCGCCCTGGACCAGACATTGATTGGCGCCCCCTGCCTTTCCGCCTGCCGCTAACAACGACAGCTTGAGGGGAACGTTTTGCAGTCGGGAAGGGACTGGGGGAGCGCTATTTAAAGGCGGCCGCTTCCTGTCTTTTTTTGTAAGTGACATTTTTGCACCTCGCATTCTGAGAGAGAGAGGGACTTCTGAAGAGATTCAACGCTGTATGAAGGAGTTTTGGGTACTGAGCAGCAATTTGCAGGTTCATTTTGATTTGACCTTCCTTGCATCGATTTAGAAGAGACTATGGGGGCTCTGAGCTGTTTCCCTGGGCCCCTCCATTGTTCTTTCCAACAGATTTGATGTACAGGTCTCTCCAGGCCGAGATTCAAGACTGCAATGAGCAGGGTGTGGATGGAGAGCAAGATCAACCCTCCCCTTTAATAACTGGCCGGCGTCTGTGTTCCATTGCTGACTGACATCACATGAGCTTCGCCAGCGCTCTGAGGTAGCGCCCCGCTCCTCGGTGTTAGCACCTTAAGAGGGGTGTATAGCGCCTGATTTAGCACTCCAATCACCTCCAGGTGCGATAGAAGCCAAGTTTGCAGTCGGAGGTGATAATTAGTGCCAGGCGCTAAACTTTGTGCCCAGCCGATAATTGCGCCCCAAACAGGGCGATGCTGAATTTCTCCCCCATAGAGTACAAAAGCAAGGAAATTATGATGAACCTTTATAAAACACTGGTTTGACCTCAACTGGAGTATTGGGCCAGAAATTCCAGAACGGGGCTTGCAGCGCGTGCAAGCCCCGTATTTACACTTACCCCGCGCTCGTGCCGATCAGCTTCTGGGACGCCTGAACTTGCAGAAATAGAAAGCACATTCCCGGGCAGCGTATGACGTCACGCCGCCCAGGAGTGCAGCCAGCGCGAAGCCAGGAGCGTGCAGTGTAAGTGAGACATGCCCCTTGAGGTCTCAGTTTCACTGGACACGCCCCCAATGTTTCTGTCAAGCTGCTAAGGATTTTTACATGCAAAGCAGCAGTTTAAATAGGTTTTTGGAAGTTTTTTGAAGATTTTGGTAACTTTTATAAACTTTTTAAAATGTTTACATTATTTTGAGTAATCTGAAGTAGTTTTAAAGAGAATTAAAGCAATTTAAAGACTTTTAAAAGCCCTAAAAGAATTTTTTAAATTCCATTTATTTATTTAGCAATGTCGTCGTCATACGTGTCTTCACACTGTTCCCTTTGGGGAACTGTATGAAGTGGTGGAAGGATTTATGGCCGTGATTAACGCTCATTCCGTGACCGTAACCATCTTTGAACCAGCCATTAGGGCGGTTAGTCCTATGGCGGGAGGGTTTTACGGGCTCCCACAAGCTATACAAGGAGGGGGGGCCACCCACACCCACGGACGCAAATATCCCACTGGATGTCAACCCAGAATTTAGAGCCGGAGCTCCGACTCCACTTGCCGGGACTGTCTGGAGCGGGGTTCGAAACCCTACCCTGATCTGGCCCAGCGGCGGGGATCCTACCACTATGACAAAGGCCCAATCCAATTAGCAACGTGAAATGGCAGCATAGGGCTCCAGTCACGGGGAGGGAAAAGGCGCAGGAAACGTATGGGTGTCACCTTTTGTGCGGAGTGGGCCTTTTGCGTAGCAGTAAGCATCCCCGCCGCTGGGCCAGAAGGAGCAGGGTTTTGAACCCCACTCCAGACAGTCCCGGCAAGTGGAGTCGGAGCTCCAACTTTAAATTCTGGGTGGACATCCAGCGGGATGCTTGCGTCCGTGGGTGTTGCTGGCCCCCCCACCTTAGATGGGTTGTGGGAGCCCGTAAAACCCGCCCGCCATAGGACTAACCGCCCTAATGGCTGGTTCAAAGATGGTTACGGTCACGGAATGAGCGTTAATCACGGCCATAAATCCTTCCACCACTTCATACAGTTCCCCAAAGGGAACAGTGTGAGGATACGTACGATGATGACCTCTTGCGCAATGCACCTCCTTGGACCCTCAGTCGCAGATGCGAGGGGGCAAGTTGTGCAATTGTTAAATTTTTTATTTTATTGACATGTAAAATGTTGGCCCAGTAATTCCCTTCCAAATGCGCTAGTACGGTCGGGGTACTTACGCATCTGGCCGGATGAAATGCCGGTTTTCAGCATGCACAGTGCATGTGGGGAAAACCGGCATTTCCTGTCCTCTGAACGAAGGGGTTCAGAGGCAGAACGCGTGCGACTGCACAGGCAGCGCGTGCGCAGTATAATTCGCCGCTTTCATTAATGCTTTCAGTGAGGTCCAGTCATTACAACTTACACATGAAAAAAGCATGGGTACAGTTGCTCCAGAGGCTGCGGAGGAAGATATTTCTTATCGTGGAGCTTCTGAAAGTATGTATGTCTGTATATATTCCTTTGCGTGTTATGTATATATTCCTTTACTTATGTGTATGAATGTATTATTTAATTATGACTTTCAGAGAAAATAACTTATTGGAAAATCATAATTAAAAATATACATTCATACACATTAGTAAAGGAATATAAAACATACATACATATACATAAAGGAATATATGTGGACATACATACATAACTCATTCTCACATTCCATTCACACAGCCACAATTGCTCCTTCTACCTACCGTTCTGAAAACCCGTTTAAAAAAAAAAATTAAAGTTTAAAACTTAGTTAAAATTTCTTAAAATAACTTCCCTCCCTTTCCCAAACCTAAATATTGCATTTCATAAGCTCCTCCGTAAAATATATCTCCTTCCCCAGCCAATGAACAACTTTACACTTGCTTTTTTCAAGTGCAAGTTCTAGGGACTTACCCTCACTCAATCCATCAGTGAAATCTACAAAGTTCACTGCGCAAGCGCTGCCTGTGCAGTCGCACGCGCTGTGAATAGACCTCGGGTCTGGAAATGCCGGCGTTCCCCGCATGCGCTGTTCCTGCTGAACGCCGGCATTTCCAACGGCCAGATGCGTGAGTAACCCGACCGTACTCACGCTTCTGGCCTGGAATTTCTGGCCCATTGTGTCCAATTCTTTAGGCACCGCACTTTAGGAAGGATGTGAAGGTCATAGAGAGGGTGCAGAAAAGATTTATAAGAATGATGGTTCCAGGGATGAGGGACTTCAGTTACGTGGATAGACTGGAGAAGCTGGGGTTGTTCTCCTTAGAGCAGAGAAGGTTGAGAGGAGATTTGATACAGGTGTTCTAAATCATGAGGGGTCTAGACAAAGTAGATAGAGAGAAACAGTTCCTATTGGTGGAATGGTCGAGAACCAGAGGACACAGGTTTAAGGTGATTGGCAAAAGAACCAAAGGCAAAATGAGGAAAAACTTTTTTAAGCAGCGAGTGGTTAGGATTTGGAATGCACTGCCTGAAAGGGTGGTGGAGGCAGACTCAATCGTGGCTTTCAAAAGGGAATTGGATAAGTACTTGAAGGAAAAAAAATTGCAGAGCTACGGGGAAATCGAACTAGCTGAACTGCTCTTGCAGAGAGCGCGATGGGCCGAATGGCCTCCTTCTGTGCTGTAACCATTCTATGATTCTATAAGGAGATATTAGGACTGATGACCAAAAGCTTGGTCAGAGGTAGGTTTTAAGGAGCATCTTAAAGGAGGAGAGGCGGAGAGGTAGAGAGGCGGAAAGGTTTAGGGAGGGAATTCCAGAGTTTAGCACCTAGGCAGCTGAAGGCATGGCTGCCAATGATGGAGTGATTAAAATTGGAGTTGTGCAAGAGGCCAGATTTGGAGGAGCGCAGAGATCTCGGAGGGTTGTAGGGCTGGAGGAGATTACAGAGATAGGGAGGGGCGAGGCCATGGAGGGATTTGAAAACAAGGATGAGAAATTTAAAATCAAAGCGTTGCTTAACCGGGAGCCAATGTAGGTCAGCGAGCACGGGGTTGATGGGTGAATGGGACTTGCAGTGAATTAGGGTATGGGCAATAGAGTTTTGGATGAACTCAAGTGTATGTGGGGTTTATTCTGGTTTAGGGTAAAGCACTTTGGGACGTCCTGAGGACATGAAAGGATCTGTGTAAATGCAAATCTTGCTGTCTTTCTTTTATCAGGCATAAAAAATTCAAACAGCAATCCAGCGAATAAGATATCTATATATATAAAGCGGCTCTTCTGTCTGTCTGTCCCGATGTCTGTCTGTCTGTCCGTGTTCTATACGTTTGAAAGTTACAGAGCGTACCGACGCGCGCGTCGCCTCAAAAGCTTGCGATTCCGGACCGGTCATAGGCGTATTTACGTTTCGGCCGCACAAAAATCCCGCCCGCGGTATCCGAAAAACGTTCAGCGTTCCGCTCATTAGCATCTCATTAGCGACCGTGTGATGTCGAGGTCCACCAATCGGACGGCGGGTTCCTGGCGCGTGCCGTCCGACAGTTGAGTGTCGAGTGACTCGACGATTGACCAATCCTACGCTTCGGTGACCTGACCGGTCGACCAATCGGTGCGTGTGTGGGCGGGCCTTATCCTTCTGAACCGAGGTGAGTGGCCGCCATCTTGATTTTTCACAATTTTTTCCCCCACACTTTCTGTGTGTTAGGGAACTAAGGTAAATATTTTAATGATGTGTTAGGGAATTAAATAACAATTTATTTGTGTTTTAAATTGTCTTTAGCAACAGGAGGAACTGAAGTGATCCCCTAACCGCCGCCGTCCCCAAACCGGCGTTTTTAAAAATCAAAAACTTTCTCTCTCTCTCTCTCCCCTCTCTCCTTCTCCTCTTCCCTCTCTCCCTCTCCTCTTCCCTCTCTCCCTCTCCTTCTCTCTCTCCTCTTCCCTCTCTCTCTCTCTCTCCTTCTCCTCTTCCCTCGCTCTCTCTCTCTACTTCCCCCTCTCAGGTTTCACGGTGTCGGGCCGTAGCGCGGGCGGGCCGCCCGAAGTTTCCCGCTCGCTAACGGCCGCCAGGCCGCCTCGCGCCGCCCGCACTCACCGCGCATGCGCCGCCCGCACTCACCGCGCATGCGCCGCCCGCACTGATTACAGCCGGGGGGGGGGCGGGGCTCGGAGAGCGCGGCTCTCTGCCGGGGGGGGGGCGGGGCTCGGAGAGCGTGTATCTCGGCCGGGGGGGTCGGGGCTCGGAGAGCGCAGCTCTCTGCCGGGGGGGGGGCGGGGCTCGGAGAGCGCGTCTCTCAGCCGGGGGGGGCGGGGCTCGGAGAGCGCGGCTCTCTGCCGGGGGGGCGGGGCTCGGAGAGCGCGTCTCTCGGCCGGGGGGGGGCGGGGCTCGGAGAGAAGAGGCCGCCAGTTGCGAAGCCGCCTTGACGCCGGCACGCATGCGCACGGCCCGCCACTGCGTCTAGGCTTTTGGTCTGCAGGAATTAAAGATTAATCTGGACACTACTGTGAGCAAACTGGGGGGGGTGAAGAGAGAGCGACTGGGGGGGTGAAGAGAGAGCGACTGGGGGGGGGGTGAAGAGAGAGCGACTGGGGAGGGGTGAAGAGAGAGCGACTGGGGGGGGTGAAGAGAGAGCGACTGGGGGGGGTGAAGAGAGAGCGACTGGGGGGGGCGGTGAAGAGAGCGACTGGGGGGGGGAGAGAGCGCGACTGGGGGGGGAGAGAGAGCGACTGGGGGGGAGAGAGAGCGACTGGGGGGGGAGAGAGCAACTGGGGGGGTGAAGAGAGAGCGACTGGGGGGGTGGTGTCGCTCTCTCTCTTCCCCCCAGTCGCTCTCTCTCTTCCCCCCAGTCGCTCTCTCTCTTCCCCCCAGTCGCTCTCTCTCTTCCCCCCAGTCGCTCTCTCTCTTCCCCCCCAGACTCTCTCTCCCCCACTCGCTCTCTCTCAAATTCAATTCAAATTCAAATCGCTTTATTGGCATGATAAGGTACATCTTATGTTGCCAAAGCATCAAAATACATTTATGGTTGAACACATAAACGCAGTTCTATTCATACAGTGTATAAACAGGTATATCCGAGTGTATAAATATACATTCGCATTATTTATATATAATCTTTTCTTAGGCTTACTGGTTGTCCCTCTGTTCATGGCAAGCTGTAACATAGTGTGCCGCCAGTGCTACACAGCTTCTCTTCTCCCCCAGTAGGTATGGGAGTTTTTGGTCGTCATTCAAATTTCTGAATTCAGGGCATATTTGTGAGAATTTTTGGTAGCAATTCTCCCTGATGCCCTGATATTTTCCACAGGTTGTGAGGAAGTGCATCTCTGTCTCCACTACTCCCTGACTGCAGTGAGAGCATATCCTGTCCTCTCTTGGCAGCCTGGTCTGCCTGTGTCTGCCTTTTTCGATCGCTAGGCTATGTTCGCTAAGTCTGTACCTTCTCAGTTTGTTATCCTTTACCATGGTCAGGTACTCAGCCATGTTGTATTGTCTGTTTAGGGCCAAGTAGCAATTGAGTTTGCTTTGGGTTTTTGTTGTTTCTGCCCAATATGACAGGTATTTTTCCTTTTGTTTAGTGACAATTGTGTTGGGTCGAATTCTCTGTGCTACGATGTCACTGTCCTGGGGCTGGTTATTGTTAGTAGTGTTATTGGTTGCTTCACTGAAACACTCCCAATCTCTCTCTCTCACACTCCCAATCTCTCTCTCTCTGACACTCCCAATCTCTCTCTCTCTCACACTCCCAATCTCTCTCACTCTCACACTCCCAATCTCTCTCTCTCTCACACTCCCAATCTCTCTCTCTCTCACTCCCAATCTCTTTCTCTCTCTCTCACTCCCAATCTCTCGCTCACACTCCCAATCTCTCTCTCTCACACTCCCAATCTCTCTCTCTCACACTCCCAATCTCTCTCTCTCACACTCCCAATCTCTCTCTCTCTCTCACACTCCCAATCTCTCTCTCTCACTCCCAATCTCTCTCTCTCACACTCCCAATCTCTCTCTCACACTCCCAGTCTCTCTCTCTCTCACACTCCCAATCTCTCTCTCTCTCACACTCCCAATCTCTCTCTCTCTCTCTCCCCCCAGTCTCTCTCTCTCCCCCCAGTCTCTCTCTCTCCCCCCCAGTCTCTCTCTCTCCCCCCCAGTCTCTCTCTCTCCCCCCAGTCTCTCTCTCTCTCCTCGTCTCTCTCTCCGCAGTCTCTCTCTCCCCCCAGTCTCTCTCTCTCTCCCCTCCAGTCTTTCTCTCCCCCAGTCTCTCTCTCCCCCCAGCTCTCTCCCTCTCCCCCCAGTCTCTCTCTCTCTCTCTCTCCCCACCACTCTCTCCCTCTCCCTCCACTCTCTCCCTCGCCCCCCAAGTCTCTCTCTCTCCCCATCTCTCTCTCTCTCCCCTCAGTCTCTCTCTCTCTCCCCCACCCCCCGGTCTCTCTCTCTCTCCCCCCGTCGTGCTCTCTCTCTCTATCTCCCCAGTCTCTCTCTCTCTCCCCAGTCTCTCTCTCCCTTCGCCCATCTCTGTCTCTCTCCCCTAGTCTCTCTCTCTCCCCGTCTCTCTCCCCCAGTCTCTCTCTCTCTCCCCCTCAGTCTCACTCTCTCTCTCTCCCCATTCTCTCTCTCTCTTTCCCCAGTCTCTCTCCTCTCTCCCCCCCGTCTCTCTACTCTCTCTCTTTCTCTCCCCCATCTCTCTCTCTCTCCCCCAGTCTCCCTCTCTCCCCCTCAGTCGCTCTCTCTCTCCCCCCTCAGTCTCTCTCTCTCTATCTCCCCAGTCTCTCCCTCTCTCTCCACATCTCTCTCTCTCTCACCCCTCAGTCGCTCTCTCTCTCCCCCTCAGTCTCTCTCTCTCTCTCTCTCTCCCCATTCTCTCTCTCTCCCCAGTCTCTCTCCTCTCTCTCCCCCCAGTCTCTCTCTCTCACACTCCCAATCTCTCTCTCTGACACTCCCAATCTCTCTCTCTCACACACTCCCAATCTCTCTCTCTCTCACACTCCCAATCTCTCTCTCACACTCCCAATCTCTCTCTCTCTCACTCCCAGTCTCTCTCTCACACTCCCAGTCTCTCGCTCACACTCCCAGTCTCTCTCTCTCACACTCCCAATCTCTCTCTCTCACACTCCCAATCTCTCTCTCTCTCACACTCCCAATCTCTCTCTCACACTCCCAATCTCTCTCTCTCTCACACTCCCAATCTCTCTCTCTCTCTCACACTCCCAATCTCTCTCTCACACTCCCAATCTCTCTCTCACACTCCCAATCTCTCTCTCTCTCACACTCCCAATCTCTCTCTCTCACACACCCAATATCTCTCTCTCTCTCACACTCCCAATCTCTCTCTCACACTCCCAATCTCTCTCTTTCATCACACTCCCAATCTCTCTCTCTCACTCCCAATCTCTCTCTCTCTCTCACTCCCAATCTCTCTCTCACTCCCAATCTCTCTCTCACTCCCAATCTCTCTCTCACTCCCAATCTCTCTCACACTCCCAATCTCTCTCTCTCACACTCCCAATCTCTCTCTCTCACACTCCCAATCTCTCTCTCTCACACTCCCAATCTCTCTCTCTCTCCTTCCCTCTCTCTCTCTCTCTCCTTCCCCCTCTCTCTCTCCTTCCCTCTCTCTCTCGCTCTCCTTCCCTCTCTCTCTCTCTCCTCCCCTCTCTCTCTCTCTCCTCCCCCAGTCGCTCCCTCTCTCTCTTCCAACAACAACATGCCCTCAAAAAAGCCTCGGCGCTCACTCTCTCTCTCTTTCCCCCCCGCTCGCTCTCTTTCCCCCCCGCTCGCTCTCTCTCTTCCCCCCCCGCTCGCTCTCTCTCTTCCCCCCCGCTCGCTCTCTTTCCCCCCTGCTCGCTCTCTCTCTTTCCCCCCCGCTTGCTCTCTCTCTTTCCCCCCCCGCTCTCTCTCTTTCCCCCCCCCCCCCACTCGCTCGCTCTCTCTCTTCCAACAACAACATGCCCTCGAAAAAGCCTCGGCAACGCCGGGCTCCCCCCAGCTAGTATAAGCATAAATAAGACCAAGTTGCCTGGGCTTTGAAGGCTGGATTGGAAGTATGCAAGGGCCCAGGGATGCAAGTTGGATACTCCTGTCCTAAATGGTTGAATGGTCCTTGACTGGACAACCAGCGTGAAGCTTACCAGTGCTCCGAGCTTGGTTTTAGCTGTGGTTTTAGAGTGTTTGAAGACCAGGACCTGAAACCCGGCACTAAGCTCATGGTCTACAGGGCAGCAGTGATACCCGCCCTGCTGTATGCCTCAGAGACATGGACCATGTACAGCAGGCACCTCAAACCGGCCTCGGGTGACTGTCTGTGTGGAGTTTGCACATTCTCCCCGTGTTTGCGTGGGTTTTCTCCGGGTGCTCCGGTTTCCTCCCACAGTCCAAAGATGTGCGGGTTAGGTTGATTGGCCATGATAAAAATTGACCCTTAGTGTTAGGGGGGGATTAAATACGTGGGGTTACAGGGTTACGGGGATAGGGCTTGGGTGGGATGGCTGTCGGTGTAGGGACCGGGTGCTAGGGTTTGGATGATCAGCCATGATCTCGTTGAATGGCGGAACAGGCTCGAAGGGCCGAATGGCCTACTCCTGCTCCTATCTTCTATGTTTCTATGTTTCTATACCACCAATGCTGCCTCCGCAAGATCCTGCAAATCCATTGGCAGGATAGGCGCACCAATGTCAGTATTACATCCCCAGCATCGAAGCTTTGACCACGCTCAATCAGCTCCAATGGACGGGTCACATTGTCCGCATGCCCGATACAAGACTCCCAAAACAAGCGCTCTGCTCGGAGCTCCTACACGGCAAGAGAGCCCCAGGTGGGCAGAGGAAACACTTCAAGGACACCCTCAAAGCCTCCTTGAAAAAGTGTAACTTCCCCACCGACACCTGGGAATCCCTGGCCCAAGACCGCACAAAGTGGCGGAGAAGCATCCGGGAAGGCGCCGAACACCTCGAGTCTCTTCGCCGGGAGCAAGCAGAAGCCAAGCGCAGGCAGCGCAAGGAGCGCACGTCAACCCAAGCACCCCACCTACCCGCCCTTTCAACCACCGTCTGCCCCACCTGTGACAGAGACCGTAGGTCCCGCATTGGACTAATCAGTCACCTGAGAACTCATTTTTAATGTGGAAGCAAGCAAGTCATCCTCGGTTCCGAGGGACTGCCTAAGAAGGAGAAGAAGCTGGTTAAAATCGAGCCGTATCCCTGAGTACACTTGAGGGCCCCTAAGCCTTGGCTCTTGACAACTTGTGCCTAACCTCTTTGGATTGTGATAAGTGTGGTGCATTCCTACAGGGAGATAATTCTGCATTTTCTATCAGGGAAACAGATCTCATTGTACAGTAAACTCTCGTTTAAACGGCACCTAATCAACCGGAATGCTTCAATAACTGGCAAAATAAATAGCCGGTAATCTTGCCAAATCCATCCATTTTTCATTTTTCTGAGTCCGAGTTTCCCACGGTGGCCGAGTTAGTCACTGGTTTTAATTTTTTGTGTGTTAAAAATTGCCTACCTCTCTGTCATCCGGAATTTTTAATCAACCGGCACCATCCTGGTCCCGTCGGTGCCGGATACGAAAGAGTTTACTGTATGTGCATTTCTCAACTGCCTGTTTTGGAAATCTTCGCTACGGTAACAAGTCTTCCCTGGTGTCGTCCTGACCAAAACTGACCACCTCAATTTTAATAAGTGAACTTCTCATTGGCATGTCTTTTCAAGCATTCTACTACTTAAAGCTGCAACATTATATTGGGAAAGCACATTTTCTGTTGTATCAATGTTCAAAAATCTCAAATTACCTTTAACTTACAAAGTCCAGCTGGCACGCTATCACAGATCTGGCAAACACCATCATAAAGTGTCAGGACTTTCGAGTCACTGAACAAGGATCCGTCGTTTGTAATCTGCCAAGTAGGGGGAAAAAATGACATTTTCAGCAATATAATTTTATATTATTTTATCTATAATCGTTGATGCATTGCAGATTTGATATTTGAGGAAGTCGAAAACAAATCTTAACCCCCTAGCTGAACAATAGGAAATTCATCAAACAAATTTTTAATCATCGAATTTACAAGACAAATACCAGTGATTGCTTCTACAGGGCGCTGTCTAATTGCTTCCATAGCCAAGGCTCATGTACAGAGCTCATACAAAAACTGGGAAGCAGCTGCTGCTGGAGAAAGATGCGCCACAAAATTAAGCACGGAATTAAACCCCAGTGGGGAAGTCGGTTTTTTCCTAATACGTTGCTCAGTCTTCTCCTCATTTGTTTCCCAACTGTTGCTTATTCTTCAAGGTCATTGCAGGTTCATCTTTATATCACCTCTAATAGTACAATCATTACATAGAAACATAGAAGATAGGAGCAGGAGTAGAACATTTGGCCCCTTGAGCCTGCTCCGCCATTCAGTGAGATCACGGCTGATCATCCAAATTCAGTACCCTGTTCCTGCCTTCTCCCCATATCCCTTGATCCCTTTAGCCTTAAGAAATATATCTAACTCCTTCTTGAATATATTTAATGAATTGGCCTCTACTGCCTTCTGTGTTAGAGAATTCCACAGGTTCACCACTCTCTGGGTGAAGGAATTCCTCATCTCTGTCCTAAATGGCTTACCCCTTATCCTTAGACTGTGACCCCTAGTTCTGGACTCCCCGGCCATCGGGAACATCCTTCCTGCATCTAGTCTGTCCAGTCCTGTTAGAATTTTGTAAGTTTCAATGCGATCCCCTCTCATTCTTCTAAACTCCAGCGAGTATAAGCCCAATCGACCCAATCTCTCCTCGTATGTCATTCCTGCCATCCCAGGTATCAGCCTGGTGAATCTTCGCTGCACTCCCTCCATGGCAAGAACATCCTTCCTCAGATAAGGCAACCAAAACTGTACACAATACTCAAGGTGTGGTCTCACCAAGACCCTGTACAACTGCAGCAAGACATCTTTGTTCCGGTATTCAAACCCTCTCGCTATGAAGGCCAACATACCATTTGCCTCCTTAACCGCCTGCTGCACCTGCATGCTTACCTTCAGCGACTGGTGCACAAGGACACGCAGGTCTCATTGCACTTCCCCTTCTCCCAATCTATTGCCATTCAGATAATAATCTGCCTTCCTGTTTTTGACACCAAAGTAGATAACCTCGCATTTATCCACGTTATATTGCATCTGCCATGCTTCTGCCCAATCACCCAACCTATCCAAATCATACTGGAGTTTCTCGGCATCCTCCTCACAGCACACATGCCCACCCAGCTTTGTGTCATGTAATACAAATGTAATACAACTTACATTGACTCTGAGTAGTTTACAAGAGGTAAGGGCAGGCAAAAGAGGTATTGGTGGAGGAGGATGGAAAGGGAAACTGAAGGCAGCGTTGGGTTACCCAGAGGTTTTTGAAGACAGGGAGATTGTAAAAAAAGTGCTTTGGGAGAGAATTCCATAGGGCTGGGATGCAGTAACTGAAAGATTGTCCTCTGATGGTGGAGCAGAGGGTACGTGGAACAAACAGTAGTCCAGAATCAGAGACTATGGGTGGCGGCGATCACTTAGATATGGTGGAGTGAGGCCATGGAAGCATTTGAAAATGAGAATAAAGAACTTGAAAACGATTCACTGGGGACACAGGGAGTAAGTGGAGCTTAGAATGGTGGATGATGGATGTATGAGACTCTGTATGGGAGAGGTCTTAGGCCACAGTTCTGTATTAGTTAAAGTTTGTGAAGGATGAAAGTGGAAGGGTGATGAAATCTATTCTTGAGATGATGAAAGCATGGTTTAGGTTTTAGCGGTAACAGGGAGAGGTAGGGGCATAAATGGGCAACGGACAGTAATGCGGAGGTTGGGGACGGCATTAAAAGGGAAATTAGAGAAGCGTGCAATAAGGGCACAGCAGTCATCATGGGGGACTTTAATCTACATATAGATTGGGCTAACCAATTGAGTAACAATACTGTGGAGGAGGAATTCCTGGAGTGTTTACGGGATGGTTTCCTGGACCAATATGTTGAGGAACCAACTAGAGATCAGGCCATCTTAGACTGGGTATTATATAATGAGAAAGAAATTAGCAATCTCGTTGTACGAGGCCCCTTGGGTCGGAGCGATCATAATATGATAGAATTCTTCATTAAGATGGAGAGTGAAGTAGTTGACTCAGAGACTAGGGTCCTGAATTTAAATAAAGGAAACTACGATGGTATGAGGCGCGAGTTGGGTAGGATTGATTGGGAAATGTCACTCAAAGGGTTGACGGTGGATAGGCACTGGCAAACATTCAAAGACCGCATTGATGAACTACAGAATTTGTTCTTCCCAGTTTGGCATAAAAATAAAACAAAAAAGGTGAATCAACCGTGGCTAACAAGGGAAATTAGGGATAGCATAAGATCCAAGGAGAGGACATATAAATTGGCCTGAAAAAGCAGTAAACCTGAGGATTGGGAGCAGTTTAGGATTCAACAAAGGAGGACAAAGGGATTAATTAAGAAGGGTAAAATAGAATATGAGAGTAAGCTTGCAGGGAACATAAAAACTGACTGTAAAAGCTTTTATAGATATGTGAAGAGAAAAAGATTAGTAAAGTCAAGCGTAGGTCCCTTGCAGTCAGAATCAGGGGAATTTATAATGGGGAACAAAGAAATGGCAGACCAATTAAATACATATTTTGGTTCTGTCTTCACAAAGGAAGACACAAATAACCTCCCAAAGATGTCGGGGAACATAGGGTCTGATGAAAGGGAGAAACTGAAAGAAATCAGTATTTGTAGGGAAATGGTGTTAGGGAAATTGATGGGATTGAAGGCTGATAAATCCCCAGGGCCTGATAATCTACATCCTAGGGTACTTAAGGAAGTGGCCCTAGAAATAGTAGATGCATTGCTGATCATCTTCCAACATTCGATGGAATCTGGAACAGTACCCATGGATTGGAGGGTAGCTAATGTTGCCCCACTATTCAAAAAAGGTGGTAGAGAGAAAACGGGGAATTACAGACCGGTAAGCCTGACATCGGTAGTGGGGAAAATGCTAGAGCCCATTATAAAAGATGTAATAGCAGAGCACTTGGAAAACAGTGACAGGATTGGACAAAGTCAACATGGATTTACAAAAGGTAAATCGTGCTTGACTAATCTACTGGAATTTTTTGAGGATGTAACTGGCAAAATAGATAAGGAAGAACCAGTGGATGTGGTGTATTTGGACTTTCAAAAGGCTTTCGATAAGGTCCCGCATAAGAGATTAGCATGTAAAGTTAAGGCACATGGGATTGGGGGCAAGGTATTAACTTGGATAGAGAACTGGTTGGCAGACAGAAAGCAAAGAGATGGAATAAACGGGTCTTTTTCCGAGTGGCAGGCAGTGACGAGTGGGGTACTGCAGGTATCGGTCCTTGGACCCCAGCTATTCACAATATATATTAATGATCTAGACAAGGGAACTAGATGTAATATCTCCAAGTTTGCAGATGACACAAAGCTGGGTGGGCGTGTGTGCTGTGAGGAGAATGCCGAGAAACTCCAGAATGATTTGGACAGGTTGGGTGATTGGGCAGAAGCATGGCAGATGCAATATAGCGTGGATAAATACGAGGTTATCCACTTTGGTGTCAAAAACAGGAAGGCAGATTATTATCTGAATGGCAATAGATTGGGAGAAGGGGAAGTGCAACGAGACCTGGGTGTCCTTGTGCACCAGTCGCTGAAGGTAAGCATGCAGGTGCAGCAGCCGGTTAAGAAGGCAAATGGTATGTTGGCCTTTGTAGCGAGAGGGTTTGAGTACAGGAACAAAGATGTCTTGCTGCAGTTGTACAGGGCCTTGGTGAGACCACATCTTGAGTATTGTGTGCAGTTTTGGTCGCGTTATCTGAGGAAGGATGTTCTTGCCATGGAGGGAGTGCAACGAAGATTCACCAGGCTGATACCTGGGATGGCAGGAATGACGTATGAGGAGAGATTGGGTCGATTGGGCTTATACTCGCTGGAGTTTAGAAGGATGAGAGGGGATCCCATTGAAACTTATAAAATTCTGACAGGACTGGACAGACTAGATGCAGGAAGGATGTTCCCGATGGTCGGGGAGTCCAGAACTAGGGGTCACAGTCTAAGGATAAGGGGTAAGCCATTTAGGACAGAAATGAGGAGGAATTTCTTCACCCAGAGAGTGGTGAACCTGTGGAATTCTCTACCACAGAAGGCAGTAGAGGCCAATTCATTAAATATATTCAAGAAGGAGTTGGATATATTTCTTAAGGCTAAAGGGATCAAGGGATATGGGGAGAAGGCAGGGACAGGGTACTGAATTTGAATGATCAGCCATGATCTCATTGAATGGCGGAGCAGGCTCGAGGGGCCGAATGGCCTACTCCTGCTCCTATCTTCTATGTTTCTATGTTTCTATTCAGAGGTGGAAGAACTCCATTTTGATTTCATACCCTATGTCAGATAAGAAGCTGAATATTGAACAGAATGCAGAGGTTGGGCACCACCAGATTCCGAAAGTAGGCACAATGTAATACTGTATAAATGGAAAGGTGCTCTGCTCCATGAAGGTTCATGCCTACTTCTCAACAGCCACAATGCTTTGATTTTACAACAATTATGACAAATTATTTTAAGGCAAAGGCAGAGTGCTAAGCCCTAGCTAAGGAAGGAAGTGAAGTTGGTGAGAGTGACACTGAGTAATGTGAGGTGCTGGTTTGTTCACAGCCATGGGCAATGCTTGCAGGCTGCTCTTTCAGGCGTACAAAAGAGGCATATACCATATAAGTTCATTTCCATTTGCGAATTACAACTGAGTTCTTGGGGGAATAATCAATGGTGCAGGATGTTTAAAAGGACCGTTTCCTATTTGGTTGCACAGACGGAAATAGAATAAAGTAGAGGCTAATGGCAAACTGATATTTCCAACATGCTGATATTCTCATTTTTAAAAACTGTCCGCTGAAGGGAACTGAACAATGAAATATAGTTAAAGTAGTTTATTATGAAGAATTATTGCTAAAAAATCAGCATTTATGAACAGACAGGCAAATCAACAGCACCATATTGTTGGCTGCAGTTGAAAAAGGGAGGGAAGTATTGAGTTGGTGTACCTCATAGTATAGTACTGGTGATATTGAGCCTTACAGATCAGAGAGGTCCCCTAACCCCTGACCTGCTGTGAATTATGTGCTCTCACCCAGTGGTGACATGACAATTTATTTATTAATCCTGCTTTAGGAAGGGGAAAAAAATCTGTTACTTACTACTGCTGCAAGTGTATGTGGCTAGATGTAAACAAGGCTGAATAAGAACATAGGAATTGCTCGATGGAAAAAGACCAAAGTCCATCTAGCTCGCTATCACCTATCCTGGTAGTCACATGATACGATAATGGAGTTGTTGGCTAATCATGGCAATCGCTCTCTATCAACCAGTTTACCCCAGACCCAGACATGACACAAGGACAGCCTCAGTGGTGGAGAGTTTTGGGAACCATAGGCCCAAAGTCACCTGTTCCTTCCCAGGATGCTACTCTTACCACATATCACATCTCAAATGACTGATATACTGTATCAAAAAAAGTATTTTCTGAAAGAACTCCATCTAACTATCATTTGAATAAATCAATACATACCCGGCAATGTGGAAAATTGCCCAAGTATGTCCTGTCTACAAAAAGCAAGACAAATCCGACCCGGCCAATTATCGCCCCATCAGTCTACTCTCAATCATCAGCAAAGTGATGGAAGGTGTCGTCGACAGTGCTATCAAGCGGCACTTACTCAGCAATAACCTGCTAACTGACGCCCAGTTTGGGTTCCGCCAGGGCCACTCAGCTCCTGACCTCATTACAGCCTTGGTCCAAACATGGACAAAAGAGCTGAACTCAAGAGGTGAGGTGAGAGTGACTGCCCTTGACATCAAGGCAGCATTTGATCGAGTGTGGCATCAAGGAGCCCTAGCAAAACTGAAGTCAATGGGAATGAAGGGGAAAACTCTCCATTGGTTGGAATCATACCTAGCACAAAGGAAGTTGGCTGTGGTTGTTGGAGGTCATTCATCTCAAACACATGACATCACTGCAGGAGTTCCTCAGGGCAGTGTCCTAGGCCCAACCATCTTCAGCTGTTTCATCAATGACCTTCCCTCCATCATAAGGTCAGAAGTGGGGATGTTTGCTGATGATTGCACACTGTTCAGCACCATTCAAGACTCGTCAGATACTGACGCAGTCCGTGTCCATATGCAGCAAGACCTGGACAACATTCAGACTTGGGCTGACAAGTGGCAAGTAACATTCGCACCACACAAGTGCCAGGCAATGACCATCTCCAACAAGCGAGACTCTAACCATCTCCCCTTGACATTCAATGGCATTACCATCGCTGAATCCCCCACTATCAACATCCTGGGGCTTACCATTGATCAGAAACTGAACTGGACCAGCCATATAAATACTGTGGCTACAAGAGCAGGCCAGAGGCTGGGAATTCTGCGGTGAGTGTCTCACCTCCTGACTCCCCAAAGCCTTTCCACCATCTACAAGGCACAAGTCAGGAGTGTGATGGAATACTCTCCACTTGCCTGGATGAGTGCAGCTCCAACAACACTCAAGAAGCTCGACACCATTCAGGATAAAGCAGGCCGCTTGATTGGCACTCCATCCACCACCTTCAACATTCACTCCCTCCACCACCGGCGCACTGTGGCTGCAGTGTGTACCATCTACAAGATGCACTGCAGCAACTCGCCAAAGCTCCTTCAACAGCACCTTCCAAACCCGCGACCTCTACCACTTAGAAGGACAAGGGCAGCAGACGCATGGGAACATCACCACCTACAAGTTCCCCTCCAAGCCACACACCATCCTGACTTGGAACTGTATCGCCGATCCTTCACTGTCGCTGGGCCAAAATCCTAGAACTCCCTTCCTAACAGCATTGTGGGTGTACCTACACCATATGGACTGCAGCGGTTCAAGAAGGCGGCTCACCACCATCTTCTCAAGGGCAATTAGGGATGGGCACTAAATGCAGGCCTAGCCAGCCAGCGACGCCCACATCCCATCAATGAATAAAAAAAAAAAACTGCTTCCACCATCTCCCTCAGAAGCCAGTTCCATAGATTGGCTGCTCACTCACTGAAATATTGTTTCCACAGATTAGTTTTGAATGTACCCCCCCTTCAAGCACAGGTCCTGTCCTCTGGTTGAGCTGCTTGGCTGAGTTACCAGTAGAACCTTGCACATTCAGCAGAGGGGGAGTGAGGGTAGAAAAATGAAGCAGGAAAATAAATAGCAAAAATGTGTTATTTAAGCCCTCTTGTTAAGCACAAACAATTCAATTATTTCAATCAATTCATATTACAGGTATTAAATTATAGTTCAATTTTCAGTATAGACAGTTTTGATTCTTTAAGTTTAAAAATCTTACCTTTATTTGCCACCTGACAAAAGGTTTATCTGAAAACATGAAGTCCACCGTTTCAGTTGCCATACTTGTCAGTACTGGAATTTGGCAATCAACAGTTTTGGTACTAAGGAACATTGCCTTCGTAATCTGTGTAGCTCCTGAAACCCATTCATTATTCACAACTGCTCGCGACATTAACAGGAAAACAAACAAAATGAATGTTCACATTGTAATCTGTGTGAGCTCCATAACTACTAGCAACAATCTTACATTTTAATTCTCAACGCTAATGATTTCTAACAATCAAAAGCAATGGCCGATTTTCACTCGGCGAAAGAGACGTTGACGGGGTGGTGGTAGCCCCAAATTGGAGTCGGTAGACTTATAGCCCTGTTAATGCCAATGTAGCGGTCGCCACCATTTTTAACGGCCTACCTACCGCTGGACAGCCAAAGTGCCTGGCTGGTTCAGCCGGTAGGTCTCTTTTAATATACAAATTGGGGTCCTATCATGTGCATAGGACAACTACTGAAATTTAAGACAGAACTGGTCAGAGCGTGCACCATGCACCGTGCACCGTGCACCATGCACGCTCCAACCAGTTTTACGGGCGGCACAAAGTAAAGTTTTAAATCATTTTTGTGCGGCCAGTGGGGAGCCGGAGCACTGGCCAAAATCCAGCAAGCTGGATATGGGTGCCCATTTGGGGCAGGGAGCTCGCCAGGTCTATTTAAATATTAGGTCAAAATTGCTCCACCCTCTGCACTGTCGGAATTGGCAGGCAGCGGCCAGTAATACACTCTGTCCCATCAGGAAAATTGGGCCAGTTGTATAACGGGTGTTTGAAAGTTACGCCCAAAGTATATTTAATACACAGTTATATTTTCACTTCCTGACACAGAATACAATACTAAAGTAACCCTGCAGATGTTACCTTCATGGCTTTCATCCAATTTTTTGAATTAAGTACTATCTCCATTTAATCATCTGCAGGGTCTGCTTACATCCAATTATGCAGCATCCCAACATTTTACTCTGTGCACTAGTTATAACTAATAATTTATAAATGCATTTACAGAAATGGTATTTACTAATGTATTAAAACTAACACACTGAGGAAACTAGCAGACTACATCTTCAACATTATAGATTTGAGATGGTAAAGAAAGGAACAAAGAGTTTGTATTTGTACAGGGCCTTTCACGTCCTTGGGACGTCCCAAAGCACTTTACAGCCAATGAAACACTTTTGAAGTGTAGTAATTGTTGTAATGCAAGAAACATGGCAGCCAATTTGCGCACAGCAAGCTCCCACAAACAGCAATGAGATAATGACCAGATAATCTCTTTTTAGATGTTGGTTGAGGGATAACTGTTGGCCAGGACGCTTCGAACAGTACCACGGGATCTTTTACGTCCACCTGAGAGGGCAGATGGGGCCTCGGTTTAATGTCAAAAATACAAATAAGTAATAATTCAAAGTAACATTAAGGCCCAAATTTCCTGACTCTTCAAACACTGAGGAACATTGCCGCTATTGGAAAATCATGGTACTGCTTTCCTGACGTGCACTGGTGAGGGGCAAAGTTCCTTCATAAGGTGCAACAAGTTACCTTATGGACTGTGCCACATGACAGAATTACTTCTACAGACTACTGCTGCAATCAGATATTTGAACTATTTTTTAAAACATTTAGGGTTCTATTTTGTATTTTTATTGTACAATAAACTTGGCCTCAATATGTGATGCAAATGAAGTTCCATGTTGACAGCAAAGATAAATAATCTTGTTTAATATTCTCTGACTGGGGCAAATGATTTAGTACAACTCAACTTCCCATGATGAATCCCATGAATTTCTACACTTGATTTGCTGCCAGAATACTTCAATTTTTCATAAAAAGTCCCTGATGCAGTGAAAATTCTGGTTTCCAAGCAGATCAAAGCAATAACAAACCACATGCCATAACAAATCACTTGTCCTATTTACGAGAAACTCTCATCTATAAGTCTTACAGCATAATTTAACAGAATGCATAAATCAATCAGTAAGGTCTAATAAAATAAATATACTTTGAATTTTAAGCTCTTCAAGGTGTGCCATGGTAGTAGTGAGAACACTTTTCCTACTTGTTCACCCAAGTGGCAGCATGTCAGTCCTTCTACACTGCACCAATAGAAAGCCTGAAACTCAACTTCAGTAGAGCGCCCTCTACTGCGTCAGCAAGGGTTAGTCGACTACCCTCGCCAGGTCTTTTTATTATAGAATTACATAGAATATACAACACCGAAGCAGGCCATTCTGCCCAACCAATCCCTTTTGAAATCCATGCTGACTATTCATTATTACATTTTTGGTTTCTAGACATTTTTCTATTTTCTCCTTTAGTAGGGATTCCATTATTTTTCCTACCACCGATGTTAAGCTGACTAGTCTATAGTCTCCTGGACATGTTCTATCTCCCTTCTTAAATATAGGTATAAAATGTTAGCTATCCACCAGTTTTCTGGCACGGCACCTTGTTCTAACAAATTATTAAATATGTGTAATAGTGCCTTTGCTCTCTCTTCTCTAGATTCTTTCAAAATGTGCAGATGCAATCCGTCCGGACCAGGGGTTTTATCCTCCTTGAGTTTAATTAGTTTATTTAATATTTCTCCTTTTCTTAATTTTAAATGTGGTTATATCATTTCAAATCTCATTTTCTGATATCAGAATATTCTGATTGTTTAAGGAGATTGGCAGAAGGACCACAGGCGACATGAGGGAAAACTTTTTTACGCAGCGAGTGGTTAGGATCTGGAATGCACTGCCTGAAAAGATGGAGGAGACAGATTCAATCGTGGCTTTCAAAAGGGAATTGGCTAAGTACCTGAAGGAAAAAAAATTGCAGGGCAATGGGGAAAAGGTGGGGAAGTGGGACTAGCTGAAGTGCTCTTACAGAGAGCCGGCACGGGCTCGATGGGCTGAATGGCCACCTTCCATGCTGTAACCATTCTATGACTCTATGTCCACCTGTTCTGTCTCCCTGGTAAATATTGAAGCAAAGTAATGATTTAATATTTCTGCCATCTCTCTATTGCTGCCTATGATACTATTCTGTCCATTCCTTATTGGTCCTATTCCCATCCCCGCTTTCCATTTTTTATTCATGTGTCTGTAGAATATTTTACTATTTTGTTTTATGATCCTTGATAATTTAATTTCACAGTTCATCTTTGCCTTCCGAATTGTTTTTTTTACTTCTCTTCTAATCGCTTTATATTCTCCCTTATCATGCTCTCCCCTGCTGTCCATGTACTCAGTGATGCCTCTTTCCTTACCCTAAATTTTTCCCTTATATCTTTATTCATCCATGATGTCACATTAGTGTTTAGCTTGTTCTTGTTTTTTAGCAGAATATATTTTTCCTGGACTCTGTTGAACACCGTTTTAAATTATTCCCATTGCTGTTCTACATCATTGTTTGCCAATATTGTTGTCCATTTTATTTTCCCAAGTTCTATTCTCAGCCACTCAAAATTGGCTTTTCTCCAATCTATTACCCTGGTCTATGTCATGCTTACGACCTTCTCAATTATTATCTTAAGTGTATTATATTATGATCATTATTGCCTAGATGTTCCCCTATTTTTACTTGTCTTATCTGCTCTGGTTCATTCCCCATGATTTAGTCCAGTAGCAAATTCTCCCTTGTTGGGCTTGTTACATACTTGGTTAGAAAGAAGTCCTGTACACATTGTAGGAACTCCATTCCCTTATCCCCTTTACCTACCTCTTCTGTCAAATTATTTTTGGATAGTTGAAATCCACCATGATCATTATTCTATGCTTTTTACTCATTTCCCTAATTTGTTTGCATATTTCTTCCTCCACCTCCCTTCTACTATTAGGGTGATTGATCCTTTATTATCTTTTATCTCTATCCACACAGATTCTATTTCTGTCTTACTGATGGCTGCATAGTTTTTTTCTGCCGTTATGTTATCTCTAATAAGTACAGCTACTCCACCTCCCCTTTTCCCCTCTCTATCTTTTCTAAATATGTTATACTTTGCAATGCTTAATTCCCATTCCTGACATTTTTGCAGCCATGTCTTATTATATCTGGTTCCTCACAATGTATTGCCTCCAGTTACCCCGTTTTATTACAGACACTGTGTGCATTGCTATACAGTTTAACTCATTGTTAATAGCAGTTCCACTCACTTTATTTTTAACCATCTTTATACACTCATGTTCTATAATGCTATTTATTCCCTGGCCATTTATGTCCTCCCTTAGTTAGTCTGTCCTGTGCTCTCCTTTCCCATTTTCTTTATATTTAGGCTTGTTTCATTTCTTGTCGATCCCTCCCCCTGTCTTACTAGTTTAAAGCCTTTGCCACTTCCTTATTTACCCTTTCTGCTAGGGCACTGGCCCCATTCCAGTACAGGTGGCACTCATCCCATCGGTACAGCTCCTTCCTGTCCCAGTACTGATGCCAGTGTCCCATGAAAAGGAACTCCTCTTTCCCACACCAGCCCTTTAGCCACGTGTTAATTCTCCTGATTTGTCTATCTCTATGCCAATTTGCATGTGGCTCAGGCAATAATCCAGAGATTACTACCCTCGAGGTTCTGCTGTTTAATTTAGCTCCTAACTCCTGATACTCCCTCAGTAGGACCTCCTCCCTGTTCCTATCTATGTCGATGTGGACCATGACGACTGGATTTCCCCCCCCCCCCCCCTTTCCAGATTCCTCGAGATATCCCTTACTCTGGCACTGGGTAAGCAACACATCCTTCGGGACTCTCATTCGTGGCTGCAGAGGATGCCATCTCTGATCTCTCAGTGCGAAATTCAAATTTTTTTTTTACCTCTTGCCAATTTTCTCAGCAATTTCCCTCTCCTCCCCACAGGTAATGACACCTTGTAGCCTGATCCTGCTCCTATTTCGTGTGTCTAATTCTGTTAGATTCAGGAGATGGTTCAGTGATAGTAGATTGGCGGTTAGGATCAGATCAGCCATGATCTTATTGAATGGCGGAGCAGGCTCGAGGGGCCGATTGGCCTACTCCTGCTCCTATTTCTTATGTTCTTATGTGCTGTTATCCTCAAGCAGTTTGCCCTATGTGGGAGCCTTGAGTGTTGACCGAATGGACCATCACAATTGAGCTCAGTCCTGTTTTCACAGAAGCACACTTCCAGCAGTGATTGCTTGACAGTAATCAGGAGTAGGCACCCTGCCCGAATTCTCCTCCCTATACCAGGGACACCGAGATGAATTGTAGTACCAACTGAAGTCAGCACACTCAGACTCGGAACAAACTTGGCATCTTCCTGGTCTGTGTGGCTCACTGTGTTTAATCCAATGAATAGCTAGGCCATACAGACCAGTAAAGATTTGTTCCTAATCTGTACACGGTGAGTTGGTTGATCTTAGCTGGTACCAGATGTTTTTACATTACTGAGGTGGCAAGTGAGACGTCTGCACACGACTCACAGTAAACTTGTTACTGAGAGGCATCTGGGGTTTTACTGCAAAAAGCCATTTATAAAAAAAAATTTGATTAGCCAATTCTTACACAATTAACATGCTCCTGTGTGGCCAGCATCATGAGATAACAAACCTTCCTCTTAAGACTACAAGATTAATACCAGATGCTTAGGATGTAGCTGAAAGTGGATGTGGCCTTTATTGGTTTTCGATTTATACTGCATGTGCACAAGTTGTGCAGCCAAACCTACTCAGCGCCTCATATGCCCTTGGAAAAGATCTATCATCATTTACTATCCCATAAATCTTTGCAGAAAGTCATTTTTTTCCTTAAATATATATCAGATCTTTGCTTGTAGATGCTTCACAATAAAAGTATTTAATTTTTAAGAGTGCTCATTACGTCTTAACTATTCACAAAATGTACAGTTTATGAGTAAGCCTGTAAGCTGCAGTTTCTGTTACTGTCAAATTTTGTTTACAGTTTTACTCACTCTAAGGATGCGAGATGTCTAAAGGGACACATGCTTCCAAATAACTGTATATATCCCTTACCGTTAGACTGGTAACTTCACACTGGAGATCAGGAGAGTCCCTGAAGCCCAGGCCAAATACTCTGATACTATTGCACTCGTAGATTCGAATATCACACAGGCCACCGTTCTCCATATCAGTAATCTCAGGAGGCTGATCTTAAAAATGCAAAAAATAAATATTCACAATAAATTTGAAATGCAGGGAACTTTAACTAGATTGCTGAAAAATAATCCATTTCAGAATCATTCTGACAGCACATAAATTTTGCTTATCATTGTTTTAAAAAGGTTAATTTTAATTAATTTTAATCCAAACACAGACAGTTCCCTCCTTCATAATATGACAAGGCATAACTTGTTAATAATTTCAATTTTAAACTACGTATACCTTAACTTATCTAACTGATCGCAGTTCTGAACAAGATGTACACGTCTACCAGAAAAAGGAAAAATAAAGTTGATGATTATAGTAACGGGAAATCCATTGAGAATCAGATACAAATTAAACTTTGCAAGGGTCTAACCATAAAGTTCAGGTGGGAGAAATTTATTATCGCCCAGTTTGGGGCGCTAATTTTTTTAAGTTTTAAAAGTTAGCGGAAGGCGCCAACGATTTCAAACTTTTGAAAAATTCGCCCTTTGCGCTCCAAGAAGGAAGTGGCGCGCTAAATCAAGCGTTCCTCTTCCTTCTTGTAGTGCAATCAGAAGCAAGCGGGGCGGTGACTTCAGCAGCACTGCACACTGGGCCGTGCAGTGCTGCCATGTTCAAAGGCTCCTTCCCACCCTTAAAGGGAAGGGCCGTTGCTGCAGGCTCTGCAATATAAAAAGTACCTACCTGGACCACCAAGGCAGCTGTGATCACACGCGATTGGTGTTTTCGACTGGCGCTGCTGCAGGGGGCAGAAGTCAATTTCGGGTCCCGGGCCCTACCGGGGTGATGCGCATGGCAATGACGCCACGAAGGAGATCGGAGTGCAATGCTGTAGCGCCGCCGCAAAACTCCTGCCGATTATGGCGGGAGTTGATGTCAGCGCCGTGCCCGGTCCCAAAGCCAGTTGTACCCCGTTAGCGCCCCCGGGGACACTAACGGGAGGAGCAAAAGCACCCAATTTCTCCTCCCAGGTCACAAAACCCGAGCGCTTCATCTTGCTCTGGATGTAATGAATAGCAGGTGCACTTGCTCTACTGCCAAGAAAGACATCAATCATGTCAGTTTGGTTCTGGTACTAAGTTTGCAAGTAGATAAAGAAAAGCATGTATAATATTTACTTGGCAGAGAATTTCCTGCTAATCACCTGCAGATTATTGATCAATAAAACTACAGTAATGTCATTCATTTTCTTGTGTGAATGTCATTGTGCATTAAATCCATGGAGCACACCGACAGTTCATTCTGCAACTGCTGACATAATACTGGACACAAAAGTGAATACTAACACTATATAAGAAATGCCATGAATAAAACATACACCAATGAGTAACCTAGTTGCAATTCTAATATGCTGCTTCAGATGATGGTGATAATCCACTCAAAACTCTATTCTTGTGGTACATAATGCAGTGAAAACGCTTTAAGTAGCTACTGTTTTGTAAACACCACCACTCCCAACCATCCAGTATTCCATAAATGATTCACTGCTGAACACAATCTACCGACAGAGCAGTTGTTTCTCATCAAAGTTCTGGAGACTCAATGGAGAGAACATTCCAAGGCCTCAGGCAATGACCGGGGCCTTGCGTGCAAAACCTTGGGAAAAGCAGCCGCGATTTTCCGATGAGTCGTCCACTTCAGGCAGAGCCCCTGCCAGAGGTACGAGGCCTCGGAAATTCAGCTCCAGCAGATGTTATCAGTTAAATACTAAATCCTCCTCCAGTAACTCTATATTGGGGGGGGGGGGGGGGGGGGAGGGGGAGGATTGGCAAAATGTTAGTAACTGCAGAATACAATTTGTTGTTCTTCTGCCGTGCAAATTAGTGCGATGAATGGCAACCTTTGCCTGTAGTGTGTCATACTTTACCTTGGAGTGCTTGAACAAAAGTAGAGAGTATTCTCCAGTAATGTCTTTCCTCACCTTAGTCAGCACAAGTACAAACATAAATTTGAAAAAAGAAATGGATAATACTGAGACAAAATACTGTACTCTTTCTGAAGCAATTCAGAATTAGTAGGGAGAACCTTGGATCCATTAGAGTCAGGCGAGGGGAGTTGAAGTATTCAAAATATGATAAGGGCAGGGAATCGCATGGTGCATTCACTGCTGACAATAGCCCCAACCTCATAAAAGTACTGTAAATGAAGTAGCATAACTACATTGGGAGGTGGCAAAACTGACTGATGAGGTGGGGTTTTCCTCCACATATTTGGAGATAGAAGTACCACAGCAACAATGAAACCACTGCCCCGTCTGCACTTTTACATTCTTAACTTTCGTTACTCTAGATTTTTTTTGCCTTTTGTATCTTAGGTCACGCTCAAAGGTGAGTCCAAACTCCCTATGTCTGCAAAAGTGTCTTCACTAGTCTTACTATCTAGGTAAACATTCAGTAACTTTTTGATTTATCTTAGTATAGTATACATCTGCCTTAATTACCATGGGGCAGAAATCCTTCTTGGGTGGTAGTCCAAAATGGGCAGCATCACAGCGGCTGCCCATTATACACCCTGCCCGATATTCAGTTCCATCGACTTCAATAGAACTGACTATGGGGCAGCGGGTACAACAGGCGGCCAATTCGATACCGCCCGTTATGGACTGCCGCCCAAGACAAATTTCTACCCCCAAAACTTTTAGTCTACATCATTGCCATGCTATAGCAAAAATGAACTTTAAATGAATGTTAATTTATACAGATACAAGTTTAAGCAACAAAAACTTGTTCTAATCAACGCACGAGTATTGCTCATACATAATTCAGAAAGGTATAAAGTCAGAGTTTGAAATCTGTATTTTCTGTAATGGGAATGCAGTATTTACTCCCATACAGTTGCTGATGATATCTGAGTTGAAGCAGGTATCAGAAGCCACGTGTGTTAGAGTTTAAGGTGCTAGGAGGGTTAATGAATGAGTGTAGTACCAGAAGTGGAGTTCAGGACAGCATTAGAATCAATTGTAAAGAAAAAAAGTCCAATAAATGGTATCTATATCCTACCAAATCATTTATAAAACACTAATTATGTATTGAATTGCTGCCCAACAATAATTGTTAGCAGGACAACCAGAGTCTATATTATCATTTCAAAATGGAACAAAGCACTTCTGGCAAATGCATTAATATCCAGAAATTTCATATAAAATATAAAATTAATATTTTCTAAATAATTATTAAACTTCTTCTTAGGCAATCCCTCGGAACCGAGGATGACTTGTTTCCACATTAAAAATGAGTTCTCAGGTGACTGATGAGTCCAATGCGGGACCTACAGTCTCTGTCACAGGTGGGGCAGACGGTGGTTGAAGAGGCGGGTGGGTGGTGTGCTTGGGTTGAAGTGCGCTCCTTGAGCTTGGCTTCCGCTTGCTCCCGGCGAAGAGACTCGAGGTGTTCGGCGCCTTCCCGGATGCTTCTCCTCCACTTTGTGTGGTCTTGGGCCAGGGATTCCCAGGTGTCAGTGGGGATGTTGCACTTTTTCAAGGAGGCTTTGAGGGTGTCCTTGAAGTGTTTCCTCTGCCCACCTGGGGCTCTCTTGCCGTGTAGGAGCTCTGAGTAGAGCGTTTATTTTGGGAGTCTCGTATCGAGCATGCGGACGATGTGACCTGTCCATCGGAGCTGATTGAGCCTGGTCAAAGCTTCAATGCTGGGGATGTTGGCCTGAGCGAGAACACTGACATTGGTGCGCCTATCCTGCCAATGAATTTGCAGGATCTTGTGGAGGCAGCATTGGTGGTACCTCTCCAGTGCTTTGAGGTGCCTGCTGTACATAGTCCATGTCGCTGAGGCATACAGCAGGGCGGGTATCATGGTTGCTCTGTAGACCATGAGCTTAGTGCGGGGTTTGAGGTCCTGGTCTTCAAACACTCTCTTCCTCAGGTGACCGAAGGCTGCACTGGCACACTGAAGGCGGTGTTGGACGTCGTCATCGATGTCTGCCCTTGTTGACAGTAGGCTCCCGAGGTATGGGAAGCGGGCCACATTATCAAAATCCACGACAAGGCCTTGGACAATCGTGGGGTAGTACTGTGTGGCAGGGGCAGGTTGGTAGAGGGCCTTTGTCTTACAGATGTTAATGCAGGGCCCATGCTCTCGTACACTTCGGTGAAGGTGTTGACTGGTTTGGAGTTCGACCCCCGAGTGCGCGCAGACGCAAGCGTCGTCTGCATACTGTAGTTCAACGACAGAGGATGGGATGGCTTGGATATGGACTGGAGGCGGCGGAGGTTGAACAGTTTCCCGTTTGTTCTGTAAATTAGCTCCACTCCAGTGGAGTGGTGAGGGTGAGACGGAGCATTGCAGCAAGTAGTAAACAAGCAGTAAATGATACAAACAATGCTGAGGTACATGAGGTTCACAGAAAATACAAAATGAGTAGTTGTTCCAAATATATTTAATGGGTCAAATTACTATGAAAGAATAGAGCAAACTAAAAATGTAAAGACAATTCACAAAACTATATATAAAAAATGTGACAGTATGTCATTCAAATATTGTGAAATGTAAAAATACAAACACACATTCAAAGAGGCCACTTTTCAAAATTTAGCATTTTTTTGAGCAAAGTGCTTATGATTAGCTTGGGATTTTAAAATGTCTGCTTTGAGCTAAGTTTCTAAGTGAGTCGCTTGTTAATGTTGCAAATTTAACATGTAGAGCATTTCTCGACAATTTACACATCAAACACAATTTTTCAAAATGTGAAAAATGTCAGTCATTGTGATAAATGCATTGTTCAGTACGGCCGCTGACAGCTGTTATAAAACATTACACAGCAATTGACCTGTGTGCTGCTCATTGCTATGAGTGTTTGCAGCTTTTAATGAACATACTGGATTTTGCCCGAATGGCCCTTCTCATGCATAACTAACTTGTGTGATTTTGTGAATTTACTTTCATGTTTTTTTTCCTTAAAAGGTTGGTTAAAGTTACTGGAGGAAGTCTGCTTAATTTAACAATAAACAGGTTCCTTGCGAGGCATATTATCCAAATGACATGGTATGAGCAAAATGATGTCCAAGTAAAGGCACTGATGAAAGGCAAAATGATTTAGCACTTGTGTACTTCAGCTAATGCCCTGATCATAATCGCTCAACCATTGGTGGCCGTGCCTTCTGTTGCCTAGGCCCTAAGCTCTGGAATTCCCTGCCTAAACCTCTCTGCCTCTCTACCTCTCTTTCCTCCTTTAAGACGTTCCTTAAAACCTACCTTTTTGACCAAGCTTTTGGTCATCTGCCCTAATTTCTCCTTATGTGGCTTGGTGGCAAATTTTTTGTCATATAACACTTCTGTGAAGCACCTTGGGATGTTTTACTACGTTAAAGGCGCTATATAAATACAAGTTGTTGTTGTAGTAGACAAAGTGTTACAAGCTGATTCCACAGCAGAGAAGTGCTCAATTCAGCATGAGTAGCAGAAAACTGTGATCATCAATAAATTGCTGAAGTAATAAATAGACCACATTAAAGAGTTAACAGCCCAAATATTTGTTTTTTTTCACTTCAATAGTAAAAATCCTAAAATGCGTGGAAAGGTTTGCTTCTTTGGCTCATGCACTACCAATTAAAATGCAGAAAATCTTTGTAGTGTAGCAGAATGCTTATTCTATCTCACAGGAACTGTGTGGCTCAATGGCTTATTACATCAAGTATCACTTAGGCCAAGGTTTTGTGTGAAATGAGTTAAGGCAGTCTTAATCCAATTCCTAGCGGGCATATGCCTAGTGACAAGCTTCCCATAATTTGTCATGAATTGCCAAGCTCAATGAGACTTTAATTTTGGAAATGGAGAAGTTCACACTGTTGTAGTGCAGGATGCTTTTGTGAAGCTGGAGTTGAGGCTCGTCACTGCAGCGCACCAGAGGGGCCTTAACTGCATGCACCAAAAATAGGAGCCAGTTATATATATCTTTAAAAAGACTAACTTCAAAGAAATGAGGCAACAACATAAGCAAATTATTCAACAACACCTCAACAGATGCCAAGTCGAACACTTTTAAAGGTGTAAAGTTGAGCATGCTGGACAAATAGATACCAAAACCAGCAAGCTCAGACTAGACAGCATGAGCTAACTGAATTCATAACCAAGTCAATGTGAAGTAAAGGAAAAATTATCTTACAAAATCCTGCACGGAGAAAAGGGATGGACTGGGATGAATACAGGAGCATACAGAAACATGTTAAAAGGATGACCAGAAGTTAAAAGGATGACCAGAAGGGCAAAGTTCAACCTGTAAATAAGCATAGCTGTAAGTACAAAATATGACTAAGAAATTATTTATTTATTTCAACAGTAAGAGGGCAGTCAGAGCAGAGGTGATAAACATAAAGGATACTAACAGGCTCCAAATAGAGGATGAGCACAAGATAGTAAACATTCTGAATGATTACTTCCTCCAAATATTCACAATAGAAGACATGAGCAACATGACCTCCCCCAATAGAGATTACTTAGGCAGCATTACTGACTTTAATATATATGAGATGGAACTCTTAGACAGGCTAAAAGGGCTCAAAACCAATAAATCTTCTGGGCGTTATGGTATTTATCTGAGTGCTGAAAACGACTATGGAGGAGATCTGTGAGGTACATAAATCATTATGAGAGAGTCACTGGGCACTGGGGAAGTACCAGTAGATGGGAAACAAGCTAATGTGGTGTTCATATTGAAAAAGAATGACAAATCAGACATATGCAACTATGGACCCAATAGTGTCGCTTTGGTGTAGAATAACGGAATCGATTATCAGGAATAAAGTTGAGGATTACCTGAATAATAATTTAGTAAACAGCAGTACACATGGATTCAGAAGCAGAATATCATGTTTGACCAACTTCCACAACTTCTTTGAAGTGAAATCCCAAATGGACTATGGAAAGCCCTATGAAATGACATACCTTGACTACCAAAGCACATTTGGCAAAGCTCCATATGAAAGACTATTTGTTAAGCTCAGAGTTGTGGCGATTCAGGGCTAACCTTGTATACAGATAAGAAATTGCCTGAAAGTAGAAAAACAGGCACTTGCAGGAGTTATGGCAAAGTAGGGGAAGGAATACTGAGTGGGGTTCCCAGGGATCAGTGTTGGGACCACCACGTTTCTAATTTGCATCGACTTGGATTCAGAAACTCAATGCAAAGTCGTCAAATTTGCAGATCATACAATTTGGAGGAGGCAGCTCAGGAATTACTGAATGAGTTGGACAAAATAAATATGTGGGCAGAACAGTGACAGAGTAAATTTGACACAGACGAGTGGAAAGTACTCCACATAAGAAAGGTAAATGGACAACACGTATACTCCATGAATGGAGTTGAAATAGCTAAAGATGAAGTTGATAAAGACCGAGGAGTCTTAATACATTTTATGCTCAACATAGCCAACTAATGTAGAGCACCAATTGAATGTTGTACTTAAAAACCAGAACAATAGAATACAAGTCTGTGAAAGTCGTTATCAAACTGCATAGTGCACTGGTCAGACTGCACCTTGAGTAGTGTGTGCCGTTCTGGTCACCGAGACAGCGAGACGCAAGGAAAACATTCAACTATTGGATGTACAGGCTGATCCTGAGTGTTGCATTAATGCAGAAACTGGAGGGCTGATTTGACAAAATGTTGCTCCTGTGGCCCTTCGCCACCTAGTGCCCACATCAGGAAATCACACGTGCACTTCCTACATTTACACTCCAGTAAAGTCGTACCCGGCTAGAAATGGCTGTCAACAATATTATTGTATGAACCTTAATGCACTTGTATCAAATCCCTCTCCACTATTTTAGAATCATACAGCATAGAAGGAGGCCATTCGGCCCATCGTTAACTGAGGTATGAATCGCTTAACTGTTTCTTATTTGTTCTCAATTTGTGAGTGACGCTGCAAGGACACATTTATTGCCCAGCCCTATTTGCCCTAAGGAAGTGGTGGTGGGCCTTCTCCTTGAACTCCTGCAGTCCTTATAGTGATGGTGCTCCCCCAATGGTATAAGACAGGGAAGTCCAGGATAGTGACCATATATGTTCAAGACAGAATGGTGTGTGTTGGTGTTCCCACGACATTGTTGCTCTTGTCCTTCTTGCTGGTAGAGGTCACAGGGGAGGGAGGTGTTTGTGTTAATCATTCAATAACATTTTTGACACTAATTTCCAACTCATGTAAGGTCTGGCATGTTGCATTTAAGTAGACCTGCATATAAATGGATTTACTGCACATTACTGTGAAGCCATTGTTGGGCGAGTGGGGAAAACTCTGTGCATTACAACTTTTTAACAAAAGAGCTGAAAGAACTAAATCCTAGAAAATAATGGTTCATTGAGAAGCAGGTCATGGTCAACACTCTTATCAAGAAAGTACAAAACTTACAACAGCAGCTTAGGGCATGCCAAATTCCAGTGAACAGTATGTGGACTGTACTAGGCTGGCTGTAGTTCAAGGAAAAGAGACATTTACAAATTTCAGTATTTAAATTGTGCTTTTTCAATATGTTTCTACAAATAGACATAAATCACTAATGTATTTTCCTGTCACACCCACGAATGAAAAATGTATTTCTTTTCCTGCCTAGTTTTTGTTGAGTTCACCATGGCATGATAAGAGTGCTGCAGTTGGCTTCAAAGCCCTGGATTCTGGAGGGCAAAAATCAGCCAGGGTTTCAACTTCAATGATCCCTGTTGGGAGTGCGCCTGTGTGGACATTGAGCAAAAATTGCATTAGGTTTAGTTGTGCTGATCCTCTCATGGTGGAATAACATGCCAAACTCACAGTCTAGAAAATAGAACTACTGAATTCTTCAGGCCATTAATATTGCATTAATGTTTTCTCCTCTCTCATCTCTTCACTTGTCAAATTCTCTCTTCCTCTGTCTCCTTTTTCCTCTCTCTGTCTTGTCCTTTTCTTTTTAGCTCCCTTTCCTTTTTCCCTGCTTTTTTTTCTTTCTGTCTTCACAGCTTGCCTTCTGTCAGTGCAAGCGCTACTACCACTGTTTGCTTTTGTTTTCGTTCACTTTTGCAGTAGAATTATTAATTTGATCTTCCTGGCATTGAAAACAACACACCACCCTATATCTCACTGTCGAATTCTGTCCATATGTACCCTTCAAACAAGTTTGCTTCACAATATTAGGGTCAATATTTGCCGATCTCAGTATAGGTCCATGTGGAGGGTGGAGCCAAGTGTATGTAATTTATTCATAAAAATAAAAATATTAAATAAGACCCTGGTGTAATTTATAACTAAGCACTGTTTATTGATTGTAAATGCCTGCAGAGCTACCTTTGTCTTTTATGTAAATTAAAGTATCTGGTTAAATGCATTAAACTGTTGAAATGAGATGTAGTTCACCTGTGTGAATGGGAGGGAAGGAAAGCTCAGAGCGTCCCCATTTCATAATGGGAATGGGAATGCCATATTTAATGATGGGAAGACTCTTATGAAATTAAGCCAAAATCTGCAATGTACATTTGAATTATTGAGGTAATAAAATGCTGTCCATAGAGTGACAGATGGAGCACCAGACATCTTAGAAATGCTAATTTTCCTGCTGTTAGTGCTGGGGAATTATAAAGCAGAACTCTTGAAGTCATAGCATGCATGTGTGAATACAAAGATGAATCAGATTAATTAATATTCTGAGAATACAAAGCCATTTCCCCATGGAAGTAACAGAGTTGCCAATACCTGCATGTTATTCGCCATGTTTTTTTAATGCTCACAGTTCATGTAGAAAATTTAAACATGTGGCAAGCTCTGTTTTCATGTGAAGCACAAGCATTTAAAATCTTTCAGGAACTGTCAATGCTAGCGAAGGTGAATTATGCACATGTACTGCTTCCAGTTTAATCCCATTATGTCCACTTGAACACTGAAAGACACCCAGTAATACAATTTTGTATTTTGTCCCTTCAAACTTGGCTTGTGTCTGGAAAGAGAATTTTAAGCTATAGAGGTCGAGTGGGTGAAGTATTGGTGTTACAAATCTTTTGCTCATGGCGGGGTGCACCATCTTAGATTATGAATTAAGAGTATCACCCAAGCAGTGCTTTACACAACACTGAAGTACATTGGCTTGGATGTAATTGTTCCCCAAAATATATTAGTACCAACACCCTAACTAAACCTAGTGACAACACTAATAATGTAAAGTAAAACTCTCAATACAGAATAAATGATGAAAAAGAGTTGTTGAGAAAGACACCAGTAGTGTAGATATACCATGATGCTCCTGCAATTGAAATAGATTGTCCTCCCCACAATTTATGATCAGCATTATTTTTCCTTAAGGATGGAAGTAGCTATTTTTTGGTTTATCCTGTCTTCTTCATTAATGTGGTGTTACAGGATTGAGGGTTACCGGCAAACTGTTACATCACTCACAGTAACACACTAAAGGTGCATGCTTTGGACAGGTTTTATTAGAGTTTATGTCCTGCAGATAGTGTGATGGATTACTGTTTATCGTAAAATACTCCACGCAGCAGTACCTAGTTCCACCGAGTTTGATTTTACATTTGTTTTGGTCAATTGGGTCTCTTGCACACACAGAAACTCATCACCATGCTTTAACTGTCTCCAAACTAAACTACAGTACTGAGAATCGAAGTAAGTCGAGTTGCATCTGCCCAATGTGGAGTGCACGCTCTCTCCCCCACACAAACATATCTTACTTATCTAAGGCTGGAACAATTCAGTGCAGATAAGCAAGAAGGAACTGCCTGTAGGCAGCCTGTTGAAGTTTAACCAGCAAAAACATACAATGGTAAGTTTCCTGCTGTCTATCCAGCTAGAACAACCCCCGCTAGGGTTTTATTTGCTGGGTTCTCTGGAGTTGAATGTGAAGAATCTCAACTACATGACAGGTCTACCCCTCCAGGTTCCATTTATGAGCTGGTTATTCAATCGTCAATAATTCCCCAATATACTGTAGATCTGCCTGACTCAGTTATCAGATTTAGAAGCCTGCCAGAGAAGTTCACAAAAAGCAGTAGATGCTAGCTCAATTAATAATGTTAAATCTGATATCGATTTTTGCTAGCCAAGGGTATTAAGAGATATGGATGGAGTTAGGATACAGATCAGCCATGATCTCACTGAATGTCAGAACAGGCTTGAGGGGCTGAATGGCTTACTTCTGTTTCTATGATGAAGGAAAGTGAATAGAGGTACACCCAGCCCAGTAATAAAATATGTACAAGAAGCATTCTTGAGGTGGGGGGGGGGGAAAGGTTCCCATGTTGCTGTTATTTCATGTGGTTGGAGCCCTGGCCTCTGAAGACAAGACTTAAACCATTAAAGGGGGAGGGGAGAAATACCTGGGGCTGCAATCTCCTCCACTATCCTGCCCGTAATCAGGTGGGATAGTTTTAGAGAATCATAGAAAATTTGGATGGTGAGGCCTATGGCGCTTCACCGCCTGGCCTGCATTTTCCTCCCCCCCCACCCCCACCGCCATGACCCTTGCTGACCGCTCTTTCCCCGCCTGCTGCATATGGTGGTGGAGAAGGCACGGGTCAGGGCCCCCAGCAGTTTTCCTTACCGTCCGTCCGAATTTGCAGTAACAATCCTGAGGTTCCCCCACAAACAGAGGACCTTATAGCAGCCCCTTCCCTCCATTCTGGCCTCCACTTATCTTGCTTTGTAGGCCTGCTAAGGGCTATAAGACAGCCAATTTGCTGAACCTTGGAGCACTTCTGCCCGTTTAACTGCCCAGCCACATCATCTAGTGCTACAGCAATGGTTGGGCAATGGCCCATGTCACAGGGAGCCTGCCATGTAAACCAGATGAACTCCGACCCAGGAAACTGGGTTAGGGTTGAGGCGTGGGTGGAACTGCAACCCCGCCTGAACACCGCCACTGGGAGGAGAATCCGCCCCAATTCTCAACAAAATAACATTTAGTTGGGTGGAAATTTGATAAAGGCAATATTCGCTTTCCAATTTGCAAATCCTATTCACCCACCACACGCCTGCACTGCAGGATTCTATTTGCCTCGCGATCTTCACCCCAGATTCAAAGGCCTGCTGAAAACTCTTCTCTCCGAGCACGGCGTTTGTCAGCCTTTCTCTAAATTCTCTCCTGATTCTTGCTCAAATGCCCACTGCTCCCCTGCACAGCACTTTGGGTTGATTCATTAGGTGAAATACAAGTTGCTGATGTGCCCATATCCAACCAAGAGGTTCAGCCTCAGCATCGTTCCGGGCTTCCGCCCAGCCATACAGCTGCTGTTACAAACCCGACCTAATGCCATGACCCAACTCCCCACCTGCCTTGTCTTTGGCCTCTGGTCAGGATAGTTAAAATTAAAAAAAAGAGTAAAGGTGCAAAAATGTATGGTATGTTTTCCCAAATGCAAGTCATTAAAAGAGAATCAATTTGGAGTTGTTGGGATGGAGGCAGGTTTCTGACGCATTTGAACTTCATATTAACATTTCTTAAAAGACACTTAACCAACACCAGCTGCCAGCCTTGGAAATGTCACAAATAGCTATGTGAAGCTTAATGTGTTAAAAGTGCTCAACGGGAAAAGTTATCCATGTATCAAACAATCCCAGGTAAAATACAAATATATAAAAAGGCAACATCTATTCTATCCAGCGGAGGGCAAAGATTTTACCGGTGTGCACGCAGAGCTCACGTTTACTTCCATTACTTGTGTCTGTTTATTCTTTCTCCATGTAACAGATTACAGCTTCAGTATTTTTTCTGTGGCGGCAAAATATCCACGTGAAAATGAAATCATCTGAAGCCATGGTTAACACTAGATCATTAAGACAAAACTGTTACTCAAATATATAATGGCTGACCAGATTTGTTTTTGACATAAACTAAAGATGATACTAGACAAAGGTTTACAATTCTGAGAGGTCCCACTAAACATCCCTAGCATGAAAGTTACAATAGGATCTATTACATCATGTAAGACAAGCACAAGGATCAGTGCTGGGGCCTCAACTATTTACACTCTACATTAATGACTTGGATGAAGGGACCGAGTGTAATGTAGCCAAGTTTGCGGATGATACAAAGATGTGTGGGAAAGCAAGTTGTGCAAAGAACTCAAAGAATTTGCAAAGGGATATAGACAGGCTAGGTGAGTGGGCAAACATTTGGCAGATGGCGTATAATGTGGGAAAGTGCGAGGTTATCCACTTTGGCAGGAAAAAGAAAAAAGAAAACTATTATTTAAATGGAGATTACAAAATGCTACAGTTCAGAGGGACCTGGATGTCCTTGTGCATGAAACACAAAAAGTTAGCATGCAGGTACAGCAAATAATCAAAAAGGCAAATGGAATGTTGGTCTTTATTTCAAGGGGGTTGGAGTATAAAAGCAGGGAAGTCCTGCTACAACTGTACAAGGTATTGGTGAGGCCACACCTTGAGTACTGCGTACTTTCGGTCTCCTTATTTAAGGAAGGATATACTTGCATTGGAGGCAGTTCAGAGATGATTCACTAGGTTAATTCCAGAGATGAGGGGTTTGACTTATGAGGAAAGGTTGAGCAGGTTGGGCCTATACTCATTGGAATTTAGAAGAATGAGAGGTGATCTTATCGAAACATATAAGATACTGAGGGGGCTCAACAGGGTAGATGCAGAGAGGATGTTTCCCCTCATGGGGAAATCTAGAACTCGGGGGCACAGTCTCAGAATAAAGGGTCACCCTTTTAGAACTGAGATGAGGAGGAACTTCTTCGCTCAGAGGGTCATAAATTTGTGGAATTCTCTGCCCCAGAGAACTGTGGAGGCTGGGTCATTAAATACATTTAAAGTGGAGATAGACAAATTTTTGCAAGATAAGGGAGTGAAGGGTTATGGAGAGCGGGCTGGGAAGTGGCTTTGAGCCCGAGATCAGCCATGATCTTATTGAATGGTGGAGCAAGCTCGAGGGGCCAAGTGGCCTATTCCTGCTCCTATTTTTTATGTTCTTATGTTTGTCTTGCTGGATGTAATACATCCTACATAAAATTTGTTCTTTCTTGGATTAAGAGTCTGTGAAGTGCTTTGGGATCACCTCCCCTGATCCTTCTCTGTTGTGAGACTGCTTGTCCGATATCCAGTCTTTGATGAAACACAATTTTCTCCAGTTGAACATTGGGGAGACAGAAGCGTGTAGTTTAGCTTTGGTGCAATTTGGATGGTCTAATGCCAATCTTAATCCAAACATCGGACTTTCTTTTCCAATTAACTTTCTTCTCTACAGCCAAAGTTTACATCATCCTGATTGTACAGTGTTTATATTTGATCATCCAAACTACTTATCAACCCTAATGGATGAATCATGAGGACTGAGAGAGATGGAAGGCCAGCTATTTCTCTGTATTGATCCAGCTAAAAACAAAAATATTCATCATATGTAATAGTAGGAAGTAAGGAGAAGGTAAAATTTGGGTCGGAATTCCTGCCTGATCTGAACTTGTGTCATGTAATAGAATCAAGCAACAAGCTAGTCTTGGTATTTATTCAAGTGGAAACATATAGGCCTAGAAATTGAGTTGGCGCCGCGCCAGGGCTTTAGCGCCGGAAATTTAGCACCGGCGCTAAGTCCCCCTGCGCGTGCCAAAAATTCAGTAGCGCCGCGCCCAGACGGCTGCCGGCGCTACTGGAGGGTGTCAGCGCCTCGCAATGGGCGCTGACTGCCGCATTGCGGTGCTAATCCGCCGCTGCAGCACCCGATGCGGTGCGGCAGGCTGGGGAAGTGCAGGCCTCCTCCTTCCGTTAAGGAGGAGCTGCCTGCACCCGACCGCTGGCCGTTGATCTGTGGAGAAAAATGAGCCCGGCACCTCGGAGAAGTGCCGGGCTCGCGGCCCACACGCATCTGTGCCGCGGGGGGGGTGTTGGAGGAGTCCGGGGAGGGAGGTGCGGGCAGGCGGCCGCCGGGAAAGCGGCCGGCCGCCGCGCGACCTTAATGCGCTGGCACTAAGACCCATAGCGAACTTTTGAAAAATCGTTGGTTGCGGCTGCCACGGGCGAGGCGGCCGCAACTCAATTTCGGCGTTCGGGCGCGTTGCCACGGCAACCGGGACGCTGCGCACACCGATGACGTCATCGGTGCCGGCGCAGCGCAACCGGCTAACGCCGATGGCAGCGCCCAAGTGAATTTCTCAATCGGCTGTACTTGCGGCGCTAGGCCCTCTAGCGCCTCAAAATGGGCGCTAACCCCACTCAATTTCTAGGCCCTAGAATTAAAGCAAAGCAAAATTTTTACATTTCCACAGAGCTGAAGTTGGGAACTATGATTTTTTAGCAGCCTAGATTTGGCTCTGATTCTCTTACAGTCCTGGTAGACTGATTTATGCATCGGATCCACTAGGACTTGAACATCTGTCTTCTGCAGTATGATTTGCAAAGCATTAATGCTTACAATTGATTGTTCCAGTAAAACAAGCAATTGAAAGAGCGGGTCTGTTTAAAGAGGAGTTTGATTTTGTGAACCTTCAACTTCTGGCACATAAAGTGTACTTTGAAGGTCATTATTCTGTTTAAGAAGTTACAATAATTAAAATATTTTTATGCTTACCATTAGAAATGCTGCAGTCATAGGAGCTGTATTTAGCAAAGCACTGGCAGCCCCATGCTGTACACTGTCCATTCTCACTGCACAATTTAGGACATCGGAGAGCTGTAACAATCTCATCAACATGTGGACCATCTGTTCCATGCGCCCATTTAACCCTATTTTCCAAAAGCTTTCTTTCACATTCATTGTCAAGAAATGCCAGCATCCCTTCCTCCCAAGCAAGATCATCTTTAAGTTGCAAGTCTGAAATACACAGATCCACAGCCTCAATAAGCCTTCTTCCAAGAAGTTCTTGACACACTACACCAATTGTAGAGTTTCTTAGGGCTTGTTGGCATACCTCTAGGGCCTTGGCTGATGTCAGTCCACTTGGAGTTGGCCATGTTGGTTGCACACCAGGTCGATTCCCGGATAAATGGTCTTCTGGGAAAAAGTAAGTAAAGCTTTCCAGATCGGTTTGACTTAGGCTCTGGAATGTGAATATCGGTAGGTATTCGTAATAACCCTGCCTTTTTACCCTACTTAATGTAACCTTTGGTTCAACAAAATCAATTATGCCTGGCCATCTGGAATGTCCCACTGACTGATCAGTAAAAGTAAATGGTTTGCCTTTTGAGGTAATTTCTTTGGTGCCTTGTGTTTGAACATATTTCAGCAGATCTGCATGTCCTTCTGACTCTTCAGAAGACTGGGTTACATCACGCTTTTTGAACACTGACAGTTCAGGATTGCTTATGTATTCTGCAGTAATATCCAAAAAAGGAATCATTGAAGTAAAATCCACATTGTCGTAGGCATGGCAACTAGACGATAGATGAGAATGACCATACCCAGTGGTCAGCTTGTTAACTGAATGCAGAGACATTGTATATTCCTTCTGACAGTTGCAATAATTTCTTCTTTTCTCTCTCACAGAGGGTGGTGGAGTTTTGTCAAACAAACTTTCCCCTGGATGTATTCTAAAACAAGTGCACCAAGTAAGTTAGATAATAAACATTCTTTTTAAAAATACAAACATTTTCTTTGAGCATATGCATTCTATTATTACGATGATATGATTTGCCTTGTTGTTTTAGATTAAACTCTAAATTACTAAGAGTAGAAAGCTACTAAAGATGTTTTATGCCTGGTTGCATTATCAACAAGAAGTGTACATTAGCACATTAAGTTCTTGTCATCAAACACTTGATACTATGTATGATATTTTTATTAACAGCATAAAGGAAGACAAAGGGACACTGCAAGTATTAAAATCATCTCAGCAATTCATATCACACACCACAGGATGTTAAGCAAATGCACGATAGTAATGTAAAGCAACTACAAATAGTACAAGATTTATTTTAATCGACTCTTTATTCTTTATAAACAAATGTAAGTAGTTGCTATGTGTTCAGCAATACTACCTACTAACATCATCATACTGTTGGAACAGTCTGAATTGTGAGTTTGAATTGTGCAACTATTTGAATTGTAAATTCAATGTACTTAAATTATCGGCTAAACAGGTTTTTATAGTCCTTTTAGTATTTGTACATACGAATGGTAAACATTAATCATAAAACAAGTAGCAATATCCATCAATATACTTCATTGACTGATGGTTTTGTGCTGACTAAGTTATATTGGCCATGTTATAAGTAATTTATTTTTTCTAAACCACTACTCCTGACATATGTCACATACATATAAAAGGTTGGAGCTTAAAACATCTTTCAGTGTAAATTCATTTTTAAAATTTAGTTTTCTGCCAATTTCAAGTCAATTTGACAGTGATGCAGAGAGTAAGGCCTCTCTGAGACAGTGCGTCATTAAAAGTGGCCCAAATTTAGTCAAAATCCTAGAAAAAAAATGTAGGGGGCAAAATTTGGCCGCGTCTCCTTTGGGCACCCCACAGGAGGCGACGAAAGGGGGCAGGTGTTAGCAGGCGGCCCAAAAGAAATGGCCGCTCGGCACCTGCCCTTTAACGTGCTCCGCCACCGCCGCAAAAACGCCACCCTGACCCTGTTGGACATAGTGTCCAGCGGTAGGTCAGGGGGCGCAACTAAAGTTTGTGGCCGGGGCGCTGCGCACGGCGATGACATCATTGCCGGAGGAGTAGTGCTGCGGGGCGCTACGGCTACCGCCGCCACTAACCTCCTGCTGAATTTCGTGGGAGGCATTAGTGGCGCCGCGCCCAGGCACTAGGGGCTTTGCCGCCCCCCTTTAGTGCCCCCCCCAGGGTGCTAAAAGGAGGCACAAAGCAACCCAATTTTCCCCCCATAAACTCTTAAAATAAGGATTATTGGTTAAGCGAAGCTATTCAAAATGAAACACATTTCTGGAACATGTGGAATATAAAGCTGAATGTTCTTCTTTTCTGATGGTTTTAGGCAAAGTATTTCTAGCAGTGGCTAGATGAAGCCATACATCACCAGTCAATTCATCACACAAGTTGTATGATCCATTAATACAAAAGCAAAATATTGCGGATGCTGGAAATCTGAAATAAAAACAGAAAATGCTGGAAATACGCAGCAGGTCAGGCAGCATCCGCGGAGAGAGAAACAAAGTTATCGTTTCAGGTCGATGATTATTCTGATGAAAGGTCATCGACCTGAAACGTTAACTCTATTTCTCTCTCTCTACAGATACTGCCTGACCTGCTGAGTATTTCCAGCACTTTCTGTTTTTATTGTATGATTCATCACTTTGTACAGTTTAACATTTCACTTGACATTGCATCTATTTTTAAAACAATCAAAAATTGCATTTTCGGTCCAATGCATACCTCCATTCTTCGATGAAATTATTAGGGTCGTTATTCCAACGTGTAGCTCCCATTGGATTCCCATCAGCACCGTGGAAGTCATTATTACTGTTTCGGTCAAAGGTCCCACAAAGACCTCTAGTGTTGTTGAAATCAATGCTGGGCGCCCGTACTGTTATGCTCATTCCCCAATCGCTTACATCTGCACGGACAAATACCCCTGAAGGGAACATGATCTGTGGAAATGGATACCGGAAAAAGCCACAAGCTGTAACAAAACTGCTGTAAATATGTTGGGTTATTTATTTTAAGTTACAGTTCAAAAAAGCAAATTAAAGTAGAAAAGTTGGAATACACTACAGTGAAACAAGTGCTAACATATCTGCAGAGGTCACTTTTTGGTCAAGAGCATTGCAGAGTTTCTCGGTATTTTTCATATGCCAATACGCATGCTGCTTTCTTCCCCCCTTGCCTCTAAGCAGTCTCATCAAAAGAGTGATGAAACATTAAAATGGCACAGCTAATCCTGGTTGGAACAGACTGGTACTTTCTGATGTGTATGTTGCGGACAGCAAGAGCATTCAATATATTGCTATCAGTTAGGTATCTTAGCACCTGAAAAATACAACAAGAATGGCTGATACATTTACAGGATATATCAGGCTAAAATGGTTGTAAAAATAGTTTTACAGTTAATCACATTACTACATTTCTACCTTTTTTCAATAAACTAATATTCCTTAATTCCGCAGGTACCAGGGAATACTGTACTACACTTTGGTAGATGATAGAAAGATTTGGTCAAATTAAAATTTCACTAAATTTGAAGTGACATCCCTGAAGTAAGTATTTGTTAGTTTTAAGATGTGCTGTATAAGGATTTCTGACAACTTTTGGTACAAGGCACAGGTTTTATACCTCCACACTTGAGAACTATTACAACACTGTGCTTTATAAACTGCTTTGTATATAGTTTCCAAAGATTACCTTACTAAGGTCAAATGTATTTATATTTTTACATAGTGAACATCCCTAGAAAACTTGGACAGCAACAATTTAGTTGATTGTGTCAATGCAAACGTCTTTGCTTTGCAGCAATGCTGCAGTTATGGTGTAAATGCAGCCTGAATCTGGAGTCACTGTCAGTGTGAAGGGGGTAGCCCCACTTGACTTTGCTTTGGAGTCAGTTTGGATCTTCGCAACCCAATTTACACTTTACAAGTCTATTTTTGGTGTGAAGGCTAAACTTGCAGTGTGAATGAGCTGTCACATTGCAATCAACACCTTATATGTCTTTCTATTCACTCTATGAACATTCCTTATCTACACTGTAGTTGCTCATTATATCAGTGTGAGCTGTAGCTCAGTGGGTAGCACTCTCTAGGTGGGAGGGGCTAGGAGTGAGCCAGGTGTTACTGGTTGCCTGATTGCAGCTGGGAGTTGGAGGGAGTTTTGTAAAAAGTTGGTGGTGGGTTTTGGGGTTTTGTTTTCAGGTTTTAGGGCCTTTTTTGGCCCACAAAAACAGCCAGATGGCTGCTGAGGGGTCCGGAGTGCCGGGCCCCTCAGAGGACAATGTTCCCAAGAGGAATTTAATTAGGGAAGAAACTGTGGTGGGAAAGGAAAAAAAAAAGGCCCAAAGATTTGGGCCGGGACCTCAGGAGGTTTGGTAAAGAAAACACGGTGGTGATGCAGTGTGAAGATAAGAAGATTCGAGCTTGGGATATTATCCAGGTGGTTCATGAGGACTGTGGCGAGGGAAGCTGCTTTGCCTGCCGACCTAAGCCAAATGTGGGATTCGAGGTGACGGTCAGTGGCCGTGAGGAGGTGGAAAGACTGTTACTCAGTCTGAAAGTTGGTGAGAAATTCTTGGAGGTGACTCTGCTATATTCAGAGGAGGTGGTGGTTTCATTTTTAAACCTGCCAGTTTACATTGAGGACGAAGTGCTAAGCAAGAAGTTGGAGTCGTGGGACATAAAAATCTGTTCTGCAATAAAGAGGTATTATCCAGGAACACGGGTAGCAGACGGAACCCGGTATGTAAAGGTGCGGTTCCCTGAGGGGGTGAGGTCATTGCTGTACAGTATGAAGTTCGAGACACTGGAAGGAGTGCAGTACTTTCGTGTGCTGCATGATAACCAAGTAAAGGTGTGCTATTATTGTCTTGGACATGACCATCTCGTAAGAAACTGTCCAGACCTGTAGTGTTACAATTGCGGTGAGTCGGGACACATTGCTCGGAGCTGCAAGGCGGAGAGCTGTGGGGTGTGTCATAAAGGCCCCACCCACTGTGAGTGTGTGGCAGAAGGGAGCGATATGAGTGATGAGGAGATGGGAGAAGGAGCAGGAGATGAGTGTGGAACGGCCAGAGGAGCGGTGCAGTTGGAGGACACAGCCGGTAAAATGAAGGAAAAAGGAGCACAGGAAGAGGCAGAGGATGGCGGAGTGGAGAACGGGATGGAGATGGCGGAAAACACGCCGAGTGCTGTGGAGGGGAACAAAGACAGCAGTGGGCAGCGAGGGTCGAGTGCAGACTCGAGCCTTAGTGCAGTTCAGCTCCCCCTGGGGAGTCTGGTGTCTGCGGGGGGAGAGGAGGCGGGAGCGGGGTGTGTAGTGGATGTGGGTGCTCCAGGGAGAGGGGGAGAGTTGGATATCTTGGTGAGGGGGAGGGGGCAGAACGGGGAGAGGGTGCAAGAGGCAGGAGCCTTAAAGGGACAGCAGGATGGGATCGGCAAGATAGAGACGTCAGAAGGGAACAATTTAGGTGTGCCATTGTCCCATGGAGTGAGGGAACAAGGTGCAAGGGTCAGAGGTGGAGATGTGGTCGAAGGTAGCGGCACAGTGGGAGAAACTGCGATAGCAGGAAGACTCTCTATGGGAGATGAAGTATCTGACGGGGAGCAGGATTATGTATCTGACGGGGAGCAGGCACAGGGGGTTGCAGAAGAGCTTGAGTGTGAGGAATTAGAGGGGGACAGAGACATGGAAGTCGGGGGTGGGGTGGCATCATGTGGAAAGGGAAAGGTTAGTGAGGGGCAGAAGGAGGGAGAAAGGGCAGCTCCTGGGCCCAAACTTAATGCAAGGAAGAGGCTGAAACAGCAGGGAGCGGTCAAACAGGAGGTGAAAAAGAGCCGGAGGCTGCAGGAAAAAGCAACAGCTGCCCGAAAAGTTGAGAAGGAGCATGAGAGGAGGGAACAGCCAGAGATTAAAGGATGGGGAGATTATCGGGCATACTTCCCTTCTTTGGAGCCATGATTACATTGGTCTCGATTAATGTGAACGGACTGAGGAGTGAGAGGAAATTGCAGCATTTGTTGCAGGGTTTTAAAGGTTCGGACTTGTTGTGTCTGCAAGAAACCTTTTGGGATGAGGAGATCCTAGAAAGAGTTCAGAAGGTTTGGAAGGGAGAGGTGTTTGCAAGTTGTGCAAACAATAACCGTAGAGGGGTGGCTGTTTTGGTGAGTCCGTCCATAGAAGAGAACGTTGCCTTGGTGGACAAGGACACTGAGGGGAGATTTTTACGGCTAAGGGTAAAAATGGAGGGATTTAATTGCGATCTCTTTAATATCTATGCACCGAACGACCATTGCAAGCGTCGCGAGTTTTTTCGGGGGTTATTCACTGAAGCGGCAGAGGTAGAAAATCCTTGTATAGTGGGAGATTTTAATGTATTTTTATCTCAGATGACATTTCAGCCCAGATGACCTTTAAGGATGATAACTCCAGAGGGATGATTGTAAAAATGATGGCAAATTTAAATTTGAGAGACTTATGGAGGGACCGGAACCCCATAAAAAGGGAGTTCTCCAGAGCAGCTTGGGTGGGTGATGTTTTAAAACAGAGCCGAATAGATTTTGTGTTAATGCAGGAAGGGTTAATTTCTGAAGTGTTGGAGATTTATTATAAAGAAGTATTTTTTAGTGATCACTCGGCTTTGGTTCTTAGAATTAGGAACAGCAGAGTTAAGATCGGTTCAGGGGTGTGGATTTTAAACAATCAATACCTAAAAGAAATTGCTTATAAAGAATGGATTATAAATATAATAAAGAATGCTCGGAAGGAACCTTTGTTCTTGAAAGAAAGAAGAGTTTGGTGGGACAATTTCAAATATGAGGTAAAAGTTTTTTCGGTACGTTATGGGAAAAAGAGGGGGGCAGCTAACCGGCGTCGAGAAGAGAATATAAACAAAAGGTTTACAGATGTCTGTAAAGCAGTTGACGGAGGGGATAAGGTAGCTGAGACTAAGTTCCGGGTGCTAAAGGAAGAGTGGGAATTATTGCAAGCTGAAAAATGCAAGGGGGCCATTCTCCGTGCAAAGGCTAGAGATGCATTGGAGGGCGAAAGATGCACTAGATATTTTCTAGAGCAAGAGAAGCTGCGACAGAGATTATCGTTAATTGAAGAGTTGAAGGTTGGGGAGAAGATCGTTCATGAAAGTGGGGAGATTTTAGAGGCGGCTAGCAGCTTTTATCAAGAGTTATATACAAAAGAAGACATTTCCAATTTGGCGATGGAGAAGGTTACTGCTTTTATTGAAGAGGGTTTAAAGGAGGATGAGAGAAGCATGTGTGACAAAGAAATAGGATTAGCGGAAATAAAAGTAGCAATAAGTGGAATGAAGGGGGGGAAAAGCCCAGGATCTGATGGACTAAGTGCAGAATTTTATAAAGAATTTTTCGAGATTTTAAGTCTATTGCTCTTAGAAGTTTTTAAGGAAATTAAAATTGAGGGAAGCCTGGCCCCATCTATGAGGAGAGGTATCATAAGCTTAGCTTATAAAAATAAAGGGGATAGACGGGATCTGAAGAATTGGAGGCCCATCACATTATTAAATGTGGATTATAAGATCTTGGCGAGGGTTATGGCAAATCGTTTGAAGGAGGTGTTACCGCAGATAGTTTGGCCCTCTCAGTCCTATGGAGTCATAGACCGGGACATCGCAGACTCTGTGGTCTCAATCCGAGATGCGATAGAGCTCATGGAAGAGAGTGGGAGGGAGGCTTATGTATTAAAAATAGATCAAGAGAAAGCCTTTGATAGGGTCTCTCATGAGTTTTTATTGAAGGTTTTGGAAGCATTTGGTTTCAAGGAAAATTTCATTCAGTGGATAAGGATTTTTTATTCAAACATATTTAGCTGCGTTAAATGTAATGTTTTTTTATCCAAGTATTTTCCGATACAGAGATCAGTGAGACAGGGTTGTCCCCTGTCCCCATTGTTGTACACATTGGTAGCAGAACCATTAGGTTACATGATGCGAAAGAAACAAGGTGTAGTTGGGATTGTGGTCCCCAGTTCTGGGCTGGTGTCGGTGATACACCAATATGCAGATGACACAAGCTTAACATTGAGAAATGGGGAGTCAGTGAGGAAAGCTATGGATGTAGTGGAGGAATATTGTAGAGCTTCAGGAGCCAGAGTGAATTATAGTAAGTCCTAATGCCTGGTTGCAGGGAGGGGTAGGGGGGAAATGGTTGGGGGAATGTCCCTTTAAGGTGGTGGAGGTTTTGGAAGTTCTGGGGGTGCATATGGGGTGCAAGAAAGACAGGGATGAAGTGGATTGATTAAATTGGGAACCGAAGGTTATGAAAATTAAAAAGATTTTGGGAAGATGGGAAAAAAGGTGGTTGAAAGTGCAAGGAAGAGCGACAGTGGTGTCTGCTCTCCTGTTATCTAAGCTATGGTACTTATTGACGGTGGAGGATATTCCTGAGTGGGCGGAAAAGTCCATCTGAGAGGCTTGTGTGAGGTTTTTATGGGAAGGGTAACCAGCCTTGGTGGCTTACAATACCATCATTGGATGGAGAAATCAGGGAGGACTCAATTTCCCAGATATTGATTTGACGAAAAAATCCTTTAGAATCAAATGGGTGAAGAGATTTCTTCAGAAGTCAAATACAAGTTTTTGGAAGAGTTGTTTTGAGCATTTTTTAAAACGAAGTGGGATAGGAGGGCAGGGGATATTGTATATGGAATACAATAATATGTTTTTGAAATCGATTAAACTTCTCCCTAGGTTTTATAAGGGGGTTGTAGAGACTTGGGCCCAATTTTTTAAAAGTGTGCTGTTTATGCCCAAGGGGGCTGAGGAATTTTTAGAACAGCCCTTATTTTTGAACAGGTGGGTTAACATCGAAGGAGAGGTTTTATTTAATCAAGCTTTTATAAAAGCTGGGATTATATCTGTGAAAGATGTATTATACGAGGTAATTCCAGGTTGGTTGCCGGAAGCGATAGTGAGGGACACGGTATGGGAGGAGGATCAGGAGGTAGAGGAAAAAGCAATAGGAATCATGAATGAGAAGATTGTGAGGGCATTGCCACAGGATTGAATGGAAGAAATAAATGCGGAAATCTCCAAAGGAAGTAAAATGCGTCCTGCTTTTCCAAGCTTTGTACTGGAGAAAGGGGGAGAGTTGGTCCAATTTGACAACTGTAATACTCGAGATTTCTATGAGGTATTTAGAGAATGGAGATTCAAGACACCTGCTGGTCAGGAGCTTTGGCAGAGTATATACCCACAGCTGGACTTCAACAGGATTTGGAAGGGAGTGTGAGCGAATTTTAAATGTCCAGAATGGATTGAACTGGATTTCAAATTGGCTCATAACCGGATTTTTACCATGACGGTCTTGTGCAAGATTGGACGAGTGGAGGCGGCAACTTGCCCAATGTGTGGGACACGGGATGAGACTCTGTCCCATTTACTGGTGTTATGTCCGCAGTTAAATGACTTTAAGTACTATGTTCGACAGTTGTGTGAAGCTTTTTTGCTGGGTGGGGACCGAAGAGCGAAAATGGGAATCCCGTGGGACTCAATTTTGAGATGGGGATTGCAGGAGGGTCTGCCCGAGTCTAGCGGAGCGGCAATTAATTTAATGTTCAGTTTGGCTAGATTCGTGATTGTGCAAAGAAGGAATGCTCTGTTTTTTAAGGGGAGGAGAATCAATCTAAAAGAGTATTTTAAATATAAGCTAAAAGATCATTATAAGGCTCTGTGGATGTTTTATTCAGAAAGGAATTTAAGGACAGTATTTTACAACCAATTTTTAAAGTACAATCGATTAATATATGTTACAGGTGACAAATTAAACTTCAGGTTTTGATGTTAAAATGTGGTGGCGGAATGGCTGTGCAGAGTGGCGGAATTGATTTATATCATACAATGAAATGATCACGATGTTGTAAATGTTCTTAATGTTCAATAAAGTATATTAATAAAAAAAAGTGGGTAGCATGCTTGCCTCGGAGTCAGAAGGTTGTGGGTTCAAGTCCCACTCCAGGGACTTGAGCACATAAATCTAGGCTGACACTCCAGTGGAGTGCTGCACTGTCGGAGGTGCTGTCTTTCAGATTAGAAGTTAAACCGAAGCCTTGTCTGCTCTCTCAGGTCCCATGGCACTATTTCAAAGAAGAGCAGGTCATTATCACATTGCTGTTTGTGGGAGCTTGCTGTGCACAAATTGGCTGCCGCATTTCCCACATTACAACAGTGACTACACGCCAAAAGTACTTCATTGGCGTTTTGAGACGTCCGGTGGTCATGAAAGGCGCTATATAAATGCAAGTCTTCCTTTCTTTAAATTAAAATGTGATGCAATTTCATCTTTTACATCATTTAACTAGTAAAGACCTCTGCAGATTTCCACTCAGTTTAATGTTGATGGACATAGAGAACAAGAATCCTGATTTTAACTTCTTCATTACATAGGATGTCAACAAATCACTTTTATTTGATCAAATTCATCTATGATAATGTCTTGTTATAGTTAAGTCTATTGCATTAAATTATTTTGGAAATTTCAGTAGCGTTATAAAACCTAATAAAGGAGGTCATTTCTATAATCCAATTGGCAATGGTTTACCTTACAGCCTAAGAGCTACAGTTTCTACTTATTTTACTATACGCTAGAACTTATTTCAAAAACAGACGAGAACAGGACAAAACGAGTCAGAGATAAGAAATAATACCAATATACACCACCAAATCCTTAACAGCTGTCAACAGTGGTTCAAAGTGTGATGACTTTTAGTCACTGTATGGCAGTATACAATGCTGATAAACATTAAGATATTTTTTCAATCAATCTGTGAAGACTTTATCTGCTTTGTGATGTCAGTTAGAAGCATAAGTAATGAAAATTCTATCATACAATAGTTTTTTTTAAACCAAAGATCATATGATTATTGTTTCAGTCAATGACTGTAATATAACTATTATTACTGTACTATGGAATTTTATCTTTTGTCGTATCAGGCACATATTTGAATGGAAAATATATTGCTGATTAAAAGTTATGAGCTAAACTGTATATCTAATCAAAAACATTAAGATGGACAACTGAACAATAATTTCAAAAAATACGCACAGTGATTTTCTTTCCCTGGTGTGCATCCATTATTTTGACATGATGTGGTTCTGATCCACTGCTTTTGACTGACAGATGAGGCCTGGTCTCCTGAAAATGGCCATTGCACATGTCAAATGCAATGATGTCATCACCCTCCCTGGCAACCACGCCACAGTTACAGGACACAGCATAGTGGCGACTGCCACAGTCCCACTGACGTACATGAACTTCAAATTCTCGCAAGAGGCTTTTGTAGAGCACAAAAGTCCCAGTTTTATGGTTGTCATAACGTCTGCAATAAAATGACACAAATTTGTTAGTTCACTGGATCCCTGCTAGAATGAATAAAATTTAACAGAAGAAAAATATGGCGTAATTCCTAACAGGTTCATACTGGCACAATTCTGGGATTATCGAAAGAGGACAGCTCCGAGTTATATTGCCCACTAGCAAAACTCTGCACTTTCTACATAAAAAGGAGTGGAAAAGCAGAAATATTTATGAGTTCAAATCTTCAAAAGTGGGAAGAAAACTTGCTGAAGCTGGAAATAAACATATGGGATGATAGATTTTATAAACAGGTGTATAGAGTACAAAACCTAAGTGATTATGCTAAACCTAAACAAATCATTGGTTAGGCTGCAGCGAGAATATGTGTCCAGTTTTGTGCAACCTACTTTAAAGAAGAAGTCAAGGCCATGGAGAAGAGACAGAAGATTTTACTATAGATGAGAGATTTTAGCTGTGAAGAGAAACTGGAGAAATTGGGGCTTTTTTAATTAGAACAAAGAAGGTTAAGAGGAGAACTAATGGAGGTGTGAAAAATTATGAGCGATTTTGATAAAATGAATCAGGAAAAACTATTTCCACTGGTTGGTCAGTTGATAACTAAGGTTAAGATCATCACAAAAGAATGAGGGAAGAAGTTAGGTGACTGTTTTTGTGCAGCAGGGAATGATCATTGGGAAGACCATTCTAGCTGCTTAGTCTACTGGAACACGTGTGGGGTGGTGGGGGGGGGTGCATGCACTAAGACTGACAGCACTTTGGTTAAATTTAGTGTAGGTCTCAGTAACAAAAATTGAAAACTCCAAAAATCTAAGTTACAGTGATATTAAGCGACTTTGGGCTGTGCCACGCTTAAATTGTCAGACATAAATGTACGCCAGCCCACTACTCGCATTAATTCAGGAAACTCGAGTGTGCTGGTCTTTTGCATGGGGGACAGAGCGGCAGAGGCCTCAGCGGATGTATTTTTAAAACAGCCCAAATAATGGAGAGAATTAGCACAGACCAGTTTGTGGCATTAAACTGGCGCACATCAGAGGTGGCGGCACAGTGGTATACAGTCAGGAAGGAGTGGCCCTGGGAGAGCTCAACATTGACTCCGGACCCCATGAAGTCTCATGGCTTCAGGTCAAGCATGGGTAAGGAAACCTCAGGCTGATTACCACCTACCGCCCTCCCTCAGATGATGAATCAGTACTCCTCCACATTGAACACCACTTGGAAGAAGCACTGAGAGTAGCAAGGGCACCGAATGTACTCTGGGTGGGGGACATCAATGTCCATCACCAAGAGTGGCTCGGTAGTACCACTACAAACCAAACTGGCCGAGTCCTGAAGGACATAGCTGCCAGACTAGGACTGCGGCAGGTGGCGAGAACCAACACGAGGGAAAAGACCTCCTTGGCCTCGTCCTCACCAATCTACCTGTCGCAGATGCTTCTGTCCATGACAGCATTGGGTAGCAGTGACCACCGCAAAGTCCTTGTGGAGACAAAATCTCGTCTTCTCACTGAGGACACCCTCCATCGTGTTGTGTGGCACGACCACTGTGCTAAATGGGATAGATTCAGAACAGATCTAGCAGCTCAAAACTGGGTATCCATGAGGTGCTGTGGGCCATCAGCAGCAGCAGAAATGTACTCCACCACAATCTGTAACCTCATGGCCTGGCATATCCCTCACTCTACCATTATCATCAAGCCAGGGAACCAACACTGGTTCAATAAGGAGTGTAGAAGAGCATGCCAGGAGCAACACCAGGTGTATCTAAAAATGAGATGCCAACCTGGGGAAGCTGCAAGACAGGACTACATGCATGCTAAATAGCGGAAGCAGCATGCTATAGACAGGGCTAAGTGATTCCACAATCAACGGATCAGATCAAACCTTTGCAGTCCTGCCACATCCAGTCGTGAATAATGGTGGACAATTAAACAACTAACGGGAGGAGAAGCCTCCATGAATATTCCCATTATCAATGATGATGAGCCTAGCACGCGAGTGCAAAAGACATATTGGCCTCCTCCTGAGTTCCCCGCCATCACAGAAGCCAGTCTTCAGCCAATTCGTTTCACTCATGTGATATCAAGAAATGGCTGAAGTGCACTGGATACAACAAAACCTATGGGCCCCGACAACATCCCGGCTGTCGTGCTGAAGACTTGTGTTCCAGAACTGGCCGCACCTCTAGCCAAGCTGTTCCAGTACAATTACAACACTGGCATCTACCCAACAATGTGGAAAACTGCCCAGGTATGTCCTGTATACAAAAAGCAGGACAAATCCAACCCAGCCAATTACCGCCCCATCAATCTACTCTGTATCATCAGCAAAGTAATGGAAGGTGTCATCGACAGTGTTATCAAATGGCACTTACTCACTAATAACCTGTTCACCGATTCTCAGTTGGAGGTTCCGCCAGGACCACTCAGCTCCAGACCTCACTACAGCCTTGGTCCAAACATGGACAAAAGAGCTGAATTATAGAGGTGAGGTGAGTGACTGCCCTTGACATCAAGGCAGCATTTGACTGAGTGTGACATCAAGGAGCCCTAGTAAAACTGAAGTCAATGGGAATCAGGGGGAAAACTCTCCACTGGCTGGAGTCATACCTGGCACGTAGAAAGATGGTTGTATTTGTTGGAGGTCAATCATCTCAGCCCCAGGACATCGCTGCAGGAGTTCCTCAGGGAAGTGTCCGAGGCCCAACCATCTTCAGCTGCTTCATCAATGACCTTCCCTCCATCATAAGGTCAGAAGTGGGGATGTTTGCTGATGACTGCACAGTGTTCAGTTCCAATTGCAACTCCTCAGATAATGAAGCAGTCCATGCCCGAATGCAGCAAGACCTGGATGACATTCAGGCTTAGGCTGATAAGTGGCAAGTAACATTCATGCCAGGCAATGACTATCTCCAACAAATGAGAGTCCAACCACCGCCCCATGATATTCAACGGCATTACCATCGCCGAATCCCCCACCATCAATATCCTGGGGTATCACCATTGACCAGAAACTTAACTGGCCAGCCACATAATACTATGGCTACAAGAGCAGGTCAGGGGCTGGGTATTCTGCAGCGAGTGTCTCATCTCCTGACTCCCCAAAGCCTTTCCACCATCTACAAGGCACAAGTAAGGAGTGTGATGGAATACTCTCCAATTGTCTGGATGAGTGTAGCTCCAACAACACTCAAGAAGCCCGACACCATCCAGGAAAAAGCAGCCCACCTGATTGGCACCCCATCCACCACCTTAAAAACTTTCACTCCCCGCACCACCGGCGTACCGTGGCTGCAGTGTGTACCATCTACAAGATGCACTGCAGCAACTCGCCAAGGCTTATGCAACAGCACCTCCCAAACCCGCGACCTCTTCTACCTAGAAGGACAAGGGCAACAGGCACATAGGAACACCACCACCTCCAAGTTCCCCAAGTTACACACCATCCTGACTTGGAAAGATATCGCCATTCCTTCATCGTCGCTGGGTCAAAATCCTGGAACTCCCTCCCTAACAGCACTGTGGGAGTACCTTCACCACACGGACTGCAGCGGTTCAAGAAGGCGGCTCACCACCACCTTCAAGGGCAATTAGGGATGGGCAATAAATGCTGGGCTTGCCAGTGTCGCCCACATCCCAGGAACGAATAAAAAGTTATGCGTAAATTTCGTCTGGAAAAAAAAACTAGCGCAACGCTGCTCTTACACTGTAGTTACGCCGAAAAGATCCAGGAAGTTCCGGGCCAGTGAGTTGGAATTTGTTGGAAATTATAAACGACGTATGGCATTACTATGGCACAGATTTCTGAGGAAATTGTGGGATAGGTGACTCAAGCCATTATTTGCGTCATGCCAGAATTTCCAGGGGCTCTCTGTGCAACCCACCATGACCCTCGCCAAAACAGTGAGTATGCCATTATCATAGTTCTGCCATGTCTCTCCCCTCCCCTCCCCCCCACCAACTCCCGTAAAATCATTGGCGATGTCCAATTTGCTTCATGAACGCTGCTTGGATCGCCTCTGCCACTTAGACTGAACCAGAACAATGCTTGTATCCTGTGATTTGTGTTGAAGGAAAAGGAATAGAAAGGGCAAAAGGCACTGGCTTAATAAGTGTTAAACTAACTTAACAGCAATTATGGCCTAGAAATTGAGTGGGCTTAGCGCCCATTTTGCGGCGCTAGAGGGCATTGCGCTGGACTTACAGCCGGTTTTGAAATTGACTAGGGCCCAACATCGGCGTTACACCGGTAGCGCTGCGCCGGCACCGATGACATCATCGGTGTGCGCAGCGTCCCGGTTGCCGTGGTGACGGGCCCCAGCGCCGAAATTCAGTTGCGGCCGCCTCGCCTGTGGCAGCCGCAACTAAGACTCTGGCAACAGAGTCTTGCACGACTTTGCGCCGGCGCATAAAGGTGGAGCGGTGGCCGGCCGCTTTCCCGCCGGCCGCCTGCCCGCACCTCCCTTCCCGGACTACCCCCCCCCCCCCCCCCCGCAGAACAGATGCTTCTCGGCTGCGAGCCCGGCACTTCCCCGAGGTGCCGGGCTCATTTTTGTGAAGATTTTACCGGCCAGCGGGCGGGTGCAGGCAGCTCCTCCTTAACTGAAGGAGGAGGCCTGCACTTCCCGAGCCTGCCGCACCGCATCGGGCGCCGCAGCGCCGGAGTAGCGCCGCAATGCGGCGCGTAGCGCCAGTTTTCAGGCGCAAACAGCCTTCAGTAGCGCCGGCAGCCGTTTGGGCGCGGCGCTACTGAATTTTTGGCGCGCACAGCGCGACTTAGCACCGGCGCTAAATTTCCAGCGTTAAGCCCCGGCGCAGCGCAACCTCAATTTCTAGGCCTATATACTTATATTTAAATAGTGAGTAGAATAAGCACAACAAACACAAATTGAGACGTGTATGTGTAGAAAGCAGAGCCGGGCGAACACCCTGTAGTTGAAGATGCTGGCTGACACAAAGCAAAATATCTATCCTTTGCAAATATCAAGGCCTTGGACAATTACTTTTTAAAAGACAATTATAATTGTTTGAGGTTAATGGCTCATTCACTCTCTCTAGGAACACAGGATTTCAAATGAGTTGGTAGTAGGTCTCCAGGTATCTCCTGACTGCTCGCTGGTCACTTTTTCTGATCGGACTCGTGCAGTTGACGGCAGATCCTCCCTCATCCAGCTCATTTTAACAACTTATGCTTTCACGTTTAACTTTGGATAAACACCCAAATAATTCATATAATACAATCTCTTAGCTGGAGATTGCCACATCTACCTAGATTTTTAGCCGTTAGTGTTAATGGATAAATACAATGGTCACTGGCTGCGCCATTTTCCAATCGCCAATCCTTGCTATGGCCTATTCTATTGAGTTCTCCACCAAAGCTTGCAGGGAACATAAAAACTGACTGTAAAAGCTTTTATAGATATGTGAAGAGAAAAAGATTGGTGAAGTCAAGCGTAGGTCCCTTGCAGTCAGAATCAGGGGAATTTATAATGGGGAACAAAGAAATGGCTGACCAATTAAATACATACTTTGGTTCTGTCTTCAAAAGGTTGACACAAATAACCTTCCAGAGATGCCGGGGAACATAGGGTCTAATGAGAGGGAGGAATTGAATGAAATCAGTATTTGTAGGAAAATGGTGTTAGGGAAATTGACGGCATTGAAGGCCGATAAATCCCCAGGGCCTGATAATCTACATCCTAGGGTACTTAAGGAAGTGGCCCTAGAAATAGTAGATGCATTGCTGGTCATCTTCCAAAGTTCTATAGACTCTGAAATAGTTCCCATGGATTGGAGGGTAGCTAATGTAACCCCACTATTTAAAAAAGGTGGTAGACAGAAAACGAGGAATTAAAGACCGGTAAGCCTGACATTGGTAGTGGGGAAAATGCTAGAGTCCATTATAAAAGATGTAATAGCAGTGCACTTGAAAAACAGTGACAGGATTGAACAAAGTCAACATGGATTTACAAAAGGTAAATCATGCTTGACTAATCTACTGGAATTTTTTGAGGATGTAACTGGTAGAATAGATAAGGGAGAACCAGTGGATGTGGTGTATTTGGACTTTCAGAAGGCTTTCGATAAGGTCCCGCATAAGAGATTAGCATGTAAGTTTAAGGCACATGGGATTGGGGGCAAGGTACTGATTTGGATAGAGAACTGGTTGGCAGACAGGAAGCAAAGAGTTGGAATAAACGGGTCTTTTTCCGAGTGGCAGGCAGTGACTAGTGGGGTACCGCAGAGATCGGTGCTAGGACCCCAGCTATTCACAATATATATTAATGATCTACACGAGGGAACTAGATGTAATATCTCCAAGTTTGCAGATGACACAAAGCTGGGTGGGCATGTGTGCTGTGAGGAGGATGCCGAGAAACTCCAGTATGATTTGGACAGGTTGGGTGATTGGGCAGATGCATGGCAGATGCAGTATAATGTGAATAAATGCAAGGTTATCCACTTTGGTGGCAAAAACAGGAAGGCAGATTATTATCTGAATGGCAATAGATTGGGAGAAGGGGAAGTGCAACGAGACCTGGGTGTCCTTGTGCACCATTCGCTGAAGGTAAGCATGCAGGTGCAGCAGGCGGTTAAGAAGGCAAATGGTATGTTGGCCTTCGTAGCGAGAGGGTTTGAGTACAGGAACAAGTATGCCTTGCTGCAGTTGTACAGGGTCTTGGTGAGACCACACCTTGAGTAGTGTGTGCAGTTTTGGTCGCCTTATCTGAGGAAGGATGTTCTTGCCATGGAGGGAGTGCAGCGAAGATTCACCAGACTGATACTTGGGATGGCAGGAATGATATATGAGGAGAGATTGGGTCGATTAGGCTTATACTTGCTGGAGTTTAGAAGAATGAGAGGGGATCTCATTGAAACTTATAAAACTCTAACAGGACTAGACAGACTAGATGCAGGAAGGATGTTCCCGATGGTGGGGGAGTCCAGAACCAGGGGTCATAGTCTAAAGATAAGGGGTAAGCCATTTAGGACAGAGATGAGGAGGAATTTCTTCACCCAGAGAGTGGTGAACCTGCGGAATTCTCTACCACACAAGGCAGTTGAGGCCAAGTCATTAAATATATTCAAGAAGGAGTTAGATATATTTCTTAAGGCTAAAGGGATCAAGGGATATGGGGAGAAGGCAGGGACAGGGTACTGAGTTTGGATGATCAGCCATGATCTCACTGAATGGCGGAGCAGGCTCGAGGGGCCGAATGGCCTACTCCTGCTCTTATCTTCTATGTTTCTATGTTTAAATGTTGCCGTTAATTCGCCACTGGAGGATCGGGGCCCACAACAGTCTAACTTATGGTATTCGGGGATAAAAGCGTCATTCTTGCAAATTCTAAGCCACTGTAATATTGCGAAGCTTTTTTTGGTCATCCGGTAACTATGACTGCCGTTGTACTACAATAATTTCTTGAACTGCTTTCTTGAGAATTCCCATCTGCCACATGCAACAGCTGGAATCACTTCTATTAGCAGAAGCAGGACTTGGGTCGGAACGGGGCAGAGTGGTGAAGGGAATGTTCCATGCTGCCATGCAGACTGGTTCCCCAAAATGCTGACTGGTGGTATGTCTGGCTCCCCATCCATTTATTTCCGTATCTCGACTTGTAAACACTTTTCCAAAAATCAGTACTAACCCCCTGTCGACAGCTTAACAACCCCTCTCATTCAGTTTCCAGGCAATATGCTTAAGCCAAGCTTTGAGCACCTCTATCTGCTTCTTCTCCACATCATTACCTCCCAGGTGAACAAAACCTCTGCACCAGCACATCCATCCTCGATAATCACAAATGTAGCCCCTGGCAGACATGTCACTGCCGTATTAACTTTATCTTTAAAACAAAAAGAACCACTCACAAATCACACCACTGAATCTCCAGCCATTATAACACCCTTTTACCTCACCAGAACTTTCTCCCTAATTCCACTAATGTCCCTTCACAACATAGACACAACATACAAGATAGGAGCAGGAGTAGGCCATTCGGCCCCTCGAGCCTGCTCTGCCATTCAATGAGATCATGGCTGATCATCCAAATTCAGTACCCTGTCCTTGCCTTCTCCCCATATCCCTTGATCCCTTTAGCCTTAAGAAATATATCTAACTCCTTCTTGAATATATTTAATGAATTGGCCTCCACTGCCTTCTGTGGTAGAGAATTCCACAGGTTCACCACTCTCTGGGTGAAGGAATTCCTCCTCATCTCTGTCCTAAATGGCTTACCCCTTATCCTTAGACTGTGACCCCTGGTTATGGACTCCCCGGACATCCGGAACACCCTTCCTGCATCTAGTCTGTCTAGTCCTGTTAGAATTTTACAAGTTTCAATGAGATCCCCTCTCATTCTTCTAAACTCCAGCGAGTATAAGCCCAATCGACCCAATCTCTCCTTATATGTACTTCCTGCCATCCCAGGTATCAGACTGGTGAATCTTCGCTGCACTCCCTCCATGGCAAGAACATCCTTCCTCAGATAAGGCGACCAAAACTGCACACAATACTCAAGGTGTGGTCTCACCAAGACCCTGTACAACTGCAGCAAGACATCCTTGTTCCTGTACTCGAACCCTCTCGCTACGAAGGCCAACATACCATTTGCCTTCTGAACCGCCTGCTGCACCTGCATGCTTACCTTCAGTGACTGGTGCACAAGGACACCCAGGTCTCGTTGCACTTCCCCATTGCCGTTCAGATAATAATCTGCCTTCCTGTTTTTGCCTCCAAAGTGGATAACCTTGCATTCATCCACATTATACTGCATCTGCCATGCTTCTGCCCAATCACCCAACCTGTCCAAATCATCCTGGAGTTTCTCGGCATCCTCCTCACAGCACACACGCCCACCCAGCTTTGTGTCGTCTGCAAACTTGGAGATATTACATCTAGTTCCCTCGTCTAGATCATTAATATATATTGTGAATAGCTGGGGTCCTAGCACCGATCCCTTTTCTGAGCACGCAATATTTCTCTGCTCTTCTTGACTGTCTTGCTTTCTTTTCTTACTGTAACCCAATTCCTCTTTCCTTCATCAGCTTTTTCCAGGATCACTTTTCTCCACTGTCACTTATCTAACTGTCATATTCAAACAATGGACTAGAAATTCGTGGCCTTAGCGCCACTCCATAGCGCCACTAAATGGCGCTAAAACGGCGGCCACCGCGCTTTCGCCAGCTGCTGGCGGTTCCCACAGCAGCCGACGTTTTTGTGCTTACCTTTGCGCTGCTGGTAACTGGCAGCACCATGTTGGAGAAAATGGCGGCGTTGTGACGTAAATTGCCGTGCAATGGCGACTTTACGTCACAAGTGTGAACTTTGACCCTAGCGCTGAATTCAGTGCTGGGTCCTAAGCATGCCAGGTTAACCTGGCGTGGCGATGTCTGCATCTCTTATTGTTCAGGTAAGTTTGGATTTAAGGCTTTGGACTGGTTTTTTTTTTGATTTTATTGAACTGGTGGCTTGGTGCAATAGATGTGAACATTTTGTAAAAGTGTGATGGGAGTGCTGCTGGATGCCTGCAAGGGCTCAGATGGTAAATGAAGGCCTTTGAGAAGACAGAACATGCTGAAAATACTCAGCAGGTCAGGTAACATCTGTGGAGAGAAAAAGAGATTTCATGCCTCCGGTCGAGATGCTGCTTGACCAGTTGAGTATTTCCAGCATTTTCTGCTGTCATTTCACACTTACAGCATCCGCTTGCAGAGGGAAGAAGAAGACACAGAAGAGGAGGAAGCCGAAGAGGAGGAATCAGAAGAGGAGGAATCAGGCGGAAGGGTGCATCCCAGACAGCCCCTTTCTGGCCGGGATATTTGGGATGGAATCATCCGCCTGCAGTCCCAGTGACCACAACCCCAATTCCCCTTTCAACATTAATCCCACACCTTACCTTCCATCTGTTACTGACCATCACAACGTCCTCTTGGCCACGATGCTGAAATAAAAGCCACCACAAAGCAAACTTTCCAATCCACCTGTATACGTCTATCCATCCAATGTGACATCAAGAAATCACCTCATCACCCGTATGAATTCTCTTAGTGAGTGTCTTGCATATGCCTTTGCTTATCCTACTGGTGTCATGCAGCGCTACCCCAGTGGCTACAGCATGGCTGGTGGAAGGCTGCTGACTTTCAGTGGGGGGGCGCTGCAAATGTCCTTGCTGGTTGACCTTGAGGTGGCGGTGGCTGGGAGTGTCAAATCAATCTTCTTCTTCTTCTTGGTCAACAACTGGCTGGGCAGGCTGCATTTTTCGGGTGTGTTCAATGAGGAAGGCACAAGGGTGGTGATGGGAGGGCGGGAAAGCAAATGTTGCATGCCAGAAGGAGGGTAACGTATGAGGATATCAGCATCTTGTATCCTTTTAGCCCCGCCACTGGCCAAGGGCTCAGCCACACCCCTGCCAAGAATGGCCTACTCTGTCTCCTCCAAGGGGATGAGGTGAGGCTAGGAATGGGAGATGTGCCTCGTGATTGGTGCAGATAGTTGGTAGGTGAGTGATTGGGGGTGGGGGTCATGCATTGAGCAGTGTGTGAGGCTAGTGATGCAGTTGGTAGGAGACGGCTTTTGAAGATGCATTCACTGACCTTGACCAGTGGTCTGAGGTCATGAAGCTTCTTTGGGCACTAGTACCAGGTAGTGGGGCAACACTGCTGGCAGTGACGGCCTCGGTGATTTGGTCCCACATTGTTCTTTCTGGAGGGCCTCCTGGCCCCTGTGGGTAGAGGGCTGTCTTGCAGTGTTGACTCCCTGCACAAAGCTGGAGTGCTGCATGCGAGACCCTGGGTGCCCTTCCCTGGCTTTGTGTTAGTGCTGAGGCATGTTTCCTATTTTTTCAGGTTAGGAAGGGAATTCAGCTTTAAGAGCTAAATATTCACATTTGGGGCTTCTTTTTAATGTTAAATATTTTTTCAAAAGGCAGAAAGGGTTGAAAACTGCATTGTTTCACTTCATTTTAATTTGTATTGCTTCAGTGTGCATGGCTCCTTTAATTCTCAGGCCTCTTCATTGCCCACAATTCCTTGCAAGCTCCACACTCTCGCTTCCAGAGGCTGTGTGAGGCTCGAATGCCGACCTGCACAAGAACTTCGCCTCGGATACCTCCAGCAACGCCACTAGCGTGGCGCTGCACAGCAGGTGAGCGCTGCGCCAACAATCTCGACCCACCCCCGTATGTATGACTAAGAAACTAACTTGCATTACTTCATGTTAAGTTTTTAATTCAAACACAAACGCATGGAACAGTAGTGTATGTGGAACCTACTAATGAAGAGAGTGTCTCAACACTATCATCGTGACCAGTAAATATGGGCTGTTTATATTGTAGAAGCTTCTAGTGGAAACTTGACGAACAACTCACTGCAGAACAAAATGTTCCTTTACCCCATCATTCACATTTTGCAAATCTGTGGGATGTATGGGAGTTAATTGGTGCCTGACCAACTGTTCCCAATAACAGGATGCCCATTACCAGGCTTTTATGTTGTGAAATATCAAAAACAGCAACGCCGTCAGGGGAGTTTTGAACCTCAGCTGAAGTTTCATAACAGCTGTGACAAATTACAACATTAGCTCAATGCAAGTCTAAACATCTTTGTTATTTTGAAACAATCCAATCCAATTACTAATATAAGCCTGACACCACTATGGCACAGATACAATGAAACTAAACTTTTAGTGAGGGGGAAGTGAAGTTGTTCATTTGTCTGGAGAATGAACACACCGTTTCGGGTTCAGATTGGTCATAACCCAAGGTGAGCTTAAGATTTTTCAATATTTCCTTCCCCATTGCTACCACTGTTTACGAAGTCTCTAAAACCCCATAAGACAAGTTACGTTTTTTTGATTGGGCTGTTGGGAGAGGTCAGCCATTTCCAGTGGAAGATTGCAGACATTCTAAGGTAGCTCTTGTTCAACTGTGAATGGTCAAATCAGGAGCAGAGGCTTGGCAGCAGGTGACTGCCATATTCCCCTTCACTACTACAGAATGGTGCATGCTGAGGATAGTGGGGTAAAGAATGAAACTAAGTACATATATTTAAAACTTAACTCGCTAATATACCCAACCATTCTTTGGGATCCAAGTATGCTGATAGGAATAGGCTAATTTCACAGCAGTGGACACATCAGGCCATCCTGATGGACCCTGAAGCCAAAACATGCTGATTGTCTTCCTGTTTGGATGTTCCAGGCCCCTGATATACACTTCATCATACCCATAAAATATTGAGTTACCACTTGGCTGACTCCAGGCCCTGATAAAGTCATCCACAGCACCACAGGCCAATATTTCCTTCAGGAATCTCAAGCAAAAAACAGACTTTTGTTCACAAAATGAGAATTAAAACTTATCAGAGCAAAAGTATGGTCTGATTAGCTTTTGCTTGGCCCAAATAAACTGTCAGGTAAAGGACCAGTTTGCCGAACCCATTCAACTTTGCTCAATTCCATACTCCACCAAACATTGAAGTAAAATGCTGCGATTAATTAAATTTGCCTGCCATAAAAATGATAGCCAAATATGCAAGATTTTATACATTAGACTACAATGAACAACTAAACAGAACTAAAAGTCCTGTATACTCTCAAAATAGATATCTTAGTATTTTGCAAAAGTATATTCATAGCATTCCTTAGTGAAATGTTTTTTTGGGGGGGAACAGGCAATTCCAGTTGATAAAGGAGATATACAGGCCAGATATCACTGGGAATATGTGGACGTTTTTTTCCCAGCTGCCAGCCCATGCAAATAAGATAAACTACATGTAAGTTGTCAACAGCAAAGAAAAAAAAAATCCTCCACTCACTCATCACATTGAAAGTCTACTGCTGTACCATAGATAGTTAATGATGTCAGGCAACAGCACTGCATTCCTGATACAAACTGTGTTTGAAATTAAGTTCTCCTTTTCACACTGCAAGGTGCCAGAGTGACTAATAGCAGTACTGTTAAGTCTACAATCAGGAATGTCATTATAACCTTCAGGCCGTACTACAGTTTCTTCAGTAGTCTCGTTTACTTTCTTTAAATAACAGGCATGCTTTCCACAGCTCGAACGTGGGTGAAAAAATGTGAAAGGTTGGTTAGTGCAGTGAGTTTGAACATTGTATTTCCTTGCTTGGGCCTGGATTTCAATCCACCCCAGACTACTGAGATGAAAGTCACCTCTCTCAACTGGCAATAAGTTGAACCTTTGTCTACCGCATACAAGGCAAATGGAGTCGCGGGGTGGGGGGACCCTGAGGGCAGTGACTCCCTAAACGAGAGGCTTCCGCTTTTCCAACCCAGTCAGGACCCAACATTGGGCTGGAGGCCTGCTCATCAGACTGCTTGTCAAATATCCAGTGCTGGATGAGCCGCAAATTTCTACAGCTAAACATTGGGAAGACTGAAACCACTGTCTTTCCCCCCCCCCCACCCCCCAACTAAAACTTCAACCCCATCTCTGGCCACCATCTCTTGGCATGCAATTCAACCCCATGTTGAGCTTCTTACCTTTTCTTCATCACAAAGACTGCCTGCTTCCTCTTCGGTAACATTACCCACCTTCTCCCCTTCCTTAGCTGATCTACCGCTGAAACCATCACCTTTATCACCTCCAGACTCAACCATTCCAATGCTTACCTCATCCTCCACCCTCCATGAACTTCAGCTCAACCAAAGCTCGTCTGCTCACATCCTATACTGCACCAAGTCCCAGTCGCGCATTAGCCCCGTTCTCAGTGATCTACATTGGCTCCTAGACCTTCAAATTTAAAATAATCATTATTGTGTTTAAATCAGTTCAAGGCTTCAATCCTCCAGTGCTACATTTACCCCCCCCCCCCACCCCCCTCCACAACCGAACTCTGTTTCTATAACTCTGATCTCACATGCATTCTTCCCTTCCCTTTGTCCCACAATTGGTGGTCGTGTTTCCAGCTGCCTATGTACCCCACACTCCAGAATTGCCTCCCTAAGCCCCTGCACTTCTTTACCTGTCTCCCCTCCTTTAATATCTATCTTAATACACTGACCAAGCTTTCAGTCACTCCTCCTAATATCTCCTTCTTTGGCTCGGCATCCATTTTATTTTCCTTGCATGTCTATGAAGCGCCTTGGGATGTTGCTGTTGTTGTAAAATAACAATATCAACACTCGTGCAGTAATAGTGTCTTTCTAAGTTGTAGTTTATGACAAGGGCTTTATCTTGTGTCATAAATGTGCGGATATGCTGAATTCATTTTAATTAAGAGTTCAGATGGTGATTTCTGATCAAGAGATCAAAAGGGAATCACTTTTCTGACCTGAATGTTCAAAGGGTTCCTTATTTAACAATCAGATTGATGGCTGCATCAATATACATAGCAGACATTTCCTGTAACCTGAACGAGATTGTTTATCTACTGTGAATGTTTTGTTCCACTCAGCTGACAGCTGTACTTTTAGTATGTGCTGAGCTATCTCTAGAAATTATTATGAATAAATATTTTGGTCGCTGTAGACTGCAAGATCTGGTCTGAGTTTAACATACACAACAACAACTTGCATTTATATAGCACCTTTAACATCGTAAAATGGCCCAAGGCGCTTCACAGGAGGGTTATCAAAAAAACATAAGAACATAAGAAATAGGAGCAGGAGTAGACCAATCGGCCCCTCGAGCCTGCTCCACCATTCAATAAGATCATGGCTGATCTGATCCTAACCTCAAATCTTCTATCACTCTCCATCCCACCCGAACCTATGTGATCTCCCGGGAGAGGCGAAAAACCAGATAAAAAACCCAATGGCCAATTTGGGAGAAAAAATCTGGGAAATTCCTCTCCGACCCATCTAGGCGATCGAAACTCTTCCAGGAGATCACTCTGTCCCTATATTTTCTACAGTACTTACCTTCTGTAAAGGCGATCTCCACCCCAGACAGGAACAGGAACAAAACCATCTCCTGAAATCTAACACAGAATTAGAACACAAGAAGTAGGAGCAGAACCAGGCTACACGGCCCCTGGGCCTGCTCCACTACCCACAGGGCCATGACCATTCCGAACCAAGACTCATGTCCAATTTCCGGCCCGCTCCCCGTAACCCTTAATTCCCTTTACTTCTAGGAAACTATCTATTTCTGTTTTAAATTTATTTAATGATGTAGCTTCCACAGCTTTCTGGGGCAGCAAATTCCACAAACCTACCACCCTCTGAGTGAAGAAGTTTCTCCTCATCTCAGTTTTGAAAGAGCAGCCCCTTATTTTAAGATTATGCCCCCTAGTTCTAGTTTCACCCATCATTGGGAACATCCTCATCGCATCCACCCGATCAAGCCCCTTCACAATCTTATATGTTTCAATAAGATCACCTCTCATTCTTCTGAACTCCAATGAGTAGAGTCCCAATCTACTCAACCTCTCCTCATATGACCACCCCATCATCCCCGGGATTAACCGAGTGAACCTTCTTTGTACTGACTCGAGAGCAAGTATGTCTTTTCTTAAGTATGGACACCAAAACTGTATGCAGTATTCCAGGTGCGGTCTCACCAATACCTTGTATAACTGCAGCAATACCTCCCTGTTTTTATATTCTATCCCCCTAGCAATAAAAGCCAACATTCCATTGGCCTTCTTGATCACTTGCTGCACCTGCATACTAACTTTTTGAGTTTCGTGCACCAGGACCCCCCAGATCCCTTTGTACTACAGTACTTTCCAGTTTCTTGCCATTAAGATAATAACTTGCTCTATGATTTTTCCTGCCAAAGTGCATAACCTCACACTTTCCAGTATTGTATTCCATCTGCCAAATCTCTGCCCACTTACTTAGCCTGTCTATGTCACTTTGCAGGATTTTTATGTCCTCCTCACTCACTACTTTCCCTCCCATCTTTGTATCATCTGCAAACTTTGATATGTTACACTCGGTCCCCTCCTCCAAATTGTTAATATAGATTGTAAAGAGTTGGGGACCCAGCACTGACCCCTGCGGAACACCACTAGTTACTGATTGCCAGTCTGAGAATGAACCATTTATCCCAACTCTCTGCTTTTTGTTAGAGAGCCAATTCTCCACCCACGCCAGAATATTACCCCCAATCCCGTGATTTTTTATCTTGAGCAATAATCTTTTGTGTGGCACCTTGTCAAATGCCTTTTGGAAGTCTAAATACACTACATCCACTGGTTCTCCTTTATCCACCCTGTATGTTACTTCCTCAAAGAACTCAAGCTAATTTGTCAAACATGACTTCCCCTTCATGAAACCATGCTGAGTTTGTCCTATTAAATTATGTTTATCCAAATGTCCCGTTACTGTCTCCTTAATAATGGACTCTAACATTTTACCAACCACAGATGTTAGGCTAACAGGTCTATAGTTTCCAGCCTTCTGCCTACTACCCTTTTAAAATAAGGGTGTTACATTAGCAGTTTTCCAATCTGCCGGGACCTTTGCGGAGTCCAGGGAGTTTTGGAAAATTATTACCAATGCACCCACAATCCCGACCGCCACTTCCCTCAAGACCCTATGATGTAAGCCATCAGGTCCAGGGGATTTATCCGGCTTAAGTCCCATTATTTTACCAAGTACCACTTCCTTAGCGATTTTAATTGTATTTAGCTCCTCTCCCCCTAGAGCCCCCTGTTTGTCCAGAGTTGGGATATTCTTAGTGTCCTCTACTGTAAAGACGGATACAAAATATTTGTTCAGCATTTTTGCCATCTCCATGTTTCCCACCATTAATTTCCCAGTCTCATCCTCTAAGGGACCAACATTTACTTTAGCCACCCTTTTTCTTTTTATATAACTATAGAAACTTTTGCTATCCGTTTTTATATTTTTTGCTAATTTACTTTCATAATCTATCTTCCCTTTCTTAATCAATCTTTTAGTTATTTTTTGCTGTCTTTTAAAGACTTCCCAATCTTCTATCCTCCCACTAGATTTGGCTACTTTATATGCCCTTGTTTTTAGTCGGATACTATCCTTAATTACTTTACTTAGCCACGGATGGCTATCTTTTCTTTTACACCCTTTTTCCCTCAGTGGAATATATATTTTTTGGAAGTTGTAAAATAACTCCTTAAATGTACACCACTGATCATGTACCGTCTTACCCTTTAATCTATTTTCCCAGTCCACTCTAATCAATTCCGCTCTCATACCTTCATAGTCTCCTTTATTCAAGCTCAGCATGCTTGTTTGAGATCCAACCTTCTCACCCTCTACTTGAATATGGAATTCAACCACGTTATGGTCACTCATTCCAAGGGGATCCTTTACTAGGACATTTTTAATTAATCCTGTCTCATTACACAGGACCAAATCTAAGGTTGCTTGCCCCCTGGTCGGTTCAGTTACATACTGCTCAAGAAACCCATCCCTAATACACTCAATGAACTCATCCTCAAGGCTGCTCTGCCCAATTTGATTTGTCCAGTTAATATGATAGTTAAAATCCCCCATAATTATAGCTGTTCCCTTATTACAAGCCTCAACTATTTCCTGATTAATACTCCGTCCAACAGAGTTGCAACTGTTCGGAGGCCTTTTGACTATGCCCACTAGTGTTTTTTACCCCTTATTATTCCTTATCTCTACCCAAACTGTTTCACTATCCTGCTCCTTTGACCCAATATCATTTCTCTGTATTATAGTGATTCCTTCCTTTATTAACATAGCCACCCCACCTCCCCTCCCTTCCTGCCTGTCCTTCCTGATTGTTAAATAACCTGGTATGTTTAATTCCCAGTCATGGTCACCCTGCAGCCATGTTTCTGTAATGGCCACAAGATCATACCCATATGTAGTTATTTGTGCCGTTAACTCATTTATTTTGTTACGAATGCTACGTGCATTCAGATAAAGAACTTTCAAATATGTTTTTGACACTTAGTTCCTGTTTTTTTCCCCTTTTACTACTTTACCTTTCACTCCATACCTTCTGTCCCTTCCTGACATGTTCTGTTTTTTAATTTCCCCACTGCTACCTAAGTCTATGACCTTCTCCGTTGTCATTTCTGTTATTTGCTCTCTAGAAACCTCCCCCCCACTAATTAGTTTAAAGCCCTCTCTACAGCCCTAGTTATATGATTCGCCAGGACTCTAGTCCCAGCACTGGCCAAGTGGAGTCTGTCCCAACGGAACAGCTCCCTCCTGTCCCAGTACTGGTGCCAGTGTCCCAAGAAGCAAAACCCATTTCTCCCACACCAGTCTTTGAGCCACGCATTTAACGCTTTAATTTTATTTATCCTAGCCAAATTCGCTCGTGGCTCAGGTAATAACCAAGAGATTATTACCCTTGAGGTTCTGTTTTTTAATTTGACCCCTAGCTGCTCATACTCCTTTAACAGAACCTTCTTCCTTGTCCTATCTACGTCGTTTGTACCAACATGGACCATGACAACTGGATCCTCCCCCTGACAACTGGATCCTCCCCTTGACACCGAGCCACAGAAGGAGATATTAGGACAAGTGTCGAAAAGGTAGGTTTTAAGGAGCATCTTAAAGGAGGTGGAGGGGTTTAGGGAGGGAATTCCAGAGATAAAAGTCTAGACAGCTGAAGGCACGGCCACCAATGGTGGAGCATTGCGCAACAGACCAGAACTGGAGGAGCACAGAGATCTCGGAGAGTCATAGGGCTGGAGGAGGTTACAGAGGTAGGGAGGGGTGGGGCCATGCAGGGTCTTGAAAACAAGGATGAGAATTTTAAAATCGAGGCGCTGCTGGACCGGGAGCCAACGTATGTCAGCGAATACAGGGGTGATTGGTGAGGGTACTTGGTGCAAGTTAGGATACTGGCAGCAGAGTTTTGGATGAGGTCAAGTTTATGGAGGGTACAAGGTCGGAGGCCGGCCAGCAGAAGTGAGTCTTGTAGTGTGGCAAAACATTGGAGAAATTGAGTCACGCCCCCTTTGGGGCGCTAACTTCACTGGGGCGAAATTGAGTGGTAGTGCCCCAAGAGGGAAGCAGGGTGCTACTGGAAGCGCCCCGCCTCCCTCTTGGGGCGCTACGAGGGAATATCGCGGTGCTACGTGCTGCAGGTATTGCAGGCCTTCCTCTCCTTCTTAAAGGGGAGGGGCCTTGCGCAGCACGACCCGGGGCCCAGCTGGGCCACCGGGGATCGGAGTGCGGGCAAAAGAGCCCGGCACTCAAGAGAAGTGCCGGGCTCACGGAGCGCAGCCGGCATTCCATGGAGGGGCGAGTCAGGAGGCCGAGGACGGGAGCGGAGGCAGGTGCTGGCAGGCAGCCAGCAACAAAAATGGCTGCCCCGCACCTTGCCTTTAAATAGCGCCGCCCCGATCGCAGGTAGGCCCCCCTGACCCAGTCAGACATAGCGTCTGGCGGTAAGTCAGGGGGCGCTACCGAAGATCGCAGCTGGGTAGTGAGCGGGGCGCTGCGCACGGCAATGACGTCATCACCGGCGGCGCAGCACCGCGGGGCGCTAATGGTTACTGCCGCCGCTAAACTCCCGCTGAATTTCGTGGGAGGCGTTGGCGGCGACGTGTCCGGGCACTAGTTGCTTTGCGCCCCGTTAGCGCCCTCTTAGGGAGGCGTAAGGCAACTGAACTTTTTTCCCCCATTATGTTTAATCCAATAAATAGATCACTGTAAGTAGGGTAATCATTCATTCTGAGGGTAAATACGTTTTCAATTTCAGAGCTCAGAAAAAGTACAGATTTTTGGTGGAGGGGGTCAAGGTCCACTTAAGGGAACTGCGATTAAATCACTGGGAGAACACATTTACATAAAGACCCCAAAATGTCACATCATGGGCTCGATTTTCATTGAGCCATGGAGTCGGGCTTGGAGGTTAAAATCGCAAAAACTGACGGGCGGGACCTCCCCGGCCTGGTTCCCGACTCTGAGCAATTTTAACTCAGGCGTGTCTGATGGTCCCGACTCCGTCCCACATCCAACAGGCGGGACTGGTCTTTAATGCCCTTAATATCCACTAAATGGCCTCTATAATCCTATTTTAACATGGCCTTGCAAATTTAACCCTTTTCCCACGTAGAAAACACCTGGTGGGAAACACGAATGTGAAACCTGGCGGGAGCACTATTGGATTGCTGACTATCAACTGCAGGTCAACCATTAAAGAGGAGATTTGATCAGCCATCATTTGCAGGTGGCAGGACTTAGTGGTCTTAGGCAACTTTTAGAAGGCTTAACCACACCTGTGGAAGGTTGGAGCCTCGCACCCATCTCCAGTGTGGCCTCCTGGGAAACCCCTCTCGCCACCTTCACTCAGTGCTTCCTCAATGGAGGCATATACCAGAAGCATGGGAGCCATTTATTTCCTTCCCATCTGGGTATTAGAGGAGCTCGAGCACTAGCCGCGGCACCAGCAGAACCAGGAACAACAGCAGCACCAGCAGCAGGAGCGCCAGGCTGCTGCTCACCCACCTGAGGCTGCACAGGCCAGAAGGGGCCAGCGCCTGGAAGCCCGTCGGCGCAGGAGATACCCCCGAAACAGGGTCTACAGACGCTGGGTCACCTATCTCAACATGTCTGAGCAGCTGTGCCAAAGGCGGCTCCGACTTTCACGAGAGGTAGTGACTGACATCTGCGCAATGCTACAGCAAGACCTGCTGCCCAGAGGACCAGGTGGACAAGCATTACCAGTGGCCGTCAAAATCACCACCGCACTCAACTTTTTGCCTCAGGCTCATTCCAGGGATCAGCAGCAGACATCAGCGGCATCTCCCAGGCGGCCGCACACACTTGCATCATGCAGGTAACCGATGCCCTCTTTGCGTTCGCGCACAATCACATCCATTTCACCAAGGATCGAGCAAGTGTCACGGCGCGAGCGGTTGGATTAGCTCATCTGGCAGGCTTTTCAAGGATGCAGGGCATCGTTGACTGCACACATGTGGCCCTTACGGCACCCCATCGCAATCCAGGTATTTTTGTCAACCCCAAGGGCTTCTACTCCCTTAATGTTCAGCTGGTGTGTGACCACAAGGAGGAAATTTTGCATGTTTGTGCATGTACCCTGGCAATTGCCTTGACTCCTTCATACTGCGCCAGTCTAGTGTGCCTCCGCTATTCAGTCCGCCAGGCCAACTTAACGGATGGCTACTTGGAGACAGGGGCTATCCCCTGAGGACGTGGCTAATGACGCCGTTGAGGAGACCATCCAACGAAGCTGAGGAGAGCTACAACTCCAGCCACATGTCCACCAGAGCCCTAATCGAGCAAACCATCAGTTTGCTGAAGATGCGCTTCAGATGCCTGGATAGATCAGGTGGAGCCCTGCAGTACTCAGCAGCCAGGGTCTCCAGAATCGTTGTGGTTTGCTGTGCACTTCACAACATGGCACAGCTTCGTGGCTTGCAGATTCCTGAGGACCAAGTGGCTCCTCACATATCCTCCTCAGATGAGGAGGAGGAGGAGGAATGTGAAAACAAACATCCTGCAGAGGCCCATCAACCAGCAGCAGCATTAGGCGAGAACATTGCTGCCCGGGATGCAAGGAACACACTTTTGCCTCGCAGCTTCTTACCAGAGCATTAACAATGGCCAAGAACCAGAGGGTTCCTAGCACTCCGACCACCATACTGACAGTTGCAAGTATTTCTAAGGCCTCAATGTGGAAGTCCCAATAGCAAAATGACAGATGCCACAACTGCAACATTTGCCATCAGAATTTTTATGCACAATTACGACGTGATGGCATTTTTACACTAAATACAAAATTTCACCCAAGTGACTACCCTTGTGACTACTTGTGCTTTATCTTCCTCTTACGCGTGCTCCTACGTAGTGCTTCCCCTGTGGCTTCAGCAGATGTGGAGGCCCCTTGCTCACTTTGCTGCTGCTCCTGTCTTGACACCTTTGGCGGGCGTCTTCTGGGGTTGCGAGCCTGTGAGGGCTCGTCAACAGTCTGCTGCTCCTGCAGCTGTGCAGGGGTTGAGACGTCTATCTCACTTGGGTGTGGACTTCGGTGGGGCTCTGACCGAGGGCTCTACAGTGGCACGGAAGTGTGAGCGCTTGGAGAGGAGCCCCCACTTCCTTGAGGTATGCCACCAACCTCCCTCTCATGGGTCAGGTCCCCCTCAGCATTTGCAAGTAGCTGGAGAGCACCTTGCTGCACATCAGGGGGGCCATGGGGACCCGTATCTGCAATGGCAGTCCTACTCAGAAGGACTTCCATGAATGTCTGCTTTCTCTGTTCAATAGATGCCCATCGCTCCTCAAGAGATGTCATTCTATTCTGAACAATGACCATGTTTTCCATACCCTGGCGACTAAGCTCCTCCATGGCCATAGCCCTCCTCTCCTCTACCGTAGCCATCCTCTCCTGTATGGTAGCCAGCCTTACCACGGAGGTAGCAATCCTTTCCACGGAGGTAGCCATCCTTTCCAGGGTGATGCGTTCATGTGCCAATGACTCCACAAAGGCTCTGCTCATATTCGCTATGGACTCCTCCATTCGCTCCACACTCGCAGCGACCCTGGAGACAAAACCTGCCAGAGACTCCTGCATCTGTGCCTGGAGTTCCATCACCTCTGATCTTATGGATGGACCCAGAGGCAGAGGGTCGACATGCTGCTGAGCCGAGCTGGCAGAGTCCTGCGCCCTCCGACAAGGACTCTCCACTGCTGTCCCTGTCTCCACAATCTGCTGATGCTCACTTGTGAACTGTGATACACCAGGTGACAACACTACTCTATGTCCCGAAGGTCCCACCGAGGTGCGAGTGTCTGTGCTGGTGCTGGGTTCGCTGAATTCTGGTGACGCTGTGCCCTCAGAGGTTGCAGCTTCCTCTGAGGAGTCTGGCTGCTCAGCCTCTTCTTCCTGGCTAGGGGGGACGGATGCTTGTGATGGTCCTGTGGGGGAGTAAAGGAAAGAGTCAGAGATGTGATGCAAAGGCTACATGCACATAGCTTTTTGCAGATTCTCATAAGTCCATCTGTTACAGCTTCACAATCATTATCAGCGACTCATGCAATGTCAAAGAGAGAGATGGGGAACTTTTCTGTCACCAGCTTGCTGTGTTGCACCCGACTGTCCGTCCCCCACGCGCGAATCATCCTCAATGTCCATGATTTCCAGGACGGCCTCCTCCCAGGGAGTCAGGTGGGCTAATGAGGCTGTCCCTCCTCCTGTCTTGGCTCACTCTCTTTTGTTGTGAGCTCTCTTTTCCTGCAATGAGGGAGACAAGTGGAGGTTGAGTGAGAATGAAGGAGTGAGTGTAGATATTGCATAGCATAGATACTTAGAAGGAGACAAAGATGGAGTGAGGTTGCAAGACCAAGGGCCCTCCCTGTGTGTTGTCAGTTGTGTTCAAAGCATCAGAGTGATAGAGAGTGTGAGGGCTGCATGGTGGAATAGTTATGTGAATGTGAGCATAGAGAGAGAGGGAATGGGTAAGGGTGCATGGATGTCAGTGTCAAGTGGGATGTGGAGGAAGAGATTGCTAAAGCTGAGTGCTGGTGAGAAAAGGCAATGGGGATCAGATTGAGGATGATGGGAAATTCATACTCACTTTTCCAGTGTGCTGAAGGTCATGAAATCTTTTCCTGCACTGTATCCAGGTTCTGCGGGTGACTCACAAGGAGTTGACCTCCTCAGCCACCTGCATCCACACTGCCTTGGTCTGAGTGGGAGGCCTCTTCCTCCCCGAGGGAACAGCACCTCCCTGTTGGCCCTAGCCCCATCGACTAATGCCTGCAGTGCTGCCTCGTCAAAGCGAGGAGCTGATCTTGTCTTCCTGCTTGTCATCTTTCCTGCAGGTCTCTCTGACACCAAATGGAGGAAGCTTGGAAGCCTGCAGAAGAAGCAAGGCTTGCTGTGGACCTTAAATGCTGCAGCAATGATGACGTCATCGGAGGGGACTTTCAGTCATGAAAAACCCCTTTGCAAAGGCTTCCCACACGCTGGAAATCAATTGGACACTTAAGTTAAAATTGCATCAATCTCCCACATCCATTTAGATTCGTGTGGGAAACACGAAATTTGGATAACATGACAACAGCCCGCACCTGAGTTAAAATCCAGCCCCATGTATCTGACCTTCATTGGTAGAGAACACCTAAATTGGCAGTACCTGTTGCTGAAACCAGGTGCCAAAAGAGATTAAGAAAAAGTTCCATTTCCAGCAATGGTTTCCTACACCTTGATGAGTACAAAATTCATCACAAAAATGACAATTTTGATATTATTAAAAACTGACCTTCCATCAAAAGTAATGATATGGGGATCAGTGAAAGAATAGCAGTTTCCTGTTGGGATGTCTTGAACAGTCACCTATATGTAGAAAAATAAATGAGAAGAAAAATTATAGAACAGTGTATATTATATTAAGCAACTATTAATATTTTCCACACATCTAAATTTACTAATGACGTACTAAGGGCTAAGAATTCGGTGGCGCCGCGTTTGGGGCGCCAAGCTCGCCTGGGCACCGGAATTTGCGCTCCGGCCAGAGCCGCTTGCGCCCTCCCGATATTCAGTGGGAGCGCCCCAAGAGGGACTCGGGGCGCTGCTCGAGGCTCCCCGCGTCCCGCTTGGGGCGCTCAAACTGAATATCGCCGCGCTACGTGCCACAGCGCCACATGCTGTGGCACGGCGCGCTGCTGTACTGCAGGCCTTCCTCCCCTTCTTAAGGGGGAGGGGCCTGCACCAGCGCGATCACCGATCGCGAGTGCCAGCAAAAGAGCCCGACACCGAGGAGAAGTGCCGGGCTTTTGGGACACAGCCGGCACTGCCCGGGGGGTGGATCAGGAGGCCGGGGAGGGCGGCGCGAGGAGGTGCTGGCAGGCGGCCACCGGAAAAAATGGCTGCCCCGCACCTCCACCTTAATTTGCGCCACTACCGCCACAGGTAGGCCCTGCGAACCGGTCACGATTTGCGACCGGCGTTACAGAGGCGGGCGCGACCAAATATCGCGATCGGGGCGCTGCGCACACCAATGACGTCATCGGTGGCGGCACAGCGCTACAAGCTAATGCCGCCATTAGCGCCCCGCTAAATATCACGGGAGGCGTGGCCAGTGGCGCTAAAGCCACTGAGTGCCCTCTTCGGGCGCTAACTGGTGGCGCAGGCCACTGAATTTCTAGGCCTAAATGTATTAAGGGATATTGGCCAAAGGCGGGTATATGGAGTTAGGTCGCAGATCAACCACGATCTCATTGAATGGCGGAGCAGGCTCGAAGGGCTCAATGGCCTACTCCTGTTCCTATGAACTGCCAACTACATCATATCACAACCTCAAAGGGACCTGGAAATAAATCTTTATTCAGTGCAAGGTGGGCACTTTTTCATAATTTCAATTCTTTTGCCAGCAACACAATGTCAAATATTTTGGGTGAATGCAGACTGATTTAAAGCATATCCTGTTTTAAATTTACACATGCAATTAAGCACACAGATTCTACCTTTATTAGCCTATTGTTCCATGCAAGATAAATTATTTCACAGCTGCTCAGGAAAATAGTCACCAAATAACACTTAGGTATCTTACTTCTGTTGTTTCTTTAACAAACTGTTTAAACAGCTTCCTCAGTACGCTTCTCTGCGTCTACCACTGCTTAAGATGAGAGTTCAAAATGAGCAGAGCAGGCGCTGTTAAACGTAGCAGCAGCTGGTTACATTCAACAAAACATATTCCGCTCAGCAGCACTTTAAATATTTAGAACTTTCATTTTAAACAGGAGCATCACGGACTCTGAGGAATTATACACTGTCTGTTTAGAATTAGAGTTCAAAATGAACTCACTGAAGTGGCATCCATTGGGGGTGATTTTCATTCAGAAGTCGGGAAGGAGGCGGGACTACAGCTTTCGGGGTTGTAGTCCCGCCTCCATCGAGATGCGGCCAATCCACGCGGTTTTAACTTGATTGACCTTGTTGAGCCCGCCCAGCGGGCTCAGCAGGCCAATTAAGGGCCACTCGGCAACAGGTGACATCACATACTGAAATTTCATCTGTCAAGACGTTTTGACAGATGAAATATCAGTGTTTCACAGCTGTTTGAAGCTGTCAAACACTGACAGTCTTACTTCAAACTGAGTCCTTCTACACAGACTCAATTAGAAATCTCACCGGCACAGAAAGCTGCAGGCTGTCACTTTTGACAGTTCGCAGCCATTCTGCTTTCTGTGCCGATTAGATGATGGGCTCCCGAAACCTAGAGGAAGGAAGGCTGTAAAGGTAAGTACAGCTAATTTAAACTTCTTTACACACTTTAGACACACCAAACACATTTACCTTTGCACTCATGCACCCATCACTCACCTGAACACCGACATCTCGACCCCTCCAAGTCCTTCAACCCGACGGCCCGACTCCTCTAACTTGGCGTGGTTTGGAGCCGTCGGGAATCCCACACTACAAGCTTTAAAATAGGGATTGGGCTAAAAACTGCCTGTTAACTACCTGTTAACAGGCAGTTAATTGGCACTAATCCCTTCCTGCCTCGGGTAGGTGGGTCCCAGTGCGGGGCGGGTACCCGCCTCCTTTGAAACTTACAATGAAGCGGGTTGGGGGCGGGATGGTGTCAGGACCTCCGAATTCATAACTTTAACCCCCCCGCACGCCTCCAATCCCGACTCCACGGGTCAATGAAAATCGACCCCATTGACTTCAATGGCAAATGAGTCAAATGCACAGCCTGGTTTAGTGCCTAATTTTAGTTGCCAAAAACGATGTACAACTAAGCAGGCTTCATTACTGTTGTAATATTTTAATGCTTCACAAACTCTGCTTTGTAACTGTTTCTCCAGAGTTGATATAAAGTCAAATGCTTTTCCCCACAATTAAAGTCCTGGTTCCATTTGGAGATGTGTGCAGCCAAGACTAACCCTTACCCGCCTGGCGGAAACTGGGCAGGCAGTGGCCAGGTGACTTGCTTGCCAAAATTCCGCTGTCTTGAATGTTAACTTGCTATCCTAAGCCGCCTGAAGCCAGAGGGGCTCCTGTTTAAATGTGCAGATCGAGGTCTGATGACATCATCAGCCCCCACTGCAATTTTAACTGGTGGCCTGAGCGATGAAGCTGTTATGGATTTTCCACCAGGTGAAGATAGTGGGATGAGGATCCAGAGGCCCAAATAAATACTTTTTAAAAAACGTCTTATTTACATTCTCTGTGGGACTAGGAGGAGCACGACCCTTCCAAAACACTCACCCCGTGACCCACCCGAGTACTGGCTACTGTTCCTTCGGTCCCGGCCGCCGGCCTCCTGAGATTCCACTCCTGCCTGCCGGCCAGCTGCCACTTCCTACCCGTTTCGAGCTGGCTGCTGAACGGGGACATGCAGAGGAAGCCCTGAAGTTAAAATTGCCCAGGTTCAGGCTGCCAAGGTTGGGGGGGTATGTGAGGGTTTGGAGCGGGGGAGGGGGGTTAGTTCTGGTTGTCACACGCCACATCCTCAGGATATCACATAGTGGTTCAAAGCCAATTAATTACTTTTGAATTGCCGTCACTGCTGTAATGTAGGAAATGTGGCTGCTAATTTGTGCACAGCAAGCTCCCACAAACAGAAAATGACCAGATTATCTGTTTTAGTGGTGTTAGTTGAGGGTTAAATGTTAGTCAGGACACTGGAAAAACTCTCCTGCTCTTCTTTGAATAGTGTTATAAGGTCATTTATATCCACCTAAGAGGGCAGATTTAATGTCTCATCCAAAAGACAGCACCACTCCCTCAGTACTGCATTAAAATGTCCCTCTAGTAAGTACTTAAGTCTCTGAAGTGGGACTCAAAAATACAACCTTCTGACTCAGGCAAGAGTGCTACCTCTGAGTCAGTACTGATTAAAGCTCCCTCTAAACTGTCCCATCAAAGATTCCTAAGCCACCAATCCAAGGGAACCCAAACAAAAGTTAACATATGTCAAAGTACAGAGCATAAGAAACAACACTGGGAACTAGAGTCATTGATTAAAGTGGAATATCCTGATCTAATAGCAGAAACTGAAATGTGGTTGCAGCTGGGACAGAATTGCCAATTATATATTTCGAGGCATAACATTTTCAGCATAGAAATGGAGAGAAGAAAAGCAGTAGGAATAGTTGTATTAATTATAAACAATGGCCCAGAACGGGTCTCCACGGGTGAGTACGCACAGGGTACTCACCCGTAGGCCCAATGGAAGTGCCAGTTTCCTGCATGCACTGCGCATGCGCAGGAAACCGGCACTTCCGTTCCCCTGAAAGAAGGGGTTCAGCGTTCAAATGTGTGTGCACGAGAGGCTGCGCGTGCGCATCAAACTTACTTTTTTTTTTGCAGGTTTTCCCGGGAGTGTAAGTCTCCAGAAGTTACACATATAAAAAGCAAGCGTAAGGCCTGCTTTTTAAAAGGTAAGTGGTGAATTAATTAAAATTAAAACATTTTTTCCACAGGTTTATTATTTTAAAATACTTTAAAGCAAGGTAAGTTTATTTTTAGCCCCATTAGAAAATTAAATTATTTTTTCCAAAAATTTAAATTATTGTTTAATAGTTATTTCATGTAATTTATAGTTTATTTAAAAAATGTGATTTAAAAAAAAATTATTTGAAGATTTAGTGATGTTTTGGGGCCCGTATGAATGGACATTCCCTGCTCCGATTGGCTCTCCATGGCCCACGTGATCCCAGGGGACGCATTCAACTAAGTGCGCCCCTGGGATACGCAAGCACTGCGCGCCGGCAGTTGGAGCAGGCCCAGGATTGGTATCCCACGGGGGCCCACAGCTCAATGGCCGGCGCGCTAGGTAAGTGCAGGTCGGGAGCTTATACCCGCGGGAAGCCCCCGACCCGAATTTCTGGGCCAATATCATAACACCAGAGAATAAAAATTTAAATAGAGAATTGACCCAAACATAAATCCTTTGGATTGAGTTGAAGAATAGCAAGGATTGGTCACATTACTGAAAGCACTTCCAAACCGTGGAAAAGAAATTTATAGACAAATTAGAAAGCGTTCGGAGATTTTCATTGTCTAAATACATGTTGCAATATGGAAAATGTTTGGATTGAAAAAAGGGAAGTGGATATGCTGCAGTTCCAACATGGAAGGAAACACTGCTTGGCCTGATTCTCGGTCACGAAGTAAAGCGAGTAGGCAAACTATGAAAGAGCACTTGGTGAAATATTGACCAAAATGTAATTAAGTTCAGTGAAATAGAAAAGGAAAAGTAAAGTACAAGCTGGGGCTGAAAAAAAGAAAATGAAAGCAAGATAAAAAGGGACCGTTTCAAGGTTAAATGTAATGAAAAATTGGCAAATATAACCATAGCTCAGCTATGGGAAATATTTAAACATGATATAGAAAGGATAAAAATCAGGCATAATTACAGTAAGGAGGAAAGGAGTCCATCGGAGGCTGGTGTCCCATGGATGAATAGGGCGATCAGATCAATTTGAAACTAATAAAAGCATTTACTGTTTACAGGGCCGAAAATAAAAAATGAAAACCAGGAAAAAAAGAAAGAAAATATAAATAAGTTACAAAGAGGGAAATTAAAGTATATGGGGAGTGAACAGAATCGTAGGATTAGACCAGGCAGCTCATGTGGGAAAAAACACCGGCATTGACCTGATAGGCCAAATGGCCTGCTTCTGTGTGTAACATTCTCTGATTCCGTGTGATGGGAAGACCAAAGAGGCCGGGGTTTAATATATTTCTGGTATTATAAACTGTTTGAGCAGTCAATAACATATAGCTTCTCAGTTGTTTTAAATGGATATATAGAGGTACTTCTACTTTATGGCCCGTAATTTCCGATATGAAGGCTTTCTGCGTGCGGATGTCTCCTATCGGAAAAAAATCTACGCCCTTACCTGAGGGCTCCCGAGGTCCGGACACTTCCGATCCTGGGCCTTTCCACAGTTGAAAGGCGCAGGGCCCACGTATCCCAGAGGCACATGCGGTTTGCAAGCGTCCCTGGGATCACGTGGGCCAGGCCAGCCAATGAAAGAAGGGAATTTTCCTTCATACTTTTGACAGATAGACCTGTCAAAAGTATGAATGGGGATCACTGAAAAAAGACACTAAAATATTAAATACCTTTTTAAAAAACCATCACGTTTTAAAAATGAGTTAAAATTACATTAAATTAAATATTTTAAAGAAAAATTTAATTTTTGAAAAAATAATTAAAGTTTTTTACGGGGCTACAAATAAACCTACCTTTTTTAAAAAAGTATTTTAAAATTATAACTGAGTGAACTTTTAAAAACTTTTTAAAACTCTTATGCTGGTAAAAGCAGGCCTTTCTTGACAGATCAGAAATGCTTTGCATGCCTGAAAGCGGCATTTCTGATGTCCCTACGGGTGACACCCATAGGCACTGGAAAATACGGGCCAATGTATCTCAATGGCAGTACATGATTTACAATTTCATGGGTTGGTATCTGATGACTATGTTCATGACTTCTGAGATTAAAATTCAGAATGATCTGTTGAAGCTAATACAAAGTTTTTTTTTGATACTGACCTTAATATCCTTCGGGGAGTAACCCCGCCACAGGAGATTGTTTGATTTAACAGGCTCAATCCTAATACTGCTGACACGATTTCCATCTCGGGCAAAGTCTGTCACAGCCATCACAGACAGAGTGCTTCTTGCACAGCTGCCACCCATACAAGGCATCTGCACTAAATCCACCTGGCACGAGGAGAGTGCTACGTTTAGGATTGTGGAACCCAGACTGTCTGAAAACACAACAGCAAATGGAATTTTTGAAAGATATTGAACAGGTGCGAGTTTTTTTTTCCACACAGGTAGATGTGCAAGATGCATTGAACATTTAATCCACATAATTTTAACATATGAAGCATGATATGGCAAAGGCTTATTCTGCATTTTTCCAAAATGTCCTCTTACAAAAACATGAAATTCTAATTTTGTGAAGTAACAGAGATATCTCTGATGAAAAATTGTTTCTGGTAACTGCTCCTTCTCTTCATATGCACACAGATCTTGGCTGAATGTAATAACATATAAACAGCCAATAACAATAATGGCTGATGTTTAGCTCTGACAAGGGAGGGATTACTAAAGCAGTAACTTTCCCTGAAATCTAATATATTTTAGGTCTCATATGTGCTGTAATAATCACGAAAAGGTACATCACTTCAACTCTTATTGGAGTAGAAGTAGCACATGGGCAGATTGTTTGACATTTCAAAGAAGGAGAACCTCTAAAGGGAAAACTATTTCTGGAATCATAGCAAGCTACTGCACAGAAACAGGCCATTTAGGCCCTCAAATCTGTGCTGGCTTTTCATCCATGAGCCACTAAGTCTTATCCCAATCTCCTGTTTGCTCCCCATAACTTTTAATATTTCCCTGTTTCAAGCCAATTAGTTCCCTTCTAAAAGTACTTCTGGGCCTTGCTTCAAGAACTGTTTGTGGCAGAGAATTCCATTCTAACAATCTTCTGTGTAGGCAATTGTTATCTAACCTCCTCTTTAATTCTTTTTATGATTATCTTAAATTTGTGCTCATTACAGTCTCACTGACCAATGGACCTAATCTACAATGATTTATCTATCATAACCCTTCATAATATTGTACAATAGAACAGTTTTCCTATATACACATTTGTCCCAACTTTCATTTTTATTACCTGCCCTGTAAGCATTACTTATTTTTTTAGTTGAAGATTTGATCTTATCTCTCTATTTATCTATGGAATCTCAGCCTTCAATAGACTCCCTTTTTTAAACAAAGTCCCACCTGATTTCTATCCTTTCCAAATCTTCAAATATTTCTGATTTACATTTTTATTTGCCAATTTTTCATTCCATGTTATTTTGTTGGAAGTTTTGTTTTCCAGCCAAATCCCCTTGTCCTTGACTTTCTTCTTTCTTCTCTATTTTTACAGAGAACCTAATTATGTTGCAGATAATATTGCCCAAACATTCCCCAGTTTTAGGTTGCCTATGTGCTCCACTTATTTATTCAAAACCAAATGTACTCGTCCTTCCTTGTTGGGCTTACAACATACTGACTAAAAAAAAGTCCTTAAAATGCTGCTAAAAGACCTTGGCCCAGAAATTCGGGTCTCCACGGGTGAGTACGCACGGGGTACTCATGTGTAGGCCCAATGGAAGTGCCGGTTTCGCGCATGCGCTGGAAACCGGCACTTCCGTTCCCCTGAAAGGGGTTGAGAGGTGGAACACGTGCGCCGGAGAGGCAGCGCGTGCGCATCGAATTTACGTTTTTTTTCCAGGTTTTTCCGGGAGGGTAAGTCTCCAGCAGTTACACTTTAAAAAAGCAGGCACAAGGCCTGCTTTTAACAAGGTAAGTGGTGAATTAAATAAAATTAAAACATTTTTTCCACAGGTCTATAGGCCTAGAAATTCATTGACGCCACTTTTGGGGCGCTAAAGTGGGGCGTCCGCTAAAGTTTGCGGCCGCCGCCAAATCTAGGTCACTTCTCCGATATTCATTAGCTTCACCCTACTAGTTCGGGCGAGCGCTAAAACTGCAGGTGGACGCCTCTCTTTGGGCGCTAAGCCGGAGGTGGTGATCCATAGCGCCGAGGCCGGGCGCAGCGCAGGTGCGGCCATCTCGTGATTGACAGCAGACACCCTGGCGCCGGCCAGCTCTTAAGGGGGAAGGGTCGACTGTGTCTGCTGCCACGCCCTGGATAGTGGAGCCCTCCAGCTAGGCCTGAACACTGCTGCTGGACCCAAATAGCGCCTGAAGACATGGAGAAGGCCCGTGACCGTGCGCAGCGCTTCTCAGAGCATGATCTGAGTGTGCTGCTTGCTGCTGTGGAGAAGAGGCGCCATGTTTTGTACCCGGACAATGGCAAGAAGGCGACGGTCCGCGTCTACAGGAGAGCCCGGAGGCATGTCGCCAGCAAGCTGTCAGCCAACAGCGACGTCCCCAGGACCGGTGCCCAATGCCGCAAAAAGTTAAATGACCTCACACGCATTGTCAGGGTGAGTACCCTTTCCAATGACCTCCTCATCCTTGCATGTGCACCTCACATTATGGGCAAAGGGACCTGAAAGCTCTAATGGCCAGCCTTCATCCAGCAGCTATGGCACAGGCATGAGCATCAATTGCACATTCTGCACTGAACACACTGGCCAAGCTATTCCACCATGGGAGGCATTGCACACCAGATCATGGCGACACACTGGCCAGGCTATTCCACCATGGGAGGCAGTGCACACCAGATCATGGCGACACACTGGCCAGGCTATTCCACCACGGGAGGCAGTGCACACCAGATCATGGCGACACACTGGCCAGGCTATTCCACCATGGGAGGCAGTGCACACCAGATCATGGCGACACAGTGGCCAGGCTATTCCACCATGGGAGGCAGTGCACACAAGATCACGGCGACACACTGTACTTAGAGGCCATCCTTTCTCTTGCAGGCCAAGCTGGCGAATAATCGCAAGAGCCGGACTGCGACCGGGGGAGGACGACCCCATATCCAGCCACTCACCGACCTGCAACATCGCGTGGAACGCCTCATGGGTGGCCGGGTGATTGGGCCCGTTGCATGTGGAGATGCCGACCCTGTTCTGGGCAGCAATGGTAAGGACATCACCTTTTGCACCTCTCTCGTTCCACTTGCGCATCAGATCTACATCCTTTGCCACTGTCCGACCAATGCGCTGAATGCCACCACTCATGCATCCCGCACTGACGCCCTCTCCTCACTCTAAAGCTACTCTTGTGCCTTCCTGCTTTCAGATGTTCAAGAGGAGGTCCCTCAACTTGCCAGTGACAGACCCTCCGAGGAGGAGCAGGAGGAGGAGCAAGAGGAAGACGGCCCATCAGGGGAACCCTCAGCCGCGGCCACCCAGGCCAATGTAGGGGACACGTCTTCCCTGGAGGGCAGCGTGGCGAAAGTGTCGAAGGGGAGGGGAGCTCCTGGGACCTGCGTGCTGCAGAAAGGCAGGAGGGGGGTGGAAGCTCGGCGGCCTTCTCCCCAGAGGGGGGATGCGTCGGAGGGGAGTCCAATTGCTGGGCCCAGCGGCCTCCAGCAACGCAGGAAGGGTCGGCCAGCTCGGCGGCCTTCTCCCCAGAGGGAGAGTCCGGCCTCCAGTCAGGAGATGCTCTTCGCCGAGGAGATGGAATGCCTCGAAGACTTGTCCGCGGACTCGGAGCGCCGGCACACGGAGCTCATGGCGGCAGTGGCACGGTTGCCTGAGTCCATCGATCCCCTCTCTCGGAGTGTGGCCGAGTTCGGGCCCTTAGAGGCCACCAGTCGGGCGGAATACCGGGCAGATCTGTCAGCGACTGGCCAGGTGATTAGTGGTGCCGTCCAGTCACTGGCTGCTCTGCTGCGGTCAGTGAACAGGTCAACACGGGCACTCACTGCTGCCACACTTGCTGTGTCAGCCAGGCATCGCCAGGGCACCCGGCGCGCTGCAGCAGCACATCGGTCTGTCCCTCGGCAGATTGGTGCGCATGCTGCAGTGCTGGCCCGGGCGAGTGCCAGTGTCTCAGGCGACCAGCGAGCGCCTGCCATCTGTCAGCTTGCCGCCATTCCTCCAGCCGCCACTGCCACTCCCCCAGTGGAGCTGCCAGGAGCTGCTGCAGCGACTGATGCTGGCCAGCCACAGATGCAGCAATCAACAGCCGCCCGCTCGACGGCCAGACCTCGACTAGGCCGACCCCCAAGGGCATCTGCCATCACGACATGTGCCCCTCAGGAGCCTGCCCCCAGCCTTGCAGCAGCCAATGGCCTTACTTTGAGGCGGAGCAGCAGGGCGGGCAGGGGCCACCCAAAGATGGCCAAGGCATCGCTCTAGCGGGCCAAATAGTCGAATGTGTGGCCATTTGTGTTTGTTTCTTGAGGCCGAGAATTGGATGTTTGTTTTTTGAAGGCCGATGATGTGATGTTTGTTTTGGACGAAGGCCGAGAATGACGGCCATTTTAGTTGCCCTATTTTGTTAATCCTCCCCAGGTTGTGGGAGCGAGTAATGTGTTTGAGTGTTTTTTGGGGGTTTCATCTGTTTTTGGTTTTCATGTGGGAAGGGCCCAGAGTTTGTACAATAAAGCATATTATTTATTCACATTGTCCATGTTTGATCTTTGAAGTGTTTGTTGCCTTAACCGGCTGAGGGCTTGCGGAGCGGCTGCAATCATGTTCTATCATTGGCACAAGCCATTCCCTGACAGGGGGCCTAGAAGTGACATTCAATAAGCCGACGACGGGCGGCCCTTGGACCTTGTGCATCCCTCCTGGGCTGGTACTCCTCGTCCTCGTCGTCCTCATGCTCCTCCTGCTCCTCCTCCTGAGGTGGTGGTCCAACGTGAGGTGGCAGTGCCTGAGTCCTGCGGATAGCCAGGTTGTGCAGCATGCAGCAAACGACGACGAATTGGGAGACTCGATCCTGCGAATACTGGAGGGCTCCCCCGGAGCGGTCGAGACAGCGGAACCGTTGCTTGAGCACGCCGATTGTTTGTTCTATGAGGTTCCTCGTCGCTTGATGGCTCTCGTTGTATGCCTCTTCAGCAGGGGTCGTGGGCGCGCGGAGCGGGGTCATGAGCCAGGTACACAAAGGATAGCCTTTGTCCCCGATAAGCCATCCTCTTGGGGGAGGCTGTGCCTGGAACATGTCAGCCACAGTTGTCTGTCGCAGGATAAAGGCATCGTGGCTGCTGCCTGGAAAGCGGGCATTGACAGCTAGGATGCGCTGCCTGTGGTCACACATCAGCTGTACATTGAGGGAATGGTAGCCCTTCCGGTTGCGGTACTCCTCGGCATGCTCAAGAGGTGCCCGCAAAGCCACATGCGTGCAGTTAATGGTGCCCTGCACCATGGGGAAGCCCGCTATTCTTGCAAACCCCACTGCACGCTGCTGCTGCTTGTCCAGGGTCATGGGGAAGGAGATGAATTGATGTCTCCTTCTGAAAAGGGCTTTGGTCACCTGGCGGATGCAGCAATGCACGGCACACTGGGAGATGTTAGCGATGTCCCCAGTAGCGGATTGGAAGGAGCCGGAGGCATAGAAGTTGAGAGCCACCGTCACCTTCACTGCCACCGACAGAGACGTCCTGCGCATCAGCTGTGGCTGCAGATCTCTCTGAAGCAGCCGGCAGATGTCTGCAACCACCTCCCTTCGGAATCGCAGCCTCCTAACACACATCGCGGCAGACATGGTCAGATATGAGGTCTGCTGGCGGTATACCCTGCGTGGGTAAGGCCTCAGTTGGCGACGCCTGTTGCCCCCTCTGCGTCTAGCCAGGGCTGCCACTCTCTCACGGCGTCTGCAAGCCCTTCTGGCATAAGGCTGAAATTCAGCGTTGCCACCCAATGCAGCCCCCATTATATGCTGGCAAACACTGAGCTCTGAATGAAGGCAAAGATAATTGGTAAGCTCTGGCCTGAGCCAAAAATACCTGTCCAAGTGTTGATCCAAACCAGCAAACTCTCCTCCTTGGTCTCTGTCCAAAAAACCGTTGCACAAGAGTGAATGCTGCAAAATGGCTGGCCTTTATACTGCTGGGTAAGTGCCCTTTAATTAGCGCTCCCCCCGGCCCGGCTGGCCTGTGTACCGTTCCACTTCACAGTCGCTCGGGACGCCCGGCGCACAATGGGCCGGCGCGAGTGAAGTTCCGGTTTGGGGCGCACAAAGGGCGTTGCACTATTAAATGACGTCATGATCTGCGCGCGCAGCAGGGCGCGCGCTAAGACTTTGCGCCGGCGCTAAATGTGTCCTGAAGTTGGGGAGAGGCGCAGATCGCGCTGCGATCGGGCGATAAGCGCCTAGCGCTCGAGATCTACTCCCCCTAAGGCGCTAACGGCTGGCGCGCCCAACTGAATTTCTAGGCCATTATTTTTAAATACTTTAAAGAAAGGTAAGTTTATTTTTAGCCCCGTTAGAAAATGTAATTAAGTTTTTCAAAAATTTAAATTATTGTTTAAAATAGTTATTTCATGTAGTTTATAGTTATTTTAAAAATGTGATTTAAAAAAAAAAAAAATTTAAGTTTTAGTGATGTTTTGGGGCTTATAGTATTTATAGGTTTGACAGCTCTTCCTGTCAAACTTATGAATGAAGCATTCCCTGCTACCATTGGCTCTCCACGGCCGACGTGACCCCAGGGGACGCATCGAACTAACTGCGCCCCTGGGATATGCAAGCACTGCGGCTGGCAGTTGGAGGAGGCCCAGGATTGGAATCCCACGCAGGCCCACAGCTCAACAGCCGGCACGCTAGGCAAGTGCAGGTCGGGGGCTTGCACCCGCGGGAAGCCCCCAAACCGAATTTCTGGGCCCTTCTTTCACTATAGCCATTTCTACTATCACATTCTCTTTATGAGTAATTTGGAACTCATAAAATTATGGGATAGAAAACAGAGAGTTGTGGTGAAAGGCTGTTTTTCAGGCTGGAGGGAGATATTCAGTGGTGTTCCCCAAGGTTCAGTACTAGGACCACTGCTGTTTCTGACATACATTAATGATTGGACTTGTGGGTACAGGGCACAATTTTGAAAATTGCAGATGACCCGAAACTTGGAAGCGTAGTAAACAGTGAGGAAGATAGTAATAAACTTCAAGAAGACATAGACAGGCTGGTGGAATGGGCGGACACACGGCAAATGAAATTCAACGCAAAAAAGTGTGAGGTGATACATTTTGATAGGAAGAATGAGGAAAGACCATACTCAGTAAATGGTACAATTTTAAAGGGGGTGCAAGAACAGAGAGACGTGGGGGTGTATGTGCACAAATCTTTGAAGGTGGCAGAACAGGTTAACAAAGCAGTTAAAAAAGCATATGGGATCCCGGGTTTTATAAATAGAGACATAGGGCAGGATTTTCATTGGGCCGTGGAGGTGGGATTGGAGGCGTGTGGGGGGTTTAAATCCCGAAATTGGGGGGGCACGAACCCATCCCGCCACCAACCCGCCTCCATGCCAGTTTCAAAGGAGGCGGGTACCCGGCCCACATTGGGATCCGCCTCCCCGAGGCGGGAAGGGAATTAGTGGCAATTAACTGCCTGTTAACAGGTAGTTAACAGGCAGTTTTTAGCCTAATCCCTACTTTTATCGCTGAAGTGTGGGATTCCCGATGGCTCCAAACCACGCCAAGCAAGCGAGGCGGGCCGTCGGGCTGAAGGGCTTGGAGGGGTCGAGATGTCAGTGTTCAGGTGAGTGATGGGTGCATGAGTGCAGAGGTAAGTGTGTTTGGTGTGTTTAAAGTGTTTAAAGAAAGTTTTACTTACCTTTACAGCCTTCCTTCCTTCAGGTTTCGGGAGTCCCTCATCTCACCGGCACAGAAAGCAGAATGGCCGCGATCTGTCAAAAATTGCAGCATTCACCTTTCTGTTCTGGAGAGGTCTCCAAATCATCCTGAGAGGAAGGAATTAACGTGCAGTACAGATTGTCAGTGTTTGACAGCTTAAAACAGCTGTGAAATGCTGATATTTCATCTGTCAAAAGGTCTTGACAGATGAAATGTCAAACTGTGACGTCACCTGTTGCCGGGTGGCCCTTAATTGGCCTGCTGAGCCCGCTGGGTGGGCTCAAAAAGTTCAATCAAGTCAAAATTGTGTGGGTTGGCTACAACTCGATGGAGGCGGGACTACAACCCCAAAAGTTGTAGTCCCGCCTCCTCAATGAAAATCCAGCCCATAGAATGCAAAAGCCAGGAAATAATGCTAAATCTATAGAAAACACTAGTTCGGCCCCAGCTGGAGTAATGTGTCCAATTCTGGGCATCACATTTTAGGAAGTGTGAAGGCATTGGAGAGGGTACAGGAGAGATTTACTAGAATGGTTCCAGGGGAGAGGGAAACATAGAAACATAGAAGATAGGAGCAGGAGTAGGCCATTCGGCCCCTCGAGTCTGCTCCGCCATTCAATGAGATCATGGCTGACCATCCAAGTTCAGTACCCTGTGCCTGCCTTCTCCCCATATCCATTGATCCCTTTAGCCCTAAGAAATATACCTAACTCCTTCTTGAATATATTTAATGAATTGGCCTCAACTGCCTTCTGTGGTAGAGAATTCCACAGGTTCACGACTCTCTGGGTGAAGAAATTCCTTCTCATCTCTGTCCTAAATGGTTTACCCCTTATCCTTAGACTGTGACCCCCTGGTTCTGGACTCCCAGCCATTGGGAACATCCTTCCTGTATCTAGTCTGTCTAGTCCTGTTAGAATTTTATAAGTTTCAATGAGATCCCCTCTGATTCTTCTAAACTCCAGAGAGTATAAGCCCAATTGACCCAATCTCTCCTCATACATCATTCCTGCCATCTCAGGTACCAGTCTGGTGAATCTTCGCTGCACTCCCTCCATGGCAAGAACATCCTTCCTCAGATTAGACGACCAAAACTGCACACAATACTCAAGATGTGGTCTCACCAAGGCCCTGTACAATTGCAGCAAGGCATCCTTGTTCCTGTACTCGAACCCTCTCGCTACGAAGGCCAACATACCAATTGCCTTCTTAACCACCTGCTGTACCTGCATGCTTACCTTCAGCGACTGGTGCACAAGGTCACCCAGGTCTAGTTGCACTTCCCCTTCTCCCAATCTATTGCCGTTCAGATAATAATCTGCCTTCCTGTTTTTGACACCAAAGTGGATAACCTCGCATTTATCCACATTATACTGCATCTGCCATGCATCTGCCCAATAACCTAACCTGTCCAAATCATACTGGAGTTTCTCGACATCCTGCTCAAAGCACACACGCCCACCCAGCTTTGTGTCGCCTGCAAACTTGGAGATATTACATCTAGTTCCCTCATTTAGATCATTAATATATATTGTGATTAGCTGGGGTCCTAGGACCGATCCCTGCGGTACCCCACTAGTCACTGCCTGCCACTTGGAAAAAGATCCGTTTATTCCAACTCTTTGCTGCCTGTCTGCCAACCAGTTCTCTATCCAAGTCAGTACCTTGCCCCCAATCCCATGTGCCTTAACTTTACACGCTAATCTCTTATGCGGGACCTTATCGAAAGCCTTCTGAAAGTCCAAATACACCACATCCACTAGTTCTCCCTTACCTATTTTACCAGTTACATCCTCAAAAAATTCCAGTAGATTAGTCAAGTACAATTGACCTTTTGTAAATCCATGTTGACTTTGTCCGATCCTGTCACTGTTTTCCAAGTGCTCTGCTATTACATCTTTTATAATGGACTAGCATTTTCCCCACTACCGATATCAGGCTTACCAGTCTATAATTCCCTGTTTCTCTCTACCACCTTTTTTGAATAGTGGAGTAACATTAGCTACCCTCTAATCCATGGGAACTGTTCCAGAGTCTATAGAATTTTGGAAAACGACCAGCAATGCATCTACTATTTCTAGGGCCACTTCCTTAAGTACCCTAGGATGTAGATTATCAGGCCCTGGGGATTTATCGGCCTTCAATCCCGTCAATTTCCCTAACACCATTTCCCTACAAATACTGATTTCTTTCAGTTCCACCCTCTCATTAGACCCTATGTTCCCCGACATCTCTGGGAGGTTATTTGTGTCCTCCTTTGTGAAGACAGAACCAAAGAGTGAGGAGGACATAAAAAACCTGCAAGGTGACATAGACAGGCTAAGTAAGTGGGCAGAGATTTGGCAGATGGAATACAATACTGGAAAGTGTGAGGTTATGCACTTTGGCAGGAAAAATCGTAGAGCAAGTTATTATCTTAATGGCAAGAAACTGGAAAGTACTGAAGTACAAAGGGATCTGGGGGTCCTGGTGCACGAAACTCAAAAGGTTAGTATGCAGGTGCAGCAAGTGATTAAGAAGGCCAATGGAATGTTGGCTTTCATTGCTAGGGGGATAGAATATAAAAATAGGGAGGTATTGCTTCAGTTGTACAAGGTATTGGTGAGACCGCACCTGGAATACTGCGTACAGTTTTGGTGTCCATACTTAAGAAAGGACATAATTGCTCTCGAGTCAGTACAAAGAAGGTTCACTCGGTTAATCCCGGGGATGAGGGGATGGACATATGAGGAGAGGTTGAGTAGATTGGGACTCTACTCATTGGAGTTCAGAAGAATGAGAGGCGATCTTATTGAAACATATAAGATTGTGAAGGGGTTGGATCGGGTGGATGCGGGGAGGATGTTCCCGATGATGGGTGAAACTAGAACTAGGGGGCATAGTCTTAGAATAAGGGGCTGCTCTTTCAAAACTGAGATGAGGAGGAACTACTTCACTCAGAGGGTGGTAGGTCCATGGAATATGCTGCCCCAAAAAGCTGTAGAAGCTACATCATTACATAAATTTAAAACAGAAATAGACAGTTTCCTAGAAGTAAAGGGAATTAAGGGTTACGGGGAGCGGGCAGGAATTTGGACAGGAGACTAGGTTCGGATCGGTCATGGCCCTGTGGGTAGCGGAGCGGGCCCAGGGGCCGTGTAGCCTGATCCTGCTCCTATTTCGTGTGTCTAATTCTGTTAGATTCAGGAGATGGTTCTGTTATAGTGGATTGGCGGTTAGGATCAGATCAGCCATGATCTTATTGAATGGCGGAGCAGGCTCGAGGGGCCGATTGGCCTACTCCTGCTCCTATTTCTTATGTTCTTATGTAAAGTATGTATTTAATTGGGCTGCCATTTCTTTGTTCCCCATTATAAATTCTCCTGATTCTGACTGCAAGGGACCTACGCTTGACTTCACCAATCTTTTTCTCTTCACATATCTATAGAAGCTTTTACAGTCAGTTTTGATGTTCCCTGCAAGCTTACTCTCATACTCTATTTTCCCCCTCTTAATTAATCCCTTTGTCCGCCTTTGTTGAATCCTAAACTGCTCCCAATCCTCAGGTTTGCTGCTTTTTTCTGGCCAATTTATTTGTCCTCTCCTTGGATCTTATAATATCCCTAATTTCCCTTGTTAGCCACGGTTGATTCACCTTTTTTGTTTTATTTTTATGCCAAACTCGGATGAACAAATTTTGTAGTTCATCCATGCAATCTTTAAATGTTTGCCATTGCATATCCACCATCAACCCTTTGAGTAACAGTCCCCAATCAATCCTACCCAACTCACGTCTCATACCTTTATTTAAATTCAGGACCCTAGTCTCTGAGTCAAATATTTCACTCTCCATCTTAATGAAGAATTCTATCATATTATGATCACTCCGCCCCAAGGGGCCTCGCACAACAAGATTGCTAATTATTCCTTTCTCATTACAAAATACCCAGTCTAAGATGGCCTGATTTCTAGTTAGTTCCTCGATGTCTTGGTCCAGGAAACCATCCCGTATACACTCCAGAAATTCCTCCTCCACAGTATTGTTTCTAATTTGGTTAGCCCAATCTATATGCAATACAGTTGTATGGATAGACTAGAGAAGCTGGGGTTGTTCTCCTTAGAGCAGAGGAAGCTAAGAGCAGATTTGATAAAGGTGTTCAAAATCATGAAGGAGTTAGATAGAGTAAATAAAGAAAAACTATTTCCAATGGCAGAAGGGTCGATAACGAGAGGGCACAGATTTAAGGTGATTGGCAAAAAAATCAGAGGCGACATGAGGAGAAACATTTTTAGGTAACAAGTGGTTAGGATTTGGAATGCACTGCCTGATAGAGTGGTGGATACAGATTCAATAGTAGCCCCCAGCCATTGGATAAATACATGAGGAGAAAAAACAAGTTGCAGGGTTATGGGCAAAGAACCAGGGAGTGGGACTACAGAAAATGCTGGAAAAACTCAGCAGGTCAGGCAACATCTGTGGAGAGAAATTTGAGTTGACGTTTCGGGTCGAAACCCTTTTTCAAAACTGGAAAGGAAATAAAATAGATCGAAGGCAGGGCTGCGATCAAACAAAAGAAGTAAAAGAGACATTAAAAGGTATTCAAAACCAGAAGAGATGGTAATAGGCCAGTGGAGACAAAAGACAGCTGAGATTAGGTGTGAAGTGTACTGGCAGGATAAGAGACAGCTGCCAGGTGGGAGAGAGAAAAAAATGAAAGGGGGGTGGGGGGAAAGGAGGACCCAAAACAAAGGGGTGGAAAAAAATATAAGTAAAAAAGTAATAGGGGCCGAGGTTATGATCTGTAATTGTTGAACTCGATATTGAGTCCGGAAGGCTGCAAAGTGCCTAATCGGAAGATGAGGTGCTGTTCCTCGAGTTTACGTTGAGCTTCCGTGGAACAGTGCAAGAGGCCAAGGACGGTGAGGTCCAGTGGGAATGGAGCGCTGAATTAAAATGACAGGTGACCGGAAGCTCGGGGTCACCCTTACGGACTGAACGGAGGTGTTCCGCAAAGCAGTCACCCAATCTGCGTTTGGTCTCCCCAATGTAGAGGAGACCGCATCGTGAGCAGCGAATACAGTATACTAGATTGCAAGAAGTACAAGTAAATTGCTGTTTCACCTGGAAGGGGTGTTTGGGGCCCTGGACAGTGGGAAGGGGGGGGGTATAGGGGCAGCTGTTACATCTCCTGCGCTTGCACGGGAAGGTGCCAGGCGAAGGGGAAGGGCTGTTGGGGGTGATAGAGGAGTGGACTAGGGTGTCTCGGAGGGAGCGGTCCCTACGGAATGCTGAAAGGGGAGGGGAGGGGAAGATGCGTTTGGTGGTGGGATCACTTTGGAGGTAGCGGAAATAGCAGAGGATGATCCGTTGAATGTGGAGGCTGGTGGGGTGAAAGGTGAGGACAAGGGGAACCCTATCGTGGTTCCGGGAGGGAGGGGCAGGGGTGAGGGCAGAAGTGCGGGAGATAGAACGGACACGGTCGAGGGCCGTGTCAACCACGGTAGAGGGGAATCCTCGGTTGCAGAAAAAGGAAGACATGTCGGAAGCACTGGTGTGGAAGGTGGCATCGTCGGAACAGATACGGCGGAGACGGAGAAACTGGGAGAATGGAATAGAGTCCTTACAGGAGGCGGGGTGGGAGGAAGTGTAGTCCAGGTAGCTGTGGGAGTCAGTGGGCTTGTAGTGAATATTGGTCGATAACCTATCCCCAGAGATGGAGACGGAGAAGTCGAGGAACATAAGAACATAAGAAGTAGGAGCAGGAGTAGGCCATACGGCCCCTCGGACCTGCTCTGCCATTCAATAGGATCATGGCTGATCCGAATCTAGACTCACGTCCACTTCCCTGCCCTCTCCCCGTAACCCCTAATTCCCTTATCTGCTAGGAAATTGTCTATCTCCATTTTAAATTTATTTAATATTGCAGCTTCCACAGCTCTCTGGGGTAGCAAATTCCATAGATTTACTACCCTCTGAGTGAAGAAGTTTCTCCTCATCTCAGTTTTGAAAGGGCAGCCCCTTATTCTTAGATTATGCCCCCTAGTTCTAGTCTCACCCATCAGTGGAAACATCCTCCCCGCATCCACCTGATCAAGCCCCCTCACAATCTTATATGTTTCAATAAGATCGTTTCTCATTCTTCTGAACGCCAATGAGTAGAGTCCCAACCTACTCAACCTTTCCTCATACGTCAACCCCCTCATCTCCGGAATCAACCGAGTGAACCTTCTCTGAACCACCTCGAGAGCAAGTATATCTTTTCTTAAATATGGAAACCAAAACTGCACGCAGTATTCCAGGTGTGGCCTCACCAATACCCTGTATAACTGCAGCAAGACTTCCCTGTTTTTATACTCCATCCCCCTTGCAATAAAAGCCAAGATTCCATTGGCCTTCCTGATCACCTGCTGCACCTGCATACTAACTTTTTGTGTTTCATGCACCAGGACCCCCAGATCCCTTTGCAGTTTCTCTCCATTTAGATAACTTGCACTTTGATTTTTTCTGCCAAAGTGCATAACCTCACACTTTCCAACATTTATATTGCATCTGCCAAATCTCTGCCCACTCACTTAGCCTGTCTATGTCCTTTTGCAGGTTTTTTATGTCCTCCTCACTCATTGCTTTCCCTCCCATCTTTGTACCATCGGCAAACTTGGATATGTTGCACTCGGTCCCTTCCTCCAAATCGTTCATATAGATTGTAAAGAGTTGGGGTCCCAGCACTGACCCCTGCGGAACACCACTAGTTACTGATTGCCAGCCCGAGAATGAACCATTTATCCCAACTCTTTGTTTTCTGTTAGATAGCCAATCTTCCACGCATGCCAGTATATTACCCCCAATCCCGTGATTTCTTATCTTGATCAGTAATCTTTTGTGTGGAACCTTGTCAAATGCCTTTTGGAAGTCCAAATACACTACATCCACTGGTTCCCCTTTATCCACCTTGTATGTTACACCTTCAAAGAATTCGAGCAAATTTGTCAAACATGACTTCCCCTTCATAAAACCATGCTGACTCTGTCCTATTAAATTATGTTTATCCAAATGCTCTGTTACTGTTTCCTTAATAATGGACTCCAACATTTTGCCAACCACAGATGTTAGGCTAACTGGTCTATAGATTCCAGCTTTTTGTCTACTTCTCTTCTTAAATAAGGGTGTTACATGGCAGCATGGTGGCATAGTGGTTAGCACTGTTGCCTCACAGCACCAGGGACCCGGGTTCGAATCCGGCCTCGGGTGACTGTCTGTGTGGAGTTTGCACATTCTCCCCGTGTTTGCGTGGGTTTCCTCCGGGTGCTCCGGTTTCCTCCCACAGTCCAAAGATGTGCGGGTTAGGTTGATTGGCTGTGATAAATTGACCCTTAGTGTTAGGGGGATTAAATACATGGGGTTACGGGGATCGGGTGGGATATGTGTCGGTGCAGGCTCGATGGGCCGAAATGGCCTCTATCTGCACTGTGGGGTTTCTGTGATTCTGTGATACATTAGCAGTTTTCCAATCTGCCGGGACCTTTCCTGAGTCCAGGGAGTTCTGGAAAATAATCACCAATGCATCCACAATCCCTACCGCCACTTCTCTCAAGACCCTAGGATGTAGGCCATCAGGTCCGGGGGATTTATCCGCCTTAAGTCCCATTATTTTACTGAGTACCATCTCCTTAGTGATTTTAATCGTCTTTAGCTCCTCCCCCCCATTGCCCCCTGTTTGTCCAGTGTTGGGATATTTTTAGTGTCCTCTACTGTGAAGACTGATACAAAATATTTGTTCAGCGTCTTTGCCATCTCCATGTTCCCCACCACTAGTTTCCCGGTCCCATCCTCTAAGGGACCAACGTTCACTTTAGCCACCCTTTTTCTTTTTATATAGCTGTCGAAACTCTTGCTATCTGTTTTTATATTTTTTGCTAGTTTACTTTCATAATCTATCTTCCCTTTCTTAATTAATCTTTTAGTTATTGTTTGCTGGCTTTTAAATGCTTCCCAATCTTCTATCCTCCCACTAGATTTGGCTACTTTATATGCCTTTGTTTTCAGTCGGATACTATCCTTTATTACTTTACTAAGCCACAGATGGCTGTCTTTTCTTTTACTCCCCTTTTTCCTCAGTGGAATATATTTATCTTGAAAGATGTGAAATATCTCCTTGAATGTAGACCACTGCTCTTGTACCGTCTTACACTTTAATCTGTTTTCCCAGTCCACTTTAGTCAATTCTACTCTCATACCTTCATAGTCTCCTTTATTTAAGCTCAGTATGCTGGTTTGAGAGCCAACTCTCTCACCCTCAAACTGAATTTGGAATTCAACCATATTATGGTCACTCATTCCAAGGGGATCCTTTACTAGGACATTTTTTATTAATCCTGTTTCATTACACAGGACCAGATCTAAGATTGCCTGCCCCCTGGTTGGTTCAGTTACATACTGCTCAAGGAACCCGTCCCTAACACACTCTATGAACTCTTCCTCAAGGCTGCCATGCCCAATTTGATTAGTCCAGTCAATATGAAAGTTAAAATCCCCCATGATTATAGCTTTTCCCTTATTACAAGCCCCAACTATTTCCTGATTTATACTCCGACCAACAGAGTTGCAACTGTTAGGAGGCCTATAGACTACACCCACTAGTGACATTTTCCCCTTCTTATTCCTTATCTCCACCCAAACTATTTCACTATCCTGATCCTTTGACCCAATATCATTTCTGACTATTGCAGTGATTCCATCCTTGATTAACATAGCAACCCCACCTCCCTTTCCTTCCTGTCTGTCCTTCCTAATTGTCAAATACCCTTGTATGTTTAGTTCCCAGTCATGATCATCTTGCATCCATGTTTCCGTAATGGCCACCAGATCATACCCATGTGTAGTTATTTGTACCGTCAACTCGTCAATTTTGTTACGAATGCTGCGTGCATTCAGATAAAGAACTTTCAAATATTTTTTCTGACAATTTATTCCTGCTTTTACCCCTTTTACTACTTTACCTTTATCATTATACATTCTGTCCCTTCCTGACACGCTCTGGTTTTTAAGGGAAGAGTCAGAGATGGACCATGTGAAGGTGAGGGAAGGGTGGAAATTGGAGGCAAAGTGAATGAAATTGTCTAGTTCGGGGCGAGAGCAGGAAACGGCACCGATACAGTCATCAATGTATCGGAAAAAGAGGTGAGGGAGGGGACCTGAGTAGGACTGGTGCAAAGATTGTTCCACATATCCCACGAAAAGGCAGGCATAGCTAGGACCCATGCGGGTACCCATAGCAACACCTTTGATTTGGAGGAAATGAGTGGAGTTAAAGGAGAAGTTTTTCAATGTGAGAACAAGTTCAGCCAGGCGGAGGAGGGTGGTGGTGGATGGGGACTGGACGGGCCTCTGTTCAAGGAAGAAGCGGAGCGCCCTCAGGCCATCCTGGTGGGGGATGGAGGTGTAGAGGGATTGTACGTCCATGGTGAAAAGAAAGCGGTTGGGGCCAGGAAACTGGAAACTGTTAAAGTGGCGGAGGACGTCCGAAGAGTCGCGGATGTAGGTGGGAAGAGAGTGGACAAGGGGAGAAAAGATAGAGTCGAGATAGGAAGAGATAAGTTCCGTGGGGCAAGAACAAGCTGAAACGATGGGTCTACCAGGGCAGTCCTGTTTGTGGATCTTGGGAAGGAGGTAGAAGCAGGCTGTGCGGGGTTGGGGAACTATGAGGTTGGTGGCAGTGGGGGGATGATCTCCAGAGGAGATGAGGTCAGTGACAGTCTTGGAAACGGTGGTTTGATGTTCGGTAGTGGGGTCATGGTCCAGGTGGAGGTAGGAGGAGGTGTCGGAGAGTTGGCGTTCAGCTTCCGCTAGGTAGAGGTCAGTTCGCCAAACAACAACAGCACCACCCTTTTCAGCGGGTTTAATGACAATGTCAGGGTTGGATCTAAGAGAATGGAGTGCTGCAAGTTCAGAGGGAAGTAGGTTGGAGTGAGTGAGGGGAGCAGAGAAATGGAGACGGCCGATGTCACGGCAGCAGTTAGCGATGAAAAGATCTAGAGAGGGTAAGAGGCCAGGGGGAGGGGTCCAGTTAGAACGGGAATTCTGCAAGCGGGAGAAAGGGTCAGTCGTGCGGGGGGAAGACTCCTGGTCAAAGAAGTGGGCACGGAGACGAAGGCAGCGGAAAAAGAGCTCAACATCGTGCCGAGCTCGAAATTCATTGAGGTGGGGGCGTAAGGGGATGAAGCTCAGGCCTTTGCTGAGGACTGATCGTTCAGGGTCAGAGAGTGGAAGGTCAGAGGGGATAGTGAAAATGCGGCAGGGGGTGAGATTGGGAGAAGTGGGGTCAGAGGAAAGTGAAGGGGAAGAAGGTTCCGGAGGGGCGTTGGCCCCACCTTAATGAATTTCGAGCTCGGCACGATGTTGAGCTCTTTTTCCGCCGCCTTCGTTCCCTTCCCTTCCTCGACTTCTCCATCTCCATCTCTGGGGATAGGTTATCAACCAATATTCACTACAAGCCCACTGACTCCCACAGCTACCTGGACTACACTTCCTCCCACCCCGCCTCCTGTAAGGACTCTATTCAATTCTCCCAGTTTCTCCGTCTCCGCCGTATCTGCTCCGACGATGCCACCTTCCACACCAGTGCTTCTGACATGTCTTCCTTTTTCTGCAACCGAGGATTCCCCTCTACCGTGGTTGACACGGCCCTCGACCGTGTCCGTTCTATCTCCCGCACTTCTGCCTTCACCCCTGCCCCTCCCTCCCGGAACCACGATAGGGTTCCCCTTGTCCTCACCTTTCACCCCACCAGCCTACATATTCAACAGCTCATCCTCCGCCATTTCTGCTACCTCCAAAGTGATCCCACCACCAAACGCATCTTCCCCTCCCCTCCCCTTTCAGCATTCCGTAGGGACCGCTCCCTCCGAGACACCCTAGTCCACTCCTCTATCACCCCCAACAGCCCTTCCCCTTCGCCTGGCACCTTACCGTGCAAGCGCAGATGTAACACCTGCCCCTATACCTCCCCCCTTCCCACTGTCCAGGGCCCCAAACACCCCTTCCAGGTGAAACAACGATTTACTTGTACTTCTTGCAATCTAGTATACTGTATTTGTTGCTCACAATGCGGTCTCCTCTACATTGGGGAGACCAAACGCAGATTGGGTGACCACTTTGCAGAACACCTCCGTTCAGTCCGTAAGGGTGACCCCGAGCTTCCGGTCCCCTGTCATTTTAATTCACCGCTCCATTCCCACTCGGACCTCACCGTCCTTGGCCTCTTGCACTGTTCCACGGAAGCTCAACGTAAACTCGAGGAACAGCACCTCATCTTCCGATTTGGCACTTTGCAGCCTTCCGGACTCAATATCGAGTTCAACAATTTCAGATCATAACCTCGGCCCCTATTACTTTTTTACTTATATTTTTTTCCACCCCTTTGTTTTGGGTCCTCCTTTCCCTCCCCCCACTTTCCTTTTTTTTCCTCTCTCCTACCTGGCAGCTTTCTCTTATCCTGCCAGTACACTTCACACCTAATCTCAGCTGTCTTTTGTCTCCACTGGCCTATTACCATCTCGTCTGGTTTTGAATACTTTTTAATGTCTCTTTTACTTCTTTTGTTCGATCGCAGCCCTGCCTTCGATCTATTTTATTTCCTTTCCAGTTTTGAAAAAGGGTTTCGACCCGAAACGTCAACTCAAATTTCTCTCCACGGATGTTGCCTGACCTGCTGAGTTTTTCCAGCATTTTCTGTTGTTATTTCGGATTTCCAGCATCTGCAGTATTTTGCTATCATACCAGGGAGTGGGATGAACTCGATTGCTCTTCGAAAGAGCCGGCGTAGACTCGATGGGCCGAATAGGCTCCTTCTGTGCTGTACTATTCTATCACTTTATGATTCTCATACATCTCTCCAATTTGTGCAATTTCTGTGTGCAAGTTGGCTGCCGCATTTCCTACATTACAACAGTGACTGCACTTCAAAAGTAATTCATTGGCAGTAAAGCTCTTTGGGACGTCCTTAGGTCATGAAAAGCTCTATGTAAATGCAAGTTCTTTCTTTCTTTAACTTTTGCTGGAGTCCAGGTCTCAGTAGAGCAATCTATGTGCGCTGTTCCCTGCATTTATGCAGGGAATTTGTTCCAGTCTCTGTAGTCCAGCTATTGAAAACTTTTATTTTGGGGGCTAGGAGGAGCTAGAGTGCTCCTCCAGATCCCCAAATTGAAGTTTAGGTCTGCCCACAGTCCCTCCCCATTTCCCAAACTGCCGACCACCTCAGAACCCCCGTCCCTGTGCTTCCTTTGGGCTCAACAGGTGGCCTCTGGGGCACCCAACTTTCCACCACTTCCTGCTGGCTTCCCGGCCGTTCTGGTCGGGAGGTCGGCCAGCAGCATTGATTGCCAAGACATTTTATGCTTGGACAAGTATTTGTGGATCCAGGTTTGGATAAACTGCGGCTAAATCTTTGTATCATAGCCCAGTTAATCATCCATTCAGCAATTCAATCTAAACATTAACAGACCCACTTCTCAAAATTATTTTGCACAAGTGTTTGGACATTCAAAACACAAAAAACTTGACAGATCATTTATTATACTTAATGTTCCGGGCACTAAAAGTAGAAATTGAAATCAGTTTCGCCTCTGATAAAAAATTTAAATTTAATTTCTATGATTGGTTTGGACTTCTACACAGTGGGATTGAATTGGATATGGTTCGATTCATTGGGATTCCATGCTCAGATTAGATGCTTATTCAGCTGGAGTTGGCAATAGTAATGCAGTGTTACTAATGTATTTCAAATTTTACTCTGCTCTACTTTGTATTTAAATTAAGAGCATTAGATGTCACAGATATGATTGCAAAACATGCTTTTTAACCCTAGCAACTTATTTTTATTTTGGTTTTGAAAAAACCAGAATTGGCTGTGGTGGTTCACAGGATAGCACAGGAACAGGAATGACTCGAGTTTGCTATTTCTGGCTGAGACACTGAATGAGCCTACTTGTAAGGCGCCCCTTTAAGTAAATGATATTTTCTGTCTTTTAGGACATAATGCTTGTGTTTATTTTCTGCTACAAATTGAGTGGTGCTGTGCACTGGGTGATTTCAGCTGTCAATGCTTCTTGCTTGTAAATGAGAACTGATATGTAAATACTCTTGAGAAATACCACTGTGAGCTTTGGCTTTTAGAACACAAAACTTTACTGGCTTTAGTAAAAGTCAAACTATTTACCGTCATCTGGTATAAATTAATATATCAAAACAATTATCATTTCATTGTGAAAAATCTTAGACCTGGACAAGCTAATTCCAATATCCATGTCTAAATTGCTAAGTGAGTTAAAAAGTATTCTTTGCACAAGTGTGACATTTCAAAGGCCTAGCTTTGCTTTATTTAAGATTTTTTTTGTGGCATAATTATAAATCAGAAAAGGGCAAGCAGAGCTCTATTACTCATTGTCATAAGTAGTTCTGCACATAACCTATAGCCGTAGGGAGAAAGTGAACAACAAAAACCATTATACCAGATTAAAGGAATCGGGGATGAGTGGACTGATTCAGTAAGGCACTGGCTGGGGGATGTGAACAGATTACTTGCTCACTGTCTTGTTCAAACAATGCTGCATTGCACAAGGTCCCTAAAGGACAGAGCCTGGAAATTATCCTGTGCAATCATCACTTATGAATGTTTCACGTGTTCATATGAAATTCCACTTTCCATTATTTTAGCAAATGGGTTAGCCTGTTTATTTCAAACCAACAGATCCAAGAGATTTCCTATGAACATGTTATTCAATTGCATGCCATTATTTCCAGACCAGAGCAGATAACGTTGCAGTTCATTCTCTGTTATCAGAGAGATGGACGATGCATGCTGCTAAGTATTACATTATTTTCATACAGCCTTTAGATACATTAATCCTAAAGTAATGGCTCAACGTCTGTATCAGATTTTAAAAAATGGGTTTTCACATGCAAGTCAGTAAATCCATTGCAAATCTTTTCACAACGTCTTCAGAGTAAGCAAAGGAGCTTTAAAAATCTTAAGTGGTGACGCACAGATGTAAAAGCATTTAATACAATGCTTAAATTGCATACCTCATGGATACTGAAAATCTGCTCAAAATATTCTGGTTGTATCTTGTTTTTCATTTTCAGATAACTTATTTTAGTTTATTATCAAAGGGAATGAGTGAACCATTTCTGCCGAGGGCCAGGTAAAGCTAGGTGACATCAGAGTGAAAGAACAAATGAAGTATTACGTGCGAGAGTGCCTTGCTTGATGAGAAGACTTAATATAAAACAATTTATTTTTTGACTGTAAATTTTGGGTACACAGCCTTGTTTCTTTGTGGGTTTATTTTAAATTAGAAGCCGTGTTTCATTAGTTGCTTAACCACTGTTTACAGCACATGATATACAAATATACAATCTGTGAGATTCATTCACAAGCTTAAGTCTTACCTGAGTCATTGGTGGTTAACTGCAAGGTAATTTTACAATTGTTTAGATTCTGACTATCTTCCAGACAAGAGATAGGGATAGTGCTTTCGATCAACAAAGAATGCTCCTTTCCATCTTCTGCGATTTGCAAAAACTCTGGCTCAAACTGTTTGAAAGAAAGAGATTTCAAGAGGCAACCTTTGGCATCTAGAGAAAAATGGTTCATCTTAAATATTATAAATCATTGCAGTTATAAAAGTCCCCAGTAATGACTTCCCAGTTAATTATTTCCCAGTTCATAAAATTCTCCTCCCCGTCCCTTCGTTCCTTTGGTGATGATCTTATGCATTCTAGTTACCAACTCACCAACCAGTGTAAAGTTTTTCCTGATTTACTTTATCAAAACCTCTTATAAATTTGAGTACCTCCATTAGATCTCTTCTTAACCTTCATTGTTCTAATGAAAAGAGTCCAATTTCTTCTCGTAACTAAAGCCTCTCATGCACGATATTATCTTAGTGAATCTCTTCTATACCCTTACCACGGCCCTGACATCCTTCCTAAAGTAAGGTGACCAAAAGTGAACTCAATATTCAAACTGTAGCTTAATTTGTTGAGGTTTAGGATACCCTCTTTGCTTTTGCATTGTATGTCCCTATTTATAAACGTAGGCTCCTATAAATGGGACAGTTCAATATTTTTCTGAAGTGAGAACGTTGACGGATTTACTGAGAAGACAGGAGGTGGGGTTGATATTTGAAATGGATTGGACCTGTTGGGCCTAATGGCCTTGTCATGTTCCTAAAAATCTTCTTGTTGCTTCTTTGGATAATTTTCCACCAATCATTACAGTTAATTTTGAGTCTTGAGAACTCTACTGGTAAGCTAGAGATTAGCTGAGTTTTGCCAACACTCACACTGACATAGGGATTGCAGTTTCTGAGATATCAATGACAAAGTTTCACCTACCTCCTCTACCCATACAGCTCCCTCAATACATTGTCCCCTTATTAGGGTGCAGTTAAACTTCATTTACAACAGGCCCTTGGAGACAGTAGAGAGGCCCATCAGCACCTGGTCATAAGTGATGACTCCGACCTGTCACGGAGTACCCAATACCATAATGTTCAGCACCGTATAACTACGTATGAGTCTCACTGCAGTTACCTGCAAGTACTGAGAAAAATATACTGTGGCCTGTACACAATGAAACCATGTCCAGACAGCATATACACTTCTTGTATAACTCCCCCAACCCCACCTCCAAAGTAAATATTTTAAAAAACACTGGAGAAAATACACAAAAAAAGCATCACTTGCATGCAGTAGGCTTTGTGAAGTAACGTCTCAATTTAAAAATTCTCATCCTTGTTTTCAAATCCCTCCATGACCTTGCCTCTCCCTATCTCTGTGTCCTCAGTCCTCCAACCCTCCGAGGTCTCTGCGCTCCTCCAAGTCTGGCCTCCTGTGCACCCCGATTTTCATCGCTCCAACACTGGCAGATGTACCTTCAGCTGCCTAGGCCCCAAACGCTGGAATTCCCTGCTGAAACCTCTCACTCGCTCTACCTCTCTCTCCTTCTTTAAGGCACTCCATAAAACCTACCTCTTTGACCAAGCTTTTGGTCGTCTGTCCTAATATCTCCTTAGGTGTTAAATTTTGTTTGCTAATGGTCCTGTGAAGTGCCTTGAGACATTTTACTATGTTAAAGGCACTATATAAATACAAGCTGTTGTGTTGTTGTTTAATGCCTATCAGAAACAGTGATGGAAGTAGAATCCATAATAGCTTTTAAAAGGGATATGGATAAATATTTGAAAAATTAAAATTATAAATGTATGGGGAATGGGAAAGAGAAGAGGACTAAGTGAATAGCTCTTTCAGAGAACCAGCACAGGTGCAATGGGCCAAATGCTGTGAAATTCTATGATTCTATAGATCCTATCTGCTTCAATGGCCTTTCCTGGTCACTTATTCTAGAACTCTACTGCCCATTGAATGACCCCTTATCACTCTCAAAGTCTCCTCTTCACAATATTAAACAAATCCCAACTCCCTTAACATTTTCGCACGACTTAAATTTCTGTTACCCAGAATAACCTTCATTGCTGACCTTTGTATACTCTCAAGAGCAATAAGGAGAGATTCTCCTAGGTGTGTGACCAGGCACATTGGGTTGGCTGGGTGCAGCGAATATCGAAAAATGGAACAAAAATCAGGTGGCTTCCTTTGTAGGTGTGCCCTTCAATCTCGATATTTTCCAATATTTGCTACATCCAGGCGATCCAGTGTGCCTGGATGCAGACCCAGAAATATTTTTCCCTGGTTTTTTTTTTGTTCCTTAAGTAAACTACTGCTTAGAAATTACCTTTCCACCCCCGAAAAAGTAACATTTTACCTAAATGATTTTCCACCAAAAAGTGAAGGAGTTGAATCATGTCACTGGGTGGGATAGAACTGTACACAGCTTCATCCTATACAAACTTCCCCTATGCTACTTACACAATAGAGCTGCTCTCGATCTTCTCCAACTGATATCAGAATATAATTTCACAGATATTTCCTCTGTATCCACTCTTAGTTGAAATTTGGCAAACAACACCTTTCACTACTTTATTATAATGTCGGTATAATAAGATATTCAGATTTTGCAGCAATATAAAGAGAACACTATTTCATTCACCTTAATTCCAGCAAAGAATGGCTCGCTATCCCTGGACAGACTGCGTATATCTGGAGAATCCAACGAGAAGCTTGATACACTACAGTAAACCTGGAAAAAAAAACCATAAGTAGCAGAAAACCCTGACTTCAGTTAGTCTTCTGAGCAAACATTTTAAGTTGATGCTATTTGGGATGATACCATGATCTGTGGTTCCAGCTTAGAAGGGAGCCATTCGGCCCATCATATCCCGAGAAAAATTGTAAGCTCTGATCCGCACTGGGAGCGCCAGATGGCATAATCACCCTCATTGTTACAACTTGGGCTGTTTTCCAAAGCTCTTTATTCGTGTTCTCCACAAAATGCAGCTTCTATTGGCAAGCTGGCATGCCCTATGAACCAAAACTTGACCTTGTATGCAAAATATCTGGGATAGCAGACCACACAGTAAACAATGAACCCTTTATAGCATTGGGGTATACACTGGAAATAGCACAGGAAGTCACCATACACACTTGATCTCTTACAACCAACAAAAAAAACTACATTGACAGATCATGCAGCATAGGTAAACTGTTCAGTCGGTTGATTAGGAAGCAAAATTATAATGAAGCAAAAATAGATCAGTAGATTATAGCAATTAACGATGTAACTTTTTCAGGTACATTAATCAGTTCTTGGGGCCTAATATAAGGAATCATTTTGAGATTTATCTTTGGTTAAAGTGGGGGGGCGGGGGGGGGGATTGGCGGGGTGGGGATTGGCTGGGGGATTGGTAGAGGGATTGGCGGGGGGGATTGGCGGGGCGGGATTGGTGGGGCGGGATGGGGGGCTGATTGGCGGGGGGGGATTGGCGGGAGTCATTTTTACCTTGGGCGGTAAACCAACAGAGCAGATTGCCTGGCCATTATAGGAGCTGCCCGATTTTCATTTCCGTCCATTCCCATTACGCAGTATAGCCAATCTTCCACCAAAGTTACACTGGCCAAATGGGAGAACCCCCGAGGAAATTCCCAGCGTAAAAATTATGAAGGAGTCAGCACTCATTATGTCATGAAGGTATGAATTGTGCTCTGCCCTACGTCTGATCAGGATCATTCTCCCCATTGGAAAATACAAACTCAGGCATAGCTGTCGATGTAGTGTATGTGCCTTTAAGAGCCCCAGGTGTGCTGTAATGCCGGTAATGGCCACGCGGGCTATATAAGCCTGTACATTGCGTTATATCCGTTAGAACCCCCCCCCAGACTTTGCTTAGTAAAAACCTATTAACCAACTCCTGTCTCCAGTGTCTCTATCAACACACGGACACTACAGTGGCGACGAAGTGGAAACGGACTTACCTGCAATTCGGCAGCACCTCAAGGACATCAATTCCTCGGGCGTCCAGAAGACTCAAGAAAGTGAGAGAAGCTGTGGTTTCACCAGCTGGCCAAGCTGGTGGCAGGTACTGCGCTAATCCTTCCTGGGCATCAGGCTGGGGCTCCAGCGGCTGGCTCTACAGCTGAAACAGGCAGCGAATTCGGAGGCAAGCAATAACGGACGGGGAGGGAGCACTCGGGAGACGGCCGGCGCTGCAAGCAGGTCGGCATTCAGACCTGGAGAAAAAGTCTGGCGGGAACGAGTCTCCAACTGTAAATTTAAAAAAATTTAAAAAAAGAAAAAGAACGGAAACCGCGGGAAACAGCGTTGTCATCGGCAGCAGCGGCGGGAAAAGCGCGGGAAGCGCCATATCTTTTCTAAGATGCCCAAGTCTGGCAATATTGATGCTTTTGATAGCGGATTAGAGGATTGGACCACATATGTGGAAAGAGTAGAGGTATATTGCACTGCAAATGGAATAGAAGATGAAAAAAAAGCTTCCGTACTGCTGAACCTAATGGGCGCAAAGGCATACGGGCTGTTACGAAATTTAATCACTCCAGCCAAACCAAAGGACAAGAATTTTAAAGAAATTGTTGATACCCTGCAGGAGCACTTAAACCCAACACTGCTGCTGATTGCGGAACGATTCAAATTCTTCAAGAGAATTCAACACAAGAATGAAAGTAACGCTGATTACCTCACCGAATTAAGAAAGTTATCAAAGTACTGCCAATTCGGGGCAGGACTAGCAGATTATCTTCGAGACAAATTCGTCTGCGGTCTCTTAAGTGAAGGAACACAAAAAAGGCTGCTTTCTGAAAAAGATTTAACACTGGACAAGGCTTTCAGTATGGCTGTATCATACGAAGCTGCAGCAAGAGGAGCTGCAGAGATACAACAAAAGACACAGGACTTCAGCACCCATGAAATGACACAGGGTTTCGAAAGATGTTATCGCTGCGGCAGATCCACCCATAACCAAAGGGACTGTTGGTTCAAGGACAAAGCATACAGGAATGCAACACATATGGTTACCAACCAAACTCCCGCCATGATGTTCTTCAATAGAAACCTAAGATGCCGGCTGGATTTGGTCAAGCCCAACATCAGAAGGGACGTGGAGAACCGGCAGTTTCAAGGCATGAATGAAAGGCCAATTAGAACCTTCCAGATAGGTCAACAAGTTTTGGCCCGGGACTACCGTACCGAGAAATGGCAGCCTGGAACTATCTGCACACGACTAGGACCACTGATGTATACCGTGGACATCGGAGAAAGCATAATAAGGCGCCATGCTGACCAAATCATAGAGTCACCCGAAAAGGGACAACCTACACCACAACTCTATACGTCTAACGATGAAGTAGAGATACCCATATCTACCTCCGATCCGGTGATACTGGAACCCGATGAACCCGACACTGGCATTCAAACCGAATCAGCCTTGCCAAAAGAACCTCCTACACCACCAGAAACCACTACACCACCGAGGCGTTATCCGGACCGAGTCAGGAAGCCTCCTGAGAGACTGACTTATAATTAATTAACTACAGCAATGTGTATATTATTTTTCTTATAACATGTAATTAATAATGACTTAAAATATGATGTACTGGTTAGCTAAAGGGGGAGGAATTGTAGTGTATGTGCCTTTAAGAGCCCCAGGTGTGCTGTAATGCCGGTAATGGCCACTCGGGCTATATAAGCCTGTACATTGTGTTATATCCGTTAGAACCCCCCCCAGACTTTGCTTAGTAAAAACCTATGAACCAACTCCTGTCTCCAGTGTCTCTATCAACACACGGACACTACAGTTGAAGGAGTTAGAAGACAACAGTTGATACTTCTTTTCAATAAATTGCCTTTAGGAGCTCTATCTGTAGATGTATGCAAGTTACAAACAGAGAAAAATATAGCTGGGGGAGCTATAGACTGAACAAGGTGAAAGGTATGATAGAATCATTGAATCTTACAGCGCTGAAGGGGCCATTCGGCCCATCATGCCTGTGCCGACTCTATGAAAGAGCTGTCCAATTTAGTCCCACACCCAAGCTTCCTCCCCATAACCCTGCAAATTAGTCCTCTTCAAGTACATGTCCAACTGGAGGCAGAATTTTTATGAGAGACAGCAGAATGATAGATAAAAATGAACCAATACCATATCAACAGAAGGGGAAGAATGAGGTATGAAACCCTCTGTGCAAGCTAAAATTACATCAGTTGCTTCACTGGTTCAGATATAAGAAACAGCAAAATTAAAAGAATATAGTAAACACATTCTGGTTCAATCTCCACAAGCATTTGTTCAATTTGACCACCATAACTTCGGTGGAAGGTCCATGAAAAATTGAGTGCTTGCACAAACCCCAGTGAGCTTGCCATTCATTCATTTGGGCGACCTGTTCCTTTCATTTTATTCATAAAAATTGAACAAAGCATGCACAGTGCCAAGTACTTCATATTAACTGGCAGTTACATCAGATTAGAACTGAAATGATAGTGGGATCATCACCTCCATCACACCTGAATCAGCCACACCGCTGCTGTCAGTGTTCTACTGATAGTTGGTCAGCTTCACCTTCTGTCTGAAAATTAAGATCAGGTCTGACTCAAAGTAAACACATACCATAAATCTCCCCATAACAATGCACAATGAGTTCCTCACTGTCTGACTTCATTTACAAGGAGTTAATAAGCGAACATAAGAGCATAAGAAATAAGAGCAGGAGTCGGCCAATCGGCCCTTCAAGCCTGCTCCTCCATTCAATAAGATCATGGCTGATCTAAATAACAAGGTGTTTTTTCCCCTTTTTCTCTGCTTTCATGATTTACGTTTCAGATATTTCAGTCAATAGGAGGAATATTGAAAGAACTGCATTACCATCCACACCCAGGCCCCAGGGGCAAACAGATAGCTTTCTAACCCATTATTTTACCGTGTCTCTTTAAGCAGTATTTTTAAAACAATAGTTATTACTGAACTACAGAGCCAAAATGTTTGAACTAGTTCTGTGACCAACTGTAAAACTGGATAACCCCAGTATTTAGACCTATAAAAATCCAACATTTTAATCAAACCTGCTGATTCTAATGGCATTCAATATTTAATGATTTGAGCATCCTCTATCCATGGTGCCACAGTTGTTATTTTAGCAGGCACCAGCATCAGGATCAATTGTTGAGAAGTTAATTTCTCAGGCAGATTATGTCAAACTGTGCAGTGTTAATTGAATCTCTGGAGGCTTTTTATGTTAGTAATAAGTTGCATTCCTTCACTACATTGCGTCAATGTGGCAAAAGACTAACTTTCATGGGAGCAATTCATGTTGAAATAATAAGATTCAAATACTGTACTCATTGAAATCTGGAATAAAACAAACAAGGCTGAACCACAATAAATGTCAGAACCACAAAATGCAAGGCTGCAAATAAAGATAGTTTGTCATGGATATATTTATTGGGATTCATAATGGACTTAAATGCATAAATAGCCACTATGAGGGACCCAGCTTCAGTTAAACATACATGTAAAATTATGGGTTTTTTTCCCTCTGGTACAACTCGCACAGCAATTCAGTCATCCAGATTTATCCACATCTCAATGTTTTAAGGTGAGGCATCCCTGAATTAAACGCCCACAGGTTTTTTATGTTCAGTATTTTGTGAAAGAGGTAAACAGATGCAAAAGAACACATGCATATGTTACAAAAGAAGTCTAAAGTGATTTGCAGATGCATTGTGTACAACGATACACTGGGCCAATTCAATAACTGACTTTTCAGCAGAACTCTTTTTGATTGAACTATTCAGTTTATAAATAAAAATAGAATTGACATGGAGTCTATCATAACAAATTCTATTATATCCAATTAATTAGGATAGATGAAAAATTGCTTCCAACCAGAATTGCACATAACAAGAATTATATTACTAATGACTTTGCAAAATGGCAAGTTTGTGATTTCTAGCACTATTTTAAGCAAAACGCTCTTTATGGACTTTGTACTTGCAAAGTAATCATTAACTATGGTAAGTAACTGCTTATCACTGAACTAAAAACATCTATTAAACCAATTATTAAAGGTGGGAAGGGAATTCAAGTAATTTAAATATCCCTGCCATTTCCCAGTATTTTGAATCCTTAAATTTCCAGTGTAAATTCACCAATCCCATTCTCCAAGGGAGTGCAGGTTGGAAACAAGGTTACAAAACTTTAGCACTGATCCTCCAACCCGCACTCCACTTAGGTGCGGCTCTATGCTCAGACCACAGGATCGGCGAATTTACCCATACATCACAAGTGTCGTTCCCTCCATGCTGCGCGGCTGCCTGCCTGTCCCGCACAGCCCGGGACCGGCTTTTCAAATGTGAAATTTAACGCATGCGTGAAACTCTGAATGGGCCACGCAGCCCGTTAAAGGGACCGCGCACCCAAAACAAAATTAGGGGGAATGTTGATCACGAGGTAGGTTTGGTTGAAGGAGGCCCTTCAATCCATTTGACTCATCTTTTCTGAATGTGACCATCCAATCAGGTTTTATTAGTGCCTATTATAGAATGAGACAATGCATAGGTAGAGACAGTTTAAAAAAAACTCAACGGGAAACTGAAACTTCTGTAGTATTCCAAACAGAGGAAAAGTTTGCAGTTAGAATATTTTTGTGAAGAAAATAAGTTAAATAAGCCAACTAGTACAAGCCAGCTAGTACTTCTACAGGGAACTCTCGATTTACCAGCAAAATTCAGGAGTAGGTTCAGGTAAGTTTTACTTCATATTAGTGGCCGTTCCTGGATCTGTGGCTGTGTAACCGGGATTCCTGCACCTGTTGCTAAGCAACAGGGACGCCTGTATCTTGTGGTCGGGGTTCCTGCACCTGTTGCTAAGCAACAGGGACGCCTGGAACTTGTGGCCGGGGTTCCTGCACCTGTTGCTAAGCAACAGGGACGCCTGGATCGTGTGGCCGGGGTTCCTGCACCTGTTGCTAAGCAACAGGGAAGCCTGGCTCTGTTGCTGTGTACGGGGCTCTCGTACCTTTTACTATACCTCTCTGTAATCCGAACGTTTTGATAAAGCGGCACCACGCCGGTCCCATCGGTGCCGGATAAAAAAGAGTTCATGAATATGTTAAGGAAAGCAAGACCCAGGGGTGGTCGATCCCCTGAAACAGCAGCAGGTCGGATAGGGGTGCTGTTCTGAATGGCAGAGCGGAGAGTGGCACTAGTTTTTCTATTTAGATGCTCTTGAGTCTGCTAAAGATTTGTTTGCAGGATTATGGGGCACCATCTAGTTCCACAGTGGTTGTATAAATAATTTAACAAGTCAGATTCAGAAAACAGAGTGTACCATTACATGTCTACAATAGCACACATTTCGCCAGCAAGCTCCCCACAAATGCTGCCACAATCTTCCACTTAAAAGTGATAGAATGTTGGGTATACCTGTGCTAAAGTTATGACAGGTCCCTGTCCCACTGCACGTTTAGTGTAACTACATGTCATTGGTCTATATTCAGAGCTGTTTTTCAGTTCTCAGCTGTTTTTGAGGTTGTTGGTCACCTTTTTCTAGTTTTCCATTGGTATCAAGTCAAAGTGTAGAGATAAAAAAATAATCAAATGCTGGAAATCCAATTTAAAACAGAAAAATGCTAGAAATGTCACATCTAAAAGAAAAAGACAGATTAAAGTGCTGGCTGATGTACTGTGTATATATTGCTGAACTATAAGCCACAGCGTTCCTATATGACAAATTGGTTATGCCTTTAAGGGAAGGTGCTGAGGGTGGAAGGGAAATGGTAGAGACTCTCATGCATCTCCTGGCAACCAACTTAAAACAGGTTTTTGCAGACCATCAGGAGAGGGTTGCGTTGCTGCATGGGTTGGGAAGAGTTCCTTTTTGTCGCAGAACAACAATTTTCTTGTTTCAAGAATTTGTGACAGTTGTCCATAAATGTGTGCTTGACTGCCTTTTGTTACACGAATAAAATAATCTTACTTCTTGGTGCCAATATTTTAATCATGAAGCTACGCAAAGAAGCTTGAACAAGAATTAAAAATGCTGCCTTGTGCTTTAACACAATTGAATGTCGGGCCAAGCATTACCGTATCTCCCAGCCTTAACGTAATCCCATCCATCTCCACAAACGAGAACATCTGCCGGGTCGTGTCCCTCTTTATCTCTTCCTTCATGCGCAGTGGGGAAACCCGAGACCACACAACCACATATCCTATGGTACCGTTTATAGCTGGGCTCACATACGTGCACTTCAGATGGATGCTGGTGCCCACTAACTCTGGGGTAATCAGTGGTTTATCAGGCAGATCGGGAAGCCTAGCTGGAAAAAAAAATAAGCATTGGTGTTTCAAATGTAGTTACAAAACTCGCAAATTGGTTTTATATATATATGTTTACAGACTTAGCCCCACACAAATTTTCAGTTTTTCTAAAACAGCCAATGATGAACGTGCATAGTTGTTTAAAGTGAATGCACCACTATGACAAATGTCTCCATTTCACCAGCACCTCCCAAACCTGCCACCTCTACCAGCTAGAAGGACAAGGGCTGCAGGCGTATGGGAACACCACCACCTCCAAGTTCTCCTCCAAATCACACATTTTCCTGACTTGGAAATACATCGCCATTCCTTCATCGTCGCTGGGTCATATTCCTGAAACAGTACTGTGGGAGTACCTTCAACACTCGGACTGCAGCGGTTCAAGAAGGCGGTTCACCACCACCTTCTCGAGGACAATTAGGGATGGGCAATAAAGGCTGGCCTTGCCAGCAACGCCCACATCACATGAACGATTAAAAAACGGTGGTATGCTAATAGATTTGCAAGCTGTTCCAGCACTCCTCGAGCCCAAGTACCCACGAGACACCCAATCCTCCCCCAGCTACTTATTACACTTCCTAAACTATTCACTAACCCCCAACTAATCCTTAAAATACAAGCCCTATCCCAAACAACATTACCTCTCTCACTGTGACAAACCCCACGGATCCCTTATCTTATAAAACACTGTAGAAATTGGTATGCTTTGCTTCAAGTGTAAAACAGACGCAAAGTATACCAATTGAACAGTCAGACAGCCTGTGCCCAATCTGCGCCTGCCCCACTCAGGATTGATCAGCGGACCCTACGGGCAGGATTTTCATTGGGCCGTGGAGGCGGGATTGGAGGTGTGTGGGGGGTTAAAATCCTGAAATGGGGGGGCATGAACCCATCCCGCCCCCAACCCGCCTCCATGCCAGTTTCAAAGGAGACGGGTACCTGACCTGCACTGGGACCCGCCTCCCCAAGGCGGGAAGGGGATTAGTGCCAATTAACTGCCTGTTAACTATGCAGTTTTTAGCCTAATCCCTATTTTCATTGTTGAAATGTGGGATTCCCGACAGCTCCAAACCACACCAAGTTAGCGAGGCGGGCCGTCGAGATGAAGGGCTTGGAGGGGTCGAGATGTCCGGTGTTCAGGCGAGTGATGGGTGCATGAATGCGGAGGTAAGTGTGTTTGGTGTGTGTAAAGTGTTTAAAGAAGTTGTACTTACATTTACATACTGAAATAAAGAATAGATTTGCCTTTCTAATCTAGGCTTTATTAACTTAAAAATCCTGTAGCACATCTTCAACACCCAGTCCCAACTAAAGGCTGGAAAGAACTGAATTTAAGATGGCCACCACAAATCACATGACATCAACTACCAATGAGATTACAGCATATATCCCAAGACAGGAAACAAACAACCAATCACAATACTTCATACTAAACATAGAGAATAATCACCACATTCACCCCTCCTTTTAAAATATACTCCAACCAAAATAACCTTTACAATTTATAATTAATTATTTACAACTAAAACTATGCACAGACAAAATAAAACTATTCAACATGGCACAATACTAAGTGAGCAACAACAAATAGTAACATTGCACATAAGTATTAAGTATCTCTCAACTAAAACAATATAATATAATATTTCAACAATTTAAAAACATTACTATCAATTTAAAAGTCCATTTTCAATCGGTCGACCGGATATCTTGTTCGTGTCAACCTTCTTAACCTTGGTGAAATTCCTTGCCCTCCCACACCAGGAGACACAGAAGTATCTTCTGCAGGAAGGCTATCCATATCCCGATTTTCAACGGTTTCCGGATTAGAAATCCCATCAGGGGGTAAACTGGGACGGTCATGAACATCCATCGAGGGCTGACTAATAGAAGTATAATTATCTGCAGTCGGATTGGAAATATTCGTAGTATCTGTAACAGCATCCACATTATCTGAATCATGACTATTGTTAATATCCTCAGAAGAGGGCTGGCCACCACAAGGAGCCAAGTCTTTAATTGAAACGGTACTTTCTTTCCCATCTTGGAATCGAATATGAGCATATTGGGAATTTGCCTCCAACAGCTCCACCTCCTCCACTAAAGGATCATATTTTGACAATCTAACATGGCGTCGAAGCAGCACAGGTCCCTGCATAGTAAGCCATGAAGGTACCGAATATCCCGTAGTAGATCTCCGCAGATAGTTAAAGAGCCTTTCATGGGGGGTCACATTAGTAGCCATTGAAAGCAATGATCTAATGGAATGCAGGGCATCAGGCAGTACCATTTCCCACTGTGTATTCTTAAGGTTCCGGGATGTCAAAGCCAACATAACTGCCTTCCAGATCACCCCATTGTATCGTTCGCACTGTCCATTACCCTGGGGATTATACGGGGTAGTTCTGCTAGTAGAAATTCCCCGACTCTGAAGGTATTCCTTCAACTGGGAAGACATAAAAGAACTTCCCTGATCCGAATGGATATACGCAGGCATCCCAAAGATGACAAAAAGTTGAGTCAGACATTTGATAACTGTAGCAGCTGATACATCTGCGCAAGGAAAAGCAAAAGGGAACCTTGAAAACTCATCCACAACAGTAAATATATATCGGTTTTGAGTAGTTGAAGGAAGACGCCCCTTGAAATCGACGCTCAAACGTTCAAAAGGAGAAGCAGCCTTTATAAGATGAGCTCATTGAGGCTTAAAGAAATTCGGTTTACACCGAGCACAGATAGAACATGATGAAGTCATCCACTTGACATCTTCAACTGAAAAGGGCAAATTCTTACTGCGTACGAAGTGTATCATCCTCGTAACCCGAGGATGGCATAAGGCATTGTGAAGATTAATAAGCGTATCTCCGTGAATCACAGAACAATAAGCCCTCGCCAGCGCATCAGCAGCAACGTTATCCTTCCCCGGACGATAAACTGTATCAAAATGGTAACATGCCAACTCAATCCTCCACCTCATTATTTTATCATTCTTAATCTTTCCAAAATGTTTGACATCAAACATAAAGGACACAGACTTTTGATCAGTTACCAACGTAAAATGTCGCCCCGATAAATAATGTCTCCATTTACGCAGTGCTTCTACTATTGCATACGCCTCTTTCTCTATTGAAGAATGCCTTTTTTCACTATTGTTCAAGGTACGTGAGAAAAAGGCCACAGGTCTTCCATTTTGGTTCAGAGTAGCCCCAATTGCAAAATCAGAAGCGTCCGTCTCAATCACAAAAGGAACCTGCTCATCAATAGAATGCACAACTGCTCCAAGGATATCCTTTTTAAAATTATCAAAACACGTCCTGGCCTCCCATGATAGAGGATATGTCGTAACCCGAATAAGAGGCCGGATCTTGTGTGAAAAATTTGCAATCCAATTAGAATAGTAAGAAAACAGTCCAACAACTCGTTGCAAAGCCTTAGAATTAGTAGGACAAGGTAAATCAATCAATGGTCGCAGACGTTCTGGGTCTGGTTTAATCTTGTTTCCCGAGATAATGTACCCCAGTAGATTTACCTCAGTGGTCGAAAAGGTACACTTCTCTTTATTGAAAGTTAAACCAACGTTTTCCACAGCTTGAAGGAATCTTTCTAAATTAGAATCATGCTCCACCCTTGATTTGCCACACACCGTGATGTCATCTAAGTATGAAAAGGTGTCAGAGAGTTATCACTTATAAAAGCATCCATTGCCCGTTGAAAACAAGCAACACCATTAGTAACACCAAATGGTATTCGGCAAAACTGATACAGCTTTCCACCAGCCTCAAAGGCCGTATATGGTTGATCCTTCTTAACAATAGGAATCTGATGATAAGCACTCTTTAGGTCAATAGTGCTAAAAACCTTATACTGAGATACTTTATTGATAAGCTCATCAATCTTAGGCAAAGGGTACGCATCTAATTGAGTATACCTATTAATAGTTTGGGAATAGTCTATCACCATTCGTTTCTTATGTCTCTCGTTAGTCGTGACAACTACCTGTGCCCGCCAAGGCGAACAACTAGGTTCAATGATTCCTTCCAATAAGAGACGTTGAACTTCAGAATTAATAAATTCTCTATCCTGACTGCTATACCTTCTTGACTTGGTAGCAATTGGCTTACAATCCGGCATCAAATTGGAAAAAAGTGATAATGGAGAAATGGATAGAGGTTAATCCACAAATAGATAAAGGTGGCTTAGTCCCGCCAAATGAAAGACTGAGAGACTCGTGTAACTGAAGCACATCATGACCAATCAAAATATCCGCACAGAGATTAGGCAAAACAGATAGGCGTATATCAGTATACGTATTACCTAGAAGAATCAATTTCACAAGGCAACAACCAGCTACTTGTGAAGTGAGAGTCGTCTGAGCCATACACACCTGACAGGAAACAGGCGAAATTTTCAAATGCTTCTCCTTTGCAAACTGAAGACTTATAAAACTCTCGGTACTGCCCGTATCTATAAGGGCCTTCACTTCCAACCCATTAACTTGGGCCGTAACTATAGCTTTGTTTAGGCCATGAGCAAATGCAGCAGAAATTGATGCAATAAACGCCCTATCTAAAGGCTGAATAGTCACAGAGGAGGTAATTGAACCTGATGATTTACACACACGTGCGTAATGACCTCTCTTGCCGCATTTACTACACACAGCCTCCCGAGCAGGACACTTCAGACGAGGGTGCCGGACGTTCCCACAAAAATAACACTTCTGAATCCTAGAGGCAACAGCCGCTGAAGTAGAAACTGTTTCAGAATCTAATAAACCACTCCTATTAAGTCCACATAATTCCTTTTCATCCGGAACTGCTGAAACCACAGTCACAGGCCGATTAAAAAGAGCATAAGAATCCGAACTTCTCTGAGCCACATCCAATGTAGAAGCTTGCTCAAAAGCACTCTTAAGATCCAAAGTCTTATTTTCTAACAACCGCTGACGAATTGATCTAGACAGTAATCCATTAATAAAAGCATCCCGTACCGATTCTTCCTTATATTCTTCAGCCGTCACGGCCTTATAATTACAGTTAACACTAAGGCACCGAAGTGCTTATAAATAAGTATCCAAAGATTCTCCCACCTGCTGCCTACGGGCAGATAGAAGGTGACGTGCAAATATCTCATTCTTTGGTTTAACAAAAATCTTTTCCAATGTAGAAATAGCCACTTCGTAAGTTTTACAGTCCAAAATATATTTATACACATCCGGAGCAATGTAGTTGATCAGCATATTCAGCTTATTTAGAGACTCTTGATCCAACACGCCCAAAAAGTTTTAAAATGTACAATACCAATGTTTCCATTTATCATCCACTCCTGCAGAATTAGGGTCAGCATTGAATCGTTCTGGTTGAAGATATCGCTCCATTCTGACATAAAGTTAATAAATTGAAATAAAGAATAGATTTGCCTTTCTAATCTAGGCTTTATTAACTTAAAAATCCTGTAGCACATCTTCAACACCCAGTCCCAACTAAAGGCTGGAAAGAACTGAATTTAAGATGGCCACCACAAATCACATGACATCAACTACCAATGAGATTACAGCATATATCCCAAGGCAGGAAACAAACAACCAATCACAATACTTCTTACTAAACATAGAGAATAATCACCACACATACCTTTACAGCCTTCCTTCCCTCAGGTCTCGGGAGTCCCTCATCTCACCGGCACAGAAAGCAGAATGGCCGTGATCTGTCAAAAGTTCCAGCATTCAGCTTTCTGTTCCGGGGAGATCTCTAAATCATCCTGACAGGAAGGAATTAACTTGGAGTACAGATTGTCAGTATTTGACAGCTTCAAACAGCTGAGAAACGCTGATATTTCATCTGTCAAAAGGTCTTGACAGATGAAATATCAATCTGTGATGTCACCTGTTGCCGGGTGGCCCTTAATTGGCCTGCTGAGCCCTCTGGGCGGGTTCAACAAGGTCAATCAAGTCAAAATCGCGTGGGTTGGCTACAACTCGATGGAGACGGGACTACAACCTCAAAAGTTGTAGTCCCGCCTCCTACACGCTGCCTCAATGAAAATCCAGCCCTACAACTTTAATTTAAAAAAAACCTTTCTGTGCAGCCAAGAGGAGCAGGACTGCTCCCTCCGACTCCATAGTTCTTGCAGTCGCTACCCCCCCCCCTGCCCCACCCCTCTCCTATTGCCAGATCCAACCCACCACCCTCTCCCCTGGAACGTAGCTGAAGGTCGCTGTCAGTGACTTTTCTCGTGGGGCGAGCTGCCTGTGGCGGCGAGACAAGCGCCAGCAGCTCGCCCCGATTATGTAGATGAGGCCCGAGGACCAATTACTGCCGATCCTCGGGCCTCTTGGGTTGGACGCGCGCTGCCTCCACAAACAGACCCAGACCAAAATCTACCCTCGTATTCCCCAACTTCCCTTAAGCAGTACCACACAAGGTTAGCAAGTGGTGATTAAGTACTAAACTCATACTGCCCTTTAAGTTCCAAATGTAACTTAATTCTACAGTGAGCTGCAGAACCAACATGAGATTTTAGTTAAGTTACTCGATGTAACTTAAGGAAAAAAATTTAATACAGTCTCAAATTTATCGCTGGTCATTTAAAGAGATAAAAATGTAACTGCTTCCAATTTTATGCAAGCATGCTGTAATTGTGTCATTTTTTTGTATGTGTTCTAGATGTACCACTGTACTATATTTATTGCCTGTGGTACCAAAGTAGAATAGCACATCCTGTTGTAATTTGTTGATAGTGGCTGACAATAAATATAAAAATTTATTTAAATTTTATCTGTAGCCTAATGGAGCTATGAAAGTATTAGACTGAGACCATTCGCTCCACAATGCGATTCAGTCAGTAGCACTTCATCTAAGCTGTGGGTGAGGTGAGTGAGAATAACTCTTACACCCAGGAGAAAGCGCTACTGATGTGCAGTTGCATGCATGCAGAGAGCTCCACTATCGGCAGGTAAGTTTGAAATGTTTTGTAGAGCCCATTGGGTTTCCTCAATTTTTTCCAAACATTAAATGAAGAAGCTCAACAAACTAATAAAGTACCCAGCAAGTCTAACGATCCCCATGTAATGTCGAGGCAGTCTCAAACCACAGCGTACTGGAGTTAGATTGGGGCCTGATGCCAGAGTTATTGCAGTCTTCTTCTTCTTAGGCAGTCCCTCGGGATGGAGGATAACTTGTAAAGCAGAAGTATCAGCATAACTGGAGTTGGCCTCATTATTTTTAATTAAAAAATTATTTTCACTCTTTGAAAACAAACCATCTTAACTTGTTACACTGCAATTATAAGAAATAAAGAGCCTTTGGGTATACAGTGCCTTACCAAATCCTCAGGATATCCCAAGGCACCTTACAGCCAATTAATTCCTTTTGAATTGATTAGTCATAGAGTCATAGAGTTATACAACACAGAAAGAGGCCCTTCGTCCCATTGTGTCCGCGCCGGTCACCAAGCCCTGTCTATTCTAATTCCATTTTCCAGCACTTGGTCCGTAGCCTTGTATGTTATGGCATTTCAAGTGCTCATCTAAATGCTTCTTGAATGTTGTGAGGGTTCCTGCCTCTACCACCCTTTCAGGCAGTGAGTTCCAAATTCCAACCACCCTCTGGGTGAAAAAGTTTTTCCTCAAATCCCCTCTAAATCTCCTGCCCCTTACCTTGAAATTATGCCCCCTGATTATTGACCCCTCTACTAAGGGGAAAAGTTCCTTTCTATCTACCCTACCTATGCCCCTTGTAATTTTGTACACCTCAATCAGGTCCGCCCTCAGCCTTCTCTGCTCTAAGGAAAACAACCCCAGCCTGTCCAGTCTCTCTTCATAGCTGAAACGCTCCAACCCAGGTAACATCCTGGTGAATCTCCTCTGCACCCTCCCCAATGCAATCACATCCTTCCTATAGTGTGGCGACCAGAACTGCACACAGTATTCCAGCTGTGGCCTAACTAGCGTTTTGTACAGCTCCATCACAGCCTCCCTGCTCTTATATTTTATGCCTTGGCTAATGAAAGCAAGTATCCCATATGCCTTCTTAACTACCTGTCCTGCTGCCTTCAGGGATCTATGTACATGCACACCAAGGTCCCTCTGATCCTCTGTCCTTCCTAGGGTCCTACCATTCATTGTGTATTCCCTTGCCTTGTTAGTCCTCCCAAAATGCATCACCTCACACTTTTCAGGGTTAAATTCCATTTGCCACTGTTCTGCCCATCTGACCAACCCGTCTATATCGTCCTGTAGACTGAGGGTTCCCTCCTCGCTATTTACCACTCCACCAATTTTCATGTCATCTGCGAACTTACTGATCATACCTCCTACATTCATATCTAAATCATTAATGTACACTACAAACAACAAGGGACCCAGCACCGATCCCTGCAATACACCACTGGACACAGGCTTCCAGTCACAAAAAGAACCTTCGACCATCACCCTGTGCCTCCTGCCACTAAGCCAAATTTGGATCCAATGTGCCAAATTGCCCTGGATCCCATGGGCTCTTACCTTCTTGACCAGCCTCCCATGCAGGACTTTGTCAAAAGCCTTATCAAAGTTCATGTAGACTACATCAACTGCACTACCCTCATCCACACACCTAGTCACCCCCTCGAAAAATTCAATCAAATTGGTTAGACATGATCTCCCCCTGACAAAGCCATGCTGACTATCCTTGATTAATCCTTGCCTCACCATGTGGAGATTAATTTTGTCCCTCAGAATTTTTTCCAATAATTTCCCTACCACTGATGTTAGGCTCACTGGCCTATAATTCCCTGGTTTATCCCTACTACCCTTCTTGAATAATGGTACTACGTTAGCTATCCTCCAGTCCTCTGACACCTCCCCTGTGGCCAGAGAGGTTCTGAAAATTTGTGTCAGAGCCCCTGCAATCTCCTCCCTTGCCTCACACAGCAGCCTGGGATACATCTCGTCTGGGCCTGGGGACTTATCCACTTTTAAGCCCGCTTAAACCGCTAGTACCTCCTCCCTCTCAATGCTAATTTGTTCAAGTATATCACAATCCCCCTGCCTGATTTCTATGCCTACATCGTCCTTCTCCATAGTGATCACAGATGCAAAATATTCATTTAAAACCTCATCTACATCTTCTGGCTCTACCACTTGCCACTTTGGTCCCTAATGGGCACTACTCTTTCCCTGGTTATCCTCTTGCCCTTAATTATATAAATAAAAAGGATCGTGGTGTCTGTCTGTCTGTCTGTATGTCCGGGCTTCACTCAAAAGTTATAGAGCGTACCTACACATATGTTATATCAAAAGAAAGCTTATGATTAGGGGAGTGTCATAGGCATATTTACTTTTTGGTCAGACACAAATTGTTCGGACACTATACAAACAACGTTCAAAAAACGGACAAAATCCGCTCATTAGCGGTTGACCAATCCTACGGCTCATTAGCGTTGAGTGACGTGAAGGTTGACCAATCCTACGGGGGGAGCGCGCTGCATCACGGGGGGTGTTTCATGGCGTGTGTGGGCGGGGCATAATCCTTCAACCTACCGTTAGTGCGGGAGCGCGAAAAACCAGAGACCGGAGCGGCAGGGGTCCATCGGGCCGGGCCTGAGGCACTCTTTCCCCCCCTCTCTCCAGGCTAATCCCAAAATAAATCCAGCAGCGGAGCGGCGTCGGAGGCCCGCAGCGGGAGCTCATCAGGGCTCACTTGGGCCGGCCTGAGGCGCTAGGCCGCGCACGGGGGCTTGGGTCAGAGCAGGAGCTCAGCTGAGGTCAGTCGGGCCGGGCTTGAGGCGCTAGGCTGCGCACGGGGGCTCGGGTCAGAGCGGGAGCTCAGCTGAGGTCAGTCGGGCCGGGCTTGAGGCGCTAGGCTGCGCACGGGGGCTCGGGTCGGAGCGGGAGCTCAGCTGAGGTCAGTCGGGCCGGGCCTGAGGCGCTAGGCCGTGCACGGGGGCTCGGGCCGGAGCGGGAACTCAGCTGAGGTGAGTCGGGCTGGGCCTGAGGCCCTAGAGAGGGAGAGGGGAGGGAGGGAGAGAAAGGAAAGGAGGGAGAGACAGGGGGAGGGAGAGAGAGAGGGGGAGGGAGAGACAGGGGGAGGGAGAGAGAGAGGGGGAGGGAGGGAGAGAGGGAGGGAGAGGAGAGGGGGAGAGGGAGAGGGGAGGGAGGGAGAGAGAGGGAGGGAGAGAGAGCGGGGAGGGAGGGGGAGAGGGGAGAGAGAGGGAGAGAGAGGGGAGAGAGAGTGGGGAGAGAGAGAGGGAGGGAGAGGGTGAGGGAGGGAAAGAGTGAGGGGGTGGGAGAGGGAGGGAGAGGAGCGCGGGGAGGGAGCCTCCGTCTCCTCACACAACACACACACAGCCCGAGCGATGAGAACCTCTGGCTTCACCTACATCACCAACAAAAAATGTTCAAAAATCCGCTCATTAGCGGTTGGCCAATCATACGGGGGAATCCGCTCATTAGCATTGAGTGACGTGAAGGTTGACCAATCCTACGGGGGGAGCGCGCTGCGTCACAGGGGACGTGTCATGGCGTGTGTGGGCGGGGCCTAATCCTTCAAACTGCCGTTAGTGCGGCAACGGGAAAAGCAAGCTGCGGCCATTGTTAGTTTGGGCGTGTTGCTAACTCTGCCTCTGTCCGACCATGGGCCCCAGTCGCACCCTCACCCTCCTCCTCCTCCTTCTCTCCGCTTTCTCCCCTCTCTCCTGTCACCCCGGTCTCTCCGCTCTGCAGGATGTCATAGAGTCATAGATTTATACAGCACGGAAAGAGGCCCTTCGGCCCATCGCGTCCGCGCCGGCCATCAAGCCCTGTCTAATCTAATCCCATTTTCCAGCATTTGGTCCGTAGCCTTGTATGCTATGGCATTTCAAGTGCTCATCCAAATGCTTCTTGAATGTTGTGAGGGTTCCTGCCTCTACCACCCTTTCAGGCAGTGAGTTCCAGATTCCAACCACCCTCTGGGTGAAAAAGTTCTTCCTCAAATCCCCTCTAAACCTCCTGCCCCTTATCTTGAATCTATGCCCCCTTGTCATTGACCCCTCTACTAAGGGAAAAAGTTCCTTTCTATCTACCCTATCTATGCCCCTCATAATTTTGTACACCTCAATCAGGTCCCCCCTCAGCCTTCTCTGCTCCAAGGAAAACAACCCCAGCCTGTCCAGTCTTTCTTCATAGCTGAAGCGCTCCAGCCCAGGTAACATCCTGGTGAATCTTCTCTGCACCCTCTCCAAAGCAATCACATCCTTCCTATAGTGTGGCGACCAGAACTGCACACAGTATTCCAGCTGTGGCCTAACCAGCGTTTTGTACAGCTCCATCACAACCTCCCTGCTCTTATATTTTATGCCTCGGCTAATGAAGGCAAGTATCCCATATGCCTTTTTAACCACCTTATCCACCTGTTCTGCTGCCTTCAGGGATCTATGTACATGCACACCAAGGTCCCTCTGATCCCCTGTCTTACCTAGGGTCTTACCATTCATTGTGTATTCCCTTGCCTTGTTAGTCCCTCCAAAATGCATCACCTCACACTTTTCAGGGTTAAATTCCATTTGCCACTGTTCCACCCATCTGACCAACCCATCTATATCGTCCTGTAGACTGAGGCTACCCTCCTCGTTATTTACCACCCCACCAATTTTCGTGTCATCTGCGAACTTACTGATCATACCTTTTACATTCACATCCAAATCATTAATGTAGACCACAAACAGCAAGGGACCCAGCACCGATCCCTGCGGCACCCCACTGGACACAGGCTTCCAGTCACAAAAACAACCTTCCACCATCACCCTCTGCCTTCTGCCACTAAGCCAGTTTTGGATCCAATGTGCCAAGGCACCCTGGATCCCATGGGCTCTTACCTTCTTGACCAGTCTCCTATGCGGGACTTTATTGAAAGCCTTACTGAAATCCATGTATACCACATCCACTGCACTACCCTCATCCACACACCTAGTCACCCCCTCGAAAAATTCAATCAAATTAGTCAGACATGATCTTCCCTTGACAAAGCCATGCTGACTATCCCTGATTAATCCTTGCCTCTCCAAGTGGAGACTAATTCTGTCCCTCAGAATTTTTTCCAATAATTTCCCTACCACTGATGTTAGGCTCACTGGCCTGTAATTCCCTGGTTTATCCCTACTACCCTTCTTGAATAATGGTACTACGTTAGCTGTTCTCCAGTCCTCTGGCACATCCCCCGTGGCCAGAGAGGTTCTGAAAATTTGTGTCAGAGCCCCTGCAATCTCCTCCTTTGCCTCACACAGCAGCCTGGGATACATCTCGTCCGGGCCTGGGGATTTATCCACTTTTAAGCCTGCTAAAACCGCCAGTACCTCCTCCCTCTCGATGCTAATATGTTCAAGTATATCACAGTCCCCCTGCCCGATTTCTATGTCTGCATCGTCCTTCTCCATGGTGAACACAGATGCAAAAAATTTATTTAAAACCCCACCTACATCTTCTGGCTCCACACACAGATTGCCACTTTGGTCCCTAATGGGCCCTACTCTTTCCCTAGTTATCCTCTACCCTTAATTTACTTATAAAACACCTTAGGATTTTCCTTTATTTTGCTCGCCAGTGTTATTTCATGGCCCCTCCTCGCTCTTCTAATTTCTTTTTTAAGTATCCCCCTGCACTTTTTATACTCCTCTAGGGCTTCCTCTGTCTTTAGTCCTTTGTATCTGCCAAAAGCCCTCCTTTTTTTCCCAATCCATTCTCGTATATCCCTTGACATCCAAGGTTCCCTGGGCTTGCTGGTCCCACCCTTGAACTTTAAAGGAACATGTTGCCATTGTACTCTCTCAATTTCCCTTCTGAAAGACTCCCATTGCTCCGATGTGGATTTTCCTACAAGAAGCTGATCCCAGTCCACTTTGGCCAGATCCTGCCGTATCATGTTAAAATCGGCCTTCCCCCAATTTAGAACCTTTATTTCCGGTCCATCTCTGTCCTTTTCCATGACTACCTTAAATCTCACCGAATTATGGTCACTGTCACCAACGTGCTCACCTACTAACACTTCTTCCACTTGCCCGGCCACATTCCCTAGAATTAGGTCCAGTACCGCCCCCTCTCTTGTAGGACATGCTGGCTCAAAAAGCTCTCCTGGATGCACTTTAAGAATTCTGCATCCTCTAAGCCTTTCACACTCTGACTATCCCAGTTAATATTGGTGAAGTTGAAATCACCCACTATTATTACCCTATTATTTGCACATTTCTCTGAGATTTGCCTACATATCTGTTCCTCTATCTCCCCGACTGTTTGGGGGCCTATAGTACACTCCCAGCAATATTGCGACACCCCCCTCTGTCTCACCTGAAGATTCTATACCCTGGAATATTGAGCTGCCAGTCCTGCCCCTCCCTCAACCATGCCTCTGTGATAGCAACAATATCATACTCCCATGTGTTCATCAATACCTTCAATTCATCTGCCTTACTCGTAAGACTCCTTGCATTAAAATAAATGCCATCCAGCCTTGCCATACACCCTTGTGCCATTACATATTTGCTCTGCCTTCCAGACTGACTTGTTATTCCTCTATATTTAGCTGTGCATCACCCCCTACTATAGTTCCACTCTGTATCCCATCCCCCTGCCAAGTTAGTTTAAACCCCACCCCACAACAGCACTAACAAGTTTCCCCGCAAGGATGTTGGTCCCGTTCCGGATCAGGTGCAACCCGTCCGACTTGTACAGGTCCCACCTTCCCCAGAAGCAGACCCAGTGATCCAGGAAATTAAAGCCCTCCCTCCTGCACCAACTCTTTAGCCACGCATTCATCTGCTCTATCCTCCTATTCCTATACTCACTAGCACGTGGCACCAGGAGTAATCCAGAGATTACAAACTTTGAGGTCCTGCTTTTTATTCTGCTACCTAGCTCCCTAAATTGTTGTTGCAGGACCACATGTGGTCATCCTGACTGCAAGAAGCATCTAGGAATTCCCACATGCTGCAGGCCGTGCAACGCACAAGACTGAGGTCCCCTGCCATACTTTTAATTAAAAAACTCTTACCTCAAATTTAAACTCTCGGATTCTCGCTCTCCCTGTAGTGTATGTACTTTGCAGAAGGAACTATATTCTGCAGCCCCTGTATACTGCAGTACCAGTAATGACCACCCCTGTATATAAGCCTGTGTAGTAACTTTTGCATAGTAGTTCCAGTTTGTCTCCACTCAGTAAAGACCTGTTATAACCAACTCCTGCAGTCCGTGTCTCAATTACACACGGACATAATACTGCCGACGAGTAGATCCGAACTTACCTACAGTCTGCACCACCTCATGGGGATCCATCCCTGAAGCGAAGTTGTCAGAGGTCGAGGCCAGAAGGAAGAAAAAGAAAAAAAAAGAAAACAAACGGAAGAAACGGGCGTCGACCATGGGCAACCGCCTCTGATTCATCGGAGTTGAAGATTTGCAGGAGAGGCAGTCGAGAGCGGGGCTTGGTTATCCTGTCGATGGTGTTCCAGCTAATCGGGCTGGTGGCAGGTAGTACACTGATCCTTCCTGGGCTGCGGCGGGCTAGAGCTTGATCGGGTGGCTTTTCAACGGGGCCGAGCAGCGTTGTCGGGAAGAGGAGAGAGAAAGAGAGGGTGGAGCACACAGGGCGCGGCCGGTGCTACGAAGCCGGGCAGCGTACAGACCCGAGAAGAGGGAGGAAAGTGTCCCGCAGGGTTGCTCAGACGATGGGGAAATAAAAGAAATTAGAAGCGCAGAAAGCCGCGAGGAGCTGCAGTTTGCCACGGGAACCGCGGAGAGCGGCGTTAGCAGCAGCGCGGGGGGGGGGAAGTGCGCGAAGACCATAGGGCGTCGCCATCAAGGCATAAAACGCCAGCAACAGCGCTAGCAGCAGCGGGGAAGACGGAAAGCGCGGGAGGCGCCATTTTGTTAAATCGGGGAAGAAGGCAAAGCGCGGGAGGCGCCATCTTAGATTTCCAAGATGCCGAAGACTGGCAATATCACTGCCTTCGATAATGCAATAGAAGACTGGACCACGTATGTGGAAAGAGTCGAAGTATATTGCGAGGCAAACGAAGTAGCCGATGAGAAAAAGGCATCGGTGCTACTAAACTTAATGGGCGCAAGAACGTACGGCCTATTGCGGAACCTGATTACTCCAGCCAAACCAATGGCGAAGAGTTCTAACGAAATTGTTGATATCCTACAGGAACACCTAAATCCTACACCGCTGCTGATAGCAGAAAGATTTAAATTCCACAGGAGAAATCAGCATAAAGATGAGAGCAATGCTGATTACCTTACGGAACTACGCAAGCTATCAAAGCACTGCTAGTTCGGAGCAGGACTGGCAGATACCCTACGGGACAAATTTGTCTGTGGACTCCTGAGTGAAGGAACCCAGATGAGGTTACTCTCAGAGAAAGAGCTGACGCTAGATAAGGCTTTCAGCATGGCAGTATCGTACGCAGCAGCAGCAAGGGGAGCTGCGGAAATACAGCAAAAGCCACAGGAATACGGCACCCACGAAATGACACAGGGATTTGAAAAATGTTATCGCTGCGGCAGAACAACCCATGACCAGAAGGACTGCTGGTCCAAGGACAAAATATGCAGGCAATGCGGAAAGATGGGACACATTGCACGAGTTTGCAGGTCTGGGAAGAAGGCTAACGACAACAAAAAGGCTACTAAGGAACAGTACAGGAAAGTACAAAAGATGACGGACAGTAGTTCCGAAGACCAGATGAGCGATAGTGAATCCGGGAACAAGAGATTAAGCTGTCTCAAACTTCACAACGTAATCGCAAAAGAGGATCTCCGAACCATTTGGGTCACCCTCACGATAGCAGGGTCCCAAGTCAAAATGGAATTGGATACAGGATCACCCCTGACCGTCATGAATCGACGAGACTACGAGCGGCTATTCTCACACATACCCTTGAAAGAGACATCCATTGTCTTGAAGACGTATACGGGGCAAAAAGTATACCCCAGAGGTAAAATAAAGGTGCCTGTCGAATACAACGGCAAGCAAATGCAGAAATTGTATCTGTACATACTGCAAGATGGTGGACGACCGTTATTGGGACGTGAATGGATCAGAAAGATAAGTTTAGACTGGCACTCCATTCAGGCACTGACGGTGGCTGGTAAAAAGGATGACGACGTCACACCTGGCCGATTGTCAAAAATCTTAGCTAACGCCAAAGAGGTATTTCAACAAGAACTGGGAACTCTTAAAGGAGTAACCGCCTCGATAAAAATAGAAGAGAATGCAATTCCCAAGTTTTTCAAAGCAAGACCGGTACCATATGCAATTCGCCCAGCCGCCGAGGCAGAGCTGGAGAATCTGGAGAATGCAGGCATGTTATCTAAGGTAGACTGGAGCGAGTGGGCGACACCCAGCGTTCCTGTCATGAAGAAAACGTTAAACAATAAGTCTGAGGAGCCAAGGAATGTTCGCATCTGTGGGGACTTCAAGGTGACGGTGAACCCAGTCCTTCACACAGTACAATATCCTCTCCCGAGGATAGAAGATATTTTCGCCTCACTACCTGGAGGGAAGCGTTTTACAAAAATTGACCTAGCACAAGCATATTTGCAGATGGAGGTTGAAGAATCCTCTAGGAAGTATCTCACGATAAACACTCACAAAGGTCTTTACCAGTATAATCGACTGGTATTCGGAGTAGCATCAGCTCCGGCGATATGGCAAAGAGCGATGGAACAAGTCCTGCAAGGGATTCCGGGGACTCAGTGTTACTTGGACGACATCCTAGTGACAGGTGAAAATGACAGTGAACACCTTGCCAACCTAGAGCAGGTGCTCACTAGACTAAGAGAACATGGGCTACGAGCCAATCGCCCCAAGTGCGAGTTTTTTAAGAAACAGATATCGTATTGTGGCCACGTGATTGATGAAGAGGGGTTACATAAGTCCCCTGACAAAATTGAAGCGGTAGTTAAGGCTCCAGCGCCTGAAAATGTGTCGCAACTGAGGTCATTCCTCGGATTGGTGAATTACTACCATAAGTTTTTGCCGAATTTGTCCACAATTCTGCACCCACTGAACGCCCTACTGCAAACTGGAGTAGCATGGAAATGGAGCGATGAATGTAAGCGGGCCTTTCAGAAGAGTAAAGACCTAATCACTTCAAGAGAAGTATTGGCTCACTACAACCCATCACTATCGATAAGACTGGCGTGTGATGCGTCTCCCTACGGCATTGGAGCGGTACTGTCACATAAATTCCATGATGGTTCAGAGAGGCCGATAGCTTTTGCGTCACGCTCGTTAACTTCTGCCGAGCGTAACTATGCCCAGATTGACAGAGAGGCCGTCAGCCTGGTGTGGGGGGTGAAGAAGTTCAATCGCTACCTGCACGGTCAGAAATTTACTCTACTAACTGATCATCAACCTCTTGTCTCCATTTTCAACCCTCAGAAGGGCGTCCCGATAATGACAGCACAACGGCTACAGAGGTGGTCCCTTTTCCTAGGAGCACACCAATATGACATCGAGTACAAAGGAACTAAACAGCATGGGAATGCTGATGGATTGTCGCGCCTAGCGTTGCTGACGGTGGAAGAAGCACCTGCAGTGGATCCAGTGGAGATATTCCACTCGACCATAGTCGAATGTCTCCCTGTGACGAATGCAAACATAGAAAAGGAAACACGAAATGACCCGACACTCTCCTGGGTCTATAATTTAACGGTGAAGGGATGGCTAGCACATGGCGAACCACTGTTGCCAGCATCCTCACCGAGAAGAGAACAGCTGTCAGTGTGCAGAGGAACCTTGATGTGTGGATCCAGAGTAGTAATTCCACCCAAATTGAAGGATAGAGTGCTCAATGAGCTTCATGAGGGTCATCTGGGAGGGGTAAAAATGAAGAACTTAGCCAGAGCATTTGTGTGGTGGCCGGGAATCGATAGAGAAATCAAAGAGATGACCAAGAGCTGTACAGGATGCCAGAAGGTCCAAAACGCCCCACCACAAGCCCCTCTACATCCATGGGAGTGGCCCTCATCTCCATGGCAAAGGGTGCACATTGATTTTGCTGGTCCATTTATGGACTCGATGTTTTTAATTGCGGTGGATGCACATTCAAAGTGGCCAGAGGTAATAAAAATGTCCTCAACCACCACAGAAAAAACTATCACAGTCTCACGAACCATATTCGCCAGAAATGGGCTGCCTGAACAGATTTGCTCCGACAATGGACCACAGTTTGTGTCTGAAGAGTTCCGGAGGTTCTTAAAGAACAATGGTGTTAAGCATTACACATCCGCCCCATATCATCCAGCCACCAATGGATTGGCTGAGAGGTTCATTCAAACATTCAAGAAGGCTATCAAGGCAATGTGTAATGAAGACATACCCCTACAACACAAGGTGAATAACTTCTTGTTTGCCTACCGGAATGCAACACATGCGGTTACCAACCAAACTCCAGCCATGATGTTCTTCAATCGAAGACTACGATGCCGCTTGGATTTGGTTAAGCCAAACATCAGAAGAGATGTGGAGAACAGGCAGTTTCAGAATATGAATGAAAGGCCGACCAGGAGTTTTAAGATAGGTCAACCAGTTTTGGCCCACAGAGAAATGGCAGCCAGGAACGATCTGTACACGACAAGGACCTCTAATGTATACCGTGGACGTTGGAGAGAGCATTGTAAGACGCCATGCTGACCAGATTCTAGAGTCACTGGAAAACGTCAATTCCACACCACGATCCGATACACCTGGTGATGAAACCGAAGTACCAATTGCATCTACCTCAGAATCGGTGATATTGGAAGCAGACGAACCAAACAACGACGTTGATCCCGAATCAACTTTGCCAGAAGAACCTGATACCCCAAAGAGGCGTTATCCAGCCAGAATCAGGAAGCCTCCTCAAAGACTGAACTTATAATTGCTTAGCTTCAGCTAATGTATCTAGCAACTGTAATTGTAAATATGTTATTTAATTATTAATCGAATGTTATGTACTGTTTAGCTAAAAGCAGTGGAATTGTAGTGTATGTACTTTGCAGAAGGAACTATATTCTGCAGCCCCTGTATACTGCAGTACCAGTAATGACCACCCCTGTATATAAGCCTGTGTAGTAACTTTTGCATAGTAGTTCCAGTTTGTCTCCACTCAGTAAAGACCTGTTATAACCAACTCCTGCAGTCCGTGTCTCAATTACACACGGACATAATACTCCCAAACTACCTTAACTATGAACTACCTTAAAAGAAATAAACTTAAAATTGAAGAAAAAAACTCACCCATTACTCACCAATCAGCTTCTTCCCCTGCGCCGGCGTCACTTTCTGTACTGTGACGTCACTCTCAAATTCTGCCGCCGCTCGACTGGGCCTTAAAATCACCGACCTTTATTTTCTCCCACAGCCGCTGCTTCCTTGTAGTTCCGCCGCTCCCGCTGAAAACGGGCGCAGGGATCGCCTTTAGCGACTACCCCGTGCCCGTTGAGTGAAATTCAGGCAGCACATCAACTTCGTGCTGCCTGCTCATTATAATGATTTCTGCGTGCAGCCAGCACTCCTCACACTGTTCATTGGCTGCACGTATCAGCAGGGGGCCCAGCAATGATCCCTGCAAGCTGCGCACTGCCGGCTTTTCAATAGAAATACCGTGCATGCCCCCCAAAAATTACAGAGAACATTGGGGCCCAGTATCATTACTAACTTGCACTACTTAAAGCTAGCCTGCACCGGTGGCTGGAGCAGGTGCTGGGAGTCGTTCTACAAGTGAATCTGACCTGGAACAGAATGATGAATGGCTGATCTTGGGACAGAGCGCGCACCCAGGTTTTTGGACGCTGCACTGGAGGTCTTGGTGGAGGAGGTGGAAAGGAGGAGAGATGTCTTGTGGATGCTCAGTCATTGGGTATATTCAAAACAGAAGTCAATAGATTTCTGACTAGTAAAGACATCAAGGGATATGGCGATAGGGCCGGTGAATGGAGTTGAGGCAAAAGATCAGCCATGATCTCACTGAATGGCAGAGCAGACTCGAAGGGCCGAATGGCCTACTCCTGCTCCTATTTCTTATGTCCTTATGTCCTGTATCTGCAGGGGGGCAGGAGGCTCTCCAGACATATGATGAGAAGGCAGTGGGAGAGATAGCTATGGAGGTAAATGCTAGGAGGTAAATGTTACATACCACCATCTGAATCACAGTCTGCACACACTGCTCAAAGCACCACACCCCCAGCACTCACCCACCAACAATCTCTACCTACCAACACTCACACTCACATCACACACCTTGCACAGAATGACAGCTATTCAACTATGGCAGGCACATCACCCAAACACATTGCTCCACACTCACTCACACACTTTCCTTTCTCTTGCAGGCCAAGGTGGCTCACAACAGGAGGGAGCAGGAGCATACAGGCAGGGGACAAGCCAGCATCCAACCACTGTCTGAGCTGGAGAATAGAGTGCTGCAGATTATTGAGCATCAGGTGGTGGGCGCCGTGGCCACTGGCAACGTTGACCCCCTTGGGGACAACAATGATATGTTCATTCCTACTCCTTCTCACTTCCCCTTCACCCCACAAGTGTTTTGCATTTTCCAGCTAATCATGCTGTATGCATGTATGTCTCCCTTCCTGCCCCACTCCCCTCACCTCAACCCGACTCTTGTACCTTTATGCTTTCAGATAATCAGCAAGCACCTGAGCAGCCTGTCTCTGAGAGCGACAGGGGAGAAGAGGAGAAGGAGGAGGAAGAACACACCACGTCACTGCATGTCTCACCCACAAGCACCAGCTCAGATACTGGGACTACGTGTTCTTTAGAAATTAGTATAGTCTCGGGATCTGCAGAGGGTGAGGTACTAGGGGCGAGTGGGCTGCAGCAAGACCAGTGGAAAGGGTAGCCCAGGTGCTAGCTCCCCGAAGCCGAGTTCGCGCACGAGTTCTACTGCACAGAACTCAGGTGAGGACCTCGATGGAGAGGCCTTTAGAAGAAGGGTGATGGGAATGCAAACGGAGATGATAGGTGCAATGGCAAGGGTGCCCAAGAGCCTCTCGGCAATGGTAAGGAGCATGGAGGAGTCCGCCTCCAACATTGCAAAAGGCTTTGTGCACACCATGGAGCCCATCATTTCCAGTCTGCAAAGGATGGTAGACTCCCAGAGAGACCGTGGTGACCCAGACCTGATGCCGCGTGTGATGGGTGATCTGGCAGCTTCCATTGAAGCACAGGCAGAAACAATGCAACGTCTTAGTGCTTAAATGCAGTCTATGCTTAGTGGCATCCAATCTCAGACTGCTCTCATGCAGTCTCAGCTTGATGCCACGCAAGCTCTGACTGCTGCCATTGTGGCTGGGTCTACCACCATCGACCGGGGCTTTCACGGTGTCACAGCAGGCCAGCAATCTGTGCTCCAACAGATTGCTAAGGATGCTGAGGTGCTACCCTGGGGGAGTGGCAGTGGGTCAATGGAGCAGGAACCTGCTGTCCTCTCTCAGGATGACAGCATTCCTGCTCCCACTACTGCCACTCCACCATTGCCCTTCTCGCTGCCTGTCATCCAGCCAGCCCAGACTGCTGCTGCCCATGCCGTGGTGGTGAAGTCTACAGCTGGGCCTTCCAGGTCCAGAGCTAGTCGAGAGCGTCCTGCAAGGCCATCTGAAGTCTCCAGCATGGACACTCAGTGGCCTTCCAGCAGGCCTGCTGCAGCCACTGGGCCAACACTTCGTAGGAGCACTAGAGTAGGCAAAGGCACAGTAACGACAGGCACTAAGGGATTGCACAAGGGTGAATAGTAAATATTTTTGGTGTAAATATGTGTTCACTGATTATTGATAAATTTATTCATTCAGTTTGGATTCTTTTGTGGTGTGTCTCATTTTAGCTTTGCGCTGTGATATGTCCTGCGACAGGGATGGAATGATGGGGATGTCGTGAGCAATGGGAATCTGGGGTTTAATTTATTGGAACCGCAGTCTGATGAGGCGATCACAGACCGCCCTTCTGGAAGGCCGATTGAGTGGCTGCCTCTTCCCTCGCTCCTGTTCCTCCTGAGGTGGTCCCACAGCCCCTGGTGGCAAGGGCTGGGCCCTCATGATGGCCAAGTTGTGCAGCATGCAGCAGGCCATGACAAAATGGGACACCCGCTCAGCCAAGTACTGGAGGACTCCTCCCGAGTGGTCAACCTTTGCTTGAGCACCCTGATGGTCTGCTCGATGATGTTCCTGGTGGCAGCATGGCTCTCATTATATGAGTGCTGGGCAGGAGTGTTGGGGTTGCGGAGGGGAGTCATGAGCCAGGTGGAGAGCTGATAGCCCTTGTTTCCGAGCAGCCAGCCGCGAACTTGACGTGGTGGCTGGAAGAGTGCTGCCATACCGTTCTGGTGCAGGATGAAGGCATTATGGCTGCTGCCAGGATAGCGGGCATGCACATTGAGGATTCGCTGTCTGTGGTCGCACACCAGCTGCACATTAAGTGAGTGGTAGCCTTTGCGGTTACGGAAGATGTCAGGATTTTTATGCGATGCCCTCAAAGCCACATGGGTGCAGTCAATGGTGCCCTGCACCATGGGGAACCCCGCTATCCTGGCAAAGCCACATGCATGTTCGTCCTGCTTCTCTCTGGTGATAGGGAAAGAAATGTAGTTCCTTCTCCTAGTGTAGAGAGCCTCTGTGACCTACCTGATGCAGCGATGGATGGCGAACTGCGAAATGTTTGCTATCTCTCCTGTTGCAAACTGGAAGGATCCACTGGCAAAGAAATTGAGGGTGACGGTGACCTTGACTGCCACTGAGAGAGCCGTGGTCGACCTAGTCTGAGGCTGGAGGGCTGGTTGCTGGAGGTGGCAGAGTACTGTGACCACCTCTTTGGTGAAGCAGAGCCTTCTAATAAACTGCTCCTTGCTTAATTGATGGTAGGAGAAGTGCTCTTGGAATACCCTCGGAGGGTAAGACATCCTGGTGTGAGCCCTGATGGCCCTCGTCCTCCTTCTGGTCACATGTTCCACTCTTTCTCGCTGCCTGCGCTCCCTCCGCCATAGATCCTGGAGGGCCAGGTTGGTTGCTTGTACAGCCCTCATTAATGTAAGCCAAGTGTAGCGGTTTGATTTTTTTTAAAGAATAAATGTAGCTACTCTCCTGATACTAAATAACCTTTAATTACTGAATTAAACTGTTGCACAATGTGAAACTGACACGAAAGCGCTGAAACTCCACTATCCTGCAGCTGCAACTCATTACTCATGATCTCTTTAAATAATGTCCCTGGAGCCGGTTTCCGGCTGCTTCACACCAGCTCTCCCTGTCGCTGTTTGGTTGAGGCGCTAAGGTAGGTGGCAACAATCAATTTTGCAGATCGGGCGGCCAGTGAGCGTTGCACGTTCACTGACGTCATGATCTGCCTGGCATTGAAGTCCTCAGTGGTACCTCGTACCAGCGGGGCAACGGGGGGGTGGGGGGGGAGCAGATTTGCCGTGCAGCGCTGGAGTCGCCTCGCCCCGACGCTACTGCATCAGCGCCCCATTCCTGCCATCTGCTGGCGCTAAAGGGAGGCGCTAAGGTACCGAATTTTCCCGCATTCTTTTTCCCTGGCTCCAAATCACTGCAGTAAATTTGTCACAGTGAAAGTACTTAGAGAGAGTACCAATGCCACTGCTGTCTCAGACACATAATAGAGCAAAGTTTGCTCCAGAAAGACGTAACCCCAATTTAACAGGTCATTTTTCACTACTTTCATCCCAAAACAAAGAAAGGCATGGTGTTTTCCAGGTATAATTTCTCTGTTTGATAGCTGAGTTCTTAAACCAAAGTCTGACCAAGCTTCCAAATCGAATTAAACAGAGAAACAAGACAAGCATGTCTTATAACAAATGGATTACTTTGGCTCGGAAAGAATAATATAACCTATCGTTTTTCTTTTACAGTAACAAAAGCAGCTGATGTTCCAGACAGGAGATCAAAGCCACTAACTGAAACCAATGTATTCTATGCAAGCTTATAGCTTATACACTTAGCATCTCTATAAAACCTTAGGAAATTCAACCCAACATATCACTGCAGCAACAAAGCCTCATGATGCAAACTCCATGTGGGTTTCAACAGAGGAAATTTAAAAAAAAACTCGGATGGCTCTGCAAAAGCAATGTTAATACAGCTAGCATAAATGTTATAGTCTGTGCATTGAGCTTGGTTTCTTACGAGCACTGTTCATTGCTTTTTAACTAAAAACTTGTTTTTAAAAAACTGTGATTCCTATAAAACTGGATGGGAAGTTAAGCCTCTAAATTGCTTGACCAATTTACATTATTTTCTGACGGGAATGCCCCATAAAGTTCTATCCTCTATCACAGCAGCCTTGTACAATCTCAAATCGGAACCTGTGAGCATCACTGTCAAAGCTGAGCAGCAGTATCCACAATGAGTTGGTAATGGAAGCTGTAGCTTTATCTTCCTGGTCTGATATAAGGGAAAGGCCTGGTGGTGTGGCTAAGCATGGCACCTGTTTGATTTTGTGTCGCAATTTCAAAACTATCCCCCAGACAACTGTAGGAGAACCCACTGTGAGACCGGTCTAATCAGAGATGTATATTCTAATCATTCTATGCTCGACTATTTCTGCAGTTTAGAGGAGAGACAGCATGCAGCTTATCCCTGCAATTTCTCCTGACCTAGGAAAACAACTGCAGACTGGGTTAGCTCTACATAACCGTCTGTTTGAGGTGAGTCCACATCATTGTCCAACTTATTACTTCACTGCAATTCCCCTTAACGAAAATAATATATCATTGTAGCAGAAAATATTTTAATACTTTTAACACCAATATTTTGATATTTGCTTAGTGAAAAAATTGCATACTAGTGACAAACCAAGGCATTGAATTGTAAAAGCGTTACGTCAGAATCAAGACTTTCATGACAGTGAATTTCCACCACTAAGTACGTTGCTGCCCTTGTATAGTCAGACATTATTAAAATATTCGACACAGTTCCAGCTCACACCCAAATAATTGTACATCGATTTGTTTCTAACCTGCTTGGAAGCAGGCCAGCAAGCACTACAACACATCTGAATAAAAGACCATTTTGTCTGCTACCCCAAATTGGTTTGTTCCGTCATTAACTTAATTTTCTTTTATTTCTGGGCTTGGTTAGTAAAGCTCATTCCGAACTGAAACATCAATATAAATGAGCCCTTACAATTGTAGCTGTCTCAAGATAAATGCCCTGTTCAAAATCACCACTCTTTAATTTCAGAACAAGTACAATGCTCCGGGCACAGGAAATGGAAGGAACAAGTGCATGGAACACCTGGATTGTATGTAACCAGCCAGGGGCACAAAGTCATCCAACCTTATGCTTAAGGAACCTAAACTTTACTGTTCACTATCTGTCAGCTGAATATTCACTGCTGGCAAGGTAATGTTACCAAGGCAAGAAATATGTGAACATATTTTACAGGTCATCATGCCTCTGTAATCCCGCTCTATACTAGGTTGGTAAATGAGCCAAATCTCAGGCTGAGCTAATAAAATAAGAATGGAAAATGTCTAATGTGCTGGAATGTTGGCAAAAGCATATATTTTCTTCATAAACAAATTTCCAGAATTCCTTTAATTTCATTTTGCTTACCTTTGAATAAAATGTTTCATTTTTTAATGAAAATATTTATTGAGATGAGACCTTTGTTGATGAAGTCAGTGCTCTTTTTTAACTAAGCAAGTCACAAGCATATAAGAATGAGAAAAGACTGATCAGGCCTGGTCTTCCTACAGGCCATGAATAATCAACCTTATCATGGGATCCAACTGACCTATTTAATCTTCTGACGGATTTGGTAATGTACAGCAATTCTGAATTTTCACTTTAAAAAAACTGATGTGATGCTAATCACCTTCAGCTGTGGCTCAGTGGGTAGCACACTCATCTCTGAGTCAGAAGGTCATGGGTTCAAATCCCACTCCAGGGACTTGAGCACATAAAGCTAGGCTGACACTCCAGCGCAGTGCTGAGGAAGTGCTGCACTGTCGGAGATGCTGTCGTTCGGATGAGACTTTAAACCTCAGATGGACGTAAAAAATCCCATGGCACTATTTCGAAGAAGAGCAGGGGAGTTTTCTCCGGTGTCCTGGCCAATACTTACCCCTCAATCAACATAACAAAAACTGATTATCTAGTCATTATCACATCGCTGTTTGTGGGAGCGCAAATTGGCTGCCACGTTTCCCACATCACAATAGTGACTACACTTCAAAAAGTACTCCATTGGCTGTAATGCACTTTGGGACGTCCAGTGGTCGTGAAAGATGCTGTATAAATGCATGTCTTTCTTTCTTTTTTCCTTTTAAGTATATGGTGAAACTTTCTAAGGCCCAGCAACACTGGCAGAATCTTGTACGCAGTAGGCAATTTAGCAGAAAATCTGGGGTGCTTTGCTTGCAGTTTTCCAACCACTGACATTAATGGACAGAAAATCGGGGGCAATACACCTGTGATCTTCTGATAAGCTGCTTGCTGTGTGCAAGGCTCTGCCAGTGGTGCGGGGGCCCGAAGGTTCTACCCAGAACGTGTATTTTAAATTCAGTTTCTCAGCAGTGAGAACTCTCAACTATGCAAATTCACACTCCGAGCCTCCACCCTTACTAAGACAAAAATCACACCCCACCACCCACAGCCAAAGCAAAATCAGCTCCCTCCCCTGTTGAAGCAAAATGAATTCTCAGCCTCCCCACTGAGGTAAACTCCCACTTGCCCATCTCCCTTCTCTTCACCTCTCCCCTTTCCTTCCCTTCTTCCATTTCCCTCCCATCCACCCCTCATCACCCTTTTTCCCCTTCCTCCCCCCTCCCTGCCTTGGTTTAATCATCACTCCACCCTCTAGCCCTGCTGGACGTGAAACTGGACTCCATGGGGTTGATTTTCCTGGAGCCGTCAGGTGGGGTTTCAGGTGTGTGGGGGGGGGGGGAAATCCTGAATTCGGGGGTCCCGACACCATCCCGCCCAAAACCCCGCTCCACGCAAGTTTCAGAGGCGGCGGGTACCCGCCCCGCACTGGGACTCACCGACCCCAGGCGGGAAGGGATTAGTGCCAATTAACTGCCTGTTAACAGGTAGTTAACAGGCAGTTTTTAGCCTAATCCCTATTTTGAGGGGTGTCGTGTGGGATTCCCGACGGCTCCAAACCACGCCAGGTTAGAGCAGGCGGGCCGTCGGGTTGAAGGAGTTGGAGGGGTCGCGATGTCAGTGCTCAGGTGAGTGATGGGTGCATGAGTGCAAAGGTAAGTGTGTTTGGTGTGTCTAAAGTGTGTAAAGAACTTTTACTTACCTGTACTTACCTTAACAGCCTTTCTTCCTCTAGGCGTCGGTAGCGCATCACTCAGCCGGCACTTAAAGCTGAATGGCTGCGATCTGTGAAAAGTGACAGCCTTCAGCTTTGAGTGCTGCTGAGATTTCTAACTAAGTCTGTGCAGAAGGACTCATGTTAGAACTCAGACTGTCAGTGTTTGGTAGCTTCAAACAGCTGTGAAACACTGATATTTCATCTGTCAAGAACTCTTGACAGATGAAATTGCAGTCTGTGACGTCACCTGTTGCCGGGTGGCCCTTAATTGGCCTGCTGAGCCCGCTGGGTGGGCTCAACAAGGTCAATCAAGGGAAAATCGCGCGGATTGGCCGAACGTCGATGTAGGCGGGTCTAAAACCTGAAAGCTGTAGTCCCGCCTTCTTCCCGACAGCTTCGGGAAAATCGACCCCCTGGTCTTGACTCCCCACATGTGCAATGCCACAGAAAATTGACGCATGTCATAGTAAATATGTACAGTAGTGAAATGAATTAATGTATAAATATATGGCAAAATGGTTCAGTAAATGGATTTTGAAGTTAATACTTTTAAATACATTAAAATGCAGCACACAATATTCTGTTCCAAAATGATAATTTTTTTTTTTTAATTGCACATTTCAAAAATATCCCCAATTTAACATGACACATACTTTGTTGCCACCATTTACAGATTACTTTCTTATACAAGAAAGGATAAAACCTATCCATCCAGGAGCGGAACTCATGGGCGCAGCAGGATTCCCACTGCACGACACTCACCTTGGCAGTGTAGACTATTGGCTAGCCTTTGTCTAGCATGCGTCCATGACACTCCAGACACCACACTTCAAAGTGTTGGATTTTGTTACAGGTGCAAAACAATTTGAACAAAAGAGATAGAAATGCAGGTCATTCATCCTGGGTTATTCGAACTTTGAGCCTGAAATTTACAATCTGCAAACTTCTCTCAGCAAGCAGCAATTAAGCTGTGAATGACCTCACCCTATGTTTACTTAACAGCAACTAGACTTTGTGGTTTTAAAGAGGCACTTTATCTTAGTAGCAAAATAATAAGTGTGCAACATGTGGTATAATGCTTCTATCTTTATAACAAAGAGTATCATTTACCTACCAAGAGCAAAGCCATGGGAGATCCTGCAGTCGGACTAACCCGATAACTCAAAACTTACAGAAAAGAGAAGACTGTTGTTTAGTCAAGAGATTCTGTTAATAAATTTATAAAAGCCTTCATTACCTTGACAGGTTCCATCTATTACTACTTTCCCTGGAGCACAGGACTGTGTCTTTGCTTCTGCAATAGCTATTTACAATGGGGGAAAAAAAGTGAAGCATTTAGGATGGGCAATATGAAAAGAAGCAAATGGCATTCTGAATAATTTCATTTGCAAAACAACAGAAGTTGTTTGAAGAACGAGACTACACTTTTGGTTAGCAATTTTTCTTCATTCATCATCATGTACAATTAATTGAAAAGTCACTCTGACTATATGTTATAACAGAAGGTGAAATAGTTGTCAAAGATCTATGTCCCCAGGTGGGATTGCATTTGGGTCTGTCAAAGGAGTTTGGACTCCTCAGTCTCTTCTTTTGCAAAAGTAAAAAGCATCCACGGTTTCTACACACATCAGAAAAAAAGCTTTGATTCTCTATCCAAAGGCAAAATGATCTCCCAGGAAGGGTTGGCATTCAGCTCTCAATTCTAATATGTTCATGTAGCACTTGACCAACTAATAAGCTTTAAAGTGCTGGTTGTTGAAAATCAAGATGTTGTGTTTCCTGCAAATAAAGGTCAAGCTGTTTCAATACATCCAGGACACATTCTTTTGGGTTGAAAACTATTCACTTTATTATAGGCTGAAACCTATCCCCTATCAAGAACTATCTTGGGATAGTTCCAAATTGAACACCTCCGGTTTTACGAGCAGCCAGCTTTTTCAGCCTGAACTTAAGGTTATGTATTGAATGGCCCTCCTGGTGGTTTCCATCATCAGTCAGTTAGTCCACACTAAACTACAGAATCAGAGAAGTTTACAACACAGAAGGTGGCCAGGCAACCCACTGAGTCTGTGCAGCTCTTTTGTTGGAGCAATCCAAAACTAATCACATTGCCCTGCTCTCTCCCCATAGCCTTTATCTTCCTCTGCCTCAAATCTTTATTTAATCTTGCCATAAAAATGTGCGTGGTCTTTACCTCAACTATTCCCTCAAATCTTTATTTAATCTTGCCATAAAAATGTGCGTGGTCTTTACCTCAACTATTCCCTGTGGCAAGGCATTCCAATCCCTAATAATTTGCTGCATAAATAACTTTCTCCTCACTCTTCTAGTTTACATTGCTGTCCCCTTGTCACTGACTCCCCAACTAGTCTTTCCCTATTCACCATGTTAAAACTGGTCTCAATTTTTTTTTTTAACTTCTACTAAACCTCCTCTTAGTCTTCTCTACCCTAGTGCAAATAGCCACAGTATCTCAAGTCTCTCCTCATAATTATAACTTTTCATCTCTGATATTATCCTGGTGAGTTTTAGTGAACAGTGCCATCATATAGAACTTGCCCATTCATTAGTTTTGCTGTGATTTGCTTTGTATTGTCTCACTGACCTTAGTGGCATTGAGAGCATCTATAATTATTAACAAGGAGATTTCATGCTCGTCATAACACTTTCCCATTTTTCAACTCTTAGGAAGAGAGAATTTGATAGACTTTGCTACTTGAATGTTAAAGCCCTTGAAGGATGATTAACCACAGCATAAGACTGCACAGAATGGTTCAGCCAGACTGACATTTCTCTCTCCTCTCCTTTCCTGTCAAAGATTAGCTCATCTTTTCACCTGGGATTTAGAGGCAAAATTAACCGAGTCATTTAGTGCTTTTCACTTTCCCATGCTATTGAAAATGTAAATGACTACCAGTTCAGAGGCTTTTCACTATTTAAGGGTAGAAAACATCCAAAAGAAAGCAAGAGCATGCGTAATGCTCCCATTATATAGTTGATGCTAGCACAGTACTAGTAACATTTACACAATATTGCGACCAGGAAGTGTCCATATTTACTGACTACTTAAGATGGCCAGAAGTGCAGTAATTCAGAGATATACCAAATAACTGACTTCACTGGCCCTAATTCATAGCACATGAGGATAGAAGCCAGTGGTTAGTGTAATGTATGTACCTTTAAGGGGGGAACTACTATTTACAGCTCCTGTATACTGTAGTACCGGCAGTGACCACACCTGTATATAAACCCTGAGTAGTGATCTGTACACTTAGTTCTAGAGTAACTCTCATTCAGTAAACACCTGTTGATCGTTCCCTGCAGTCTTTTGTCTGATTATTGAAGGACACAACATTAAGATACACGGATCTAACATTGGCGACGACGCAGATTCGAACCTACCTGCAACTCTGCATCACCTCCCAGGGATTCGCTCCTGGAGAACAGTGGAAGGAGGTCGAGTCCAGAAGCACGGGCGTCGACCACGGGCAACCGCCCAGTCATCCAGCGGAGATTTGAGCATCGCAGGGGAGGCTGTCGATAGCCAGGCTTGGCTTTCCAGTCACGGTGGTCCAGCGAAACGGGCTGGCAACAGGTACTGCGCAGACCCTTCCCGGACAGCGGCAGCTAGAGCCCGACCGAGCGGCACAGAAAAAGGCCGAGCAGCGTCGACAGGGGAGAGAGAGGGGGCAGGGCGCACAGGGCGCAGCAGGTGTTCAGGACCGAGCGGCGTCAACGGGGAGAGAGGTGAGAGAGAGCAGAGCGCAGCCGGTGTTCAAGGGCCGAGCAGCGTCAATGGGGGAGAGAGGCGAGAGAGAGCAGAGCGCAGCCGGTGTTCAAGGGCCGAGCAGCGTCAACAAGGGAGAGAGGTGCGCACAAAAACGCGAGGCGCTGCCATTGCCACGAGGACCGCAGAGAGCGGCATTGGCAGCAGCGCAGGAGCAGCGCACGAATCCCACAGGGCGTCGCCATTTGCCACGAGGACCGCCGAGAGCGGCATTGGCAGCAGCGCGGGAGACGCCATTTAAAGCCACAGCGGGGAAGAAAGGAAAGCGCGGGAGACGCCATTTTAAGCCAGTCTAACCACACCCAAAAATGCCGAAGAGTGACAGTATCACTGCGTTCGACAATGAAGTCGAAGATTGGACGACATATGTCGAATGCATAGAAGTATACTGCAAGGCGAATGAAGTGCCAGATGACAAGAAAGTGCTGGTATTGTTGAATTCAATGGGTGCAAAAACGTATGGCTTACTACAAAACCTAGTAACCCCAGAAAGCCAGTAGAAAAGGATTTTGAAAACATAGTGTCAATCCTACGGGACCACTTAAACCCCACACCGCTGCTGATAGCAGAAAGATTTAAGTTTCACAAAAGGAACCAGCATAAAGATGAAAGTAATGCTGAGTATTTAACGGAACTGCGCAAGCTATCGAAATACTGCCAGATTGGAACGGGACTAGCAGATACTTTAAGGGACAAGTTTGTGTGTGGGCTTCAAAGTGAAGGAACCCAGAAACGGCTTCTATCAGAAAAGGATCTTACGCTGGACAAGGCTTTCAGCATTGCAGTAGCACACGAAGCAGCCGCACGGGGCGCTGCAGAGATACAACGGAGACCGCAAGAATATGGCACAAATGAAATGTCATACGGAACAATGAAGTGCTATCGCTGTGGCAGAACAACACACGACCATAATGATTGCTGGTTCAAGGACAAAGTGTGCAGACAGTGTGGAAAAGTAGGACACATAGCAAGAGTCTGCAGGTCGGGAAAGAAAACCAGCAGCAAGAAATCTCCACAGAAGTACAAGAACGTACATAAGGTGACGGAGAGTAGTTCAGATGAACAGAAAAGTGATACAGACTCCGGAAGCAAGGAGCTGGGTTGTCTGAAACTACATAATGTGATCAAAACAGAGGATCACCAAACTATCTGGGTGATGCTCAAGCTAGCAGGAGTCCAAGTGAAAATGGAATTGGACACAGGATCAGCCCTAACAGTCATAAACCGAAGGGACTACAAGCGGCTATTCTCACATATACCCTTGAGAGATACAAAGATTGTCTTGAAGACGTACACGGGGCAAAAAGTCTACCCCAAAGGAAAAATAAGGGTGAACGTTATATATAACGGCAAGGAAACACCAAAAATGGACCTATATGTATTGCCAGATGGAGGACCACCACTACTAGGACGTGAATGGATCTGGAAGATACAGCTAGATTGGCATTTCATACAAGCACTGACTGTAGATGCCAAAAATGATGACGACGTCACACCTGGATGACTGTCAAAAATGCTAACTAACACACAAGAAGTGTTCCAGCAGGGACTCGGAACACTAAAAGGCATAACAGCGACGATCAAAATAGAGGAAAATGCAAGCCCAAAGTTTTTTAAAACCAGACCGGTACCTTATGCGATCCGCCCAGCCGTCGAAGCAGAGCTGGAAGGTTTGGAACGTTCAGGAGTACTGTCCAAAGTGGACTGGAGCGAGTGGGCTACACCCATCGTTCCTGTAATGAAGAGGTCGTTGAGTAATACGCCTAGGGAACCAAAGAAGGTTCGCATCTGTGGGGACTTTAAGGTGACAGTGAACCCAGTCCTTCACACTGTACAATATCCGCTTCCGCGGATTGAAGGTATTTTCGCCTCGCTATCTGGAGGGAAACGCTTCACTAAGATTGATCTGGCCCAGGCGTACCTGCAAATGGAGGTAGAAGAAGCCTCGAAACAGTACCTCACGATCAACACTCATAAAGGTCTCTACCAATACAACCGGCTGGTGTTCGGGGTAGCATCGGCTCCGGCTATTTGGCAAAGGGCAATGGATCAAGTCCTGCAAAGGATTCCAGGGACCCAGTGTTATTTGGACGACATCCTGGTCACGGCGAAAATGACAGGGATCACCTCGCCAACCTGGAGCAGGTGCTCACTAGATTGAAGGAATATGGGCTCCGAGCTAATCGCCACAAATGTGAGTTTTTCCAGAAGCAGATCTCGTATTGTGGCCACGTTATTGATAGAGAGGGGTTACATTAGTCCCCTGAAAAGATTGAGGCAGTAGTCAAGGCTCCAGCACCGGAAAATGTGTCACAACTGAGGTCGTTCCTCGGGCTGGTGAACTACTACCATAAGTTCTTGCCAAATTTGTCTACCGTACTACACTCACTGAACACCCTACTGCAAACGGGGGTACCATGGAAGTGGAGTGACGAATGTAAATGAGCTTTCCAGAAGAGCAAAGCATTGATCACATCAAAAGAGGTGTTGGCTCATTTCAACCCAGCACTACCAATTCAGTTGGCATGTGATGCATCACCCTATGGCATTGGAGCGGTGCTGTCGCACAAATTCCCGGACGGCTCGGAGAGGCCAGTAGCCTTTGCGTCTCGGTCACTAACCTCAGCCGAGCGTAACTACACCCAGATTGACAGGGAGGCCCTCAGCCTAGTGTGGGGAGTGAAAAAGTTCAATCACTATCTGCATGGGCAGAAGTTCACCTTGCTGACTGACCACCAACCACTTGTCTCCATCTTTAATCCAAAGAAGGGCGTTCGGGTGATGACTGCGCAACGGCTACAAAGATGGTCCCTTTTTCTAGGGGCGCACCAATATGAAATCAAGTATAAGGGCACGAAACAGCATGGAAACGCTGATGGGCTATCACGCCTGCCACTGCCTACTGCGGAGGAAGCACCAGCAGTGGATCCTGTCGAAATATTTCATTCGACTATAATTGAATGCTTGCCAGTAACTAACGCTGGTATAGAGAAGGAGACCCGAAATGACCCGACGCTGTCTCGGGTATATGATTTGAAGGTGAAGGGATGGCCAGCACATGGCGACTCACTGTTGCCAGCATTTTCATCCAGAAGAGAACAGCTGTCAGTATGCCAGGGGACCTTGATGTGTGGATCCCGAGTGGTAATTCCACCCAAGTTAAGGGAGAGAGTGCTCAATGAGCTTCACGAAGGTCATCTGGGAGGGGTGAAAATGAAAAGCCTTGCTAGGGCTTATGTGTGGTGGCCGGGGATCGATCAGCAAATCGAGGACCTGACAAAGAGCTGCTCAGGATGCCAGAAGGTCCAAAATGCACCACCACATGCCCCTCTACACCCATGGGAGTGGCCCTCATCTCCATGGCAACGGGTGCATATTGATTTTGCTGGTCCATTCATGGACTCAATGTTTTTAATAGCCGTGGATACGCACTCGAAATGGCCTGAGGTGATCAAAATGTCCTCCACCACCACGGAGAAAACTATTGCAGTCCTACAGACCATTTTTGCCAGGAACGGCTTGCCAGAGCAGATTTGCTCTGATAACGGACCACAGTTTGTGTCCGAAGAGTTTCGAAGATTTATGAAAAGGAATGGGGTAAGGCATTACACATCCGCCCCGTATCATCCAACCACAAATGGATTGGCTGAGAGGTTCGTACAAACCTTTAAAAAAGCAGTAAAGGCCATGTGCGATGACGACATTCCACTGCAGCATAAGGTGGACAATTTCCTGTTAGCCAACAGAAATGTGACACATGCAGTCACCAACCAGGCCCCGGCCTTGATGTTCTTTAACCGAAGGTTGAGATCTTGTCTGGATTTGCCCAGACCAAATGTACGAAGAGATGTTGAGAGTAAGCAATTCCAGCACATCAATGAGAAGCCGACAAGGAGCTTCAATGTAGGGCAACCAGTCTTGGCTCGCGACTACCGAACAGAGAAATGGCAACCAGGAACGATATGCACATGGCAGGAGCCACTAATGTACACAGTGGACGTTGGGGAGAGCATCGTGAGACGCCATGCTGACCAGATCCTAGAGTCACAGGAACGAGTCAACCCCATGCCTCGCCCATACGTACCTGGTGATGAACCCGACGTACAGGTAGCATCTACCCCAGGAACAGTAGCATCGGAAGCTGATGAACCAACCGACGACAGGGGGCCAGAATCGCCTCCGCACCAAGAGCAAGACACTCGGGAAAGGCGCTATCCAGAAAGGATCAGGAAGCCTCCCCAAAGACTGAATTTATAAATAGACTATTTTCAGCTAATGTTGCATGTTAAAAGTGTTAATTGTAATTAGTTTGATATTTAATTGTTAAATGTTATGGTACTGTTAATCTAAAAGGGGAGGAATTGTAATGTATGTACCTTTAAGGGGAGAACGACTTTTTACAGCTCCTGTATACTGTAGTACCGGCAGTGACCACACCTGTATATAAACCCTGAGTGGTGATCTGTATCGTTAGTTCTAGAGTAACCCTCATTCAGTCAACATCTGTTGATCGTTCCCTGCAGTCTTTTGTCTGATTATTGAAGGTCACAACATTAAGATACACGGATCTAACAGTTAGGTTGGCTGTGTCACCCCAGAGGGGGAGTTCTCTTATTGGTTCCTCATTTCAGAGTCATAGTTCAATGTCATCAGAGTCACCAGTCACAGGAAACCTCTTGTTGCTTGAACAAATTTTAAAGCTAACATTAAACATAAAATCATTCTCTTATTTTACTGTTGCAAATTTGGTAAATTCTCTGAGCCTATAAGTCACTGTGTGATATCAACTATTAGCATGCTTGTATGAAATTACTTTGGCCGCTGTTTTAATAGCAACCCATTTATTTTCTCAAAGTAATTTCACATGAATGCATCAGCATTTGCACAGTAATAATCTCAAAGCACAATTTCTGGGTCTTATAAACTGTTTTGGTTATTAAGTTAATCCACAACAGTCAGAGGATTTGAACAGATACACATCTGTGCTTGTGTGCATGTACTTGTGTGAGAGAAGACATGGTTTATACAAGATTTTACAGTTTGAAAAATATTTTAGAGCAATACCAGCTAAGTTCTTATTAAAACATACTGATTGCAACATAAATACCAACGACAGACACAGCTCTGCAGAAACTTTTTGTCTGCCTTTCATCAAAGCAGAAATAATGGCACTGACGTCAATAACAGGAGAAAAAGAACTGAACACAGATTGCTCTACAGAGCAAAGGAAGGGGAGAGGGTGATGTGATGGAATAACTTCTTAAAAAGGCAAGTCGTTTGAGATTTTTCTATTGTGAACTACACTAAATCCAAATTATTATCTGTGGTGCGTAGAGAGAATAAAGGAAGAAGTATTATTTTCAAAAGGTTCCCAAAGTACCCCAAAACAAGCATTCCATGAACATGTAGGAGAAACACCCTAAGCATTGTCTTAAATGTGTCTTCAAAATGAAGTCATTGGTCAAACTGAATGCTGAGAAAGAGAAGGGCTAATGCTGATTAAACCACGAAGGCTTATACAAACAGAACATTCCTAACCAGTGATAGAAAACAAGCCACCAAGACCACAGGCCCAGAGGCAGGTCATTAAAGGCCATAAAGATGTCCGTCCTGCTTTATCTGGATCAATGACAGACCCTTTGTGAGCAAAGACTTAAGAAGCTACAGAGTAAACAAGTGATCTTGCATTTCTAGGTGCAACTGGCTTCATTGATTTGGAGGTCATTGGAGTACAACAACAACAACTTATATTTATATAGCACCTTTAATGTAGTAAAACATCCCAAGGTGCTTCACAGGCATGTTATAAAACACCAAGCCACGTAAGGAGAAATTAGGGAAGATGACCAAAAGTTTGGTCAAAGAGGTAGGTTTTAAGAAGCCTCTTAAAGGACGAAAGAGAGGTAGAGAGGCAGAGATGTTTAGGCAGGGAATTCCAGAGCTTAGGGCCTAGGCAGCTAAACACACGGGCACCAATGGTTGAGCGATTAAAATCAGGAATGCTCAAGAGGCCAGAATTAGAGGAGCGCAGATATCTCGAGTGGTTGTGGAGCTGGAGGAGATTACAGAGATAGGGAGGGGCGAGGCCATGGAGGGATTGGAAAACAAGGATGAGAATTTTTAAATCGAGGTGTTGCTTAACCGGGAGCCAATGTAGGTCAGCGAGAACAGGAGTGATGGGTGAACGGGTCTTGGTGTGAGTTAGGACATGGGCAGCCGAGTTTTGGATGACCTCAAGTTTACATAGGGTAGAACGTGGGAGGCCAGCCAGGAGTGCATTGGAATCACAGAAATCACAGAAACCCCACAGTGCAGATAGAGGCCATTTCGGCCCATTGAGCCTGCACCAACACATATCCCACCCTATCCCCGTAACCCCTACACCAACACATATCCCACCCTATCCCCGTAACCCCACGTATTTAATCCCCCTAACACTAAGGGTCAATTTATCATAGCCAAGTCTAGTCTAGAGGTAACAAAGGCATGGATGAGGGTTTCAGCAGCTGATGAGCTGAAGCAGGGTGGAGACGGGCGATGTTACCGAGGTGGAAATAGGTGGTCTTTGTTATGGAGCGGATATGCGGTCAGAGGCTCATTTCGGGTCACATATGACACCAAGGTTGCGAACAGTCTGGTTAAGCCTCAGACAGATGCTAGGGAGAGGGATGGAGTTGGTGGCTAGGGAACAGAGTTTATGGCGGGGACCGAAGACAATGGCTTCGGTCTTCTCAATATTTAATTGTACCAACAAGGTTGTGTGAGGTAATTGACACCAGAAGGGCTAAATTCTTATAATACATACAGATTGGTCAATGGAATTGAGGTGGTTTCTTTGGAAATAAGGGGGCACCCATTTAAAACAGAAAAAAGGAGGAATTTCTTCTCTCAGAGGGTTGTGACCTTTGGAATTCTCTTCCCCAGAGAGCTGTGGAGGCTGGTTCATTGAATATATTTAAGGTGGAGATAGACAGATTTTTGAATGGTAAGGGAGTCAAGGGTTATGGGGAGCGGACAGGAAAGTGGAGTTGAGGCCAAGATCAGATCAGCCACGATCTTATTGAATGGAGGAGCAGGCGCGAGGGGCCAAATGACCTACTCCTGCTCCTATGTCTTGTGTTCTTATCATATGTCTTATGAAATTAAGGATATATAAGTTGGTGTTGTTGACATAAACATTTTCAGTGATCAAATTTCAGTCCTTAGTTCTAGTTCTTTTAGCAGTCTTTTTAGTGATATATGTAGAAAGGTATCTCTGTAAAATCAGAAAATGAATGACCAACATATAGAGAGGAATTTTATATTAGTTAAGATTGTAAAGTTCACCAGCCAGATACACCAGCAGATACAAGTGTGTCACTTAGATGTACAAGTTTCCCTGAGATCAAGGGAGGTGAGGTTAGCCAGTTAGTCCAGATACAACTACAAGCGTGAAAGGTGAATCGATCCAACAGCAGAGGATCCAGGAGAAATGGGCAGCACCTCTACAGAGAGAGGTTCATCACTCTGCTGTCTCAGAAGGCTAACATCATCCTCCCAGAGGAAGGTGGGCAACCAGTTCATCCAAGCCAGCTCGTAAGGAAGAGATCATATAAGTTCTGGGAACATTGCTAACTACAAGCATATAGACTTTAATCTATTCAGTAGACCAGCTATCTAATGCTGTTGTTATCAGCTATCTAAGGAGTCTAATCCTAAATTAATCTCACCAATTTATAACAATCTCAGACATTGATCTCAACTGTAAATGAATAATTTGCATGTAGCTAATGTTGAATTACTGTGATATAACTGAACTGCCTTTATTACCTCAGTTATTTATTTCATCAGTTAATTCTATCTAATAATTGCTTGCATACTCAATGTTTAAGTGTTGCTAACTGTGATTCTACGGTTAATATACAATTGTTCTTGACTTTGTTGCCTGGCTTCTTCTATGATCATTGTTAAGAAAGGGTTAGAAAAGAAAGAACTTGCATTTCTACATTTCACGACCTCAGGACTTCCCAAAGTGCCTTACAGCCAGTATTTTTGGAGTTTAGTCAGTGTTGTAATGTAGGATATGCAGCAGCCAAAAAATTTGCACACAGCAAGGTCTCACGAACAGCAGTGAGATAATGACCAGATAATCATTTCTTTTTTACTGATGTTGGTTGAGAGAGAAATATTGGCCAGAACACCAGGGAGAACTTCCCTGCTCTTCCAATAGTGCCGTGGGATCTTTTACACCCACTTGAGAGGGCAGCCGGTTAATTCATTCCTACAGTAGCTTGTGCAGATCCTAATGGAAGGTTGATGGCATAAATGCTAATATAATCTGAACTGCTTGATGTAAGGCAGTTTGATGAGCCAAATTTTGCATTGATAACTCGTAAACATAAACTGGGTGGTAAACCTTTGACAAGGAGTTAAGGTGAAGAGGTTAAGGATTCCTCTGCTGCCCTTGATTATTATTTAGTGTATGCAGGGTGCCCTTGATGAATATTCTTGTCAGAATATTGATCCCAGTGTTCTTACATTCTTTCAGCCACAAGAGACATGTTTTAGAATCAAAGCATTTGGTTTATTTATAGAACACTTGTTAATTATCTGAAGTTTTTATGATTGTACCTTATAAACATCAATGTTACCAATTTGCAACGGGGACCTTAAACATGCATATTTTAAAAGCTACACAGGATAGTCAATACTCAACAGGTTCAAAAATGTGATAATTTCTCTGCTAACCTTCAGCAGCACAGTAACCCATGCATCCCTGAGTAGGTTGAAGGTAATAAACAAAGAAGGCTCCACAGTTCCTGAGAGAGACAGGGATCCTAAATAAGCAGCAGTCCTTGGTGCTGCCCAAGAAGAACTGCCATGTAGCGCAGGCTGTTAATTTCTTTACCTCACCAGGACGAGGCAACGAGTTGGAGTCTTTAAGAGAAAGCCAAACTGGAGCTTGTGTGCCACACTTATTCATCTGAGAAGATAAGAAATTTTATAAGAAAGGTTAAAGTTAGAACTATGAAGGAATATGCTCTGTAAAATACTATTTAAATAATTGTTATTACAATATATTAACCACTTGTAGTTCAATGCTATTGATTCTAAGAAACAGATTTGCAAAGATCAAAACTATAGTTCTTATAGTAAATAGGTATTGTGCTCAATTCATTTCATTATGTTGGCAGTTCAATTAAATTTAATTCAAGTATAAATGAATAAAAAGGGGTCTGTTGTAATGGTCCCTGTATTATTTCACAAACTATGGTTTCTACAGCATTATAATTGGAACAGCTTACTAAAGTTTAACCATGCCACAATGCATTTAGAATCCTTGGGGATAGGGGTGGGGGTTAGTCACACAGTCCTTGGTCCAAGCTGCCTACTCTAAGGAATGAAGCAAATTCTAATTTCTAATTTCTCTTTGTTTTTTATTTTGACCTAAAGTAGGAAAGTCACTTTCTCCCCCGCCAAACTCCTGATGACATTAGAAACATTAGAAAAGTAAAGGACAAGAAAAGGCCCTTCCCTAGTTTCTTGACTATACTTACTGAATTGGAAATATTGGAAAGAGCAAGTTTTACTGATCTGGTCCAGGTATTGACTGTACCAGAAACCTCGATACTACCTAACTCTTCCAAGTTCTGTAATGAAGGTTCCTAAGTGTCCTAACTCCCTATAGAGAAAATATTTTCCTCTCATTTTTATCAGATTATCTAACTTATTAAATGAAGGCCACTGTCTGAGTCTAAACCAGACCGTTTGCAAACTTGTCGTCCTATTTGACACCGAGATGAGCTTCCGAGCACATATCCACGCCATCACCAAGACTGCCTATTTCCACCTCAGTCTCCAACCCTGCCTCAGGTCAGCTGCTGCTGTAACCTTCATCCATGCCTTTGTTACCACTATTCCAATGCTCTCTGGCCGGCTTCCCTCCATAAACTTGAGCTCAACCAAAACTCTGCGGCCCATATCCTCACTCGCACCAAGTCCCACTCACCCATCACCCCTGTGCTCGCTGACCTACAGTTGGAAGAGAATTGAAAATGGACCAGACAACAGAATCAAGAAGCATGGTTCTAAGCATGAAACAGTGGTGTAGATTTACACCTTTACCACCTCGATGTAAAGCATTGCCTAGGTTGAATGTAGAGAGAAAAATTGGTCAGGAGAATCAGATGCCCGTAACAAAGCCTGCCCAAATTAAATTAATGAATGGAAGAACAGGTGGGTTCGTTTAGGAGCAGGCAATCCACCCCATCCAATTTTTCTCTCTGCCCATGCTTTACACCTACAAAGTTCAAAATGACAAAATATAAATTGTTAAGCATAAAGCAAACAGTTAGGAAAATATGAAATTCCAGTTATTGCCGATGAACTGCAAAGATTTATCAGATGCTGTACTTTTATACATTCCTATCTTTCAGACATATTATTCTTGGAATGAACGTCACACATACTACTAACTTCTATACATTTGGTTGGCATTTCTGCTGGCTTGTCTCCGATCATGAAGCGGTACCATCCTGGTGTCAGGGAATGATCACATATGAGGTCTTGGATTGCAAATTGCTGTAGCTCAACAGAATCAAAGTGAATGCTGCGGTAAGAGCTCCGAAGTATTTGATATCCTCCTGGGTAGCATTCTGGGGCTAGAGAACAAAAAAAAGTTGCAAAATAGTGAAGAGCCACAAATTTGTTCTGCTGATCCTCCAACTGTGCCTTTAGTATGCAAAATTACAACCAAACCTTGTTAACTGAGATGCCATGCTAAAGTCATCTCTCATATCAGATATTCCGCAATTACCATAACTAGTAATTACTGATGTAAATACAATTAACGTTGAAGATAATGCTCCATATAACGAAATGTCACAACATTGTTGCGCCCCTGGGATCGGTGGGCTATTGCGCTGTCCTCAAGTACGCAGCATTAAAGAGCAAGTTCGCGAAGGAGGCTCCCCATCAGGTAAGTGGGAATTCTATTCGGATGGCGGTGACGTACTTCATAGGTACACCGCCAACCGCAAAATACAATCCATTAAATTTCCTTATTTTGGCATCACCTTTCTGTGGCACATTGTCACACCTGCAGCTGCACATTTCTACCACGAGCCAGAGCTACATGAGCTCTAGAAGCAGCAAATGCCTATAACTATACCGATAGCATCACTAATGCACTCAGAGAAAGTTGTTTCAGCCTGACTTTCCATGGGCAAAGCCACGGCAAATCCCCAGTATATGCTTATAATGGTACCGTGCGACATTGAAATTATTATGGGAAAAAGTATGTTCATATTTCAAAAATGTACAACTGAATTAATCATTTTCTATTCCAAATACATGTCTTCCTTACACATGGCACTGAGCTCAACCTACTGAAGGGGTGTAGTTTCATACATTAAAAAAAATATTCGTTTTTATGGGATGTGGGCATCGCTGGCAAGGCCAGTATTTATTGCCCATCCCTAATTGCCCTTGAGAAGGTGGTGGTGAGCCGCCGTCTTGAACAGCTGCAGGCCTAATGTACTGATAAAAAAGTCAACTGCCCTAAAAAAGCAACAAATAAACACCTGGAGCAAGAGGCATTGTACCCTAATTGGTCAATTACCCCCACCGTTTTCAAGTTATTGGAGAGTATTTCTGTAACAAGATCCAAGTCTTCTCCTTTTAAAGTGAAATCATATGAAGTCCTGAGTGCAGCCAACACAGCTACGTATAGAAAGTAGGTGAGCATTGGAGAATGTGTCTCCCAGTCTCCTGGAGCATCTCTAATCGCCCTCGAGAGTTGGAGAGGAAATTCCCAGGGTTTATTTCTCAATTGGCCTACAGTTTTTCTTTGTTTTTTTGCCTCTCCCAGGCAATTACATAGCTGGTTATTGGGGAGGGGCGAGGGTGCGGATAGGGGCTATGGTGTGCATAAATTGCACCATGACCATAAAGGACAGGCTTGATGGACCAGCTGGTATTATCCAGTCCTTTGTTTTCATATATTCATAAAAAAGAGTGGGTCTAAACTGATATAATTGTGAAAATAATAATTAGGAGTTTACTTTCACGACTCAATATCTAGTGTAACCTGGAGGATGTAACAATAAGACCCCCCTGTTGTATAAGCTATAGACTGTAATCTTCCTCATATGTCTTCAATCTTCTGAAAGGTGGAATTGATGAGTACTCTAGAGGAAAGAAAGCCTTGCATTTATATAGCGCCTTTCACAACCACCAGACATCCCAAAGCACTTTACAGCCAATGAAGTACTTTTATGAAGTGTAGTCACTGTTGTAATGTAGGAAACGTGGCAGCCAATTTGCACGCAGCAAGCTCCCACAAACAGCAATGTGGTAATGACCAAATAATCTGTTTTAGTGATGTTGATTGAGGGATAATTATTGGCCAGGACACGAGGATCACTCGCCTGCTCTTCTTCGAAATAGTGCCATGGGAACTGTTCCGTCCACCTGAGAGAGCAGACGGGGCCTCAGTTTAACGTCTCATCTGAAAGACAGCACCTCCGACTGTGCAGCACTCCCTCAGTAGTGCATTGGAGTGTCAGCCTAAATGTTTGTGCTCAAGTCTCTGGAGTGGGACTTGAACCCACAACTTTCTGGCTCAGAGGCGAGAGTGCTACCCACTGAGCCACAACTGATGCAGAGGTCAATGTAAACTCAAGAAGCAAAGTGGTCAATGTAAACTCAAGAAGCTAGTTTATTTTACAGCATACACACATCTGAACTGATAAAGTTAGACTCTTAATTTTTTTATATAACATTTCCCACAACATATGAAACAACAATAGCATACTTATTAGTAGGCTATATACTCAATATTCTCTGTTTCTGGTATGCCAAGGCTGAAATCTGACTCTTACCTTAATTTTCAGCCTAGGCCTTGATTCATCTCTTGCAACTGACTTCACAACTAACTTTTACCATGTGTCTTAGTTCTTTTTGTAGCCTCTCTGGACAGAAAGTGTGTCCGTTTGACCCTTGACTCCTTCACCGTCTGTAATTTAACCAGCAGAGCCGACAACTTACCCAGCTACCACCCTCCCATGAATGGCAGCCTACCAGACGACTCCATATTGTGTACGCAATACACCATGCTTTGTATGCAAGAACACAGTTTCTCCCACCATCTCATGTGTGAATGCCTACTGGAAGTCTGAAATGAGATAACAAATTATCTATTGTCCCAGATGGTTGTGGATAACAGTTTCAATAGCTGGTTCATTAACTATCCAGGTGAGCTTAGGAATGTACCAATCTCCTCTTTGTCTCAGTGGCACCAGCCAATCATCATCTGTCAAGGTGACAGCATAGATACTGAATCTCTGAGGATTAACCCTCAAGAATCATGAACCTGAGTTTCAATCAGAAACATATTGTAGCTTTTGCCAATAATCCCTAGTCATGACAGCATAATAATAATTAAATGTGGAGCGAGGTGAACGATACAAAGGGCATCCTGCACCATCCACTGGTCCTGGAACTCCTGCAGATTAAGCAAGGAAGCTGTAGTAATCAGGGAGCGATCTGCAACCCTGTATTTAAGAAGAAATGTAAAAGGGCAAGCCATACAAGCAATGAGTGTGCACTAATGAGTTACTATACATGCATGCGTGAACCATAGTTAAGTAATTATCCAGTGGGGCTAATTTCTTTTTTATTTTGCACTTGGAATTAACCAGCATCTGGTTCCTCTGCAAAGATTTCACCCACTGGAGTTGTTCATAGCATAGGCAGCGGAATCCTGTATACTTTGTGTTGAATCTGTGATTCTTAAAGTATGATGTTTTCCAATAACCACACGGAGGCTGTAACTTAACAATCAACAGGTGTCTACTAGAGTAGGGTAGTCTCAAGACTGACGGTACAGAGGCATGCTCAAGGCTTATATACACTGCTGGTACTACAGTATACAGGAGCTGTAAAAGTAGTTCTCTCTTAAAAGGTACATACACAACAATTCCTCCCCTTTTAGATTAGCAGTACCCATAATATTCAAATAACAATTAACACTTTACATGCACATTAAACAGAAATAGTCCATTTATAGATTCAGTCTTTGGGGCAGCTTCCGGATCCTTTCTGGATAGCGCCTTTCCTGAGGTTCTTGTTCTTGGTGCGGAGGCGATTCTAGCCCCCTTTCGTCGGCTAGTTCATCAGTTTCCACTGCTACTATTTCTGAGGTAGATGCAACCGGTATGTCGGGCTCATCCCCAGGTACGCGAGACATGGGGTTGACTCGTTCCTGTGACGCTAAGATCTGGTCGACGTGGCGTCTCACAATGTTCTCCCCGACATCCACTGTGTACATTAATGGCCCCTGCTGTGTGCATATCATTCCGGGTTGCCATTTCTCTGTTCGGTAGTCACGGGCCAAGACTGGTTGTCCTACATTGAAGCTCCTTGTCGGCTTCTCATTGATGTGCTGGAATTGTTTATCCTCAACATTTCTTCGCACATTTGGTCTGAGCAAATCCAGACAAGATCTCAACCTTCGGTTAAAGAACATCATGGCCGGGGTCTGGTTGGTAACTGCATGTGTCGCATTTCTGTAGGCTAACAGGAAATTGTCCACCTTATGCTGTAGTGGAATTTCATCATCGCACATGGCCTTTATCGCCTTTTTAAAGGTTTGTACGAACCTCTCAGCCAATCCATTTGTGGCTGCATGATACGGGGCGGATGTGTAATGCCTTACCCCATTCCTTCTCATAAATTTCCGAAACTCTTCGGACACAAACTGTGGTCCATTATCAGAGCAAATCTGCTCTGGCAAGCCGTTCCTGGCAAATATGGTCTGCAGGACTGCAATCGTTTTCTCTGTCGTGGTTGAGGACATTTTTATCACCTCAGGCCATTTCGAGTGCACATCCACTGCTATTAAGAACATTGAGTCCATGAATGGACCAGCAAAATCAATATGCACCTGTTGCCATGGAGAGGAGGGCCACTCCCATGGGTGTAGAGGGGCATGTGGTGGTGCATTTTGGACCTTCTGGCATCCTGAGCAGCTCTTGGTTAGGTCCTCGATTTGTTGATCAATCCCCGGCCACCACACATAAGCCCTAGCAAGGCTTTTCATTTTCACCCCTCCCAGATGACCTTCGTGAAGCTCATTGAGCACTCTCTCCCTTAACTTGGGTGGAATTACCACTCGGGATCCACACATCACTGTCCCCTGGCATACTGACAGCTGTTCTCTTCTGGATGAGAATGCTGGCAACAGTGAGTCGCCATGTGTTGGCCATCCCCTCACCGTCAAATCATATACCCGAGACAGTGTCGGATCATTGCGGGTCTCCTTCTCTAGATCCGCGTTAGTTACTGGCAATCGTTCAATTATTGACGAATAAAATATCTCGATAGGGTCCACTGCTGGTGCTTCCTCCACAGTAGGCAGTGGCAAGCCTGATAGCCCATCAGCGTTTCCATGCTGTTTCGTGCCTTTATATTCTATTTCATATTGGTTCGCCCCTAGAAAAAGGGACCATCTTTGTAACCGTTGTGCAGTCATCACCGGAACGCCCTTCTTTGGATTAAAGATGGAGACAAGTGGTTGGTGGTCAGTCAGCAAGGTGAACTTCTGCCCGTGCAGATAGTGGTTGAATTTTTTTACTCCCCATACTAGGCGGAGGGCCTCCCTGTCAATCTGGGCGTAGTTACGCTCGGCTGAGGTTAGTGACCGAGACGCAAAGGCTACTGGCCTCTCCAACCCGTCTGGGAATTTGTGCGACAGCACCGCTCCAATACCATAGGGTGATGCATCACATGCCAACCGAATTGGTAGTGCTGGGTTGAAATGGGCCAACACCTCTTTTGATGTGATCAATTCTTTGCACTTCTGGAAAGCTCGTTTACATTCGTCATTCCACTTCCATGGTACCCCCGTTTGCAGTAGGGTGTTCAGTGGGTGTAATACTGTAGACAAATTTGGTAAGAACTTATGGTAATAGTTCACCAGCCCTAGGAACGACCTCAGTTGTGACACATTTTCCGGTGCTGGAGCCTTGACTACCGCCTCAATCTTTTAAGGGGACTTATGTAACCCCTCTTCATCAATAACGTGGCCACAATACAAGATCTGCTTCTGGAAAAACTCGCACTTGTGGCGATTAGCCCGTAGCCCATATTCCTTTAATCTAGTGAGCACCTTCTCCAGGTTGGCGAGGTGATCACTGTCATTTTCGCCCGTGACCAGGATGTCGTCCAAATAACACTGGGTCCCTGGAATCCCTTGCAGGACTTGATCCATTGCCCTTTGCCAAATAGCCGGAGCCAATGCTACCCCGAACACCAGCCGGTTGTATTGGTAGAGACCTTTATGAGTGTTGATCGTGAGGTATTGTTTCGAGGCTTCTTCTACCTCCATTTGCAAGTACGCCTGGGCTAGATCAATTTTGGTGAAGCGTTTACCTCCAGATAGCGAGGCGAAAATATCCTCAATCCGTGGAAGCGGATATTGTACCGTGTGAAGGACTGGGTTCACTGTCACCTTAAAATCCCCACAGATGCGGACCTTCTTTGGTTCCCCAGGCGTATTACTCAACGACCTCTTCATTACAGGAATGATGGGTGTAGCCCACTCGCTCCAGTCTACTTTGGACAGTACTCCTGAACGTTCCAACCCTTCCAGCTCTGCTTCGACGGCTGGTCGGTCTGGCCTTAAAAAACTTTGGGCTTGCATTTTCCTCTATTTTAATCATTGCTGTTATGCCTTTTAGTGTTCCGAGTCCCTCCTGGAACACTTCTTGTGCATCAGTTAGCATTTTTGACAGTCGTCCAGGTGTGACGTCGTCATCCTTTTTGGCCTCAACCTTCAGTGCCTGTATGGAATGCCAATCTAGCTGTATCTTCCGGATCCATTCACGTCCTAGTAGTGGTGGTCCTCCATCTGGCAATGCATATAGGTCCATTTTAGGTATTTCCTGGCCTCTGTATATCACTTTCACCCTTATTTTTCCTTTGGGGTAGACTTTTTGCCCCGTGTACGTCTTCAAGACAATCTCTGTAGCTTTCAAGGGTATATGTGAAAATAGCCGCTTGTAGTCCCTTTGGTTTATGACTGTTAGGGTTGATCCAGTGTCCAATTCCATTTTCACTTGGACTCCATCTATCTTGAGTGTGACCCAGATAGTCTGGTGATCCTCCATTTTGATTACCTTATGTAGTTTCAGACAACCCAGCTCCTTGCTTCCGGAGTCTGTATCACTTTTCTGTTCGTCTGAACTACTGTCCATCACCTTATGTACCTTTTTGTACTTCTCCTGTGGAGATTTCTTACTGCTGGTTTTCTTCCCTGACCTGCAGACTCTTGCTATGTGTCCTGCTTTTCCACACTGTCTGCACACTTGGTCCTTGAACCAACAATCCTTCTGGTCGTGTATTGTTCTGCCGCAGCGATAACACTTCCCTGCTCCGTATGACATTTCATTGGTGCCATATTCTTGTGGTCTCCGTTGTATCTCTGGCGCGCCCCGTGCGGCTGCTTCGTGTGATACTGCCATGCTGAAAGCCTTGTCCAGCGTAATATCCTTTTCTGATGGAACCCAGAAACGGCTTCTTTCACTTTGAAGCCCACACACAAACTTGTCCCTTAACGTATCTGCTAGTCCCACTCCAAACTGGCAGTGTTTCGATAGCTTGCGCAGTTCCGTTAAGTACTCAGCATTACTTTCGTCTTTATGCTGGTTCCTTTTGTGGAACTTAAATCTTTCTGCTATCAGCAGCGGTGTGGGGTTTAAGTGGTCCTGTAGGATTTCTACTATGCTTTCGAAATTTTTATCCACGGGCTTCTCTGGGGTTTAGGTTTTGCAGTAAGCCGTAAGTTGTTGCACCCATGGAATTTAACAAAACCAGTGCTTTCCTAGCATCTGGCACTTCATTCGCCCTGCAGTACACCTCAATGCGTTCCACATATGTCGCCCAATCTTTGACTTCATTGTCGAATGCAGTGATACTGCCACTCTTCGACATCCCTGGGTGTGATTTAACTGTCTAAAATGGCGTCTCACGCGCTCTCCCTTCTTCTCCGCTGGCACAAAATGGCGTCTCCCGCGCTTTCCTTTCTTCCCGCGCTCGCCCTTCTTCTCCGCTGCGGCTTCTAAAAATGGCGTCTCCCGTGCTCTCCCTTCTTCTCCGCGGCTCAATGGCGTCTCCCACGCTCTCCCTTCTCCTCGCGGACGCGGTTCAGCCCTTGAGCCCTGGCTGTGCTCTGCGCGTTCTCCTGTGCGCCTTTCCCGTTGCCGTCGCTCGGTCCTGAACCCGGCTGCTGCTTTACCCTCTCTCTCTCTCTGTTTGTTTTTCCTCGACGCCGCTCGGTTTTCAACCCCCGGCCACGCCCTGTGCGCTTCACCCTCTCTCTTACCCCGTCGACGCTGCTCGGCTTTTTCTATGCCGTCGGTCGGCTCCAGCCGCCGCTGTCCGGGAAGGGTCTGCGCTGTACCTGTTGCCAGTCTGTTGCTGGATCGTTGTGGCTGGGGAACCAAGCCCGGCTCTCAACAGCCTCCCCTGCAATGTTCACTCTCTGCCGGATGACTGGGCGGTTGCTCGTGGTCGACGCCCGTGCTTCTGGCCTCGACTTTCTTCCACCGCCCTCCCGGAGCGAATCCTTGAAGGGAAATGCAGAGTTGCAGGCAGATTCGAATCGACCCCGTCGCCACTGTTGAATCCGTGATTCTTAAAGTATGATGTTTTCCAATAACCACACGGAGGCTGTAACTTAACAATCAACAGGTGTTTACTGGAGTAGGGTAGTCTCAAGACTGACAGTACAGAGGCATGCTCAAGGCTTATATACAGGTGCGGTCACTGCCGGTACTACAGTATACAGGAGCTGTAAAAGTAGTTCTCTCTTGAAGGTACATACACAACACTTTGGAAATAATAGGGATAATTCCATGATTGTGCCTCCCAGTGGTCACTGTGAGCACAGGCGGGAGAGTCAGGTCTACAATGTTGTCACCCTGTCTCCAACCTACACCTGCTTCAAGCACAGCTTCCCCTGCTGGGAGCTCAGACTCTCAGAATTAGCCCTCAATAGAACTGGAAAAATAGAAGAAATAAGTGGTTACCTGAAATAATTGAATCGAGGCTTGCCTTTGCTAAAGATGTATTCTAGTAACTCAGAAAACAAAAATGGAACCAGATTGTAGTTCCTTATTTTGTTTCAAGAATATTAATAAAACAAAATAAATTTTGAGAGTTGGTAATATTGTTCATGTTTGGTTAATTTTTTGTTTCATTTATCAGGAACAATTTCAATTTTGTTAATTAAAAAATAAACTGAGATGCAAATTAGGTCAAAAAATAACTTTACATTTTCCAGACGAAAACAAGGGGGTGTTTTGTTGCACAGAACATAAGCAGTTTTATACACAAAATGTAAAGGTAAGGCAAGTAGCATCCTGTGTTCTTTTAAATTTATACAATATAAAGTAACAGTGCTCTATTGCCAGGCTCACTGGAACAAAAACAGGCAACATGCACCTCATGCACCTGTTTCCCTGTCTGAAGGGATAGTCTGTAATGTACTATTGTCCTCACAGTTTATCCAAGTCAATTTTCAGGCTAAAACGTGCTTCTGCTATCATTTTGCACACCTTCTCTTGGGCATATTATAAGCCTCCCTCCACCGATCCAAATATCCAGGACACAAATGTCTGCTCAATTAGAGTTCTGTTACATTTCTAGTTGTTGCTACTCTCCTAGTGTATGGGGATTGTAGAGAGGTGTCGTCGGCTATTGTTGCAGCCCAAGTTCCATATCTTTCAAGGGTCAGTCCTCCATCCTTTCATCCTTCTACTTCAAAGAAGTAACAGAGAGGGGCAATGAGGGTAGTGCGATTGATGTTGTGCATATAGGCTTTCAAAAGGCATTTGACAAAGTACCACATAAAAGACTTGTTAGCAAAATTAAAGCCCATGGAATTAAAGGGACAGTGGCAGCATGGATACAAAATTGGCTAAGAAAGCAGAGGGTAGTGGTGAACGGTTGTAAATAAGAAGAAACCGTTACCAGTGACAGACGGGTCAGTAACCAATGGACACAGATTTAAGGTGATAGGCAAAAGAACTAGAGGCAACATGAGGATATTTTAGCAGCGAGTTGTGTGATCTAGAATGCACTGATTGAAAGAGTGGTGGAAGCAGATTCAATAGTATCTTTCAAAAGGGAATTGGATAAAAACATGAAGGGAAACAATTTACGGGACTATGAAGACAGAACCGGGGAGTGGGACTAATTGGATAGCTCTTCCAAAGAGCTGTCCGAATGGCCTCCCACTGTGCTGTATCATTCAATGATTCGATGATTCTATAATGAGCTGTGGCATACTTAATTGTCTCAGAATGGGACAACTAGGCATACCCCTGTCCCTGGGTACCATACAGTGAGCTGCAGTATTTTCTTGAGTGAGTCAAATACTATTTGCATGTTGAAAAAAGATTTCCTATTTAGGTATGCCAGAGGAACGTGCAAATTTTAATGTGTGTACAGTTCATGTTGAATTGGGGTCGTACCACTTTGGGGAAACTTTATCTGCTTCTGTTGCTGCTAATCAACACTGAAGTTTATGCAGCTGGCGCACATGGCAATATCCAATTTCTTACTGCAGCAACTTTCCTTGTAGGTCACAGAGGAGCACTCCTTCTCTGGTCCACACAGATAGTAAAAGAAAATTTACTTTAAATGGTCTCTTCCGGTCCCAGATCCTCTTATTGCCTACACCTGGTGGGAAAATCACAGCAGCTTCTCTGCACAGGCCAGAGTTAAAATTACAGTCAGGGCCCGATGATGTCATCAGACCCTGACCTGTATAGTCAACCGACTGATAACGCCTCTATTCACCCAGCACACTGCCCTATTCACCCAGCACACTGTCCTATCAGCGGATTCCCAGCCCAGGGCTGAGGAAGCCTGGAAGTTCCCTCCCCTCTCCATGCCACTCTGCCACGAGTGACCTTGACTGAAACAGGCAAAGATCTCTCCCAGCATATCTGGCTCTTGGACTATTTCGCAGGTCAGCTATCACATTCCCATGGAAATTCAGGGCCAGCATGTCTTGGAACTATACATAATGTAAATGCATCCTGTTATCTGTTCAGTATAATTCAAAGTGGGATTCACTTAAAATTTTCTGAGTCTAATTGAATAACTGTTAATTGGACAGCCTCCAAGCTAGACTACATACAGCCTCGTGTATCCAGTCTAAACAATTCAGTTGTCCAACCTGATCGGAACTTATAGCTATATGCCATCATTACTTTTTTTAAACTTACAATGCAGACAAGGTTTGTCTGTAGGCAACTCATGAATCAAGCCTGTAACATTACATTAATTTGAATCGGTTTGAAAGGAAAGCCTGATAAATGACACTCTTCCTACTGTCTGAAATGCAGTACCTGGATTTTGCAGATTCGTAAATCAAGGAGTTTTGGAACTTTTTCAATAAGAAATAAATTTCATTTCACTCAGATTTCCTTAACTATTTTAAGATTTATTTGAGCGGCTGGTGCTGGGCAAATATTTTACCTTGGAAAAAAGACATTGAATTATGTGCTTTTTAGACTTTTTTTTATTAGTTCACAGTGCTTCTACTATAAAAAATTTTAACAAAGTACTTTGCACTGAATTTTATGACTAAATCACAGCATAGACAAAACAATTCCTCTATTTGATGTCTTAAAACTCTGCTACAAAGTTTTAATAATCATATTCACATGCCTGTTCCATAGCGTAGCATTAATAGGTTACCACGATCCTTTGTAAATGTAGAACAGAGAAAAACCATTAGTACAGGAATTGCCTTGTTGTCATTCTTTGCAGTTTTATGTCTTATGTTCTATCAATAAATTAGCATTCAGACATCAACTTTAGCTTAGTATATTACATGGACATTACAACTCAGAACCAAGCTGTTTGGCCCAACCAGTCCGTGTTGCTGTTTAAACATCACATGAGCAGTAGTCGTAATCCCATGAGCCCGCCTTGTTCCCATATCCCTTTATCCCCCTTTCCTTCAGACCTGTATCTAATCTATTCTTAAAAGTTGGCATGGGTAATTTTAATCAAACTCGCTGGATGGGAAACCCACGGGATCAGGTGGAAAGCCGATTTTACACTCTTTCCAATATTACTCTCCGCTTACTTCAATGAAGAGTACAATAGAGCGGGATGTAAAACCAGTGTTCCACCCGCTCTCATCAGTTGCTCGATGGGCGGGTTGGTTAAAATTGCCTCCATGCTCTCTGCTTCAATTATTAACTCAAGTAGTGCATTCCTTAGCCTCACAGCCCTGTGTAAAAACATATCTCCTGCTCTCTGTTCTAAATCTCTTACATTTAATCTTATGTCTATATCCCCTCATTGCTGACTGTTCAACCACTGGAAACCGTCCATTTCCATCTACTCTATACCATCGCTTCATAATTTTAATCAGCACTATCAAATCACCCGATAATCTCCTCTGTTCCAATGAAAATAGTCCGAGATTTCAGGTCTTTCTTTGTATTTGTATTTCCTCATACCAGGTAGCAGCCTAGCCTCTGCATCCTTCCAATAGTGTGGAGCACAAAATTGCACTCAGAACTCCAAATGTGATCTTATTAAGGTTTTCTATAGCTTGACCATTACATCTCGACTTTCATATTCTATACCTCTTGCAATAAAATCCGGTATTCCATTAACTATTTTTAACCACTTCAAGTGTTGCTTTTACTACCTTATGAACCTAAACTCCCAAATCCCTATATATTGATAAATATCCCATAATGTCACAGAATACACAATCTTGTAAAATAGATTCACTTAGCCCCAATAGTAACTACTGTTGTCTTTCCACTGAGATGTTAAACTAAAGCTATATTTGCCTGTTCAGGTGTACATAAAAGACCTTAAAGCACTGTTTGAAGAAGAGCTGGCTATTTTCCCAGTGTCCTGGCCAACATCCTTCCCTCAAAGTAACGGCAAAAGTAGATTAACTGATAACTTATCTCATTTACTGTTTGTGTGACCCTGATCTGTGGAAACTGGCTGCTATGTTTGCCTACATAATGATAATATCACTTAAAAAATTATTCATTGTCTGTGAAGTATTTCTAAAGGACATGAAAGGCACTATATCAATGCAAATTCTTTCTTTTTATATGAAGAAAGAAATGCATTTTTTTGTGGAACCTCAGCAACATCGCTGCTCACAGGAACTGTAGTCTTTTACTTCAGAGACAGGCTCTCGCACATTTACTTTTTGTTTACTTACGCCAGATGCCAAGGCCAGAATTTTGCTGGTGCTCAGAGTCCGGGTTTGGAGGCGGGTCCACTGTCAAAAACCACAAAGATTGACAGCGGGTCAGTATCCCAATGTAAACCTGCCTCCATGTCAGTTTCCCAAGTGTCGGGTCCATCATCCCTGAACAGACCCGACACAAAGCGGCGGGTCAGCCAATTTAGATACTTAAAAGCTTGTTAAAAGGTAATTAAGCGCCATTTTCCCATGTACTTACCATTTTACCAGGTTTTTAACGAGGTTCCTGGAAAGCGGCTATCATGTCAGGTAAGTAAGTCGGGTGTTGTGTCAACATGGAATGATTTACTAACCGGACAGCTGCAAATGTTCTATGAAAGCTCCCATTTCATAGGTCTTCACTTTTCAAGGTTAGAAGCTGTCGCTTACTACATTTAGAAGACAGATTGCGCTTTATGCAGCTAGCAAGAGTTTGGAGCAAACTCTCTATCCAGTGTCACCTCATTGGAACAATCTCTCTCACCATTGACAGATCGCTTCTGTCATCTCAACCTCACCTGCCATCTATTCCATCAGCATCGGTGCCCTTGAAAGAATCTCATCTTGGTCCTCAGAATCCCACCACAATCAGCAACAAGAGCATCACCGGGCACACCAGCAACACCAATATCAACACCAACCTTCTCCTCAACCACCTGATGCTGCACAGGTCACAGGGCACCTTCACCCGACCACATTGCTGCCCGGGATGCCAGCAATGGCCTTACCATGGCCAGATTTACTTCATTTGATGCTGTACACCCTGGCTGCCGCATGATGCGCCAGGTTGGCACCACCCCACACCAGCACCATAAAGCATTCCTACAATGTCCAAGCCATTCCTTTCACACTCGTCACCATTGGGGGGGTGGGGGGGGGGGAAACGTTATGTCCCATCATTCACTGGAACTCATTAAAACACTTTCAAAGGTGCACACAAATCTGTCCAAGAAGGCAAAGTGGTAAAAATAAGGATTTCAATGCTTGACAGCACATTAACAGAAACTTTACACGACATTGGATAAAGCACACAAGTGCCTACCCTTGTGTGTTGTTAGTTGGTATGCTTGCAGTAGGATGAGGGTGAGTGTGAGGGGTGGCTAGTGAGATGGAGAAGTGATAACGCAGATAGAGAGGGATGGGTGGAGGTGCAAGGTAAGTTGGTGTGAGTAAGGATGTGCAGGAGTAGGATAGGGAAGGCAGAGTGAAGGGGATGTGATGAGTGGCACAGCAGGATGAGGTTGAGTGTGGCTTGGCAGTAATGTTTCGTGATCTACTGCGATCATTGAAAGGCTTGCACCACTGCAGCCTGGTCCTCCTGACAACATCGTTGTTTGTGCAATGTGCAACCAGGCTGCGTTGGTGTCCATTGGAAGGGAAGAGAACCTTCCTGTGTGCTGTGACTCCCTCCATAAGCATAGGGAGGGAGTCATTAGAGAGCCTGGATGCAGCCGTGCACCTCTGTGCTGTGCTTGTCAGTGTTTGCAGCACTTCAATGCTGAAGAACACTGACAGCACAACTGTCAAAATGAATGTGGACATGGGGTCACAGTCTCAGAATAAGGGGTCGGCCATTTAGGACTGAGGTGAGGAGAAATTTCTTCACTCGGAAGGTGGTGAATCTTTGGAATTCTCTACCCCAGAGGACTGTGGATGCTCAGTCATTGAGTATATTCAAAACAAAGATCAATACATTTTTGAATATTAAGGGAATCAAGGGATATGGGGATAGTGAAGGAAAGTAGAGATGAGGTAGAAGATCAGCCATGATCTTACTGAATGGCAGAGCAGGCTTGAAGGGCCAAATGGCCTACTCCTGCTCCTATTTCTGATATTCTTATGTCCCTTCAGGGGAACCGGCTGATGACACGTCATCAAATGATGTCATCAGACCCACTTCCTATTAATTGGCCGGGAACCTCGCAGGGCGGGCTTAAAAGTCCCAGCAACGGAATGTCCTGTTGGAGGCCGGGATCGAGACAGATGCGGGGTCCCCACACGCCATGGACGTCGCCCGCCACAGACCCGCCGAGAAAATTCCAGCCCCAAATGTGGGAGTGTCAGCTGGCCAGGTGGCACATAAGAATTAGGAGCAGGAGTAGGCTATACGGCCCCTCGAGTGGAGATTGTGAAGTATGGGGGGGAGAAGGGGTGTACGTGGAGTCCAGGATGTTCAGAAGCACAACTTTGGAAGGTGACGTAAGAAAACTACTAGGCACTTGGTCTGAGTATTAAACAAGGCTTAAATCAACTGTTTTTCAACATGGAGATCTAGTTGTGTCCTTCACTGTTCCTGTTAAAGGATGTTCTGCACAAGCTGGGCCCATGCCCGAGTATTTATACTCTCCCTGGACAGCGCCACCAGCAGGCCGCCCAGTATTATTACATAAGTCATTTTCACATGAATGACAAGATTCAGAAGGGCAGAGAATCGGAGGGAAAGAAAGGGACAAACTGTTGTAGTCAAGGTTTTGCGTATTTTTGTAAAGGTTTTTAGGCGCTTGTTATTCTTACAGTGAGTGGGTATGTGACTCTCGTGGGACCTCAGAGAATTTTTTTGGTGACGCTGTTAAAACTTTTCTGTGGCGAAATGTGATTGGGGAAAATGTAAACTGGGAAGAAATAGTTGGTGCAATATAATTATCGGAAAACAAAAGTAAAAAATTCAGTTAGAAACTCATGAGCCCAATTACCTTGGCCTAGAAATTGCAGCCGACTGGAAACCTGGGCCGCAGTTAATGGCTGCCCAAAATCATAGCGCAGACAGCACCGGTATTTTGGTGCTGCATGATATTTTAAATTAGTGCAGAGCTAAATCTAACATGCAAGACTGGTTTTCGGGCGCTACTCTCAGCAGGAGGCCCAATGTAGCGTGGCCATAATGTCCCTGGAGCAAGAACAGCATTGCCTTAAAGCAAAGCCGTCATTTTAGAATGCATCATTAGTCTGATGCGCTATCAATTACTCATAAAAGACTGAGAGTTAAGAGAGTAACTAAAGGCTTTTATTAGCAAAGAACAGAGCATGCCTCTCGTGGTTGACTGGGTTCCAAGAAGGCAGGGGGCTGCAGGTCAATCACCTTTATACCTGGGCCTGTGTGGGTGGAGCCAGCCGAGACATGTTGAGGCATGCATAGGTACAACAGTGTGTAACAACAACAACAACAGTGGTTTACCACATTCACCCCTTGTTTAAAATTGAGTCCGGCAGGGTGAAGTGTACTAAAGGTTCGTGTAAGTAAGTCTATCAGGTGGCCTTGTATGCCGTCCTGATCGTCGTGGTGGCAGCGGTGATGGTGCAGCATCCAACGTTGAGTCTGGCGTCTCATTGAGTGGTTGGGTGGTCAATGACGGGTCCTGGGGCTGCGGCATGCCGTCTAGCGGGGTTGGGTTGTGGGTAGTGGTGGATGGCAATGGTAGTGTTTCAGGGGCACCCAAAGGTGCGAGATCTCGTGTGGGGGCTGTGTCCTCCCGCCCGTCCGGGTACGCTACGTAAGCGTACTGGGGGTAGGCGTGGGTAGTGGTGGATGGCGAGGGGGGTGTTTCGGGAGCACCCGAAGGTGCGAGGTCTCGTATGGAGACTGTGTCCTCCCGCCCGTCCGGGTACACCACGTAAGCATACTAAGGGTTGGCATGGAGGAGGCTCACCCTCTCGACCAGGGGGTCCGTCTTATGGGACCTCACGTGCTTCCGCAGTAGGACGGGTCCTGGAGAAGTCAGCCATGTCGGTAATGAGGTCCCCGATGTGGACTTCCTGGGGAAGGAGAACATTCTCTCGTGAGGGGTAGCATTGGTGGCTGTACAGAGCAGTGACCGAATGGAATGGAGCGCCGCAGGGAGGACTTCCTGCCAGCGAGAGGTCGGGAGGCCCTTAGATTTCAAGTTTAAAAGGACTGCCTTCCAGACCGTCGCATTCTCCCTTTCCACCTGGCCATTCCCCCGGGGGTTGTAGCTGGTGGTCCTGCTTGTAGCGATACCTCTCGAGAGCAGGTACTGCCGGAGTTCGTCGCTCATAAAAGATGAGCCCCTGTCGCTATGAATATAGCTAGGGAAACCGAACAAGGCGAAGAGGTCATTCAGACATTTAATGACCGTGGTACTGGTCATGTCTGAGCAAGGGATGGCAAACGGGAAACGGGAGTACTCATCAATTATGTTGAGGAAGTACACATTGCGGTCGGAGGAGGGGAGAGGCCCTTTAAAATCGACGCTCAGCCGTTCAAAGGGGCGCGTGGCTTTGATCAGGCTTGCTCTGTCTGGCCTATAAAAATGCGGTTTGCACTCGGCACAGATTTGGCAGTTCCTGGTCATGGTCCTGACCTCCTCGATGGAGTAGGGCAGGTTACGGGATTTGATGAAGTGAAAAAACCTGGTGACCCCCGGGTGGCAGAGGTCATTGTGGAGGGTCTTCAGTCTATCGACCTGCGCGTTGGCGCATGTACCACGTGATAGGGCATCTGGGGGCTCATTGAGTTTCCCGGGCCGGTACAAGATATCGTAATTGTAGGTGGAGAGTTCGATTCTCCACCTCAAGATCTTGTCGTTCTTGATTTTGCCCCTCTGCTTATTATTAAACATAAAAGCTACTGAACGCTGGTCAGTGAGCAGGGTAAATCGTTTTCCGGCCAGGTAATGCCTCCAATGTCGCACAGCTTCCACAATGGCCTGGGCCTCCTTTTCGACAGAGTGTCGAATCTCGGGGCCCTGGAGGGTTCTTGATAAAAAGGCCACGGGTCTCCCCGCCTGGTTAAGGGTTGCAGCTAGGGCAAAGTCAGAAGTGTCGCTCTCCACTTGGAAAGGGATGGACTTATCCACTGCGTGCATTGTGGCCTTCGCAATATCTCCTTTTATGAGAGTGAAGGCTGCACAGGCCTCTGCTGTCAGGGGGAAGGAGGTGGACTTGATGAGGGGTCTGGCTTTGTCCGCATAGTTCGGCATCCACTGAGCATAGTACGAGAAAAACCCTAGGCATCTCTTCAGTGCTTTTTGGCAGTGGGGGAGGGGGAGCTCCATAAGGGGGCGCATCCTGTCGGGGTCGGGGCCGATGACTCCGTTCTCCACTACACAGCCAAGAATGGCAAGGCGCTTGGTACGAAACATACATTTGTCCTTGTTGTATGTTAGGTTCAGCCGCTGGGCCGTACGGAGGAATTTCTCTAGATTAACATCATGGTCCTGCTGGTCGCGGCCGCAGATGGTGACGTTGTCTAGATAGGGGAAAGTGGCCTGGAGCGCGTTCTGGTCGACCATCCGGTCCATCTCCCGTTGGAAGACTGAAACCCCGTTGGTGACGCCGAAGGGAACTCTGAGGAAGTGGTAGAGACGACCGTCAGCTTCAAAAGCTGTGTACTGGCGGTCCTCAGCCCTGATGGGGAGCTGGTGGTATGCCGACTTCAGATCAATCGTCGAGAACACCCGGTATTGTGCTATCTGATTGACCATGTCAGATATGCGGGGGAGTGGGTATGCATCTAGCTGGGTGTAGTGATTGATCGTCTGGCTGTAGTCAATAACTAGGCGCTGTTTTTCACCAGTCTTCACTACCACCACTTGTGCTCGCCATGGGCTGGTGCTACTTTCAATAATCCCTTCCTTCAGGAGTCTTGCTACCTCGGATTTAATGAAGCTCCTATCCCCGGCACTGTAACGCCTGCTTTTGGTAGCGATGGGCTTACAGTCACGGGTGAGGTTAGCGAACAAGCGGGGGGGGGGGGGGACTTTAAGGGTGGAGAGGCTGCAAATGGTGCGCGGCAGGCGATTTAAAAGCTGCTGGCTGCAGACTGTGAGTGGGGGGAGGGGTCCGTTGTACGCTAATGTGACACTCTTAAGGTTGCACTGAAAATCCAACCCCAGTAGAACGGCAGCGCAAAGATGGGGCAGGACCAGGAGTTTAAAATTTTTGTATTCTGTGCCCCTTACTGAAAGGATCACTACACAGTAGCCACCGACGTCCGCTGACTGGGCTTTGGAAGCCAAAGAGATCCGATGTCGCGTCGGCAGGACCGGGAGAGAGTAACTCCGCACCGTGTCGGGGTGGATAAAGCTTTCCGTGCTCCCGCTGTCAAAAAGGCAGGTAGTGGCGCGGCCGTTTACCTTAATGTCCATCATGGACCTGGACAGTTGATGAGGGAGAGATTGGTCCAGCGTCACGGAGGCCAGCGTATGGTCGAGCGAGTCGATGTGGTCGTCAGATGAGGCGGTGGTTGAGTCCGGGTCCCCCGTGGTTGAAGTTGGAGACGTCCGAGATGGCGGACAAAATGGCGGCGCCCATGGTCCCGATCCCCACGCGGCTGGGGGAGCCCAAGATGGCGGACAAGATGGCTGCCCCCACGGTTCGCACGCGGCGCTGCTGGCGTTAGCGGTTTTACCTTTGCAGGCGCTGACATAGTGTCCTTTCTTCCCGCAGCCGGAGCAGGTAGCGTTTCTCGCCGGGCAGCGTGCTCTGGGGTGTTTTGCCTGGCCACAAAAATAACATTTCTGTGCCTTGGACATCGCAGCAGCAGTTGAAGGTGGCGGTCCCATGACCCAAGGTTGTGGCGTCCACGTTGCGGAGCGGTTAGGGGAGAAGGCGTCCATATTCCTGTGGGCCGCGTCGAGCGAGAGCGCGAGGGACACTGCCTTTCTCAGGTCCATTTCTCCCTTTTCCAACAGTCTCTGCCGGGAGTAGTCGGACCTTAGACCCGCAACGAAAGCATCTCGGATCAGTCCCTCCGTGTGTGCTGCAGCTGATACTTCTTTGCAGACGCAGTCTCAGTCTCGGCCGAGTATCCGTAGTGCCCGTAGGAAGGCCTCCACCGATTCCCCGGGCTGCTGTCTGCGGGATCTTAAGAGGTGCCGGGCATAGACCGTATTTACCGGGCGTGCGTATTGCCCTTTTAGCAGACCGATAGCCGCCGCGTAGGTCGTCGCGTCCTGGATTATTGTATAAACTTGGTGGCTCACCTTTGAGGCCAGGATTTCCAACTTGTTTTCGTCCAGGGTCACAGTTGAGGCTTGCAGGTAGGCCTCGAAGCAACGCAGCCAATGCGCGAATTTGGTAGCCGAACCCGCCTCTTGGGGGTCTAGGTCCAGGCATGTTGGTCTGAGGGCTCGCAGCAGTTCCTGTTGCTCAGCATTTGGTGCAGCAGCCTGCAGTTCAGCAAATGTCGACATTTTGTTTTTGCTAATAAAATTGATGCGCTATCAATTACTCATAAAAGACTGAGAGTTAAGAGAGTAACTAAAGGCTTTTATTAGCAAAGAACAGAGCATGCCTCTCGTGGTTGACTGGGTTCCAAGAAGGCAGGGGGCTGCAGGTCAATCACCTTTATACCTGGGCCTGTGTGGGTGGAGCCAGCCGAGACATGTTGAGGCATGCATAGGTACAACAGTGTGTAACAACAACAACAACAACAGTGGTTTACCACACAGTCCCTTAAAGGGGAACTGCTTTCTAAAATGAAATCAAATAAAAATCAATTAAAAATACGCAGTTTTTAGCCCTTGGAGCTCAACTGCCTTCTGAAAAAAAATTAACATGGAGAAGAATTCCAAAATGGGAGTCTTCAACTCTTAAAGCTGAACGGCCTTCCGCACCTAAAAAATGGTAAAACTGCTTCAGCACGAACACAAATGGCTTAACAAGCCAGGGAAGAGGCACCCAGGGTCGCGCATGCAGCACTCCAGCTCTGTGCAGGGTGTCAACACTGCAAGAGAGGACCTCTACCCACAGGAGCCAGGAGGCCCTCCAGAAAGAAAGATGTGGGACCAGATCAACGAGGCCGTCACTGCCAGCAGTGTCGCCTCCACCACCTGCCTCAAGTGCCCAAAGAAGCTTCATGATCTCAGACCAGTGGTCAAGGTCAGTGAATGCATCTTCAAAAACCATCTCCTACCAACTGCACCATTAGCTTCACACACAGCTCACAGCATGACCCACCCCCAATCACTCACCTACCAACAATCTGTACCAAACAAGAGGCACACCTCCCATTCCTAGCTTCACCACACCCCCTTGGAGGAGATGGTGCTGGCCATTCTTAGCAGAGGCATGAACCTCAGATGTTATACTCCTTTTCACATCCCACTTCCCCCTCATTCCACAATATCTTCTGATTTATAAGGTGCACATGGTGTAAGCATGCACCTCTTGCTTTCCCACCCTTCCCTCACCACAATGCTTCCCTTGTGCCTTCCTCATTTCACAGACCCAAAAAATCCAGCCGGCCCAGCCAGTGGTTGACCGAGAGAGAGCAGAGTGAAGAAGAAAAACAAGAAACACCATCACTCGATTTGACACTTCTAGCCATCAGCTCCTCTAGGTCAACCAGCAGGGCCATCTGCAGTGTCCCCCATTGAAAGTCAGCGGTCTTCCAGCAGCCATGCTGCAACCACTGGGGTAGCATGCGTGACATCACTAGAATAGGCAAAGACATACATAAGACCGTCACTAAGAGAATGCATAAGGGTGAGGAGTTGATTTCTTGATGTCATATTGGATGGACAAATGTATAAAGTTGGATTGGAAAGTTTGCTTTGTGGTGGCTTTTATTTCAGCATTATGGCCAAGAGGATGCTGTGATGGTCAGTAGCAGAGGGAAGGTAAGTTGTGGGACAAATGTTGAAGGTGAATTGGGATTGTGGTCACTGGTACTGCAGGTGGATGATTCCATCCCAGCTATCCCGGCCAGAAAGGGTTTGTCTGGTTTTCATCCTTCCTTCTGCGTCTTCCTCTTCTGCGTCTTCCTCTTCTGCGTCTTCCTCTTCTGCGTCTTCCTCTTCCCTTTGTAAGCGGATGCTGGAAATCTGAAATAAAAGCAGAAAATGCTGGAAATGCGCTGCAGGTCAAGCAGCATCTTGGCCTGAGTTGTGAACTCTGTTTCTCTCTCCACGGATACTGCCTGACCTGCTGAGTATTTCCAGCATGTTCTCTCTTCTCAGAGGCCTTCCATTACCTTCCGAAGTCTTACTTGCATCCAGCAGCACTCCTTGCACACTTTAAAACATTTTAACATATATTACACCAAGCTGCTACTTCAATAAAACATTTAAAAAGTCCAAAAGCTTAAATCTAAACTTAGCTGAAAGATATGTGTGTCCCTTTAAGAAGCACTGACAAGTCTCTGTAGGTCTGCTTCACGCTCGCTTTTCTGAGTATGCTTAGGACCCGGCAGTAAGCTCAGCGCAATGGTCCAAGTGTGCAGATGTGGCGTCAAGTCACGCTCTGCTGACTTACATTTCTAGGGCCGGCACTGCCAACAGCAGCACTGTGGCTCTTACCAAGATGGCAACCGATGAGACTGCTGAGGCTGAAGTGAGGCGGCCGCCATTTTTTTCCCCAAAACAGGCCTCAATGGTCAGTGGTAAATCTGCGAATTTCTAGGCCCATGTGTACTATACCAAGTACACTGTATACTGTGAATGTAATGTACATCAACATGTTGTAACCAAAGAACAAATGCAATAAAAAAGAGAAAAACACAAAGGGCTGGATTTTCATTGAGGAGGTGGGTAGGAGGCGGGACTACAACTTTCGGGGTTGTAGTCCCGCCTCCATCGAGTTGTAGCCAACCCACGTGATTTTGACTTGATTGATCTCGTTGAGCCCGCCCAGCAGGCTCAGCAGGCCAATTAAGGTCCACCCGGCAACAGGTGATGTCACAGATTGATATTTCATCTGTCAAGACCTTTTGACAGATAAAATATCAGCATTTGACAGCTGTTTGAAGCTGTCAAATACTGACAATCTGTACTCTAAGTTAATTCCTTCCTCTCAGGATGATTTAGAGATCTCTCCGGAACAGAAAGCTGAATGCTGCAATATTTGACAGATCGCGGCCATTCTGCTTTCTGTGCCGGTGAGATGAGGGACTCCCGAGACCTGAAGGAAGGAAGGCTGTAAAGGTAAGTAAAACTTCTTTAAATACACCAAACGCACTTACCTCTGCACTCATGCACCCATCACTCACCTGAACACCGGACATCTCGACCCCTCCAAGCCCTTCAACCTGACGGCCCGCCTCGCTAACTTGGCGTGGTTTGGAGCCGTTGCGAATCCCACACTTCAAAAATGAAAATAGGGATTAGGCTAAAAACTGCCTGTTAACTACCTGTTAACAGGCAGTTAATTGGCACTAATCCCCTTCCCGCCTCGGGGAGGCGGGTCCAAGTGTGGGTCGGGTACCCACCTCCTTTGAAACTGGCATGGAGGTGGGTTGTGGGCGGGTTGGGTTCGTGCATCCCGATTTCGGGATTTTAACCCCCCACATGCTTCCAATCCTGCCTCCACGGCCCAATGAAAATCCTGCCCAAAGACTTAACTGAAGTACGTAACCAAGGAGAAACAAGAAAAATCCTGGATAGATGCGAAAATGGGATTTCTGCCGATCTTCGGCTGAAGTTTCAGAAGCCAAGTGGGCGAACCACCAAGGATATTCCCGTGGATATGCCTTAATCAGCGCCATTTAACGTATACCCCAGCCAGCAGTTTTGGATAAATATATTTATATATTGGATGGAACACTGCCCTTTCTGCTCTGAGATCTGCATCAATACATCCCAAAGTGATAGGTTGAAAGTCTCCTCTTTCTACTGGCTGTAACAGTGAAATGAGATTGAGCAGTTTGAACCCACTTCCTACTGGGACTACACGCAGAGGTCGCGATGTCCCCTACCTCGGCAGGTCCATGGTGGGCAACGTCGGTGGTGGTGGGTCCCGACCCCACTGCTGGCTCCAGCCCGCTGTGTAGAATGATTTTACCTTGATTGGGCTCGTTAAGCCGGCCCAGCGCGTTTACCGGCCAACTGAAGGAAGCAGGTCTGATGACAACATTTGAGGACCAGGCTGCAGTGGCACAAACCTTTCAATGATCTCAGTAGATCACGAAATGTTACTGCAAAGCTACACTCAACCTCATCCTGCTGTGCCACTCATCGCATCCCCTTCACTCTGCCTTCTCTACCCTACTCCTGCACATCTTTATTCACACCAACTTACCTTGCACCTTCACCCATCTCTCTCTATCTACGTTATCACTTCCCCATCTCACTAGCCACCCCTCATCCTCGTCCAATCATACCAAGTAACAACACACAAGGGTAGGCACTTGGGGTGTTTTAGCCAATGTTCATGTAAAGTTTCTGTTAATGTGGTGTCAAAGATTGAAACCTTTACTTTCAACACTTTGCATTCTTGGACAGATTTGTGTGCACCTTTGGAAGTGGCTTAGTGAGTTGCAGTGAATGGTGAGACATAACTGTACCCCTCCGGCAATGGTGATGAGTGTGAAAGGAATGGCTTGGCCATTGTAGGGATGCTTTATGGTGTTGGTGTGGGGTGGTGACAACCCGGCGCATCAAGTACAGGGTCAAGTGAAGTAAATGTGGCCATGGTGAGGCCATCCCTGGCGTCCCAGGCAGTAATGTGGACGGGTGCTGATGCCCTCTGTCCTGTGCAGCATCAATTGATTGCAGAGAAGGTTGGTGTTGTTGTCGGTGCTGCTGGTATGTCTGGTGATGCTGGTATTGGGGTTCATCGTGGTCGTATTCTGAGGGCCAAGGTGACAGGAGTGTAAATGGTTTCCATCCTGATAGAGTGGATACTAGTTGAAGGTGAGATGACAGAAGTGTAGGATTCGCAAAATTGGACTTTATATTAATAAGGTTCAAATGGCAGAAGAAGCCGGGATTTTAAAGACTGTTTTAAAAGAAGCCCAGAAAAAGGGGCATACAAAATGGCCACCATGCCATGTGACCAGTGTAAAGTCTGTGTGTTGTATAGCGAATTAATATACAGACTACAAGAGTAAACTTTAACAGGACTTTACTATTCGAAGGTCAGGGCAAATCTGCCCAATCACTCATTACACAGCACTTATATACCGGTGTGGTCACCACCGGTATTACAGTATACAGCAGCCAAAATAAAGTAGTGCAACACCTAAAATAGTTCTCTTAAAGGTGGACGGTTACATACACAACAATCCTCCCTTTTTAGCTTACAACATACTTATTCCCCATTAAACATAACATATATCCAACTTCATGTAAAACAGTTCACAGATGTAGTCTCTGCGGAAAACGGTTCACAGATTCCGTCTCTGCGGGAAAACAGTTCACAGATTCAGTCTCTGCAGAAACAGTTCACAGATTCAGTCTCTGTGGAGGCGTCTCCTGTGCTTCCTGACTCGGTCCAAACAACGCCTCGGTGTTGTAACAGTTCCCTGTGGTGCAGTCGGTTCACGTTGCTGGAGTGACTCATCCAATAGTCCTTCAATGGACTTAACAGCTTGAACTTCCGTCACTTCTGAACCAGCAGTGCTGACTTCTAAAAGCTTGAGTACCTTGGAAAGTTTTTCTACTTCCGAACTGATTTGGCTCCGTTCGGAGGGACCACGTGTGTGATCTGGCAGGTGATAATGGTTCAGATGGTCATCTTCTGCTTCGACTTTTCCTTTTCTGCTTCTTGGAGACTCTCTGGGCTCCACTGTCAGCTGCCAGCTGCATGCACATTTCCTCCTTCTCTTCCTCCTTTTTCCGTAGTAGCGCCACCATCTCCCGGTGTTCCTTAGACTTTTTGTGATTCTTCATGGTTTCTGCACTTTGGGAGTTTTCATCACAAGCTGGGCAGAACAGGTCAACGTAATATTCGGTGTCGTCCAACAGGTCATGGTAATATTCGGTGTCGTCCTGAGCTAGGCCAGCGAGAGGGTCTTCTATTTCCTCCATACCCAGCTGGACGTTAGCCAGCTTTTGTTCCAAATCCAGACATTTTTCCTGAAGAGACTTCTTCGTGTGTTCAGCTTCATCCAGCTTTTTCTGGGCTTTCTGCAAGTCTTTTACTAATGACCTCATTTGTGATTTCAATACTTCAACTTCATTCGCAGATTGATTGATCGGACTATTCAATCCCTCTACTGGAGCAGCTGTTTCAGCCTTCTGTTGTTCTACATTGACGTGAGTCAGCGTACTTTTGGCATCCACGGGCTGCTCTGCTGCAGTCTCCTCAGTCTGTGTTGTCACCTCAGCTATTTCAATAACTTTTGAGAGCTCCGAAACCCTTTCCTTTGAAGATTGAAGCTCGTGTTCAAGTTTTTCCCATTTCAGAGTCTTGTCCCTCAGCATATGAAGGAGTTGACTGACCGTTAACCCTTCTGACATCAGACGTTTCCCAGTATCGTCATCCTGTGTTTTTGACGGATAGGCTACAGGGCTGTTGGTAACCTTGCACTGGGGTCCCTTTGCTGCTTCTAATTCTCCATCATCTGCAGCCTCCACCATTCGAATTTCAACAAATGAATCGTTCGGTGGTGCTGCACCCAACTTCAGTAGGAGCTTGGAATTCATGGCAACCAAATCAGCCTTTTCTGCCTGCAACCTGCTAACAAGCGCCTTCAGTTGCTGAATATCTTGCTCCACCAGATTAGGGCACGCCCCTTCAGAACCCGAATCAGCTTTGATTCGTTTGGCCTCCTCGCGCAGACGGTTTGTGTGCTCCTGCTCCATTTTCTCCATCAGCTGCTTCTGTTGTCTTTCCAGATTCTCCCACTCTGTATCAAAGAACTTTTTCGTTGCATTCATCTCTTGCTCAAGACGGCGAATCATTTGTTCTAATTGTTGTTGTAGTTTGAATTGGAGTTGAGTTCGAGCCCGGTGTCCCTCAGAAGTGTGCATGTCTGTAGGCTGGACAGACTCAGAATTCTCTGTCAAACTATGTTGTTGTTGCTCAGTGGAATTCTGTTCTGAAACTTTGTTCTCCTCTAAAGCATTTATGCACTCCTTCGTTTTTCCAACATTAGTCTGCAAGTCCATTTTAGCCTTGTCTTTTGCACATGGGTTGGTCTTACCATCATCAGTTCCAGAGTCTGGGCTGATTATCTTCACCGAGTTCTCACTCTTTATGGTTTTTAGGAAGTGCCAGTCCATATTTATTTTCCTGATCCACTCCCGTCCCAGAAGTGGTGGACCCCCTTCAGGCAGTACATATAAGTCCATCCCTTGGTGTTCTTTGCCCTTGTCTCTCACCTTGACTTTTATCTTTCCGATGGGGTATACTCTTCGCCCCGTGTATGTCTGCAATACAATCTTGGTATCTCTCAAGGGAATATGTGAGAATAGCCTCTTGTAGTCCTTTCGGTTTATGACTGTTAGGGCTGATCCTGTGTCCAATTCCATTTTCACTTGGACTCCGGCTATTTTGAGTGTGACCCAGATAATTTGTAGGTCAACTTCCTTACTCGCACTGTGGCTTCTCAGACTATCCAGTTCTTGGCTGTTGGAGTCTGAATCCGAATTCTGTTCATCTGAACTCTTCTCAGTCACCTTGTGTACCTTGCTGTGCTTTTCCTGCGGTGACTTTTTTTTGTTGCTGGTCTTCATTCCTGACCGGCATACTTTAGCTATGTGACCAATCTTGCCACATTTTCTACATTCCTGGTTTTTAAACCAGCATTGGTTCTGGTCGTGTGTTGTCTTCCCACAACGATAACATTTCGTTGTACCCGAAGTCATTTGATCCACGCTGAGTACCGCTGCCTTCAGCTGCATTTCCGCCGTGCCTCTCGCTGCGGCTTCGTGCGATGCTGCAATAAGGACAGCCTTATCAAGTGTAAGATCATTCTCTTCAAGCAGTCGCTTTTGTGTTCCTTCCTTCGACAACCCGCACACGAACTTGTCTCTCAATGCCTCTGTCAGATTTTCCCCAAACTGACAGTATTTCGCTAGTCTACGTAGTTCAACCAAATATTCCGCATTGCTTTCCTCTTTCCGTTGCGTTCTCGCATAAAATTTGAATCGTTCCGCCAACATCAGTGGTGTGGGGTTCAAATGATCCTTCAGGACAGCAACAATATTAGCGAACGTCTGATCCGCCGGTTTAGCCGGTGATAGAAGATGCTTCAATAGCCCGTATGTCTTCGCCCCCATTGAGTTTAGTAAGGTTATAGCTTTATCATCATCTTCTATTTTATTGGCCTCACAATATATCTCGATGCGTTCTACATACGTGGCCCAATCCTCTACCTCGGAATCGAAATCGTTGATGTTACCACGCTTAGGCATCTTCACAATCTTTCTAAGAAACAACAACGAAGTTTTCCTTTAACTTTTTTTTTCTAAAATGGCGGTTTCCCGCGCTGATCTTCTTCCCCGCCCACTTTCAAGATGGCTGTTTCGCGCTTGTCTTCTTCCCCGCCTAACTGGCGGCTTCCCGCATTTCTTCCTCTGGTGGGAGGGGTAAGCTTTGCCCTCGGGCGACGACCGCTGGTTTACGGGGTTTGCAGCCTGCGCGCCGGCTTCAGTTTATTCTGAAGCGCGCGCGAACAGCCGATCGCGTTCCCTTTTTCGGCAGGGGCAACCGGCGCTGGGGACAACCAGTTGGCGTCGGACAGCTCCAGCTCCCGGTCCTTCACGGCAGCCGCTGTAAGCCGCTGGCCGGAACCTCGCTCGGCCCCGCTCCCCCCTCGCTCGGGCTCTGTCTCTCCCGCTCGCCGGCACGGTCTCGCTCGCTCTCTCTCTCGGGCTCCGTCTCTCCCGCTCGCTCGGCTCTCCCAGACCTCCCGCAGTCTGGTCCTTTCCTCCCCCGGCTGCGGCCGAGTCCCTCGCGGTTTATTTATTTATTTATTGCCTCCGCGCCTTATGATCCCGGTCACAGCGCCTCGCGGCCTCGGTAGATGCCCGGCCTTTTACCCGCTGCGTTCCCGCTTGTAGTCCGGTCTCTCACACCGGCTGCGTTCCCTGCACCGCGGCTGCCGTGCCCTACGCTGCCCCAGTCTCAGCGCCTCTGGCCCCAACTTCTGTCCGGCTCCTTTCCCCTGGCCGTGGTCGAGTTCACCGCCCTTATCCTCCGTTTCTTTTTTATTTTTCCCCCTACTCACAGTCAACGTGGCCGACTTGCTTCTCGTGGCTGATCGGCTCACTCACTACCGTGACAGAAGGGACGATCACTGCCTGTTGCTGATGGAAGGCCTCGTGTCAGAATTCTTCCTTCTTCCTTGCTCTGCAGACTCGAGTCTTCTCTCAGCAGAACGGCGAGGGCGGATGCCTCTTCTCGACGCTTGTTAACTGCTTCGGATGTATCGCTGCCCCAGGGTAAGATCGAACTCGTCGCCACTGTAAAGTCTGTGTGTTGTATAGCGAATTAATACACAGACTACAAGAGTAAACTTTAACAGGACTTTACTATTCGAAGGTCAGGGCGAATCTGCCCAATCACTCATTACACAGCACTTATATACCGGTGTGGTCACCACCGGTATTACAGTATACAGCAGCCAAAATAAAGTAGTGCAACACCTAAAATAGTTCTCTTAAAGGTGGACGGTTACATACAATAGTTCTCTTAAAGGTAGAATGGTTACATACACAACAACCAGCTTATTGGGACACTTTAAAATGGTTCCTGCGCAACCTCAGACAGATTTGTGGATTCAACCGACAGTAAGTTCTGGAAGCCGTTTCTGAGAGAACGAAACCAGACCCACAGGTATGCATATGGATAAGGTGCAGATCTAGTCAAGATCGACCTGGAGACAGAGGCCATCAAAATGTTGCCCCAGACAAAAGGGAACAATTTCATATTCATGAGAACAGCACCCAGGACTAGATAACGAGATCAGCAGGCCATTAAAAACAATGGAGGCAATTCCAGGCCAGAGATGGGCCTGTTACCAGCCGTTTAAGACATTTTAAAATATAATGGCTACCCCACTGTGCTCGCAGCCCGCCAAAATTAAAACAAAGACTAACCTAATTTTGGGCAGGAAGTTAAGCCTCTGGAAGAAAGGTATATCTGGACAGACTTTTCGGCAGTTGGGGCAAGCTGGCAGCTGGAGGACACGCAGGCACACAGACAGACACGTCGGGTTGGAGAGCTGGAAACACGCAGCTTGAATCTGGACACCCAGAAGAAGGAGCAGTCAATCGCAGGAGGAAGAAGAAAGCCAACATCGAGAAGGCCGTCTCGAAACCGGCGTTCCGCCCCGGGGAAGCACATCGGGGGATCATCGACCATCCCTGGGCTGTTGCCGGAACGAGAGGCCATCGACCCAGCTTGGGAGAAGAGAAAAAAATAAAACCCCAAGCGAAGAAACCTTCCAGCCACCCCGGCTCGGGAGAAGAGAAAGGAAACTGAAGAAGCGATGGGAGCCAGCCCAAGGCTCCTCTAACCAGGGTCGAGCTGATGATCCTTGACCCTGCCGACATCCAGGCCCGCCGGTGTCCAGCCGCCCCTGACCCCCACCTCAGGAGAGAGGTGTGGTGCAGCTCGCAGGGGCTCCACGATCCACGTGGAGACAAAACGCCTGAAAGGACCAAACACAGACTCGATTTCAAAACCGTGCACTTCCTAGTGGGATTGGTGAGCATGTTTCTGGCCCTTCACAATCAGATCTAGATAGGTTTAATAAGGGGGTGGATTTAAGGGTACAATTAACATGAGTTGTTGTCCCTCGATGTTCCGTGTGTTTCCCTATTTCATGATTATCTTTGTAGAGTATAAGATGTCTGTATTTGCTTTAGTTAGTACTGTGTCATTATGATTTGTTTTGTGTGTTTTTCCCTCCCATGTACTCCCTCATCTGCTTGCATTTGATTTGATATTTTTCCTTATGCAATAAAATTTCATTTTGTTTCATCAAACTTGGTCTACAAGAGTTTTCTCTACATTGTAGTTCCTGCGCCTAAGTCCAGAGTATAGAATCTAAGGGGCGAGTGGGTCGAACCACTAGAGGTTTTACTGTGCAAGAGAAAGAGGCCTCTGGAGAGAGGAACCTCAGGGAAACCTCTTGACGAAAACCCCTTACAGAAGCTCTCCGTCAGTGGTGAGAAAGATTGCTGCAATGAGGTGAGCCTGGCTGGAGAGTTTGCTACAAAGACATGCAGCCTGCATAAAGCACAAGCTGCCTTCCAAGGGGAGAAACCAAAGAGTCTCTGGCTTTGGAAAGTGTGCAGGTGTAAATTGTGAGGTTTTATACAAGTTTTAAATATGTCACCAATCATCTGCTCCAGTGGCCACTCAACCTCCGCCTCAGATGAACAGACGGGATTTAGGAGCAACGTGAAATCCGTGGGCGACCTGGTAAAGTTAAAAGGTGAGTAAAATATCTCTGTTAACCACTTCAAAACAAGTCAATAATTGGCTCAATTGCCTCCCCCGCCGCTGCGTGTCGGGTCTGTTCAGCGCTGACAGACCCGACATCTGGGAAAGGGGCGTGGCGGCGGGTTGACAGCAGGTTCACGACTCGCCTTCAAAAAAATTTTCCCCACCCAACCCACCACCAAACGTGCCCACTGACTCCCCCGAAAAATTCCCCCAGAGCATCTGGATTTTGCCTTATACACCTGACCTCCTCGCTCCTTACTTACTGTACCTTTCCACAGCTATCATTCAGCCTATCACTCACTTAAGTGTCAACTGTGGCTCAGTGGACAGCACTCTCGCCTCTGAGTCAGGGACTTGAGCACAAAAGTCTAGGCTGACACTCCAGTGCAGTGCTGAGGGAGTGCTGCACTGTCGGAGGTGCTGTCTTTTGGATGAGACATTAAACCGAGGCCCCGTCTGCTCTCTCAGGTGGACATAAAAGATCCTATAGCACTATTTCGAAGAAGAGCAGTGGAGTTATCATCGGTGTCCTGGCCAATATTTATCCCTCAGTCAACATAACAAAAGCAGTTTATCTGGTCATTATCAAATTGTGGTTTGTGGGAGCTTGCTGTGCGCAAATTGGCTGCCGCATTTCCTACATTACAACAGTGGCTACACTCCAAAAGTTCTTCATTGGCTGTAAAGCACTTTGAGACGTCCAGTGGTCATGAAAGGCGCTATAGAAATGCAAGTCTTTGTTTCTTTATGTCTGAATAGCACGAAGTACAAGTAGTGGAAGACAAATTAATACAAATATAATCAGGTAATACATTGGTAATACAAATATAATCCGGTTCTTCAAATTAAACTTTGACCATGAGATTAAAGGAGCTGAATACAAAATGAGTAAAGCTCAAGAATGATGACATCTCAAATCTTTACATACTGAGCCTCACAGTAGATCTGTGGAATAAATTCCCAACAAAGTTAGTTCATCTTTGTCAATTAACTTCTTAAAAAAAGTTAGATCTAGATCTCATTATGAAAGGGACTGAAGATTAAGTGTATGCATACATGATGAAATTCTCTGTAGAACACAATAGCCCCTGTGCTCTGAGGGCCATGCAACTGTTATGTGTGGAATGCAACCAGGCAAGATACAATAGCACATTATACAGTTATATTTATGTTCTGGAATTTCTGCCAGATTGCGTTTGGAGTTCCACACAATTTGTTATTTTTTTTCTCAGTTTTGCTACTTCACTTCATCAGGTGATAAAATAAACTACACATTCTATCACAGTAGCCTTTCTTTGAAAGGAGCTAACTTAATCATTTAAATAACTTTTTTTGCCTTTATACATTCTTCATGATCAAACCGCACAAAAAGTTCAATCATTTTAATCAGAGGGAAAGTAAAACTGACCATTAATAAATTAATATTTTCAATAACTCAAAATAACTGCAAAAAAACACAGTAACAAAGTCCAGAATCTTTGACCAAGATTTTGACAGGAATTATGGTCAGAAGAGGATAATGTGCAATGAGTTAAAATTTTCTCTGGAACCTTACAGACACCCTTGGAATTCTTTCCCATTGGGGTCTGCTTCCTTACTAGAAAATAGAGGGGGAGAAAAAAGGTGGTGTCATGTGAGATCTAGCAACATATACAGCAACAACCTACGTTTATATATCACCATTATTAATATAGAAAAACATTCCAAGACACTTCACAGAGGTGCAACTGCTACTAGCAAAGTAGAAACATTGAGCTCTTAGAGGACAAGGATTTACTATTCCATTTAATAGAAAACTACTTACTCATTAATGGCAAACTCAAATTCTCTTACAATGCAATTTTAAAGACAGATTTAAGTTTTGAAATAGAAACCTAATGGGCACATCTCCAAAATGGAGTCTCTTCAGGATTGAGGGTCTCCAACAGAACTTGTGAAACTGTGAAAGTTGTGAATGCCAGGGCATCTGGCTGGAGTCAGAATAATAAGCTCGAACGAAGCCCAATCTGGTTACTATATTAACTGAAGACAAATGAAATAGGTGCATCAAACTTGCAAGTATAGATGAAGCACAGACTTGATTCAAAATCTGATTGTATTTAATACAAAAGCAAGCTTAAGATTAGCTGCAAGTAGCCCTTCTGAGGAGCCTATAATAGTAGCATGTCTCCAAGTAAACATGCTAATAGGATGATACATAAAGCTGGGAGTCAAAAGAATCTTTAAGAAGTTAGAGAAGAGGAGGGAATTTGCAATCAGAGTTTAAAGGTTTCATTCCCAGGAGGTAATTATAACATGAAGAAGCTGAGCAACTATTCTTCCACTAAATGGAAAACCAAGACTGTTGATGGCCATGGGAGAAAGTTAATTTAGCTTCAATGTGTGGCAGAACTCAAGAATTATCAAAGGATGCTAAATAAGTTTGGACATCTTCAATGTACAGGGCTATCACACTTAGCTTAGGCAAGTAAGGTCAGAAAACCCTGTGAGAATCACGTCAAGTGAAAAGAAATTCACTGAAGAGTAAAAAGCTATTACAGCAGAGTGAGTCTTTACTAGGGGGTTACTTCCCATTACTACCTAGGGAATTTAACACAATCAGGAGGGGCAATAATAGTCAAAAACCAGGGCAAGATCACCACACGGGGACAATGAGAATGGTGGAACATGCTTATAGAATGCAGCTATAGCAAATTAACCAGGAATAGAGAACACAATAATGAGAGGATCCCTATTAAGTCAAATAATTATAAAAATGTACCCCTTTAAGAAAACTAACTGTAAGGGTGATGTGAGCCAAATTGCTTTGGTTGCCAGAATGATACTGCTGGTTAAATGGTCAAATTATGAAAACAGGTTGCATAAACTTGGTTTGTATTACACTGAGTTTACAAGATCTGATCCAGTGGTTCTGAAACTTTTTTGGTTGAAGGACCCCTTTTCAAATGGATTACTAATCACTGACCCCCAGCCCATCTAAATTATAATACTATATAATACTCATGAAAGTGCTGCATGTAAACAGTGTTTTAATAATGCTTTTAAGAAAACTGCGAGTCTACCTGGCAATCTTCGTGCCGTTCTCAGCCCCCCTCCTTGGTGAGACAACCAGCCCACTCTGCACTGCACATGTGGCGGCCGCACTCCACCCCCGCCTCCCACCAAGCCCGCCTCCGGCCACTACGCATTTGTTTACTCTTGACCACGGCGCCCCCACCACCCACCCCGTAAGGCCAGCCCTGCTTGATACCCACATTATTTCACGGACCCTGGAAAGTCTCTATGGACTCCCCCAGGGGTCCACGAACCACAGTTTGAGAACCACTGATCCAATCGAGCTGTTTAAAATGATATAGGAATGCAATAGGATAGATACAGAGAAACTATTTCCTCTGGTGGGGGAATCCAGAACAAGGGGGTATAATCTTAAAATTACAGCTAGCCCAGTTAGGAGTGAAATCAGGAAGCATTTTTCCACACAAAGGGTAGTGGAAATCTTTAACTCTCTCCCACTAAATGCTGTGGGCTAGGTCAATTCAAACTTTCAAGACTGAGATTGATAGATTTTTTGTTGGCTAAGGGTATTAAGGGGTATGGAGCAAAGGCAGGCAAATAGGAGTTCAGGTACAGATCAGCCATGATCTAACAAAATGGAGGAACATGTTTGAGGTGCTGGATGGTCTAGTCCTGCTCCTATGTTCTTATGACAAGATATACAAGTTAATATGAGAAACATGGAGGATGCTTCCTCCCCCAAGGTCTGTTATATTCTTTATTCCCCCACCCTAAAAACATCTGTCATTGTCTAGTGCAAGGACAGAATGTGGGTTGCAGATAGTGTAAGGTGATAAACCCTGCCACATTCCATTTAAACGGATAGGTATGACTACAGATATGTTTCTCCATTTTTACTCAGGTAAGCATACCGTAATTGATTAACAAACACAATTAGGCCTAGAAATTCAGTAAGGCCCCGCCAGCTCGCTTGCGCCCAAAAGTTAGCGCTGCGCGCGGAGCCAGTTGCGACCGTCAGAAATTCAGTTTTTGCGCCCCAAGTCGGAACCGGGCGCTATTCCAGGGTGTGCCCGCCCCCGCTTGGGGCGCTGAAACTGAATTTCAGCGCTGTAGGTGCCGCTGCGCCACCCGCTGCGGAGCGGCAGGCTACGGTACTGCAGGCCTCTTCCTCTTAAGGGGGAGGTGCCTGCAACGGGGAGATCGCCACTTGATAGTGCCAGCAAATGAGTCCAGCACCACGGAGAAGTGCCGGGCTCGCGGAAAGCAGCCGGCAATGCCGCGGGGGGGAGGGTGGAGGAGGCCGGGGAAGGAGGTGCGGGCAGGCGGCCGCCGAAAAAGCGGCCGGCCGCACCTCCGCCTTAACTAGCGCCACTAAGGCTGCAGGACGGCCACGGTTGCAGAACGTTGTTTGCGGCCGCTGCGGAAGAGGCGGCCGCAACTAAATATGGGGGTCGGGCCGGTACCGGGGCACTGCGCACACCGATGACGTCATCGGTGCCGGCGCAGCGCTACCGGCTACCGCCGCCATTACCGCTGCGCTGAATATCAGCGCAAACTCCTCTATTGGCGCAGAAGCCCTCTTTGGGCGGTAACTGGGCGCAAAGCTGGCGGGGCCTTACTGAATTTCTAGCCCTTAGTGTTTATACAATTGTTGTAAACTTATCGGAGAAGTGTGTCTCGCCACTGAGTCGGAACATCTGGAGTTCAAATGCCATTCCGTGGACTTGAACACATAATATAGGCTGTCATTTCAGTGCAGTGTTGAAGGAGTGCGGCACTGTTGGTGGTGCTATCTTACAGATGAGACATTAAACTGAGATCCCGTCTGCTCTCTCGGGTGAACATAAAAGATCCCTTCACTATTTGAAGAAGAGCAGGGAGTGCTCTCGGTGTCCTGGTTTATATTTAGCTCTCAGCCAACATCACTAAAAACAAATTATATAGTTGTTATCTCTGTTGAGAATTAAGCCGCAAACATTGTATATAAGAGGTTCCTTTGATTCAAGAGAAGAGTTAATATGATTTCTGCTGTCCCTTTGATTCAAGAGAAGAGTTAATAGGATCGCTGCTGATGTGATATAGGGCAGTGACAAGTAAAACTCATGGTTGAAACTTGTAATAAAAGATAAAGCTGTTATCAGTCTGCTCAGCCATAATTCCATTATAGAAGGTCTGGTAAGCCTGATCGCATAATAGAAACACCATGTATGGTCTGTCAGCAAACCACGCAAATAAACTGATGAAGACTAGGTAGTCGGCATCATGGGAGAACAGACAACCATCACTACCCCAGCTGAGGTGTCCTGGGTTATCAGTATGTAATATTTGTAATTTGTTTTATAGGTATAATAGCATTATGCTCAATCTATTACTGTGGGCTTAAAAAAAAACTTACATTTATATAGCGCCTTTCACGACCACCAGATGTCTCAAAGCACTTTACAGCCAATGAAGTACTTTTGGAGTGTAGTCACTGTTGTAATGTGGGAAACACAGCAGCCAATTTGTGCACAGCAAGCTCCCACAAACAGCAATGTGATAATGACCAGATAATCTGTTTTTTGGTGATGTTGATTGAGGGATAAATATTGGCCAGGACACCGGGGATAACTCCTCTGCTCTTCTTCGAAATAGTGCCATAGGATCTTTTACATCCACCTGAGAGAGCAGACGGGCCTCGGTTTAACGTCTCATCCGAAAGACTGCACCTCCAACAGTGCAGCACTCCCTCGGTACTGCACCGGAGCAACAGCCTCGATTTAGGTGCTCAAGTCCCTGGCATTTGGATTAATAAAGTTATACCTTAAGCTATATTGTGCCTGTGAGAGCCTTTCCTAAGCCGGTTATTCCGGTCAACAATGCCATTGTTTACTTACATTACAACAGAGCATTAAAACACTTCAAAAGAGCTTCATTGGCTATAAAGAGCTTTAGCCATGGTGTGGAGATGTCGGTGTTGGACTGGGGTGGACAAATGTAAGAAGTCACACAACACCAGGTTATAGTCCAACAGTTTTATTTGAAATCACAAGCTTTTGGAGCGCTGCTCCTTCATCAGGTGAAGTGGAGAGATGCCTATAGACACAGATTATATAGTCAGAGAATAATGCCAGATGATTACAGGTAATCTTTCTAACTGCCATTTATCACACCTCGGCAGAGAGATAATTACAGCAATCAAAGGTGTGAATGTTGTCCAAACAGGTCAGTCAGGAAAACATTACATCAAAGAACAATGAGGTGGGGTCACAAGGGGTAAAATGTTGCAGATGCTGGGGTCTGTATGAAAAACAAAAAACAGACAAAAAACATTTTCTTTGCTGGAAATCACAGCAGGTCCAGCCGCACCTGTGTAGAGAGAACAAGCCAACGATGACTCGAGTTTGGATGACCCTATGTCAGGTGGGGTTACATGTAGCGTGACATGAACCCAAGATCCGGGACTCGAGTCGTCGTTGGCTTGTTCTCTCTACACAGATGCGGCCGGACCTGCTGTGATTTCCAGCAAAGAAAATGTTTTTTGTCTTTCATACAGACCCCAGCATCTGTAACATTTTACCCCTTGTGACACCACCTCATTGTTCTTTGATGTAATGTTTTCCTGACTGACCTGTTTGGACACCATTCACACCTTTGATTGCTGTGATTATCTCTCTGCCGAGGTGTGATAAATGGCAGTTAAAAAGATTACCTGTAATCATCTGGCATTATTCTCTGACTATATAATCTGTGTCTATAGGCATCTCTCCACTTCACCTGATGAAGGAGCAGCGCTCCGAAAGCTTGTGATTTCAAATAAAACTGTTGGACTATAACCTGGTGTTGTGTGACTTCTTACATTTGTCCACCCCAGTCCAACACCGGCATCTCCACACCATGGCTACTATCGACACCACAAACTGCCGGCTCAAAGTGGAGAGGATCTCCAAGAAGATCGCGCATATCGACACAGACATCAAGTTTCTACAGAGATGCAAGAAAGCAGACAAGATCCCAAAAGGACTACAGATCACGAACCCACTCAAGTCGACCTACAACACAGGCTATGCTGAGAGACTCTGCCGTCGTACCTCTCGCACACTCCTCAACCATCTCGTACACCAGCTCTACAGCAGACGCCGCAACCTCGAAACCGAGATAGAGTCCATGTTCTCAACCTGTGCTCAGGACACAGCAGACCAGCTACGAGACACCGCCAAACAGACGAGGCAACGGAACTACATGCACACCAAGAACAGGAAGCTTGAGAAACTCGGCATCACCACCAGCAGGAACCAAGCCTCCCCCGGTACCACAGTTGAAACCACAGGGAAGTCCATCGTCAACTTGTCCGACCACACCCTTCAACCAGACGAAATTGAAGTTCTCAGCCGAGGGCTCAATTTCTGCCCCACCACCAAAATGGACCCCATCGGTCTCGCGGCAGACACAGAGGAATTCATCAGGAGAATGAGGCTCCGGGAATTCTACCACAAATCCCAAGATGTCAGCAGTGAACCCAATGAGATAACCAATGATCCGGAACAGCAGACAGAGGGATCTGCAGTGCAGCAACCGAAGAAGAAAGAGTCAAATTGGACCCCTCCGTAGGGTCGCTGCCCTAAGCTTGACATGTATGCTCAAGCTGTCAGGAGATGCATCAATGCCAGATTCATCAGCCGCACTCACAAGGCAGTCCAGAATGTCACCCGAGCACAACGCAATGTCACCCACGCTCTCAAGACCAACCGCAACATCGTCATCAAACCAGTAGACAAAGGAGGAGCCATCGTCATACAGAACAGAACGGACTATTGCAAAGAAGCATACCGACAACTGGACAACCTGGAACACTACAGACAGTTACCCGCAGATCCGACCAAAGAACACACCCGCCAACTCAACAGACTGATCAAGACCTTCGATCCAGACCTTCAAAGCATCCTACGCGTTCTCATCCCACGTACTCCCCGCGTGGGAGACTTCTACTGCCTCCCAAAGATACACAAAGCCAACACACCCGGACGTCCTATCGTATCAGGCAACGGAACCCTGTGTGAGAACCTCTCTGGATACGTCGAGAGCATCCTGAAACCCATCATACAGGGAACCCCCAGCTTCTGTCGCGACACTACAGACTTCTTACAGAAACTCAGCACCCACTGACCAGTTGAACCAGGAACACTCCTCGCCATGATGGACGCCTCGGCACTCTACACCAGTATCCCCCACAATGACGGCATTGCTGCGACAGCCTCAGTACTCAACACCAACAACAGCCAATCGCCAGACACCATCCTACAACTCATCCGCTTCATCCTTGACCACAATGTCTTCACCTTCGACAACCAGTTCTTTACCCAAACACACGGAACAGCCATGGGGACCAAATTCGCACCCCAATACGCCAACATCTTCATGCACAAGTTTGAGCAAGGCTTCTTCACTGCACAGGACCTCCAACCAATGCTATACACCAGATACATCGACGACATTTTCTTCCTATGGACCCATGGCGAAGAATCACTGAAAAGACTACACGATAACATCAACAAGTTCCATCCCACCATCAAACTCACCATGGACTACTCCTCAGAATCGGTTTCATTCTTGGACACACGAATCTCCATCAAAGACAGACACCTCAGCACTTCACTCTACCGCAAGCCCACGGACAACCTCAGGATGCTCCACTTCTCTAGCTTCCACCCTAACCACGTTAAAGAAGCCATCCCCTATGGACAATCCCTACGAATACACGGGATCTGCTCAGACGAGGAGGAATGCGATGGACACCTACAGACGCTGAAAGAAGCCCTCGTAAGAACGGGATATGACGCTCAACTCGTCGATCGACAGTTCCGACGGGCCACAGCAAAAAATCGCACAGACCTCCTCAGAAGACAAACACGGGACACAACCAAGAGAGTACCCTTCGTCGTCCAGTACTTCCCCGGAGCGGAGAAACTAAGCCATGTTCTTCGCAGCTTTCAACATGTCATCGATGACGACGAACACCTCGCTAAGGCCATCCCCACGCCTCCACTACTCGCCTTCAAACAGCTGCCTAACCTCAAACAGACCATCATTCGCAGCAAATTACCCAGCTTTCAGGAGAATAGCGACCACGATGTCACACAACCCTGCCACGGCAACCTCTGCAAGACATGCCAGATCATCAACACAGATACCATCATCACACGTGAGGACACCACCCAACAGGTACATGGTACATACTCATGTGACTCAGCCAACGTTGTCTACCTCATACGTTGCAGGAAAGGATGCCCCGGAAATCGGCGAGACCATGCAGACACTGTGACAACGGATGAACGGACACCGCGCAACAATCGCCAGGCAGGAGTGTTCCCTCCCAGTCGGGGAACACTTCAGCAGTCAAGGACATTCAGCCTCCGATCTTCGGGTAAGCATTCTCCAAGGCGGCCTTCGAGACACACCACAACGCAATATCGTAGAGCAGAAACTGATAGCCAAGTTCCGCACTCATGAGGACGGCCTCAACTGGGATCTTGGGTTCATGTCACGCTACATGTAACCCCACCTGACGTAGGGTCATCCAGACTCGAGTCGTTGTTGGCTTGTTCTCTCTACACAGATGTGGCCGGACCTGCTGTGATTTCCAGCAAAGAAAATGTTTTTTGTCTGTTTTTTGTTTTTCATACAGACCCCAGCATCTGCAACATTTGACCCCTTGTGACCCCACCTCATTGTTCTTTGATGTAATGTTTTCCTGACTGACCTGTTTGGACACCATTCACACCGTTGATTGCTGCGATTATCTCTCTGCCGAGGTGTGATAAATGGCAGTTAGAAAGATTACCTGTAATCATCTGGCATTATTCTCTGACTATATAATCTGTGTCTATAGGCATCTCTCCACTTCACCTGACGAAGGAGCAGCGCTGCGAAAGCTTGTGATTTCAAATAAAACTGTTGGACTATAACCTGGTGTTGTGTGACTTCTTACATTTATAAAGAGCTTTAGGACATCCTGAGGTCATGAAAGACACCACAGAAATACAAGTTCTTCCTTTAAAATCAAATGGGATAGAAAAGGCATACAGGTCAAATGGTGTAAAATTAAATAGGTTTTCATATCATCTCTAACACAGAGACTGCCTACTTCCACCTCTGTAACAGCACTCTCCTCCCCCCTGCCTCAGCCTGTCTGCTCCTGAAACTCTCATCCATTCCACCTCCAGTCTTGACTATTCAAATACGATAGCAAAATACTGCGGATGCTGGAAATCCGAAATAACAACAGGAACCGCTGGAAAAACTCAGCAGGCCAGGCAGCATCGGAGGAGAGAGAAACAAAGTTAACGTTTCAGGTCGATGACCTTTCTTCAGAACTGGAAAAAAAGCAGGAAATGGAAAGCAAGATTGGGGGCTGGGAAAAGGGGGAGGGGATGAAAGAACAAAAGGGAAGGTCAGTGATAGGATAGAAAGCAGGAGAGATTAAGAGACATTGAGAGACATTAAGAGATATTCAAGGCAAGGGGAGTTGGAAATGGGACAGGTTAAGGAACAAAGGAATGCTCTAGATGAGGTGTGCTTTTTTACAGTTCTGACGAAAGGTCATCGACCTGAAACGTTAACTCTGTTTCTCTCTGTACCGATGCTGCCTGGCTTGCTGAGTTTTTCCAGCGTTTCCTGTTGTTATTTTGACTATTCAAATGTTCTCATGGCCAGCCACCCTCCGCCCTCTGTAAACATCAGCTCATCCAAAACTTTGCTGCGTGTTTCCTATCACACATTAGGTCCCACTCACCAATCACCTCTGTCTTTACTAATCTACATTGGAGTGAGGCCCCGCCCCCCAGTGCCTCAAATTTAAAATTCTCATCCTCATGTTTAAATCTCTTCATGGTTTCCCCTCCCTATCTCTGTAACTTCCTCCAGCCATACAACCCTCAGCTCCCCGCCCCCACCAAACTCTCAGGTTAATAGACTCTGGCCTCTTGTGCATCCCCTCCTCGCTTCGCTCCACCATTGGCAACCGTACCTGCAGCCATTGGTGCTCTGCATTATGCAATTCCCTCCACCTCACCACCTCCTTCTTTAAGACCCTCTTTAAAACACACCTCGTTGACCAAGCTTTTGTTCACCCTTCCTAATATCTCGTTCTTTGTCTCGGCGTCCATTTTTGTCTGATTATGCCTCTTGGGTTGTTTGTCTATGTTATTAGGTGCTATATAAATGCAGGTTGTTATTGCTGTTCTTAACTTTAGTAAACCTTTTGAAATTTGTCCTCTAGTTTTTCTTCAAATAATTTTGAAATGTTTTTGAGCAGCAGTTTCTAGAAACTAAAGGAAAAATATGCCACAGCTGAATGAATGGTATCGATTGAAATTTTAAAAATTATTTTGGTTAAATGCTTAGAAATGTCAGTTAATGAGGGGGAAAAAAGATGCATGAAAAAAGTATACAGGAAGAATTTTGATAGAATTGTACGAACCCTGAAGGAAGTGTGTGCAGGTGTAAGATTTTTGCTTTATTATAGATATAGACAAACAATGTCCTATAAACTAGCTTTTCTTTCTGTATAAAGATTACTGTATTGCTTAATTATCTGAATTGAAGGTAAGAAAGTAAGTGTATTTCAATAATTAAGTTGCTGACTGATATAATGGCCTGGAATTTGCGGTTGGGATGATGGTGAACTGGCAGCGGTCGCCGTCATTCCGCCTTTGAAACTGACTGCAACTTCAGGACTTGGTGAAGTTGCGGTCTGTCACTGACAGCTCCGAAACAGGCTGCACTGTTCCCACCACGCGCCAACCATCCTGGCCGCCGCCCCGCCCAGAGCCGGCAATCTGTGCAATCAGCCAAATCAGGGAAACTGATGAAAACTTCGGCTCTTCCGCAGTAAGTACACTGTTAAATTCCCCACTAAAAGTTAGACCCAAAGGGATTAGGGGTGTAACTGGGGTTTTGATAGCGTTATTACCGCTAAACAAATGTTAAAGGCCTGGAAAACTCATTTTAATTTTGTGCAGTGTGAAATTTGTCCATTTTAATAAAAAAAAATTAAAAATTTAAGGAACTTTAAAAAAAAATGTTTTTTAAGTTTGTCCATCTTTATTTCAGGTTTGCCTTTTCCCCATGTGAGAGCCCCAATCTTTGTTTTGCTCTCTCTAGCATTTTTTAAAAGTTAGAATTTTAAGACCTTACCCACTTTCTTGTTCACTGTCTGTGAAAATTCTGCCTTTTGCTTGGCTGCTGAGACAGCCTGTTGCCATCACAGCCGTTCACACAAGGGGATCGCCATTAACTTCCGTTGATTTGAACTGAAGGTCGGAAAACCCAAAGTTCTCGACACAGGTTTTCGCTTCACCGCTGACCGCAAATTCCGGGCCAATGAGTTGAACTGAATTTGGTGAAAACTAAAGCCTTTACAGACTAGAAAAATATCAGTCTTTTTAAATGCTGCCATATTATTTCAGTTTCAACAACAATTTCCACTTTTGTTTTTAATACTATAATTTTTATAGCAGACTGAAAATGTAATGTGAAGGCAATCATTTAATTACATGCTGTATAGTGACTTCTTGCATGTTGTACTTATTGGCACTGGCGGGAGCATATAGCATGCAAAATCATAAACAGGAAGGTCTGTTTTGCCTCTTTAATATATTCATACCATAAAATTACAGATAGCATGCACCTAGTAGAGAAATATGAGACAATGTCTGCTTGATAAGTTTCCAAAGGTATGTGCACTGTGTGTCAATTAACTTTTCCAGTGGTGGATAGGAAATCTGTATTCCAAAACAGAGTTATCTTACAGAACCCAGCATTTTAGAGTTTCATACTCCCAATCGGGAGCTAATCAGATGAAATTCCCAAAAGCACATATAAAATTTGTCTAAAATGTGGCCGACGATTTGAAGATTTTATTTTTCCCCAGCTACAATTTAGACAACAGGGAAAAAAGTCTCTGCTGTTTTGTAATCTCTGGTGTACAGTTTGTTCTGAAGCAATAATATGTCACATTGAGTAGACATAAAATGAAATATTGGGCACTCATGAAGGAAAAACACATACAGGACTTACATACACAATACATAACCTCAGAATTGCAATGTTAAACTCATTAATACTGCTACTTGCTCTCCCTGTTCTTCAGCTATAATTTCATGCAGGATGCCACGTTATTTGCAGCTTCTGAAATCCTGCCCTCTGCAATTTTCTTTTTAGGCAGCGAGTTGTTATGATGTGGAATGGACTGCCTGAAAGGGTGGTGGAAGCAGATTCAGCAGTACCTTCCCAAAGTTAATTGGTTGTATACTTGAAAAGGAAAAAAAATCAGTGCTATGGAGAAAGAACAGGCATGATGGGCTGAATGGCCTCCTTCTGTGCTGTATGATTCTGTGTGTTAATCAGGCTTCCAAAGCATCACTAGTGTGGCACCTTGCAGCAACGGTCAGTGGTAGCTCTGATTTCAGCAACACCACTGTAAGGTAGCAAAGTGCCTTCAAAGGATCACAGACTCACATTAAGTTATTTTTGCATCAGTGTCTGCAGACATCAGTGCCCCCAGCAACAATATAAACCTTGCTATGAGAGACAGAGACTTTTCTGGGTGTGAATTAACACAACATGCCTGTATAGTCCAAGAAAATGGTTTTTCATTCATTGGCCTGAATTGACCTCCCTAAATTATTGGGCAAAATACAGTGGCCAGAAACAAAGGTATAAACTAGTTGCAACTTTAAAACTGTGTTGTGGAAAATGACCAACAGTATAAATGAAGTGGATTCCAGAGCATACCCTCAAGCAATGTTGCTGGAAGTGGTTCTGAAGAGGCTAGGGACGAAAAAAAAACTTAACCAGATTGCATGTCACGTGACCCCCCTGGTGAAAGCTACAAGTTTGCTGACATTGGGTGAGAACTTGGTTAGACTTGACTGTGATGACTCTACAGTCAAGTAGCCCCATTCCAGGGGTTGAGTGCACAACCTAGGCTGGCACTCCAGTGCAGCAATGAGAGTGTTGTATTGCCAGAGATGCCGCCTTTTGGATCAGATTTTAAACCTGGTTAGGTGTTCATAAAAGACCCCATGACGCTATTTGAAGAAGAACAGGGGAGTTCTCCTGGTGTCTTGGACAATATTTATCCCTCATCCAACACCACCAAAGCATCCTAAATGTTTTTTTTAAAATCTCATTACTGTTTGTGCAAATTGGCTGCCACAATTGCCTACAAATAATAATGACCACACTTCAAAAGTAATTAATTCTCTGTAAAGCATTCTTGGATGTTCTGAGGGGTTAAAGGAGGCTACATAAATGCTGGTTCTTTTTCTTTCTAACACTCACTGTCTAAAATCACACATGATGAACAGGCACCTGGATTAGGTACCAGAGGGCTGCCAGCCTTTGTGAAACGGCACCCTCAGTATCTTCAGGAGGTACTGGGGTGTAGTTCCACAGGGGCTGCTGTCTTTCTGGGTAGAGAACTTAGGAAATAAAATCATTCAAAAGACCACTGCTTACAATGTATAGGGATATGCTGATCCACATATGACTTTAATTAAAATTCAAGCTGCACTCCTGCAGTTTTCAAAACGCTGAAGTACCCCTCACAGCAAATCTGCTCCACTTACTGTCCATTAATCAAATTATACCATATTGAAAACCTGAATGATTGTAACCCTGATTGGGGAATTGTAAATCTGTTAATCGTGTACATGCAACATGTAAAGTGGCAGCCTATTTCTGTCTTTGTATTTTGAATGAGTTTTCCTTCTATTTTTCCTTTCCTTCCCCGATCTCTAAGGGACATACACCAAACATTGTCGAGAGAAAGTGATCTGCTCACAGGCCTTGCTCACTGCTGCTCTGAAACTCTGCAGATAGGTGCTCAAATGCAGCCCTGGTTCCCATGAGATTGGGAAGTCAATGATGCAGGGTTCAAACTCTATTGCCAGGTGTAAGAACATAAGAACATAAGAAATAGGAGCAGGAGTAGGCCAATCGGCCCCTCGAGCCTGCTCCGCCATTCAATAAGATCATGGCTGATCTGATCCTAACCGCCAATCTACTATCACAGAACCATCTCCTGAATCTAACAGAATTAGACACATGAAATAGCAGCAGGATCAGGCTACACGGCCCCTGGGCCCGCTCCGCTACCCACAGGGCCATGTCCGATCCGAACCTGAACACATGTCCAAATTCCTGCCCGCTCCCCGTAACCCTTAATTCCCTTTACTTCTAGGAAACTGTTAATTTACTTCGCAGCCTCGTGCAGCCAGATAAGCCAGGAACTAAAACATATAAGCAACTAGTGGAAATTCTTGGAGCACATTTTTCACCAAAACCTCTGGTTATTGCTGAGAGATTTAGATTTCACAAACGGAACCAAGAACATAAGAACATAAGAAATAGGAACAGGAGTAGGCCAATCGGCCCCTCGAACCTGCTCCGCCATTCAATAAGATCATGGCTGATCTGATCCTAACCGCCAATCTACTATCACAGAACCATCTCCTGAATCTAACAGAATTAGACACACAAAATAGGAGCAGGATCAGGCTACACGGCCCCTGGGCCCGCTCTGCTACCCACAGGGCCATGAACGATCCGAACCTAAACTCATGTCCAAATTCCTGCCCGCTCCCCGTAACCCTTAATTCCCTTTACTTCTAGGAAACTGTCTATTTCTGTTTTAAATTTATGTAATGATGTAGCTTCTACAGCTTTTTGGGGCAGCATATTCCACGGACCTACCACCCTCTGAGTGAAGTAGTTCCTCCTCATCTCAGTTTTGAAAGAGCAGCCCCTTATTCTAAGACTATGCCCCCTAGTTCTAGTTTCACCCATCATCGGGAACATCCTCCCCACATCCACCCGATCCAACCCCTTCACAATCTTATATGTTTCAATAAGATCGCCTCTCATTCTTCTGAACTCCAATGAGTAGAGTCCCAATCTACTCAACCTCTCCTCATATGTCCATCCCCTCATCCCCGGGATTAACCGAGTGAACCTTCTTTGTACTGACTCGAGAGCAAGTATGTCCTTTCTTAAGTATGGACACCAAAACTGTACGCAGTATTCCAGGTGCGGTCTCACCAATACCTTGTACAACTGAAGCAATACCTCCCTATTTTTATATTCTATCCCCCTAGCAATGAAAGCCAACATTCCATTGGCCTTCTTACTCACTTGCTGCACCTGCATACTAACCTTTTGAGTTTCGTGCACCAGGACCCCCAGATCCCTTTGTACTTCAGTACTTTCCAGTTTCTTGCCATTAAGATAATAACTTGCTCTACGATTTTTCCTGCCAAAGTGCATAACCTCACACTTTCCAGTATTGTATTCCATCTGCCAAATCTCTGCCCACTTACTTAGCCTGTCTATGTCCCCTTGCAGGTTTTTTATGTCCTCCTCACTCACTACTTTCCCTCCCATCTTAGTATCATCTGCAAACTTTGATGTTACACTCGGTCCCCTCCTCCAAATCATTAATATAGATTGTAAAGAGTTGGGGACCCAGCACTGACCCCTGCGGAACACCACTGGTTACTGATTGCCAGTCTGAGAATGAACCATTTATCCCAACTCTCTGCCTTCTGTTAGATAGCCAATCCTCTATCCATGCCAGAATATTTCCCCCAATCCCGTGATTTTTTATCCTAAGCAATAATCTTTTGTGTGGCACCTTGTCAAATGCCTTTTGGAAGTCTAAATACACTACGTCCACTGGTTCCCCTTTATCCACCCTATATGTTACTTCCTCAAAGAACTCCAGCAAATTTGTCAAACATGACTTCCCCTTCATAAAACCATGCTGACTTTGTCCTATTAAATTATGATTATCCAAATGTCCTGTTACTGTCTCCTTAATAATGGACTCCAAAATTTCACCTACCACAGATGTTAGGATAACCGGTCTATAGTTTCCAGCCTTCTGTCTACTGCCCTTTTTAAATAAGGGTGTTACATTAGCAGTTTTCCAGTCTGCCGGGACCTTTGCTGAGTCCAGGGAGTTTTGGAAAATTATTACCAATGCATCCACAATCCCTACCGCCACTTCCCTCAAGACCCTAGGATGTAAGCCATCAGGTCCAGGTGATTTATCCACCTTGAGTCCCATTATTTTACCGAGTACCACTTCCTTAGTGATTTTGATCGTGTTTAGCTCCTCCCCCCCCCCATTGCCCCCTGTTTGTCCAGTGCTGGGATATTCTTAGTGTCCTCTACTGTAAAGACTGATACAAAATATTCATTCAGTGTTTTTGCCATCTCCATATTTCCCACCATTAATTTCCCGGTCTCATCTTGTAAGGGACCAACATTTACTTTAGCCACCCTTTTTCTTTTTATATAACTATAAAAACTCTTACTATCTGTTTTTATATTTTTTGCTAATTTACTTTCATAATCTATCTTCCCTTTCTTAATCAATCTTTTTGTTATTTTTTGCTGTCTTTTAAAGTTTTCCCAATCCTCTATCCTCCCATTAGATTTGGCTACCTTATATGCCCTTGTTTTTAGTCGAATACTATCCTTAATTTCTTTACTTAGCCACGGATGGCTGTCTTTTCTTTTACATCCTTTTCTTCTCAGTGGAATATATTTTTTTTGGAAGTTGTAAAATAACTCCTTAAATGTACACCACTGATCATGTATCGTCTTACCCTTTAATCTATTTTCCCAATCCACTCTACTCAATTCCGCTCTCATACCTTCATAGTCTCCTTTATTCAAGCTTAGCACGCTTGTTTGAGATCCAACCTTCTCACCCTCTAATTGAATATGGAATTCAACCATGTTATGGTCACTCATTCCAAGGGGATCCTTTACTAGGACATTTTTAATTAATCCTGTCTCATTACACAGGACCAGATCTAAGGTTGCTTGCCCCCTGGTCGGTTCAGTTACATACTGCTCAAGAAACCCATCCCTAATACACTCAATGAACTCATCCTCAAGGCAGCCCTGCCCAATTTGGTTTGTCCAATTAATATGATAGTTAAAATCCCCCATAATTATAGATGTTCCCTTATTACAAGCCTCAACTATTTCCTGATTGATACTCCGTCCAACAGAGTTGCAACTGTTCGGAGGCCTATAGACTACGCCCACTAGTGTTTTTTTCCCCTTATTATTCCTTACCTCCACCCAAACTGTTTCATTATCCTGATCTTTTGACCCAATATCATTTATCTGTATTACAGTGATTCCTTCCTTTATTAACATAGCCACCCCACCTCCCCTTCCTTCCTGCCTGTCCTTCCTGATCGTTAAATAACCTGGTATGTTTAATTCCCAGGCATTGTCACCCTGCAGCCATGTTTCTGTAATGGCCACAAGATCATACCCATATGTAGTTATTTGTGCCATTAACTCGTCTATTTTGTTCCGAATGCTACATGCATTCAGATAGAGAACTTTCAAATATGTTTTGTGACACTTAGTTCCTGCTTTTGCCCTTTTTATTGCTTTACCTTTTACTCCATACCTTCTGCCCCTTCCTGACACGCTCTGGTTTTTAATTTCCCCACTGCTACCTAAGTCTATGACCTTCTCTGTTGTCATTTTTATTATTTGCTCTCTAGGAACCTCCCCCCCACTAGTTAGTTTAAAGCCCTCTCTACAGCCCTAGTTATATGATCCGCCAGGACTCTAGTCCCAGCACTGGCCAAGTGAAGCCCGTCCCAACGGAACAGCTCCCTCCTGCCCCAGTACTGGTGCCAGTGTCCCAGGAAGTAAAACCCATTTCTCCCACACCAGTCTTTGAGCCATGCATTTAACTCTCTAATTTTATTTGTCCTAGCCAAATTCGCTCGTGGCTCAGGTAATCCAGAGATTATTACCCTTGAGGTTCTGTTTTTTAATTTGACCCCTAGCTGCTCATACTCCTTTAACAGAACCGGCTTCCTAGTCCTATCTACGTCGTTTGTACCAACATGGACCACGACAACTGGATCCACCCCCTCCCACTGCAAGTTTCTTTCCAGCCCAGAGGAGATGTCCTTAACCCTGGCACCGGGTAGGCAACACAGCCTTCGGGACTCTCGCTCTCGGCTGCAGAGAACTCTATCTATCCCCCTAATAATATCCCCTACCACTACAACATTTCTATTTACTCCCCCCTCTTGAATGGCCCCCCTTTCCACGGTGCTGTGGCCAGGTTGCTCATCCTCCCTGCAGTCCCTGCTCCTGTCCCCACAGGGAGTAAGAACCTCGAACCTGTTGGACAGGAGCAAGGGCTGCGGCTCCTCCAGCTCTACCTCCTGGATCCCCATACCTGCCTCACTCGTAGTCACACCATCCTGTCCCTGACCATGGGCTACATCTGAATTAATTAACTTCATAGGTGTGACCACCTCCTGATACACAGAGTCCAGGTACTTCTCCCCCTCCCTGATGTGTTGCAGTGTCTGAAGCTCAGACTCCAGCTCATCAACACGGAGCTGGAGTTCCTGTAGCAGCAGACACTTGTCACAGGCGTAATCACCGTGAGCCTCAATGGGGTTCACCGGCTCCCACATCTCGCAACAGCAACACATCACCTGCTCCATTCTATGTAATTAATTAAATTTTTTATTGTTAGTTATGGACACCCTCTGCCCGATTTTAGATGCTAGTATCCCCTTTAATTAATTGGATTTAAATTAAATCAATCCCTCTAGTTACACCAGTTAAATGGTTTACCAACAGTCACTCTGCACCAGAAAGGCCTTATTAACTGCAACCCACAGAGTTAAAGTTTGAAAAGAGCACCTAACACCCCACTTACCCTAACTCACACTTACCCAAACTCACAGCACGCTTTGATGACTCGCACTCAGTGCTTGCTCTCACTAGGGCTGGTCTTTTTATACTGTTTCTTTGTGAACAGCCAAATGAGTCACCCCTGCTGATTGGTTAGAAAACGGGTTTCCACTGCCTGCTGTGCCAATTTACTCCTACTGCAGTGTAACCTTGTTTTACTCATCTTAAGCCAACAGAATCCCAAATATTTAACTTTTCCCCTTTACTTAAGCTGCTTAAGCAATCTTATCAAGAATGATTTAAAGAGAAACAACAATTTAAGAACTCTCACACTTACCCAAACTCACAGCACGCTTTGATGACTCATTTAATAAAGCATTTAATATGAATTTTCAAAATGTTGGCATAAAACTATGAAATTAAGGAATTAAAATAATCAGTGAAATATAACAGTCAAGAAACCACCGGGAAATTCCACGGAGCTGCTCCCGTTTTGCACGTAAACGGGGTTTCTGTCGCAATTATAGCGAAAAAACACCCATGGAGCGGGAGCAGCTCCGAGGAACTTTCCCAGCCTATATTAAGAAGCATACTGAAATAAGAATTGCATTGGCATTGTTGGAGGACAAATGTTCAAGGTTACAGATTGTCACCATGAACACTTACTCTGCTCAGTTATTGATTGGAGTGGAACCAGGCTAGAAAACAGATCATACAGTTTGTAACTGTTCATTCCTCCACTATACTCTCAATTACATCAAAACACATCCCTGAACTTGAGGGCTCAAGACAGGTTACGGAATATCCTACCCCATTTATTATTCCATGTTCCGCAAGCTCTTACATCGCCTCTCTACCACAAGCATCTGCCCCTTTGGCATTAGTTACTTGTGATGGCAAACTTACTCAATTTTTGATATATCTTCTAACAACTTCAAGTTTTATTCTATTGCTAAAAAGATCCCCAAAATTCTTAGTTTCGGTAGTCAATATCTACTACAGTAAATCTTATTCATTTTTTTCAACTTTTCTCTCGCAAAATAGGTTACCGATGTGCTGTTTGTCTTGGGCAATAGCGCAAAAAAAAAATGATAGTGCGTCATTAGCCCATTTTACACTTCGCCCGATGTTCCAGCTCCCATATGACTTAGCTTGATGCGGACCATTCCCTTTAGTTCCCAGCAGTGTCTGGCTCCCGGTATGATTCCCACTCCCGCCCGCTGGCCATGATGTCATTCCCACCAGTTTCAGGCAGGAGACAGAGCTGAAATATTTAAATAACGCACCAAAGAATCCGTGGGGTTTCCCTCCCACCTCCAAACGCGGCCGAGTTAAAATTGGGGCTAAAATTGACTCCAACATATAATAATACTCAGAAAGAAATCCTGAAATTCGCATATAATGGTAAGATTTTAACTGTAAAATTCTGTATATAGTATAAACTTTGTAAAATAATAAATGTCCAGTTGTGAGAATCAAGGTTGGAACTTACCCTTTGGGCCTAGAAATTCGTCTCGGGTGCTGGCCCAAAACGGGCAGTATCAGATTGGCCGCCCGGTATACGCAGGGCCCAGTCAATGGGACTAAATATCAGGTGCCGTGTATAACAGGCAGCCAATCTGATACCGCCCATTTTGCACCTCTGCCCGAGTCGAAGTTCTAGGCCTTGGTTTCTACATGTTGCTGAGAATCTGTGTAAGGTTTGTTCTCATGGTGTCACAGCCCTGGGGAGGCGGGTATGGCAGACTGCTGGGAAAATGGCAGAAACTGGGAGCGGGTACCGAACCCGCTTCCAACCCGCCTCCGTGCCACCTTCTCGGGAGGCGGGTCCCCGACTCGCGCAGGGACCCATCTCCTCGAGGCGGGAAGGGGATTACAGCCAATAAACTGCCTGTTAACAGGTAGTTAACAGGCAGTTAAGAGGCTTATCCCCATTTTACCCCTGCAAGTGTGGGCTTCCCGACGGCTGTGAACCTCGCCAGGGTCAGCGAGGCGAGCAGTGGGTCTGCGGGGGGTAAAAGGGGTCGAAAAGTCCACTGTGGAGGTGAGTGATGGGTGCAAGTGTGGAGAGGTAAGTATGAGAGGTGAATGTAAAGTGTTGGAAAAAGTTTACTTACCTTTGCTTCTTCCTGCAGGCTTCAACCCTTGGGGATCTGGAGGTTCCTCATCTCAACGGCAGAGATGACAGAATGACTGTTGCATTCTCAGATGCAGCAGCCATCTAATTTCTGCTGAGGAAAGAGGTTTGGTGAGCTTTCAGTACAAGGGCTCACCTTAGAATAGAGATTGTCAGTGTCTGACAGATTCTCAAAGCTGTCAAATGCTGACAATTCATCTGTCATACACTGACATCCTCTGTCATCAGCTTTCCCTTAATTGGCCGGCTAAGCCCGCAGAGCGGGCTTAACAAAGTCAATCAAAGGAAAATAACATAGGTTGGCTGGACATCACTGGGGGCGGGACTGAAACCCGACCCTAATGCGCCCCCATTGACAAAATCCAGCCCAATGTTTTTTTTTAGGTTCTTTTAATTTTTTTTAATTTTTTTTATTTTTTATAAAGAACAGTAGGAATGCAGCTCTGGGAACCTCTGAATCAAAATTTTTAAATACGGTTTCAAAGATAGATATAAAGTGATTTCCATAATACTGTACTTGCATCAGTTACTCATGGAGATATAAAAAAAATAGTCCCTTTGCAATACCAAGAAATACTATCAACATAACACTTAGTGATGTGCAACTTAAAGAGAAAAGCTGTTCAAGAGCAAATGCAGACAGATAAATCCCAATTAATTTGGTGCAGCAAGTGCCATTGATGGTATTTTCTGTATTGTAGGCAGAAGACCCCGGTACCGGGCTGGGAATGCACTGAGTTTATCTGACCATTTTCTGGAGGGCAGGAGCAGTAGCAGCAACCTGCCTTAAAGAGGTTGGGAGCTTCATTTTAACTTACTGCTCTTGCATGCCATTTAGCACCGTTCTTGCGTGCATAACATCTGATATGAAAAATGCTGATTTTGAAATAAGTGTCCAGGTTGGCTAGCTAACAGTGAGTCTCCCGAAGATCGTGGAAAGCACACGGTAATATATACAGGAAAGTGTAATTTAGCTACTTCTTAACACTCATCATTTTTGATTGTGTTTATTTCCAATTAGCACTTGGGTTCTTATGAACCCTTGAGTCAATTGATGTAAATTATTTGCATTTTTTTACCCCCAGCATAATTAATGTCACTCTTGAGAATATCCCGTTGGCGTGTTCAAAAGAAGAGAACCTAAGGAGGAATGTCAGGTTGATCAGGCTGCATGAGGGATGCTCTGTGCCCATCCACCAGTCCCTGCACACCCACATTGACAGATAGAGCAGAATATACTTCACTGTAGCAGATGATTACTGCTGGTGGAGCTTCTTCATCACATAGGAAGCCAGGGCAGTAGACCCCAATGGCATGACTGGGAATGCCTCACTAACCATAAGGTAGGATGATTTCTTGAAAGTACACCAATCACAGCATGTAATGCTTTCAGTGACACTGCATGAAAGAAGATATGACAAGCTGATAATTGCTCCGAGTCTCTAACATTATTTAATGCACTAAAGTCCTCTAAATGATTCTGCTACATGCACTGCTTTCATAAAGAGGTTAGCAAATTTGTTAACTAATTTTGAACCACAAATTAACCTGGATGTATATAAAGATACAGGAAACTTTGGTTTATGCTCGAGCCACCGGCAAAAATCAGGAGCCGTTTCGTTAGGTTTTTTTTCTTTTCGTTGCTTTTTCTCCACCAGTCAGGCTCTGCAAGGTCTCGCTGAAGCTGTTGCTAAGCTACAGAGACGCTTGCAAGGTACGGCCGACTGTTTAGAAGCTGTTGCTAAGCAACAGGGTTTGTTGCCAGATACGGAGCTCAAAATCTCCGTATGTTTCAACATTAGCGCTGGTTTATCCAGCAGTTTTGATGGGACGGCAACAGCTCGGTCCCGTCGGTGCCGGATAGCACAAAGTTTTCTGTACCTACAAATGAATCCATGTATCGCAAATTGAAGAGTTTAGGGCTGCATTAATACAACAGCTGCAATGTCAGTTCCAGGAGGTTTCACATCACACCAGCCCTACAGTTACAGAGCAAATGCACCCCGAATCTGGAGACAGGGAGAGAAGTGAGATGCCCCAGAGGAGAGGCTCTCAATCTACTTTGTTTCACTTAGTTTGGGCCTTAACATCTGATTTACACAAACTTTAAAGCTGAAATGGCTTTGCACTAAGGCTAACCGTGTAGAATAAATGCACCTTAAAAGATGATCTGAAATACAGGACTGGGTTCCCTCAGCGCTAGTCAACACAATAAAACCCTTTATTTTTTGCCTTTACTTTTCATTTAATGTGCCATGATTGATGTACTGAAACACTGAAGGCAGGAATAGTCTCCGATGACTAACTATTACGTCCATGAATAATTGAGACACGGGCAGCAGGAGTGGAACAAAATAAGTCTTTACTGATGGAAGTCAATAGTGAAACAGAAACAACAGAGGCTCACTAGCGCCTTCTATACAGGGGTGGTCACTGCCGGTACTGCAGTCTGAGACCAGTTATTCTCTTAAAGGTACATACACAACAATTCCTCCCCTTTTAGATAAACAGTACATAACATTCATTTAACAACTAAATGATAACTAATTACAATCACAATTACGGTTGCTAGATACATTGGTTAAGTTTAAGCAATTATAAGTTCAGTCTTTGAGGAGGCTTCCTGATTCTGTCTGGATAACGCCTCTTTGGGGTATCAGGTTCTTCTGGCAATGTTGAGTCGGGATCAATGTCGTTGTTTGGTTCATCTGCTTCCAATATTACCGGTTCTGCGGTAGCTGCAATTGGAACGTCGATTTCATTACCAGGTGTATCAGATCGTGGTGTGGAGTTGACGTTTTCCAGTGACTCTAGAATCTGGTCAGCATGGCGTCTTACAATGCTCTCCCCAACGTCCACGGTATACATGAGAGGTCCTTGTCGTGTACAAATCGTTCCTGGCTGCCATTTCTCAGTGCGGTAGTCCCGGGCCAAAACTGGTTGACCTATCTTAAAACTCCTGGTCAGCCTTTCATTCATATTCTGAAACTGCCTGTTCTCCACATCTCTTCGGACGTTTGGCTTAAGCAAATCCAAGCGGCATCGTAGTCTTCGATTGAAGAACATCATGGCTGGAGTTTGGTTGGTAACCGCATGTGTCGCATTCCGGTAGGCAAACAAGAAGTCGTCCACCTTGTGTTGTAGGGGTATATCTTCATTACACATTGCCTTGATAGCCTTCTTGAATGTTTGGACAAACCTCTCGGCCAATCCATTAGTGGCTGGATGATATGGGGCAGATGTGTAATGCTTAACACCGTTGTTCTTTAAGAAACTCCGGAACTCTTCAGACACAAACTGTGGTCCTGTGGTAAACCACTGTTATACCTGTCTGTAGAGGTATGTGTATTCCACTAGGTACAGGTCTGGACATGCCTCGGCTGACTCCTCCCACTATTCCAGGTATATAAGTGACTACCTCCCAGTCCCTTAGTATTCTGGACGGGTCGACCACTCGAGACAAGACCTTCATTCTTTAGTTAATAAAAGCCTGATTGTTACTCGCTCAACCTCAGTCTTTTGAGTAATTCATGGCGCATCAGGTCCATTGTCAGAGCAAATCTGTTCAGGCAGCCCATTCCTGGCGAATATGGTTCGTAAAACTGTGATAGTTTTTTCCGTGGTGGTTGAGGACATTTTTATTACCTCTGGCCACTTTGAATGTGCATCCACCGCAATTAAAAACATCGAGTCCATGAAGGGACCAGCAAAATCAATGTGCACCCTTTGCCATGGAGATGAGGGCCACTCCCATGGATGCAGAGGAGCTTGTGGTGGGGCGTTTTGGACCTTCTGGCATCCTGCACAGCTCTTGGTCATCTCTTCGATTTCTCTATCGATTCCCGGCCACCACACAAACGCTCTGGCTAAGTTCTTCATTTTTACCCCACCCAGATGACCCTCATGAAGCTCGTTGAGCACTCTATCCGTCAACTTAGGTGGAATTACTACTCTGGATCCACACATCAAGGTTCCTCTGCACACTGACAGCTGTTCTCTTCTTGGCGAGAATGCTGGCAGCAGTGGTTCGCCATGTGCTGGCCATCCCTTCACCAAAAAATCATAGACCCGTGATAGTGTCGGGTCATTCCGTGTTTCCTTTTCTATGTTTGCATTCGTCACAGGGAGACATTCGACTATGGTCGAGTGGAATAACTCCATTGGTCCACTGCAAGGTCTTCTTCCACCGTCAGCAACGGTAGGCGTGGCAATCCATCAGCATTTCCATGCTGTTTAGTTCCTTTGTACTCGATGTCATATTGGTGTGCCCCTAGGAAAAGGGACCATCTCTGCAGCCGTTGTGCTGTCATTATCGGTACGCCCTTCTGAGGGTTGAAAATGGAGACAAGAGGTTGATGATCGGTTAGTAGAGTAAATTTTTGACCGAGCAAGTAGTGATTGAACTTCTTCACCCCCCACACTAGGCTGAGGGCCTCTCTGTCAATCTGGGCGTAGTTACGCTCGGCAGAAGTTAACGAGCGTGACGCAAAAGCTATCGGCCTCTCTAAACCATCAAGGAATTTATGTGACAGTACCGCCCCAATGCCGTAGGGAGACGCATCACACGCCAGTCTGATCGGCAGTGCTGGGTTGTAGTGAGCCAATACTTCCCTTGAAGTGATTAAGTCCTTACTCTTCTGAAAGGCACGCTTACAATCATCGCTCCATTTCCATGCTACCCCCGTTCGTAGCAGGGTGTTCAGTGGGTGCAGAATTGTCGACAAATTCGGCAAAAACTTATGATAGTAATTCACCAATCCGAGGAATGACCTCAGTTGCGACACATTTTCAGGCGCTGGGGCCTTAACAACCGCTTCAATTTTGTCAGGGGACTTATGTAACCCCTCTTCATCAATCACGTGGCCACAATACGATATCTGTTTCTTAAAAAATTCGCACTTGGGGCGGTTGGCTCGCAGCCCATGTTCCCGTAGTCTAGTGAGCACCTGTTCTAGGTTGTTAAGGTGTTCACTGTCATCTTCACCTGTCACAAGGATGTCGTCCAAGTAACACTGAGTCCCCGGAATCCCTTGCAGGACTTGTTCCATCGCTCTTTGCCATATCGCCGGAGCCGATGCTACTCCGAATACCAATCGATGATACTGATAAAAACCTTTGTGAGTGTTTATCGTGAGATACTTCCTAGAGGACTCTTCAACCTCCATCTGCAAATATGCTTGTGCTAGGTCAATTTTTGTAAAACGCTTCCCTCCAGACAGTGAGGCGAAGATGTCTTCTATCCTTGGAAGAGGATATTGTACTGTGTGAAGGACTGGGTTCACCGTCACCTTGAAATCCCCACAGATGCAAATCTTCCTTTGCTCCCCGGACTTATTGCTTAACGTTTTCTTCATGACAGGAACGATGGGTGTCGCCCACTCGCTCCAGTCGACCTTAGACAACACGACTGCCTTCTCCAGATTCTCCAGCTCTGCCTCGACGGCTGGGCGAATTGCATATGGTACCGGTCTTGCTTTGAAAAACTTGGGAACTGCATTCTCTTCTATTTTTATCGAGGCGGTTACGCCTTTAAGAGTGCCCAGTTCTTGTTGAAATACCTCTTTCGTGTTAGCTAAGATTGTTGACAATCGTCCAGGAGTGACGTCTTCATCTTTTTTACCGTCCACCGTCATTGCATGAATGGAGTGCCAATCTAAGTTTATCTTCCTGATCCATTCCCGTCCCAATAACGGTGGTCCACCATTTGGCAGTATGTAGAGATACAATTTCCGTATTTTCTTGCCGTTGTATTTGACAGGCACCCTTATTTTTCCTCTGGGGTATACTTTTTGCCCCGTATACGTCGTCAAGATGATGGATGTCTCTCTCAAGGGTATGTGTGAAAATAGCCGCTCGTAGTCTCGTCGATTCATGACGGTTAGCGCTGATCCTGTATCCAATTCCATTTTAACTTGGGACCCTGCTATCGTGAGGGTGACCCAAATGGTTCGGTGATCCTCTTTTGCGATTACATTGTGAAGTTTGAGACAGCTTAGTCTCCTGTTCCCAGATTCACTATCGCTCATCTGGTCTTCGGAACTACTGTCCGTCATCTTTTGTACTTTCTTGTACGGTTCCTTAGTAGCCTTTTTGTTGTCGCTGGTCTTCTTCCCAGACCTGCAAACTCGTGCAATGTGTCCCATCTTCCCGCATTGCCTGCATATTTTGTCTTTGGACCAGCAGTCCTTCTGGTCATGGTTTGTTCTGCCGCAGCGATAACATTTTGCAAATCCCCGTGTCATTTCGTGGGTGCCGTATTCTTGTGGTTTTTGTTGAATTTCGGCAGCTCCCCTGGCTGCTGCTTCATACGATACTGCCACGCTGAAAGCCTTATCTAGCGTCAGCTCTTTCTCTGAGAGTAACTTCTTCTGTGTTCCTTCACTCAGGAGTCCACAGACAAATTTGTCCCGTAGGGTATCTGCCAGTCCTGCTCCGAACTGGCAGTGCTTTGATAAATTGCATAGTTCCGTAAGGTACTCAGCATTGCTGTCATCTTTATGCTGAGTTCTCCTGTGGAATTTAAATCTTTCTGCTATCAACAGCGGTGCAGGGTTTAGGTGTTCCTGTAGGACAGCAACAATTTCGTTAAAACTCTTCGCCTTCGGTTTGGCTGGAGTAATCAGGTCCTGCAATAGGCCGTACGTTCTAGCGCCCATTAAGTTTAACAATATCGATGCCTTTTTCTCCTCTGCTATTTCGTTTGCCTCGAAATATACCTCGACTCTTTCCACATACGTGGTCCAGTCCTCTATTGTATTATCAAAAGCAGTGATACAGCCAGTCTTCGGCATCTTGCAAATCTAAAATGGCGCCTCCCGCGCTTTGTCATCTTCCCCACTGATTAAGATGGCGCCTCCCGCGCTTGCCTTCTTCCCCGCTGTTGTTAGCGCTGCTTTCCGCGGTTTCTTTCGCGTTTAATATTTTTTTTTTTTAATTATTTTCCCGTCGTGGAACAACCCTGTGGGACTCTTGCCTCCCTCTTCGCGGGTCTATACGCAGCCCGGCTTCGTAGCACCGGCTGCGCCCTGTTTGCTCCACCCTCTCTCTCTCTTCTTCCCGACAACGCTGCTCGGCCCCGTTGCAAACCACCCGCTCGAGTTCGTGACCGCCGCAGCCCAGGAAGGATCAGTGCACTACCTGCCACCAGCTCGATTAGCTGAAGCACCATCGACAGGAACCAGGCCCTGCTTCCGACAGCTTCTCCAGCAATCTTCAACTCCGCAACACAGGGCGGATGCCCACGGTCGATGCCCGTTTCTACTGCTTCTTACTTTCTTTTCTTTCTGGCCTCGACCTCTGCTCACTTCGCTGTAGGAATGGATCCCAGGAGGTGGTGCAGACTGTAGGTAGGTTCATATCTGCTCGTCGCCAGTATTACGTCCGTGAATAATTGAGACACGGACAGCAGGAGTGGAACAAAATAAGTCTTTACTGATGGAAGTCAATAGTGAAACTGAAACAACAGAGGCTCACTAGCGCCTTTTATACAGGGGTGGTCACTGCCGGTACTGCAGTCTGAGACCAGTTATTCTCTTAAAGGTACATACACAACACTAACCATGATTTCATCCTGGGTCTTTCACATCCTCTTTAGATTACGGTAGTACTTCAAGCACGTGTGGTAATATGCTGGGACTCCTGATGTTACAGGTACCACCTTATTTAATATTGTAGGGAGGACTTTATAGGCTGGAAAACCAAACTACACATGTAGTTGCGGAGGGCACTGCAGGAGGCTGCATCATCTAGTGGATAGAGTAACCATTGATGGACCTGACAGTCATTTCTGACCTTTTCATATGCTCATATATGCAGTTATTTTAAAGTGACAATCAGTGACTTTAGTACTGTTTACCAGATCTGCTGTGATAGTGGGAAAACTAAGTTATGCTACACAAGCTTAGCAGCAGTATAAAGAATCTTGCTGAATTATTAGTGTAAATACATTCTTAGCTCTGATTTTATCATACTTGTAAGCTCACGTAAAAATGTCAGTTTGTGTTCATGTTCACTTCAAGGCTGCCTCATTTAACTTGAGAGTATATAAAATCAAGAATATTGGCTAGTATTATTAGTCCCTGCCTGAGGCTGAAACACACTGTTCGCAACCTTGGTGTCATATTTGACCCTGAAATGAGCTTCTGACCACATATCCACAGCATAACAAACACCACCTACTTCCATCTCCGTAACATTGCCCGTCTCCCCCCTTGCCTCACCTCATCCACTACTGAAACCCTCATCCATGCCTTTGTTACCTCTAGACTCGCCTATTCCAATGCACTCCTGGCTGGCCTCCCACATTCATAGAAACATAGAAGATAGGAGCAGGAGTAGGCCATTTGGCCCCTCGAGCCTGCTCCGCCATTTAATGAGATCATGGCTGATCATCCAAATTCAGTACCCTGTCCCTGCTTTCGCCCCCATATCCCTTGATCCCTTTAGCCTTAAGAAATATATCTAACTCCTTCTAGAATATATTTACTGAATTGGCCTCAACTGCCTTCTGTGGTAGAGAATTCCACAGGTTCACCGCTCTCTGGGTGAAGAAATTCCTCCTCATCTCAGTCCTAAATGGCTTAACCCTTATCCTTAGACTGTGGCCCCTGGTTCTGGACTCCCCCGCCATTGGGATCATCCTTCCTACATCTAGTCTGTCTAGTCCTATTAGAATTTTATATGTTTCAATGAGATCCCCTCTCATTCTTCTAAACTCTAGCGAATACAAGCCCAATCGACCCAATCTCTCTTCATACGTCATTCCTGCCATCCCAGGTATCAGTCTGGTGGATCTTCGCTGCACTCCCTCCATGGCAAGAACATCCATCCTCAGATAAGGCAACCAAAACTACACAGAATACTCAAGGTGTGGTCTCACCAAGGCCCTGTACAACTGCAGCAAGACATCCTTGCTCCTGTACTCGAATCCTCTCGCTATGAAGACCAACATACCAACCATTTGCCTTCTTAACCGCCTACTGCACCTGCATGCTTACCTTCAGCGACTAGTGCACAAAGACACCCAGGTCTCGTTGCACTTCCCCTTTTCCCAATCTATTGCCATTCAGATAATAATCTGCCTTCCTGTTTTTGCCACCAAAGTGGATAACCTCGCATTTATCCACATTATACTGCATCTGCCATGCATCTGCCCAATCACCCATCCTGTCCAAATCATACTGGAGTTTCTCTGCATCCTCCTCACAGCACACATGCCCACCCAGCTTTGTGTCGTCTGCAAACTTGGAGATATTACATCCAGTTCCCTCGTCTAGATCATTAATAAATATTGTGAATAACTGGGGTCCTAGCACTGATACCTGTGGCACCCCACTAGTCACTGCCTGCCACTCGGAAAAAGACCCGTTTATTCCAAATCTTTGCTTCCTGTCTGCCAACCAGTTCTCTATCCAATCCAGTACCTTACCCCCAATCCCATGTGCTTTAACTATGCACGCTAATCTCTTATGCGGGACCTTATCGAAAGCCTTCTGAAAGTCCAAATACACTACATCCACTGGTTCTCCCTTATCTATTCTACCAGTTACATCCTCAAAAAATTCCAGTAGATTAGTCAAGCACGATTTACCTTTTGTAAATCCATGTTGACTTTGTCTGATCCTGTCACTGTTTTCCAAGTGCTCTGCTATTACATCTTTTATAATGGACTCTAGCATTTTCCCCACTATCAATGTCAGGCTTACCGGTCTATAATTCCCCGTTTTCTCTCTACCACCTTTTTTGAATAGCGGGGTTACATTAGCTACCCTCCAATCCATGGGAACTGTTCCAGAGTCTATAGAATTTTGGAAGATGGCCAGCAACGCATCTACTATTTCTAGGGCCACTTCCTTAAGTACCCTAGGATGTAGATTATCAGGCCCTGGGGATTTATCGGCCTTCAATGCCGTCAATTTCCCTAACACCATTTCCCTACAAATACTGATTTCATTCAGTTCCTCCCTCTCATTAGACCCTGTGTTCCCCGACATCTCTGGGAGGTTATTTGTGTCCTCCTTTGTGAAGACAGAACCAAAGTATGTATTTAATTGGTCACCCATTTCTTTGTTCCCCATTATAAATTCCCCTGATTCTGACTGCAAGGGACCTATGCTTGACTTCACCAATCTGTTTCTCTTCACATATCTATAAAAGCTTTTACAGTCAGTTTTTATGTTCCCTGTAAGCTTACTCTCATACTCTATTTTCCCCCTCTTAATTAATCCCTTTGTCTTCCTTTGCTGAATCCTAAACTGCTCCCAATCCTCAGGTTTGCTGCTTTTCCTGGCCTACGTAAACTTGAAGTCATCCAAAACTTGGCTGCCCATGTTCTAACTTGTACCAAGTGCCGTTCGCCCATCTCCCCTGTGCCTGCTGACCTACATTGGCTCCCAGTTAAGCAGCACAGTGATTTCAATATTCTCATCCTTGTTTTCAATCCCTCCATGGTCTCGCCCCTCCCTATCTCTGTAATCTCCTTCAGCCCCACAACCCCCCAAGATATCTGCGCTCCTCTAATTCTGTCCTTTTGAGCATCCCTGATTATAATCGCTCAACCTTTGGTGGCCGTGCCTTCTGTTGCCTAAGCCCTAAGCTCTGAAATGTCCTGCCTAAACTTTTCCGCCTCTCTACCTCTCTTTCCTCCTTTAAGATGCTCCTTAAACCCTACCTCTTTGACCAAGCTTTTGGTCACCTGCCCTAATTTATCCTTATGCGGCTCGGTGTTAAATTTTTTGTCTTAAAATACTCCTGTGCAGTGCCTTGGGATGTTTTACTACGTTAAAGGCGCTATATAAATACGTGTTGTTGTTGTACTAGCTGTATATTGTGGCGACACGCCACCACTGGACATAATCCGCTCACGGCGGCACAGACAGTCTAAGCAGAAGCCCCCAGCCGGGGGCCCTTTCCTCCAGCAACTTGTTTCCCGCAGGGACAGGCTGCCGGGAGCACTTCCTGTCTGGGAAGTATTTAAGTGGATGCGCGGGCTTTTCTAGTTCCTGTTTGACATGTGGATGGAATAAAGCAGTTGTGTTTTCAATAGCTCTGGTCTCGACTCCCACGTTTGCCGCGGTATCTCAACACTGGTGACCCCGACGCTCAGGACGAATCCTAAGCTAGCATGGCGGATACAAACGCAGTCACGGTTAAATTACCAGACTTTTGGGAGAACCTCGCCGAAGCCTGGTTCGTTCAAGCTGAGTCCAGATTCCGGCTGAAAGGCATTACAGTCGACGCCACGAAGTACGACTACCTCGTCGCCTCGCTCACCTACGCTACAGTCCCCAAGGTTTGGGCAGCGCTGCAGAATCCACCAACGGATGGCAAGTACGAACATCTGAAGGCTGCGCTACTTAAAAAATTTCAAACGTCCTCTTACCAGCGCCACTGCCAACTCCTGGACCTCCCCGGCCTTGGTGACGCTTCACCATCAGACCTGCTTTCCCACATGCTGTCCCTCTCAGACGACAAAAATCCCGGCGCCCTTTTTCGCACGCTTTTCATTCGGCAGCTCCCCGTCAGCATCCGCCCGCTCATTGTGGAGTCTGACTCCACGGACCTGAATGATATAGCCGAAAAGGCCAACCGGCTGCTCTCTGCACAGGCCGCTCGCGACGTCGCGCCCGACCTCACGGCAACGACCACGCGGTCTTCCCGGGCCGCTAGGCCCGACCGCCCTACCACTCCGGGTCACTGCTACTACCACACCCGTTTTGGCGCTAGGGCTCAACGCTGCACGCCACCGTGTACCTTCAAACCCCCCCCCCGCACCGGCCCCTGCGATGGCCGCGGGGCAGAAGGAGCCCCTACTGTACGTCACTGACGACAGAACCAACCGCCGATTTCTGTGCGACACAGGGGCCCAGCACAGCATCACCCCCGCCTCCGCCCTCGAGATCCAACGCGGCACACGGGGTATCACACTGGCTGCAGCCAACGGCTCTGACATCCACACATATGGCACCCGCATGGTCACGCTCGACCTCGCGGGCCGCCGCTACCGCTGGGAGTTCCTCACAGCCAAGGTCCTCTGCCCACTCATCGGCACCGACTTCCTACGCGCCCACGGCCTCCTTGTCGACATTCCGAGGCACCGCCTCGTCGACATCAACACTATGGCCCCCATCCCCGGCACCTTTACCCCGGCCCGTTCGGCCGGCCTGACGACCTACTGCCTCGCCAGAGCCACGGACGACTACTCGGCACTCCTAGCTGAGTTTCCCGCCCTCACTAACCCGACCTTTTCGGCCAAAGCCGCCAAGCACGGTGTGGAACACTATATCCCCACCACCGGCCCCCCAGGTTCAGCCCACGCCCGCAGACTCAACCCGGCCAAGCTGGAAATCGCGCGGGCCGAGTTCACCACCATGGAACAACTCGGCATCATCCGCCACTCCAGCAGCCCTTGGGCCTCGCCCCTCCACATCGCCCCCAAGCCCGGCGGAGGCTGGTGCCCTTGCGGGGACTACCGCCGCCTCAACGACGCCACCACCCCCGATCGATACCCGGTGCCACACATCCAGGACTTCTCGGCCCGACTGGCCGGACGAACCGTCTTTTCCAAAGTCGACCTGGTGCGCGGTTACCACCAAGTCCCCGTACACCCCGCGGACATCCCCAAAACGGCCGTCATCACCCCATTCGGCCTGTTCGAGTTCCTGAGGATGCCCTTCGGCCTCAAGAATGCAGCACAGGCTTTCCAGCGCCTTATGGACTCAGTCCTCCGGGACCTGAACTTCCTATTCGTCTATCTAGACGACATTCTCGTGGCCAGCTCCTCCAAACAGGAACACCTCGAACACCTTCGCATCCTGTTCGGGCGCCTAGCCCAACACGGGCTCATCCTCAGCCCGGCGAAGTGCCAATTCGGCCTAACCGAGATCAATTTTCTCAGTCACCACATCACCCCAGCTGGGGCCGTCCCCCTGCCCAATAAGGTGCAGGCCGTCCAGCAATTTCCCCGCCCCACAACCATCAAGGGCCTCCAGGAGTTCCTCGGGATGGTGAACTTCTACAACAGGTTCATCCCCAGAGCTGCAGCCCTCATGAAGCCCCTATACGACTCCCTCCGAGGAAAATCCGGCAAGATGGACGTAGCCTGGACCACTGACACGGCAGCCGCCTTCGACGCCACCAAAAACGCGCTCGCCGACGCCACTCTGCTCGCGCACCCGAGGGCCGATGCCCGGGTCACGCTCACCACCGACGCCTCCGACCACGCGGTTGGGGCCGTGTTCGAGCAGTGGGTCAATGGCGCGTGGCAGCCACTTGCCTTCTACAGCCGCCAACTGCGCCCCCCGGAGGTCAAATACTCCACTTTCGACCGCGAGCTTCTCGCGCTCCACCTGTCGGTCCGCCATTTCAGGTTCCTCCTGGAAGGCCGCCCCTTCACCGCGTATGTGGACCACAAGCCACTCACATACGCGATGGCCAAGCACACCGAACCCTGGTCCGCTAGGCAGCAACGCCAGCTCGCGGCTGTGTCCGAGTTTACTACGGACATTCAGCACGTCTCCGGTAGAGACAACGTGGTCACCGACTGCCTTTCCCGTCCCCCCGTCTGTGCGAATCACCTCGCGGTCGACTACGCACAACTAGCAGCGGCCCAGCTCACGGACCCAGACCTCCTCTCGGCGGCTACCAGCCTGCCAGGGCTACGCCTAGCCAAAGTCGCGCACGGGCCCGAAGCCACGGCAGTCACTTGCGACGTCTCACTCGGCAACCCCAGGCCGGTCGTCCCTGAGACCTGGCGCCGCCACGTCTTCGACGCGCTCCACGGGCTCTCTCACCCGGGTTCCCGCGCATCCGTCAAACTCCTCTCCAAGCGCTTCGTCTGGCGCGGCCTCAGCAGAGATGTTTGGACTTGGGCCACCTCCTGCCTCGCCTGCCAACGGGCTAAGGTACAGCTGCACACCAAAGCACCCCTGGGAGACTTCGAGGTACCCAGCCGCCGCTTCGACCACGTACACGTCGACATCGTCGGTCCCCTGCCGCCATCGCAAGGCCAAACTTATCTCCTCACGATGGTCGGCCGCTACACACGCTGGCCTGAGGCAGTGCCGCTGTCCTCCACCACCACAGCCGACATCGCCAGGGCGTTCGTTAACACCTGGGTTGCGAGGTTCGGCGTACCGGCCGACATAACCTCCGACAGAGGCGCCCAGTTCACCTCCGAACTCTGGACAGCCACAGCACGCAACCTCGGGGTGACGCTCCACCGCACCACGGCGTACCACCCGCAGGCCAACGGACTTTGTGAACGCTTCCACAGGTCACTCAAGGCCTCACTCCGCGCCGGCCTGCAGGACAGTACCTGGACTGACCGCCTGCCGTGGGTGCTACTCGGCCTACGCACCGCGGTCAAGGAAGACCTCCAGTCCTCGGCAGCGGAGTTAGTCTACGGACAACCGCTGTGCGTCCCAGGTGAATTCCTTCCGGAGCCTACCAAGCCTTGGTCGGCCGAACAGCAGCGGCTCAACTCTTTCTCTTCCGCTCAGCCGTTCGCCCCACTTCCGGTCAACCGACACGGCAAACTCGCACCTCACGTCCCGCCGAATTTACAGCAGGCGCGCTTCGTCTTCGTGCGACACGACGCACACCGTGGGCCCCTGCGACCCCCGTACGACGGACCGTACGAGGTACTACAAACCGGGGACAAGGTCTTCAAGCTGCGACTCGGCGACAGGGTCGACACAGTCTCCATCGACCGGCTCAAACCAGCACACACAGAACCAGGGGAACAGGTCCCCGTGGCCCAGCCTCCAACTAGAGGCCGTCCCCCCGGCAAGCCAGCACAGCCGGCGGCGAACCGCCCGACCCAACCAACCAGACCGGCGACCACTCAGAGCCGCTGCGGCAGAACCATTAGACCACCGTCACGACTCGTCCACTCCTCCTAAGCGGATTCTGGGGGGAGCTCTGTGGCGACACGCCACCACTGGACATAATCCGCTCACGGCGGCACAGACAGTCTAAGCAGAAGCCCCCAGCCGGGGGCCCTTTCCTCCAGCAACTTGTTTCCCGCAGGGACAGGCTGCCGGGAGCACTTCCTGTCTGGGAAGTATTTAAGTGGATGCGCGGGCTTTTCTAGTTCCTGTTTGACATGTGGATGGAATAAAGCAGTTGTGTTTTCAATAGCTCTGGTCTCGACTCCCACTTTTGCCGCGGTATCTCAACAATATAACCATTACAAAAATCTAATGTAATCATTAGTTCTCTTTTTACAAATTAGCCCTACAAGGGACCAGTCTTAATTTGAGCTAACAGTCCCTGTAGAATACTGAGTTTATTTTGAAATAGTCAAGAGCCAATTTATATTGGATTGCAGCTTGTTAAAACCACATCGCAAATGGAAATGTAGTCATCTAATGACCCTACTTCTTCTGGACTGTGCAGCAAAGTCAATCACAAAAAAATGCAAGTTTAAACTGTTAACCACTTCAAATAAAACTAATTTTGTCGAACAACTATAATAAGCTAATTTCACTGATTGGCAGGCCATTATGCAAATACTGTTGACCACAGGATGATTAAAAACCAAATGACATTTAATGCTGGTGGGTCTGAGAAAACTGATAGTCACAGATCATTGATCTGTGAATCATTTAAAAGATTTTTTAAATCTTATGGGGGCATGGTTGTGTTTTTTTTTATTAAAAGGCTGCATTACCCTATTTTTTCAAAATTATAACAGTAATGAATAGATAAAAGTAATCTACAGAGAAGATGTCAGGAAGCATTAGGAAGTCAATAACTTGATAAAATATATTGCAGCATTACAAAATGTATATTGCATTGAATTTCTATTAATTACACTGAATTTCAAAAAAGGCGCTGCATCTCTACAAGTATGATAAGTGCCTAATTTCTATCAGACTTATATAATTTTGTGATGTGATGTTACTTATTACTGTGTAAGTGACAAAGCTTATTCGAACAGTAAGGCAGGAATTTTAATCTGGAGGTGGGAGGGGGGCGAGAAAGAGGTCAGGAAAACCAGGAGAATGGGCTTCCCGCATGCCCTGCCGAATTTAACGGTACGGCCTGATTAACATTTCAAATCTCTGTTTCCCACCCACAGCCAGCCAGATGGAAAGGCTGGCTGACTGCGGGCGGGTAGACCTAGGACACTAGGCCACAGAGAGGAGGGAGGGAGGGATCGGGTGGGGGGTGGTCGGAGGCCGGAGGATCAAGACAAGAGGAGCATGCAGGGGGAGGGGGTGGGAGGTTGCGGCACGGGAAGCATCGTGGCCGGCTAGAGGAGCATCAGTGGGTGGGGGCGGTGGTGGGGATGGGAGGATGAAAGGATCGAGGCCGACCAGAGGATCAGGGCAGAACGGAGGAGCAGGGGGGGTGGGGGGGGGGTGGGGTGGGAACGATCGGGGGCGGTGGATCAACGGGGCTGGAGGGGGGAAGTCCAGGAAGGCGATCGGAGGCCTCGTGGGGCAGGGAAATCGGAGGCCTCGGGGGGGGGGGGGGGGATATGGGAATCCTGGAGAAGGAGGGGAATCGGAGGCCTCGGGTGTGGGGGGAAATCAGAGGCCTCGCCGGGGGGGGGGGGGGTGGCGGGGGGGAAATCGGAGGCCGGGTGAGAGGGGGGAAATCAGAGGCCTCGGGGAGGCGGGAAATCAGAGGCCTCGGGGGGGGGGGCGGAGGAAATGGGAATCCTGGAGAAGGAGGGGAATCAGAGGCCTCGGGTGTGGGGGGAAATCAGAGGCCTCGCCGGGGGGGGGGGGGGGCAATCAGAGGCCTCGGGGGGGGGGGGGAGGGAAGGAAATCAGAGGCCTCGGGGGTGGGGGGGGAATCGGAGGCCTCGGGGGGGGGAGGGGGGGAATCAGAGGCCTCCGGGGGGAGGAGGGGGGGAATCAGAGGCCTCGGGGGTGGGGGGGGAATCGGAGGCCTCGGGGGGGGGGAGGGGGGGAATCAGAGGCCTCGGGGGGGAGGAGGGGGGGAATCAGAGGCCTCGGGGGGGGGGGAGGGGGGGAATCAGATGCCGGGTGAGAGGGGGAAATGAGAGGCCTCGGGGGGGGGGGGGAAGGGAAATCAGAGGCCGGGTGAGAGGGGGCGGGGGGAGGGGGGGGGAGTTGCAGGCCTCAGGATGTGGGTGAGGCAGGGACGCTGGATTCAGGAAGTAAGTGTAAAGCCTGAGAAACCAGACCAGCCAGAGTTAAATTTGAAATGGTGATTAAATCTGAGGCACGCAGCCTCATTATAATATTTAAATGGCCGACCCGTCTCCTGCGAACAGGTTGGCTGCCCACCACCCCCCGCCCCGCCTTCGTTGAAACCAGAAGTGGGCCGGTTAGGGCAGGTTGGGGTCGGGATTCAGTTTTTTAACACTTTAACCTCCCACCCGACCCCGACCCCAACCCACCTGTTTTTTGGGTTTAAAATTCCCCCCTAAGAGTCTATCTTACAATGTATTAAAAGTTATATTAGGCTAACACCACTGGAGCTGATTAATCGCTTTAATAGGCAGGACCTCGATTACCATTCTCTGCAATTGGTATAACAGAAAGCCAATGCTACATAGTGCACAACATCTTCATTGCCACAGGTCTGTACTGTGGTGTATGTAACCGTTCCACCTTTAAGAGAACTATTTTAAGAGATGCACTACTTTATCTTGGCTGCTGTATACTGTAATACCGGTGGTGACCACACCGGTATATAAGTGCTGTGTAATGATTTATTGTGCAGTTCAGCCTGACCTCCGACTAGTAAAGACCTGTTGAATTTACTCTTGTGGTCTGTGTGCAGTGATTCTTATTAACAATAACTAGAACACACAGACTTAACAGTGGCGACGATGACGATCTTACCCTGCGGCAGAGATATATCCAAGGCAGTTTAACGGGCGTCGAGAAGAGGCATCCGCCCTCATCATCCTGCTGAGAAAAGACTCTGGTCTGAAGAGCAAGGAAAAATCCTGACACGAAGCCTTCCATCAGCAACAGGCAGTGATCATCCCTTCTATCACGGTGGTGGGTAAGCCGATCAGCGACGAGCAGCAAGTCGGCCACGTTGGCTGTGAAGTAGGGGAGGGAAAAACGGAGGATATAAGGGCGGAGAACTCGACCACGGCCGGGGAAAAGAGCCGGACAGAAGTCGGGGCCAGAGGCGCTGAGACTAGGGCAGCGTAAAGCACGGGAGCCGCGGTGAATGCAAACGCAGCCGGTGTAAAAGACCGGGCTGCAAGCGGGCTGGGAGACACAACAGCGTCGAGAGAGAGCTCGACTGCGACCGGGGAAAAAGGCCGGGCAGCTACCGAGGCCGCGAGGCGCGGGATAAAGTTTAAAAAAAACGCGGAGAACTCAGCCGCAGCCGGGGGAAAGGACCGGACTGCAAGAGGGGCTGGGAGGCACGATTTGAGAACCGCTGGGGAGGGCGAGCGCAGCAATACGGCAATCGCCATTACAGCCAGCGGGGGAGAAAGGCAAACGCGGGAAGCCGCCATTTTCATAGGCGGGGGAAGAAGACAAGCGTGGGAAACCGCCATTTTGAAAAAAAAATAAAAGAAAAATTTCTTTTTGTTTCTCAAGAAGATTGCGAGGATGCCTAAGCGTGGTAACATCAACGATTTCGATCCCGATGTTGAAGATTGGGCCACGTATGTAGAACGCATAGAGATTTATTGTAAGGCAAATAAAATATCAGATGAAGATAAAGCACTAACCTTACTAAACTCAATGGGTGCGAAGACAAACGGGCTATTGAAGCATCTTCTATCACCAGCTAAACCGGCGGATCAGACTTTCGCTAATATTGTTGCTGTCCTGAGAAATCATTTGAACCCCACACCGCTGATGTTAGCGGAACGATTTAAATTTTATGCGAGAATGCAACTGAAAGAGGAAAGCAACGCGGAGTATTTAATTGAACTGCGTAAGCTAGCGAAATACTGTCAGTTTGGGGAAAGACTGACAGAGGCACTGAGAGACAAATTCGTGTGTGGATTGTCGAAAGAAGGAACACAAAAGCGGCTGCTTGAAGAGAATGATCTTACACTTGATAAGGCTGTCACTATTGCAGCATCGCATGAAGCCGCAGCGAGAGGCACTGCGGAAATGCAGCTGAAGGCAGCGGTACTCAGCGTAGATCAAATGGCTTTGGGTACAGCGAAATGTTATCGTTGTGGAAAGACAACACACGATCAGAACCAATGCTGGTTTAAAAATCAGGAATGTAGAAAATGTGGCAAGCTTGGTCACATAGCTAAAGTATGCCGGTCAGGAAAGAAGACCAGCAACAAAATGTCACCGCAGGAAAAGTGCAGAAAGGTACAGAAGGTGGCTGAGAAGAGTTCGGATGAACAGAATTCGGATTCAGACTCCAACAGCAAGGAACTGGGTAGTCTGAGAATTCACAATGTGAGTAAGGAAGCTGACCTACAAACTATCTGGGTCACACTTCAGATAGCAGGAGTCCAAGTGAAGATGGAATTGGACACCGGATCGGCGTTGACGGTCATGAATAAGCAAGATTACAAAAGGTTATTCACACATATTCCCCTACGGGATACGGAGATAGTATTGCAGACATACACGGGGCAAAGAGTATACCCCATCGGAAAGATAAAAGTCAAGGTGGTACACAAGGGCAAAGAACACCAAGGAATGGACTACCTGAGGGAGGTCCACCACTTCTGGGACGGGAGTGGATCAGGAAAATAAATATGGACTGGCACTCCCTAAAAGCAATAACGGTAGATTCCGGAAAAAAAGATGTCAAACCTGAACGATTGTCCAGAATATTGGATGAGGCTAAAGAGGTGTTCCAACAGGGACTGGGAACACTGAGAGGAATTACAGCAAAAATCAAGATTGCAAAACATGCAAACCCAAAATTTTTCAAAGCCAGACCGATACCTTATGCGATACGACCTGCTGTGGAAACTGAGCTGGAAGGGCTAGAACATTCAGGAGTACTGTCTAAGGTGGACTGGAGTGAGTGGGCCATGCCCATTGTTCCCGTCATGAAGCGTTCATCGAGTAACAAGCCAGGGGAACCGGGGAAGGTCCGCATCTGTGGAGACTTCAAGATCACGGTTAATCCGGTGCTTCACACGGTGCAATATCCGCTTCCGCGGATTGAGGATATCTTTGCTTCATTGTCTGGCGGGAAACACTTCACCAAGATAGACCTGGCGCAAGCGTACTTACAGATGGAAGTTGAGGAAGAGTCGCGCCAGTATCTCACAATCAGCACGCACAGAGGCTTGTATCGATATAATAGACTGGTTTTTGGAGTGGCTTCGGCTCCAGCAATTTGGCAGAGGGCCATGGAGCAGGTATTACAGGGAATTCCAAGCACTCAATGTTACTTGGACGATATCCTGATTACAGGAGATGACGATGAGGAACACCTTGCAAATTTGAAACTGGTGCTCACCAGATTGAAGGAATATGGACTTCGAGTTAATCGCCAGAATTGTGAGTTCTTTCAGAAACTGATCTCGTACTGTGGTCATGTCATTGACCAGGAGGGGCTGCACAAGTCACCTGACAAGATCGAAGCTGTTGTGAAGGCTCCCGCTCCGGAAAATGTATCCCAGTTGAGGTCGTTCCTAGGGTTGATTAACTATTACCATAAGTTTCTGCCAAATCTATCCACGGTGCTGCACCCGCTGAACGCTCTTTTGCAGAAAGAAGTACCATGGAAGTGGAGCGAGGACTGTAAGAAGGCCTTTCGCAAAAGCAAGGCATTGATCACCTCAGAGGAAGTGTTGGCTCACTTCAACCCAACGCTACCTATTCGTTTAGCTTGTGATGCTTCTCCTTATGGTATTGGAGCAGTACTCTCACACAAGTTGCCAAATGGCTTGGAAAGGCCAGTCGCATTTGCATCCAGATCATTGACCTCCGCTGAGCGCAACTATGCTCAGATAGATAGGGAGGCTCTCAGCCTTGTGTGGGGAGTAAAGAAGTTTAATCATTACCTGCAGGGCCAGAAGTTCACACTGCTGACAGACCACCAGCCGTTGGTATCCATTTTTAACCCTAAGAAGGGTGTTTCGGTGATGACAGCACAGAGGCTCCAGAGGTGGTCCCTTTTCCTAGGGGCACATCAATATCAGATAGAATTCAAAGGTACAAAGCAGCATGGTAATGCTGATGGGCTGTCGCGCCTGCCACTACCTACTGAGGAGGAGGCACCGACGGTTGACCCGGTGGAGTTATTTCACTCGACCATCATCGAATGTTTACCTGTCACCAATGCAAATATTGAAAGGGAGACTAGGAATGAACCGACACTGTTCCGGGTCTACGAATTGACAGTAAAGGGATGGCCAGCCCATGGTGATCCACTGTTACCGGCATTCTCAGCAAGACGAGAACAGCTGTCCATCTGTCAGGGAACATTGATGTATGGAACAAGGGTGATTATCCCTCCTAAGTTAAGAGAGAGAGTTCTAAAAGAACTACATGAAGGTCATCTGGGGGGAGTCAAGATGGAAAGCCTTGCTAGGGCTTATGTGTGGTAGCCAGGTATCGACCAACAGATAGAGGATCTGACGAAAAGCTGCTCAGGGTGCCAAAAAGTCCAAAATGCACCTCCAATTGCACCGCTGCATCCATGGGAATGGCCTTCAACCCCATGGCAACGTTTACATATTGACTTTGTTGGTCCATTCATGGATTCCATGTTTTTAATTGCGGTGGACGCACATTCTAAATGGCCAGAAGTGATTAAAATGACTACCACTACCTCGGAGAAGACGATCGCGGTGCTAAGAACGATATTTGCAAGAAATGGATTGCCAGAGCAAATATGTTCAGACAACGGACCACAGTTCGTGTCAGAGGAATTCCAGAAATTCCTGAAGAAGAATGGGGTGAAACATTATACCTCTGCCCCATATCATCCAGCTACGAATGGGCTGGCCGAGAGGTTTGTACAGACGTTCAAGAAGGCAATAAAGGCCATGAGCGAAGATCAGATTCCACTGCAACACAAGGTGGACAATTTCCTACTGGCATATCGAAACGCCACCCATGCAACAACAAACCAAAGTCCTGCCATGATGTTCTAGAACAGGAGGTTGCGGTCCAGGTTGGACTTGTTAAAACCAAATGTGCGGAGGGAAGTCGAAAACAAACAGTTCCAGCATATCAATAACAAGCCCACTCGGAGTTTTGAAATAGGACAACCGGTGTTAGCCAGGGACTATAAAAATGAGAAATGGCAATCTGGAACAATTCGGGCCAGACAAGGACCCCTGATGTACACGGTAGATGTTGGTGAAAATGTAATGCGACATCATGCTGACCAACTGGTGGGATCGAGAACAAGGGTCGAGCCCATGGTTATGACAGAGACAACCGTGGAGGAAGTTAGTGAACCTGAAGCATCTACCTCAGAAGTGAATATACCTGATGATGATGTCCTATCCATAGGGGATCAACTAGATGAGTCACCCCAGCAACGAGAACCAGAGACCCCTGAAAGGCATTATCCGTCTCGGATCAGGAGGCCTCCTCAGAGACTGAATCTGTGAACTGTTTTTGCATGAAGTTGTGTATATATGTTATTATGTTATGTTTAATGGGGAATACATACTGTTAAGCTAAAAAGGGAGGATTGTGGTGTATGTAACCGTTCCACCTTTAAGAGAACTATTTTAAGAGATGCACTACTTTATCTTGGCTGCTGTATACTGTAATACTGGTGGTGACCACACCGGTATATAAGTGCTGTGTAATGATTTATTGTGCAGTTCAGCCTGACCTCCGACTAGTAAAGACCTGTTGAATTTACTCTTGTGGTCTGTGTGCAGTGATTCTTATTAACAATAACTAGAACACACAGACTTAACATGTACTGTATATTTGTAAGTAAAGTCTGCCTCCAAGTATCTGTTCATTTGGGATACCCTCTGCATTACTTGATTTATGTAGCAAAGGACAAATCATCAAACAGTTGTTAAAATTTGATTTGTGATAATGTATTCCATGAATCATTAAGTACAGGCTGGATAAATATGGATTACAAGGTTTAATAATGTCTGCAGGACATAGGCGCATTTAATTGAACATTTTAAAATAAAATCTTTTAAGTACTTCAAGTAAAAAAAATACACAAGAACATGACGCAGTACTATAGGATGGATTCCAAATTTGCCCGGATACTTGTTTTCAAAACCAGTGGGAAGATCATAAGGGTGCAAAAAAAAAAAATAAGTATAAGACAAGACAATCAAAACTTACCCCTCTGGTACTTCTATTTTTGCTTCTACTACCCCGCTGGGCAAATTATTTGAAAAGTCTCTCAGCAAGTGCCATGCCATCAATCCAGAAATTAAGTCACACCTCAACAGGCAATTGAAAGATATTTTCTGCTGCTTATCTGCAGATTTTTAATACATATTATACAGATTGGATTATGTTAAGTGCATTCCTTACCAAACTTGTAAAGAATTGTTGTTCTAGGCTTTGATGGATTGCAAGATGTTTCTACATATCCCATTTTTCCTTATTAACACTAACCTGTGCCACATCCCATGTGATATTTCCATGACTGACAGCTCGGAGGGCAACTTTAACCCACCCTGCCCGGCGGAAATGGGACAGCAACGCAGTTAAAATCGCCTCCGATAACTTACCGCCCAGCTCCTGCTCCATTCTCACCCACCTTAACTGGGCCTTGTTTTCCAGGCAGCCATGGCGTCGCCTGGCTCAGGCGGAAGCCTCGTTCATACATGCAAATCGAGGTCCTACGTTGTTATTAGGACCCCGATGCCATTTTAACTGCTGGCTTAGCAGCGTGCCCGCTGCAGCCGCCCCACTCATTAAAACCTGTGGGGAGAAGAAGCAGAAGGCCTGAAAGGGAAGTTTTAAATTTATCTTTGTGGGGCCAGCAAGAGCAAGGATGCTCCTCTGGGCCCCATATGGAAAGTCTGGCTCTCTGTCTTATCTGGTATTGCATATCATTTGTTCATCATCTTTTTCAAGCAATCAATATCAAAAATGATCATTTACTACTATGGATTAACACGAGGGGGGGAATTTTGCCAGCCCTGGGGAGGCGGGACTGCCGGGAAAATAGCAGGACTTGGGGGCGGGGCGCCGAACCCGCTCCCAACCCGCCTCCGTGCCATCTTCCCAGGAGGCAGGGCGGGCTTAACAAGGCCAATCAAGGGAAAATAGCATGGGTTCGTCAGACGTCGCTGGGGGCGGGACTAGAACCCGGAAGGCAGCAGTCTCGCCCCCAACTCGTCTCGGCTGGCAAAATCCAGTCCAAGGTGTGCTCTTGGTGTCTTTCCTCAACCAACGCCACCAAAATCTGATTAGCTGGTCAGTCATTTAATTTTTTGGTTAAGGGACCTTGCTGTGTGCAAATTAACTGCTGCATTTGCCTACATAACAACAGTGACTAAAGTTCAGATGTAATTTGTTGGTTGTGAAGCACTTTCAGATGTGATAAAGTGCTGCACAAATACAAGTTCTTTCATTCTTAAAAGAAAGCAGTTGCATGTGTTTGCACATAGATATTTTAAAGGAAATAATTTCTGAATAAGCGACAAGTTCAGGTATTTCCCAGTCTAAAGCCTAAACTATGGGGAAGGTTCAATGATCTGACCGCAAAGCGATTCAACATAAGTACACAGTCCGACATGTAGATTACTACTCCGAATGTTCACATTGCACTTCAACTTCAGAAGCTACATGGAAGCTGTAGCTTATAAAATTAATCGAAAATTCCAAACTTCACGATATTTAATAAAGTACTAGTTTTGGAGGCAATGGTCCGTATTTACAATTATTATAAGAACATAAGAAATAAGAGCAGAAGTAGGCCATATGGCCCCTCGAGCCTGCTCCCCCATTCAGTAAGATCATGGCTGATCTTTGACCTCAACTCCACTTTCCTGTCTGATCCCCATATCCCTTGATTCCCTTAGAGTTGAAAAATCTATCGATCTCCGTCTTGTAATATACTCAATGACTGAGCCTCCACAGCCCTCTGGGGTAGAAAATTCCAAAGATTCACAACCCTCTTGAGTGAAGAAATTTCTCCTCATCTCAAGTCCTAAATGGCCGGCCCCTTATCCTGAGGGGTTAGGATAGTATATCCTCTTGGACTACTTTTGATGCTTTTGCACCGCAGACAAGGAAGATGAGAGTTCAGAAAATAAGGGATTAAAGAATTATACTTAGCGCTAAAATATTGACTGAGATCCTTAACAACATTCTGTATTTTACAGGGTTATGTTTCAAAAACCTAGGACTGGATTTTGTCAATGGGGGCATGTTGGGGGCGGGACTGCTGATTTTGGGGTTTTAGTCCCGCCCCCAACGATGTCCGGCCAACCCACGCTATTTTCCCTTCATTGATCTTGTTAAGCCTGCCCTGCAGTGACAGAGGACGTCAGCGTATGATGTTTCATCACAGATGAATTGTCAGCGTTTGACAGCTTTGTGAAGCTGTCAAACACTGACAATCTCTGTTCTAAGGTGAGCCCTTGTACTGAAGGCTCACCAAACCTCTTTCCTCAGCAGAAATTAGATGGCTGCTGCATCTGAGAATGCAGCAGCCATTCTGTCATCTCTGCCATTGAGATGAGGAACCTCTGGATCCCCAAGGGTTGAAGCCTGCAGGAAGAAGCAAAGGTAAGTAAACTTTTTCTAACACTTTACACTCACCTCTCATATTTACCTCTCCACACTTGCACCCATCACTCACCTCCACAGCGGACCTTTTGATCCCTCTCACCCCCGCAGCTCCACTACTCGCCTCGCTGACCCTGGCGAGGTTCGCAGCCGTCGGGAAGCCCGCAATTGCAGCCGTAAAATGGGAAAAAGCCTCAAAACTGCCTGTTAACTACTTGTTAACAGGCAATTAATTGACTCTAATCCCCTTCCCGCCTCGAGGAGATGGGTCCCTGCGCGACTCGGGGACCCGCCTCCCAGGAAGATGACACGGAGGCGGGTTGAGAGCGGGGTCGGTACCCACTCTCAGTTTCTGCTATTTTCCCGGCAGTCCCGCCTCCAAACCCGCCTCCTCAAGGCTGGGAAAATTCCCCCCCTTGCTCTTCTTCAAAATAGTACCATGAATTTGTTTTATGTCCACCTGGACCACTGTACCAAACAGAGAGGGTCTTGATTTAATGTCTCATCTGAAAGATTGCACCTCTAACAATATAGCACTCCCTCGGTACTGTACTGAAGTGTCAGGCTACACTGTCTGCTCAAGTCTGTAGTAAGGCGTGAGCCCAACAATCTTGCAAGAAAGCTATTAACTGAGCCAAGCTGATTATATATTTTATAGTGTTTCATATTATATACATATAGGAAACTCTCGATTTACCGGCACCTGAATAACCGGAAATCTCTGTTAACCGGCAAAATTCAGGAGTAGGTTCAGATAAGTTTTACTTCATATTAGTGGCCGTTCCTGGATCTGTGGCCCTGTGGCCGTGTAACCAGAGTTCCTGTACCTGTTGCATAGCAACAGGGATGCCTGGATCTTGTGGCCGGGGTTCCTGCACCTGTTGCACAGCAACAGGGATGCCTGGATCTTGTGGGCGGGGTTCCTGCACCTGTTGCATAGCAACAGGGACGCCTGGATCTTGTGGCTGGGGTTCCTGCACCTGTTGCATAGCAACTGGGACGCCTGGATCTTGTGGTCGGGGTTCCTGCACCTGTTGCATAGCAACAGGGATGCCTGGATCTTGTGGCCGGGGTTCCTGCACCTGTTGCATAGCAACATGGACGCCTGGCTCTGTTGCAGTGTACGGGTCTCTTGTACCTTTTACTATACCTCTCTGTAATCCGGACTTTTTGATAAACCGGCACCACGCCGGTCCCGTCGGTGCCGGATAAAAAAGAGTTTCCTGTATATATTTATTAGGTGATTCTCTTGTAATTAAGCATTTAAACAATGTTTTCTAGTTTGAATCAGTATGTAGTTTCACTATTTTTATGATGACTAAAAGCAGGTCTTCACCAAAGGCTTTTTTAATATATCTTGAAAGTTTCACTTACCCGAGATAATTAACTTTCAAAACTCTGGCTACCATTTTGAACAATAAAGACTTCTAAATTGTGGTTGGCCAATGGTCAATGCCAGGCTTGTGGGATATATAATGATAGTTGAAAGAAGTGAAGTTAGAGCCAAGGGAAAGTAGCTCAAAGCTATAAAGGTATAACAGTTAGAATAAGAGAAATAAAATTGATTGTTGCTTTATGAGATCTGATCAAATTATAATTCCCAACCCAATCATTAAAATCTCTAAATTACTGAGCAATGGCTTAGCTTTACTGAGAGTTTTCTTTAAGAGAAAAGGTACAATCATGAAATACAGAATCATAGACTGATACAGCACAGAAGGAGGGCATTCGGCCCAACGTGCCTATGCCGACTCTTTGAAAGAGCTATCCAATTATTCCCACCCTGCTCCTGCTTCATAGCCCTGCAAAATTTTCCCCTTCAAGCATTTATCCAATTCTCTTTTGAAAGTTATTATTGAATCTGCTTCCACCACCCTTTCAAGCAGCACATTCCAGATCATAACAACTTGTAAAACAAAACATTTCCTCATGTTGTCTCGGTTTCTTTTTCCAATGGCCTTAAATCTGTGTTCTCTAGTTACTGACCGTTCTGCCACGGGAAACAGTTTATCCTTATTACTCTATCAAAATCCTTCATGATTTTTCTCTGCTCTAAGGAGAACAACCCCAGTTTCTCTAGTCTCTCCACGTAACTGTAGTCTTTCATCCTTGGTACCATTTTAGTAAATCTCCTCTGCACCATCTCCATGGCCTTCACATCCTTCCTAAAGTATGGTGGCCAGAAGTGGCCACAATACTCCAGCTCAATCCTAACCGGTATTTTATAAAGGATTAACATAACTTCCTTGCTTTTGGACTCTATGGGCTGGATTTTGTCATGGAGGTGATGGAGGCGGGACTCCCACTTTTTGGGTTGTAGTCCCGCCTCCATCGATTTGTGGCCAACCCATGTGATTTTCCCTTGATTGACCTTGTTGAGCCCGCCCAGCGGGCTCAGCAGGATAATTAAGGGACACCCGGTTACAGGTGATGTCAGGCATTGACATTTCATCTGTCAAGAGCTTTTGACAGATGAAATATCAGCGTTTGACAGCTCTTGTGAAGCTGTCAAACACTGACAATCTGACTTCTAACTTGAGTCCTTCTCCACAGACTCAGTTAGAAATCTCTCCAGAACAGAAAGCAGAAGGCTGCAGCTTTTGACAGCTTGCGGCCATTCTGCTTTCTGTGCCGGTGAGATGAGGGACTCCCGAGACCTGAAGGAAGGAAGCCTGCATTAGTAAGTAAAGGTAAGTAAAACTTATTTAAACACTTTACACACACCAAACACACTTGCTCTCTGCACTCATGCACCTATCACTCCCCTGAACACCGGACACATCGACCCCTCCAAGCCCTTCAGCCCGACGGTCCGCCTCGCTAACTTGGCGTGGTTTGGAGCCATCGGGCAGCCCACACTTCAGAGCTAAAAATAGGGATTAGGCCAAAAACTGGCAGTTAACAGGCAGTTAATTGGCACTAATCCCCTTCCTGCCTCGGGGAGGTGGCTCCCAGCACAGGTCGGGTACCCGCCTCCTGGGAAACGGGCATGGAGGCGGGTTGGGGGTGGGAAGGGTTCATGCCCCCCAATTCTGCAATTTTCCCCCCACTCCCGCCTCCAAACCTGCCTCCACGGGGCTTGGAAATTTGAGCCCTATGCCTCTATTTATAAAGCCAAGGATCCCTTATGGCTTTTTAACACCTTTGCAACTTGTCCTGCCAACTTCAAAGATTTGTGTGCATACACCCCAGGTCTCTCTGTTCCTGCACCTCCTTTAAATTTGTAACAATTTAGTTTATATTGCCTCTCATTCTTCCGACCAAAATGAATCACTTCTCACTTCTCTGTGTTAAATTTCATCTGCCATGTGTCTGCCCATTTCACCAGTCTGTCTATGTCTTCCTGAAGCCTGCTAGTATCCTCCTCACTGTTTACTACATTTCTGAGTTTCGTGTCAAATTATGCCCTTTATACCCAAGTCCAGGTCATTAATACATATCAAAAAAAGCAGTAGTCCCAACACCTACCCCTGGGAGACACCACTGCACACTTCCCTCTGATCTGAAAAACAGCTGTTCACTACTATTCTCTGGATTCTGTCCCTCAGCCAATTTTGTATCCACACAGTCACTGCCCCTTTGATCCCATGGGCTTCAATTAGATATATTGCCTAGGAATGTTGTCATGATTCAGTTTTGCAGATTTTCCTTTAATTTTCTTTTATGAGATGGTATAAGAAACGTTGCAGCCAAAGTTTGAACCGAGAAAAATAGGCCAAATAGCACAAGGTAATTTGGTGAGCAAAGCCGTATTTGAGGAACTAACTCCTCTGCAATTCATCTGTTCTATTGTTTCTGTCAACTTGAGTCACAGAATAATATACAGCTGTATTTTTACTATCAGTCATATCAAAGCTAGAAATACAGAGGCTAAGGGAGCAACCAGTTCCTCAGACAAGGGGCTGAATTTTCCGGGGTGGTATCGGGCACGATCAGTGGCGGGTCGGGTGGGTAAGTTGTTATTTTTGACAACGGGTCGGGAACCCGCTGTCATCTCGCTCCCAAGCATCTTTCCCACAGGCGCGACCGTCATCGTGGAGTCGACACAACCTGCAGCAGCGGGGGACCCAATTGAAATCATTATGAGGTCGTTCACAGGCACTTAAGAACTGTTTTTCACTTACTTTTTAAATTTCCCTGCATGGCCACGGGATTCACTCAGCTCGGGAACAATGTCTGTCAACCTGAGGCATGAGTTCCGTGGCCATTGCGCCTGTTGATTACTTGACAGCATGGAAAACAAACCAAAATAAAAACATGTTGATTATATCAGCCATCAGATTGATGGAGATTCTGTTCTACTCAAAAAGCTACTGGTAAATGTTAATTCATAAATTCCTTAAGGGATGTAAGTGCTACCCTGGATGATGAGGGAAATACATTTTTCACTGGCCATTCTCGGCTGTTGCCTTCCAACTCAACAGTAACTGCACTATAAAAAATGACATATACCATTTAAATAAATGTTTATGTTTCTGGTTAGGTTTTTCTCACATTATACTGTGATTGCCCAGTTAAAGATTAAATCAAGTCATCAACCGTAACAATTTCATTCTCATCACTCATTCCACTGGTTCAATCTGCTTTCAGTCCCTGAATATGACTAATTTAATTTTTCAGTCTGAGACTTTAGGGTGAATTTCTGCAGAGGTTCTCTCACTTGTCCATTGTTAACTTCAACGGAAGAGTTGCAGAAATCCCAGAAACACACTGTAAGCATCACTTACACTGTTTGTCAAGGATTCCACAGCTCTTCCGCTGAACTTGCATAAGATTGCAAATCCACCCCTTTACAATTACATTTAAAATCTGCTTAATTTTATGTATTACCTATATACACATACATCTTTTATTTGTACCAGTTACTGATACAAAAGTCTATGGGGATGAAATTGGGTGCCTTTGCGCCTCCCGTTAGGGCACAAATGGCTTTGCGACCGGGCGTGGCACTGACATCGACTCCCGCCATATTCAGTGGGAGTTTTGGGGCGGCGCTACGGCATTGCACCCCGATCTCCTTCACCCGGAGATCGTGACGTCATCGGCGTAAGCCCTGGTACCGCCCCGGACCCGAAATTGACTTCCGCCCCCTGCAGCAGCGCTGGTCGAAAACACCGACAGCTGCAGGAGGCGCTTCGGGGGTGATGATTAAAAGCGAGGTGGCCGAGGTAATTGGAAAAAAAAACTTACCTTTCCTGTTCTAGTTTTTTTCACGGGTTCCTGCTCGTGATCAATCAGCCCGGCACTCTGCTTGAGTGCCGGGCTGATTGCGCGGGATCACAGCTGCCTTGGTGGCCCAGGTAGTTACTTTTTATATTGCAGAGCCTGCAGCGATGGCCCTTCCCTTTAAGGGAGGGAAGGAGACAGCGCTGCACGGCCCAGTGTGCAACGCTGCTGAAGTCTCCAGCCCACTCTCCGACGTTAGCACCCTAAGAAGGAAGTGGAACGCTTGATTTATCGCACCACTTCCCTCTTGGGATGCTAAAACTCAATTTTGCGGTCGCCTGCGCTAATTAGCACCGGGCGTTGAAGTTAGCGCCCCAAAATGGTCGATACCGAATTTTTCTCCCCATAGATTTGTGACTAATTAAATGTACTTTTTTACTTATGTTCTTGATCGTATTTATAGATGGCATTATATTACTTTATGATAATATTTAAATATTTCTTTGTCACTCATATATAACTTTTATTATATTATTGTACAATAAAGATTCAACAACAACTATGTTAGATAAACTCAAAATGTAATGTGGCCATGGTCCCTTTAAGGATCCCAGCGTAAAACGCATCATGAATGGTGTCACCAGACCCGCTCCATCTCATTGGGCCGGGTAACGCGCTGGGCGGGCTTAATAGGCCCCATTAAGGTAAGTTCATTTTCTACAGCGGGATGGAGCCAGCAGCAGGGTCACGACCCGACACGGACACTGGCCGCACCGGACCCACCAAGGTAAGGAAAATTCCGGCCAAGGTTTTGAAAACCTGAGCTGGATCTAATTTAGCTGACTGACTTGCTAAAGTTGATGGCAGTTTTGGAAGTGATTTGCGTTCTAGTGGCTTTTCTGAAAATATGGTGTTCACCAGCTCAGCCTTGTCCACCAAGATGCAGCATTTAGTTACACGCTTCTAAAGAGGTGTGATATGTGTGTTGGACCAGACATTGGAAACATCTTCCATCAATACTTGAATCTGTCAGAGAACCATACAGCTTTGAACCGAGCTTGAATTAATATCACTGGTGAGAAAGAGGTACACTTCCCTGTCCTTTTGGTTAATTAGTATTCTTTATTTACCAACTGATTTTTTAATATCAATTTATTCTTGAGATGTGGGCAACGCTCACATTGTTGACCATCCCTAATTGTGCTGAGAGCATTAAGAGTTAAACATGTTGGCCATGATTTTGCCAAGGCGAGGCGGGTCTAGGGCGGCCAGGGCTGGTGGAGGGGCCCAGCCTGCTCAGGCCCACTCTCTCCAAGTGATTTTACGATGATTGGGCTTATTAAGCCCACCCAACGAGGTTCCAGGCCAATTAAAAGGAAGCGGGTTTGATGACGCGTCATCAGCTGGTTTCCTTAAAGGGGCCATGTCCAAATTCATTTTGACAGTTCTGCTGTCAGTGTTCTATAGCACTGAGGCGCTGCAAACACTGACAAGCACTGCAGAGGTGCACGGCTGTACCCAGGCTTGCCCATGATTCCCGCCATATGCTTATGGACAGAGTCACAGCACGCAGGGAGGTTGTCTTCCCTTCCCATGGGCGGAAGAGACCTCCCCAGGAGACCAATGCAGCCTGGTTGCACATTGCACAGGAGGGCACAAGCAGGGATGTCGTCAGAAGGACCAGGCTGCAGTGGCGCAAACCATTCAATGAACTCAGTAGATCATGAAACATTACTGCCATGCCACACTCAACCTCATCCTGCTGTGCCACTCATCACATCCCCATCACTCTGCCTTCCCTACCCTACTCCTGCACATCTTTACTCACACCAACTTACCTTGTGCCTCCACCCATCCCTCTCTATCTACCTTATCACATCCCCATCTCACTAGCCACCCCTCACACTCACCCTCATCCTATTGCAAGCATACCAACTAACAACACACAAGGGTAGGCACTTGGGTGTTTTAGCCAATGTTCATGTGAAGCTTATGGTAATGTGCTGTCAAACATTGACATTTTTATTTTCAACATTGCGTTCTTGGACAGATTTGTGTGCACCTTTGGAAGTGACTCAGTGAGTTGCACTGAATGGTGAGACGTAGCAGTACGCCCCCCCCCCCCTCCCCCACAACCCGTAATGGTGATCAGTGTGAAAGGAATGGCCTGGGCATTATAGGGATGCTTTATGATGTTGGTGTGAGGTGATGCCAACCTGCTGCATTATGTGGCAGCCAGGGTGTGCAACGTCAAGTGAAGTAAATGTGGCCGTGCTGAGGCCATCCCTGGCGTCCCAGGCAGTAAAGTGGTCAGGTGCTGATGCCCTGTGTCCTGTGCAGTAACAATTGATTGCAGAGAAGGTTGGTGTTGATGCTGCTGGTGTTGGGGCTGATGGTGGTGGGATTCTGAGGACCAAGGTGAGATTTTTTCAAGGACACCGATGCTGATGAAATAGATGGCACGTGAGGTTGAGATGACAGAAACGATCTGTCAATGGTGAGAGATGTTATTCCAATGAGGTGACACTGGATAGAGAGTTTGCTCCAAATACTTGCTAGCTGCATAAAGGTCAATCTATCTTTCAAATGCAGTAAGCAACATCTTCTGAGCTTGGAAAGTGAAGACCTATGAAATGGGAGCTTTTAGAAATCAGCAAAGGGGGACCAAGAAATTAATAAAGAAAGGGAAAATGGAATATGAGCACAAACTAGCGAAAAATATAAAAACGGATTGTAAAAGCTTCTATAGGTATGTGAAAAAGAAAAGACTGGCAAAGGTAAATGTAGGTCCTTTACAGTCAGAGACGGGAGAATTTATAATGGGGAATGAGGAAATGGCAGAGAAATTAAAGAAATATTTTGGGGGAAAAATTCATTATCGCCCCATTTGGGGCGCGATTATCGGCCGTGCGCAAAGTTTAGCGCCTGGCGCTAATTATCGCCTCCGACTGCAAACTTGGCTTTTATCGCCCCAGGAGTTGATTGGAGAGCTAAGTCAGGCACTACACACCTGTCTTAAGGCGCAAAGGCTGAGGAGCGTGCCGCTAACTCAGAGTGCGGGCGCAGCGCAGGTGCTGTCAGTTAACAATGGAACACAGACACACTGGCGCCAGCCAGTTATTAAAGGGGAGAGTCGATCTTGCTCTCCAGCCACACCCTGCTCATTGGAGCCTTGAATCTCGGCCTGGAGAGACCTGTGGCTAAATCTTGCAGCCAAGGACTATGGAGAGGGCCAGGGAGCGAGAACAGTGCTTCAGCGATCGGGCCTTGGAGGCTCTGGTTGGCGTGGTGGAGCGCAGAAAATCTAATACTGTACCCAGAGAGTGGCAGCAGGCCTTTGCCGCGCGAGTACAGAAGAGTGTGGAGGGAGGTGGCTCAGAGCGTCTCCTCCAGGAGCATGGTGCCCAGGACCCATATACAATGTAGAAAAAAGTTCAACGATCTCACTCGGGTCGTCAGGGTGAGTGGCTTTTTTTCAATACCTATCCATCCCTCCATCTCAACCTCACTCTATGGCCAGAGGGTCTTAAAACCCAATGCCCAACACTCATCGAACACCTATGGCCCTCTCATGAAACACACATGCACATTCCACACTTTGCATACAGTAAGGGCGATTCACCTATGGGAGGCACATCAGGCAAGACCATGGCTGTATATTTACTCAGACAACATCCTTTTTCTTGCAGGCCAAGCTATCTCATAATAGGAGACAGCAGCAACGGACGAGTGGAGGGCAGCCTCAGCTGCAACCCCTCAGCGATCTTGAGGCTCGCATCCAGAGGATTGTGGCAAGCCGGGTGATCGGTCCCGTCGCCACTGGAGAGGCCGGCCCTGTTCCGGACAGCACTGGTAAGGTCATCACCCTTTTGTCCTCTCTCCTTTCACTTGTCCCTCAACACCAGCCTTTGACACTTTCAATCCAACTTACTAAATCGCTGCACTCATTCCTCCCTTACTGCCACCCTGTCCTCATGCTAAAGCCACTCTTGTACCTCCCTGCTTTCAGATGGTGATTCACCAGCTGAGGAGACAGGCCCTCAAGCTGCCAGTGGGAGTGAAGCTGCAGGCGAGGAGGAAGATGAAACCGAAGCATCAGCGCCACCCTCTCCCGAGGAAGCCCATGCCCACACTGTGAACACGCCTTCCCTGGAGGGGAGCAGGGGGGAAGGGTCTGATGAGGGTGAAGCTCCAGGACCCAGTGGGCTGCAGCAACATGATGGGGGTAGTGAAGGTAGGAGGCCTTCTCCACAGAGGGAGAGTATGCCAGCGAGTCCTACTGCACTGGACACAGAGGAGGAGCGGCTCATTGCTGAAATGAACACCCAGGCGGTGGACATGCACACTGAGCTCATGGGTGCAGTGGGAAGGGTGCCCGAATGCACTGAATCACTGGCAAGGATTGTGGAGCACTTCGCTGTAGCACAGGTGGATGCCACGCAAATGTTTAGTGCTGCAATTCAGTCACTGGCTGCCATGACCCCATCTCTGAATGCTCTCATGCAGACTGAGTTTCAGGCCACGCGACCACTGACTGCTGCCATCCTCGCTGGTTCGGACACATTTCCCCGGAGCTCTCACCGCGCCACAGCAGGCCAGCAATCTGTGCTCCAGCAGATTGCTCCGGATGCTGAAGTGCTGCCCCGTGGGAGTGCCAGTGTGTCGGTCGAGTAGGGAGTTACTGTCCTCTCTCAAGATGACAACATTCCTGCTGCCACCACTGTCACTTCTCCACTGCACTTGCCACCACCTGTAGGACAGACTGCTGCCGCCCATGCAGGGTTGGTGCAGTCTGCAGCCGGGCCCTCCAGGCCCAGGGCTGGTTGAGGCCGTCCTTCAAGGGCATCTGCAGTCTCAGGTTCTGACAATCAGCAGCCTTCTACCAGCCTTGCTGCAGCCACTGGGGTCCCATTACGGAGGAGCAGTAGAGTGGGAAGGGGGGAAGTGCGCAAGGGAAGGAGATCACCCTCAAAGGGCAAAAAGTAGGTGGTGTGACAAAATGTTGGTTAATTTTTTATTAAATGCCGAGGTTCGTGGTCAAACTTTTGTTTAGTGTTTTGGACATTATCTCCAGGTTGTGAGAACCAGTTATGTTAATGACTTTTTTTGTGTTTCTTTCTATTAGTTTGTCATGAGGAAATGACATACACAGAGTTTGTAAAATAAATACGTTTTTGTATTCAAAATGTATATGTTTGGTCTTTGGAATCATTGCTGCCTTGGCCGGCTTAGGGGTTGCGGGTTGGTTTCGTTCATGTTGTTCTCAATGGCAGAAGCCATTTCCTCAGCAGGGGCCTAGAAGCAGCTTGCTATCAGACGTTGATGGACGGCCCTTCCAGTTTTTACATTGTGGACCTCCCTCCTGCCTTGCTGCTGCTGATGATCATCCTCCTCCTCCTCCTCTGGTGGTGCTCTAAGGCCTGATGGCATTGGCTGGGTCCTGAGGATTGCCAGGATATGCAGCATGCAGCACACAACTACGAAGAGGGAGACTCGCTCAGGCGAGTACTGCAGGGCTCCTCCTGAGTGGTCCAGACAGCGGAACCATTGCTTGAGCATGCCGATTGTGTGCTCAACGATGTTCCTGGTAGCAAGATGGCTCTCGTTGTACCAAAGCTCAGCAGGGGTGTTGGGCGTACGGGGCGGTGTCATCAGCCAGGTGCACAGTGGATATCCCTTGTCCCCGAGAAGTCAACCACCTGGGTGAAGCAGTGCCTGGAAAAGTTCTGCCACAGCAGTCTGGCGCAGGATGAAAGCATCGTGGCTGCTGCCAGGATAGCGAGCATTGACAGCGAGTATCAGCTGTCTGTGGTCACAGACCAACTGGACGATTAAGGAATGGAACCCCTTTCGGTTGCAGAAATCCTCTGCATTCTCATGCAGTGCACGCAAAGCCACATGTGTGCAGTCAATGGCGCCCTGCACCATGGGGAAGCCCTCTATCCTCGCAAAGCCCAATGCGCGTTCATGCTGTTTAGCCCGGGTCATGGGGAAAGAGATGTACTGTCGTCTCCTTTTCATAGACGGCATTTGTGACCCGACGGATGATGCAATGGACCGCGAACTGGGAGATATTGGCGATGTCCCCAGTAGCATAAAAGTTCAGAGCCACAGTGATCTTCACTGCCACCGACAGAGACGTCCTGTTCCTCAGTAGAGGCTGCAGATCTGGCTGCAGCAGGTGGCAGAGCTCAGTGACCACCTCCTTGCTGAAGTGCAGCCTTCGCAAACACTGCTCCTCAGACATATTAATGTAGGAGAATTGTTGGTGAAATACCCTGGGAGGGTAATGTCTCCTGTACAGAGGCCTGTTGGCCCTCCTCCATCTGGCCATGATTGCCACTCTCTCTCTCTGCGTCTCTGTGGCCTCCGATTCTGCTGGCGCAGGACGACGCCCCCAATCAGTGCAGCCCCCATAGTCTCTTGGCAATCAAAGTAATGAAGGTCAAAAACTGAAGTACCTGCAAAGTGATGCTCAGTAGCCAAAACTACTTCACACAACATTGACTCAATGCAGAAGTCTCTTTCTCTCTCTCTCAGAATCTCTCTCTCTCTCTCTCTCAGAATGAGTGGTGCAAAAATGTCTACCACAGAAAAAGCCAGGAAGAGGCCCCCTTTAAATAGCGCCCCCCCAGCCCCACAGCGACTGGGAAGCGTTCCAGTCTACCTGTCATTGCTTGCGCCAGGCGGAAAGGAGGGGGGCGCCACTCAATTTCCGTTTTGGGGCGCCACAAGGGCATTGCACGCTCGAATGACATCAATATCTGTGTGCGCAGGAGATCGGAGCAGTATTGTTTAGCGCCGCCGCAAAATGTCAGGTCAATTTCGCGAGAGGCGCAGATATTGCCGCGCCCGGGTGCTAGTTGCTTTGCGCCCCATTAGCGCCCTCTTAAGGCACTAACGGGAGGCGCAAACCAACTGGATTTTTCCCCCTTTGTTTCTGCCTTCATGGAGGAAGACACAAAAAACCTTCCAGAAATATGAGAAAACCAAGGGTGGGACGAGAATGAGGAACTTAAAGAAATTCTTGATTAGTAAAAAAACAGTAGTACCAAATTAATGCGACTAAAAGTCGATAAACCCCAAGGACCGGATGACCTACATCCTAGGGTTTTGAAAGCGGTGGCCATTGGAATAGTGGACGCATTGGTTGTCATCTTCCAAAATTCTGTAGATTCTGGAACGGTTCCTACAGATTGGAGAATAGCAAATGTAACCCCGTTATTTAAGAAAGGAGGGAGAGAGAAAACGGAGAACTACAGACCTGTTAGCCTCACATCAGTAGTTGGGAAAAGGCTGGAATGTATTATAAAGGATGCAATAACTGGGCACTTAGAAACTAATAGTAAGATTGGGCAGAGTCAACATGGATTTATGAAAGGGAAATCCTGTTTGACAAACCTATTGGAGTTCTTTGAGGATGTAACTAGTGGAGTAGACAAAGGGGAACCGGTAGATGTGGTGTATCTGGATTTTCAGAAGGCCTTGATAAGGTCCCACAAAAGAGATTGGTGAACAAAATTAGGGCACATGGAATTGGGGGTAATATACTAGCATGGATTGAGAATTGGTTAACAGACAGAAAACAAAGAGTAGGGATAAATGGGTCTTTTTCAGGATGGCAGGCTGTGACTAGTGGGGTACCGCAAGGATCAGTGCTTGGGCCCCAGCTATTCACAATCTATATCAATGATTTGGATGAGGGGACTAAATGTAACATTTCCAAATTTGCTGATGATACAAAGCTAGGTGGCAGTGTCAGTTGCGAAGAGGATGTGAAGAGGCTTCAAGGGGATCTCGACAGGCTCAGTGAGTGGGCGAGAACATGGCAGATGGAATATAATGTGGATAAATGTGAAGTTATCCACTTTGGTAGAAAAAACAGAAAGGCAGAGTATTTCCTAAATGGTGACAGATTGGGGAATGCAGATGCTCAAAGGGACCTGGGTGACCTTGTACATGAGTCACTGAAAGTGAATGTGCAGGTGCAGCAAGCCATTAGGAAGGCAAATGGTATGCTGGCCTTCATTACAAGGGGATTTGAGTACAGGAGTAAAGAAGTCTTACTCCAATTATATAGGGCCTTGGTAAGACCACACCTGGAGTACTGTGTACAATTTTGGTCTCCTTACCTAAGGAAGGATATATTTGCCATAGAGGGAGTGCAACGAAGGTTCACGAGATTGATTTCTGGGATGGCGGTACTGTTGTATGAGAAGAGATTGAGTAAACTAAGCCTGTATTCTCTTGAATTCAGAAGAATGAGAGGGGATCTCATTGAAGCATACAAAATTATTACAGGGCTTAATAAGATGGATGCTGGGAGAATGTTTCCCTTGGCTGTGGAGTCTAGAACCAGGGGCCACAGCCTCAAGATAAAGGGTAGGCCATTCAGGACTGAGATGAGAAGAAATTTCTTCACACAGAGGGTGGTAAATCTTTGGAATTCTCTACCCCAGAGGGCTGTGGAGGCTCAGTCATTGGGTATATTCAAAACAGAAGTCGATAGATTTCTGACTAGTAAGGGCATCAAGGGATATGGCGATAGGGCCGGTGAATGGAATTGAGGCAGAAGATTAGCCATGATCTCACTGAATGGCGGAGCAGGCTCGAAGGGCTGAATGGCCTACTCCTGCTCCTATTTCTTATGTTCTTATGGACCATTTGCAGTTGTCAAGTTAGTCAATAATCCCATGCTGACACAACTCCCGTCCTCTTTACCTGACGTGATCCCCGAGCAGCAGGGAAACTGTTGTACAAGGCATTAACTTCAAGCTGGAGACACATTAGTGATGTCATGCAGCGAAACCTCGTGTTTGATATTTCTTTCCTGATGCCAGTGAAACTCCACTTGGACATAGTCAGCTGTGCCAAGCTAAGTGGTTTGACATGATCAGGTTTTCAGTGAATGAAATCTGTACGTAAGCACTATCTGTAAAGTGAGGGTCTGAGGGAAGGTAAAATAGGGGATTCTTGGTAAGATGCTTGTGGCCTGTGCATTTCATCTGCAGTCTGACCAGAAACCTGATAACAAGTGTTCTCTCCTACTGTTCCATTCAAATCACCTGAATAATTGTCTTTCCGTGTGGTACTAAAGTCTCCACATATAATTACATATAATGATGACCTCATAGCACACTGTCATAACATTGGTTTCCACTGTTGGCAATAACTAATTATCCATCCTACTTTGAGCTTGGTAAACAGTTTCCTATTGTGTGGAATATCCTCAATGTTAGATCGGGACACAAAATACAAGGGTAAGTTTTCCACCTCGTCAGCTCACAGCCACTCCTGCCGTAAATGCATATCAGAAAATTGCATGCTGGCAGTCCAATTTTCTGCCCATTCATTTTAATGGGTGGAAAATCAAGGCTCCTCACCATTAAATTTGTTTATTCATTATTGGGATGTGTCCATCACCGGCAAGGCTGACATTTATCGCCCATCCCTAGTTCCCGAGAAGGTGCTGGTGGTCGCGCTTGATACAACTGAGCAGCTTGCTAGGCCACGAGAAAGGGCAATTAAGAGTCAACCACGTTGGTGTGGGACTGGAGTCATTTTAGGCCAGACCTGGTAAGGGCGGCAGGCTTCCTTCCCTAAAGAACGTACGTGAACGTGTTGGGTTTTTACAACAATCTGTCACTTTTACTGATATTTTACAGCTATTTTTTTATTTCCAGATTTTTTAAACTGAATTCAAATTCTCAAACTGCCAAGGTGGCATTTGAACTCATGGGCAATTTTTTTTTTTTGGAAGATCGCGCCCGCATGGTCCCGGTGCAGCGCAATCTGCGTGATCCTAATGAGACCGGCGACAGGGCCACATAAAATTGGTCCACCGGTCTCATTAGTATATTACCGGCGAGCTGCGGGCACCATTCACAGCCCCGGAGGCACCTCGCCGGTCGCGGTGGGAGGAAGCAAGATCAGTCAGTTCAGACACTGGCCAAGGACCTCAGGAGAGTCTGGGGGTTGTGGGGGGGGGAGCTGTCGGGAGGGGGATGAGCGGCGACCGGCAGCTACCAGCAGTGTTAATGTGGAGCCGCTCCCACTCCACATTGCCTTTCGAATGGCAACCTCTTGTGGTCCCTTTAGGAACCACTAGTTTGATTGCTGTGCACCTGCCTGATGCATGTTGCAGTCATTCACCATCCAATTTTGCAAAGGGGCCTGAAACAGGTGTAAAGCCCCTAATTTTCATATACAGTTGCCTAATACCAGTTTCAGATGCATGCCCTGGACACCTACACAGGAGTCCTAATCTATATGATGGGCGGTACACTTCCAGAGCGGAATGAGTGCGTGCCCTCTTGTCTGTCATATTGGACCCTTAGGCACCTAACGCCTGTAAAACAAGCATGGCGCGATCCAATTTCAAGGCCATGTTCTCTGGAATTTTTGGTCCAGCCCTCTGGATTACTAGTCCAGTAACATAACCACTACACTACTGTACCCCTATTTCTTCATGTGTGCTCCTGGTAGGTGAGGCCTTGCGCTGGGGACACAAAATTGGAAAACTTACCCTGAATATTTTTCCTAATCTTCTCTCCCTCCTTCAAATGAACTTGTAATTTATAACGATAACCTTTTACAGCCTGGATCACAGGATCTCCTCTTTCATATGGAATGACAAACAACCACATTCAAATCATTGCAGTATCCAGCTGGTCATGGAAGAGCTGCCCTGTTCATGTGCTAGTTTGAAGCACCAGCTTCATTCAGTATATAATGGGACTTCAGTCTCTGATTTCCATCTGTGGATGGCAGTAGGGGGAGGGGTGTAGAACAGTTGGTCTCTTGTCCTTTGCCCATTTCCTGCTCTTTGTAGCGGATACCAAGACTCTATACTCCTCTCTTTGGTAGTCTCACCTAATGGTGGGGGCGGTAATGAAATTGTGGCCTTTGCATCCTCCCAGCCCCATTCCCCCGGAAGACCGAAGCCATTGCATTTGATCCCTTCCACAAGCTATGTACCTTTCTCACCAATTCCATCCCCCCTCCTCAGCCACTGTCTCAGGCTGAGCCAGACTGTTCACAATCTTGGCATCCTGTTCAACCTGGAACTGAGCTTTTGATGCCATATCTTCTCCATCACAAAGACCACCTACTTTGACCTTCCCAACATCACTGGCCTTTGCCCCTGCCCATCTGCTGCTGAAACCCTCATCTATGCCTATATTACCTCCACGCTCAACTATTCCAATGCACTCTTGGCTGGCCTCCCAGGCTCCACCCTCCTTCACCTCAACCGAAACCTTGCTGCCTGTATCCTAGCCCACACCAAATCCCACACACACATCACCCCTGTCCTTGCTGACCTACATTGGTTCCCAGTCCCCCTACAATTTTAATTTACAATTCTGACCTGTGTTTAAATCTCTTCATAGCCTCTACCCTCTCTATCTCTGTAATCTCCTCCAGCCCTACAAACACTACTCCGAACGCTTTGTTCCTCTGACTCTGATCTCTTTGTGCGTCCACCCCTCCCTTCACCCCACAATTGGTGGCTGTGCCTTCAGTCATCTTGGCTTCGTGCTCTGGAAGTCCTTCCTTAAACACCCTTGCCTCTCAACCTCCATCTCCTCTTTTAAGACCTTCTTTAAAACCCATCATTTTGACCAAGTTTTTGATCACTCCTCCTAATACATTCTTCTTTGGTTTGGCATTCCATTTTTTGGTTATGCCTCTATGAAGCACCTTGCGATGTTTTTCTATGTTAAAGGCACTATATAAATGCAAGCTATTGTTGTTGTTGGTTTCTCAGTCCACTGTTTTGGTCTTATTTTAATTCAAGAAGTTGCATGTGCTCCTCGGGAACATTTAAGGGTCACGGCATTATATTGGTGTCCAAAACTGTATGAAGGAATTCATTAAAGTAGGCTATATCCATTAATGTAAATTTTCTTTGGCTCTGGGGGGTAGGTGGAGAGCACTTGAGACCTTTTCACAACATAGTGCTCTGCCTACTGATAACAATAGTTCTCTTTATTATAGCATTATAAACTACTACAGATTTTAAAACTGATCTTTCCAAAATTACTACTAGAAGATTCAAGCCTAGATCTTTCTGATGCATTCTGTGTTCTCATCCTGTTACTTTTTATTTGCTGAAAAGGGCAGCAGTAGTATTTAGCAATCACTGATGTCCTTCCTAACTCCACTGAGGCTTTCTTTCCTCAGGCCATTTCTGCTCACTGTTCCAATCCAAATCATATGCAATCACAAAGTAATAATTAAACACCACCAGCATCAATCAGAGGATATCTGATGAATTCTGATACACCCTTTTCCCCCAACAGCCACAATCCCAGGTTCGAATCTGGCCTCGGGTGACTGTGTGGAGTTTGCACATTCTCCCCATGTTTGCGTGGGTTTTCTCCGGGTGCTCCGGTTTCCTCCCACAGTCCAAAGATGTGCGGGTTAGGTTGATTGGCTATGATTAATTGACCCTTAGTGTTAGGGGGATTAAATACGTGGGGTTACGGGGATAGGGTGGGATATGTGTTGGTGTAGGGGTTATGGGGATCAGGTGGGATATGTGTCGGTGCAGGCTCGATGGGCCGAAATGGCCTCTATCTGCACTGTAGGGTTTCTGTGATTTCTGTGAATAAGTGAACAACTTCTGTTGCTTCCCAAGTTAACAGAAATCAAGCTGCCTCAGCTGAACTCTTAGCATTTTTACTTGCACACTCATATTAGATTATAGTATTCTGTGCCGAAGATAAATAAATGTGTTCTACTAAAACATGCAGAAAAGCCATACAGCTGTGTTGTACATAAATACCCTTTAAATTGTTTCTGTTATAAGTATATGAAGTACAGTGTCAACAGCTAGCTTGATCAGTTTTTTTTTTATTCGTTCCTGGGATGTGGGCGTCGCTGGCAAGGCCAGCCTTTATTGCCCCTCCCTAATTGCCCTCGAGTAGGTGGTGGTGAGCCATCTTCTTGAACTGCTGCAGTCCATGTGGTGAAGGTGCTCCCACAGTGCTGTTAGGGAGGGAGTTCCAGGATTTTGACCCAGTGACGATGAAGGAACAGCAATATATTTCTAAAGTCAGGCTGGTGTGTGACTAGGAGGGGAAATTGGAGGTGGTGAATATCTCTTCCCCGTTTTTAGATGTAGTTTAGCAAATTTATCATAAGTTTTCATTTGGCTTTCTTTTTATGACCAGAAGTACACATGCTTTATAAGGTCCTGATGTGTATATCAACAGATGTGTCAAAGCTAGCAGTGAATTATCATAAATATCTATCTACCAATGCCACTGGCTACATATCAATGTTACTGGTCAGTTATGATCAACTTTATGACTGGAGATATTTTCTGTAGTTTGTTGATGGCTGCAACATCTTCTGAATACAATTTTAAAACAAATTCAGGTTTCTATAACATCACAAATGTGGACATATAATTTTTTTTAATCCACAATTCCTAGCCCCCACTTGCCGTGACTTGCCTGCCATGTCCCAATTGAGCCACAGAGAGGGTAAATATATGACAAGCTTTGAAGTTTGATCAAAAGCTTACTGCAATAACAATAAACACCTCTCTCAACTGATTGGATTGGGTGGTAGTTACATTTTTTTAAAGTTTTACGAAAGGAATAAGTAATTGACCACGCGTTTATTTGGAATTAAACAAAGCCGCTGACAAATCAGCCTCAGATGTTTGGATAGATGGCTTTGCTTTTATGATGCTGACAACACTGTCAATACCACACAATAAACTGGCGCCTGTTGTGATTAATATTGCGCCTGGTCCACACCTTTACAGAAGCACGCTGACTTTGTTTTGGTTCAGTCTGAGACTACAATCTGGGGAAATGCATCGAATTGTTTTTTATATATCAGATCATTCTTCTAAGATTACAAATGCACGCACAAAGCCCCTCTTAAACAAAACAAGAAACAGCTGACAACCTGCCCCTACCAAGAGCACTGTGAACACCAGCACCTTTCAATGCGAGGAGCGCTCTTTATCTAATATACCCGCACCCTCTTCACTGCATTTTGGGTCTTTTCAACTTTTTTTTCGCCCTCCCGTTGTCTGCAAGTTGCGCCGGCGACCTCCCAAGATTTAGGGCACCACAAAAGCCAGCCACAAAACTGCCTCCAACCTTCAGACGGGGAAAACTTGCCACTGACACACTCCTGCAGCTTTCCTGTCCGCTTAAAGTAAAACAGCAGAATGCAGCTGCCAACTCTTATAATGTAGAGTGATTGAACATTCTGAGATCCAACATCAACATTTTGACAAACGCCTGAATCATTCCTCACGTTTCTCGGCAGAATAATGTGTGCGCAAAAATATTAAAACAACACTTATGCCAAAGTTGTGTTAAAAGGCACATTCACCGATTTAAAAAAAAAACTTAAGCTTACCAAACTGTGCAAAAGAGATACACACGTTGAGTAGAAAAAGCCCAAAGAGGCGATAGCGACCAGATGATGCTAGCAGAAGGAAAGGGGTCAGGGGATACATGGTGAATTCAGCGTTTCATTTGCGCCACGATATTCCCCAGGAACCGCCGAGTCCTTGTTGATTCCGAGCAGGGTCCCATCAAAAAAGCTGCAGAAAGTCAGCGAGCGCAGTCAGTCGGCGCCATGCAATCCCGGGCTGGTGTCAGATCGCAATAATCCTGCAGAGGGCTCACAACATTCCCACATTAGCATTTCCGAGACAGGAAAAACGTGCTCGTGTGTCCAGCCCATAGAGATCTTCAGTAACAGATATGGTTGGAAAAAAAAAACACCTCTCAGTATAAAATGCAAAGGACGGCACCGCATGGATAGTTCACATCACTTTGTATTAGCTTAGATAAACCTCATTCTGCTGATGATTTTAAATTTAGATTTAAGGTGTGTAGCGTCCTGGTCGAATACAGTATCACTCATTGTCCAATTATCTTACTGCAAGTTTTGCCTGCTACCCTAGACCTCTACAGAGGACAATATTTTCCTTTTTTCCATAGTTATTCCCACTAACAAAATGGTGAAAAAGCACAATTTTGAATCATGCAATTCCATTAACTAATTGCATTACTGATAATGGAAAAAAAAGACAATCACCTACTTGTAATAATGATACTGATAGTGACAGGGCCCCTGCTGATCAAGCTAAGTGCTTTGTTTTGGATCTTCCAGTGTTGTGGCAGCAACTATCCAAGTGAGGGGTTTTGATGAGCCCTGTAGATGGTGGAGGCACTGATGGATCAGGACGTGAGTTGTTAATAAGGCTTCATCAGCCAATATAAATGACACAAAGTGGCGTGCACAATATTTAAATGAAATGGCCGATTGACCATAGAGAGTGTGTTTTACCCATGATGACTAGTCCCACACCAATGTGGTTGACTCTTAACTGCGCTCTGAAGTGGCGTAGCAAGCGACTCAGTTGTATCGAAACGCTTACAGCCGTTTAAGAAGATGGCCCACTGCCACCTTCTCAAGGCAACTAGCGATGGGAACTAAATGCCGGCCTTGCTAGCGACGCCCACATCCTGAGAATAAATCAAAATACATTAATTTTAAAAATGTACTTTATTGAGAAAGAGTAGAACCTTTTTGTTTTTTTATATTTGTTCATGGGATGTGGGCATCGCTGGCAAGGCCAGCATTTATTGCCCATCCCTAATTGCCCTTGAGAAGGTGGCGGTGAGCCGCCTTCTTGAACCGCTGCAGTCCGTGTGGTGAAGGTACTCCCACAGTGCTGTTAGGGAGGGAGTTCCCCGGTGCAGGAGAAAGGACCCCAAACAGGGTACAGGCCCACAAGTATGCCGCTATGAAGAGAGGCTTGAGATACTGGACTGTGTTCCACTGGAGCAGAGAAGACTAAGATGAGATTTAAATTGAGGTTTGAAAAATTATGTCATTTTGATCGGGTGAATCGAGAAAGACTGTTTCCTTTAGTTGGCAAGTAATTGACAAGGGAATCATCAATCTAAAATTGTCACTAAGAGAAAGGAGAAGAGAGGTTAGAATATTTTTTTAAAAGCAGAGTTTTGTTGGAACTTGTAATCCTTTGCCACAGGTAATAGCTGAGGTGAAAAGCATTGCATCCTTTGAAGGAATAGATCAACATTTTCAGCAGATACAAGTCTTAGTTTTGAATTACTCTAGCACAGAGTCAGCACAGATACAACGGGCTGAATGGCTTCCTTATGTGCTGCAATTTTCTAAAGTTCTAATCTTCTACTTTGATTTGTACAACGTTACGTGCAAAATAGTGCATGTAATCACAGTGCAATCCAAATTAATAAGTGTGATAAGATATATTCTTAACATCTAACCTGTTCTAGTCACAGACAAAGGAAAACCCAGTGCCCTATGAGGCACACATGAAGAGTACCACAGCCACAATCATGACTATCTATACTTTATGTAGCCATTAACAAAAATACACACAGCTCAGAAGAAGATTGAGTGAGATTGTGGAAGAAGCAGGAGAAGTACAGGTCACTGTTGAGGAAGGGGTGGTAGTGGTAGGGGTTGATGAAGGCCTTGCAGATGCAGGGTAGCAGTCTCGTGTTTTGTTTGCTCCTCCTGAGTTGTCTATGGATACAGACCTCAAAGTGGCTGCTTTCTAACTCAGAATGTTGGAACACATGATTGGGTTGACAGTCAATTGCCGGCACAGACACGATAAGCCGAATGGCCTCCTTCTGTGCCATAAATTTCTAAGATTCTATTTCCCTCCATACTCATGGCAATAGAAGGCAAAATGGATCGGTTAGATAGATATGGATTTGCAGTGGTAACTTCAGTAATACAGGCCTTATACACAATAGGAGCAACCCCCATGAATGCTCCCACTGCTGCTATGGAGACTTTCTGATACAAACTTCAAGAAGGAACCAAGGCTGATTTCACTTGCTGGTAGAATGGTTGCAGGCAACCAAGCAGGAGGAATTGAGAGTTCTCATTGATGCCCAGTGTTCTCTGCTCACAAACACCAGTGGGCCTTGTGAACAGATGCCCTCCAGCAGGGTCATGCATAGAATATCACAGTAGCAGTTCTCATTGATGCCCAGTGTTCTCTGCTCACAAACACCAGTGGGCCTTGTGAACAGATGCCCTCCAGCAGGGTCATGCATAGAATATCACAGTAGCAACGAGTGGCATTCATGTTAGCAGCACTTTGCGAAGTCTATGTGTGTTTTTATAGAAACATTAGTAAAGAAATTGCATAAAGGCTGCAAGTTGCTCAGGCATGATCTTTCACTCACTGCCTTTCTGCATTCACTTTACCACTATTTTGAACCTAATCTCTTTGATTATAGATATAAACAAAAACTATAGATTGTTTATTTAACAAGTGACATGATGCACTGACTACAGAACATTCTTAAAGCAACGTAACCAGTGTGTTGGACATTACACAGTTCTGTGCCATCATGTAGTTCTGCAATTGCGACAATCCAACAGCAAAAAGCTCACATTGTCTCTTGCAAAGTAGACCCTGGCACAGCTGCAGATACATCAGGATAGGTTGCAAATACAGGTTGCAGATATTCTATATACCATGTAGCTGGCCAGTTAAGGCAGAACAGAAAGCATCAAAAAGTAAAGCTAATAGGACATGTACAGGGCTCTGCAACATACATACGGTTATACCAAAGAGATAAAGCAAATAGAATTTACTTGATTGTAAATTTGTCCAATAGAATGTAGTAGCAATTGCAGAGCTCACTGTAAGAACTGGGAAGTGAGCTGGTCATGTTCCAATATCAGTGCCTGCAGTGACCTGTCTGGTGTTGATGACTTCTGTACACCATCATTCTTCTGCTATTCCATAACTTGTAGCTGCTCATGCAGCACATTGCTAATATTTTGCACAACTTCTGTGGGGCACATACTAAGGCCCCCATAGTTCTAAAGCATTGCTTCACCATTCCAACCATAGTTTTGCCCGTGTGCTTCATTGTAGCAGTTCTCTGCTTGGATGCAAGGGCTGGGCAGATGCTATTATCAGACACGAGTGCATAGCCTGTATCTAAGGATCATTAGAACCAAGATGATTTTACTGATCTCCATCATAAAGTCCTGCCTACTTTTCAGATGGTAAAGACTGAAATTGCCTCTAATAACTTCAAACTCCCTGCTATTTTCCTACCTGTATATGCATCAAATCTATGATGCCAGTACATGCACTGCAAGCTGAACGTACCATGCCGATGCCACACATGTGATGCATGCATCTGTGGATCAGCAATTTTCACCAATTTACCCTTATCACTCCTCTAGCTTTATAACGTTACAGGCAGATACTAAATGTACAGTTTTATATTGGTCACTAAAAGGAAATTCGCAAAATAATGTGAAAAGAACCCTAACAGTGAAACTACCCCAGAGTAAAAATGTACCCCTAATTTAATGTTATTGTTGCCCTATCTGTAATATCAACACAAAACCTGAGGTGACATCAGAGCTTTAATGAGCACCATTAGGACAAAAAAAACCAAAATGAGCCGATTACTGCATATTTTGGACAAAGAACAGGTTGCATTTAGAAGAATCAAATATCTACCATTTCAACTTTAGATAGAGAGCGTGTTCCAGAATCATTAAACACGTAAAGGAAGGTACTGTACATTCTATAAAATGAAGTTTGTCACAAAGTATGATAATGGCCCAGAAATTGCTTGGAAAATAATGACAAGTTCATGGCACCTGCCACTATTAATGGGTAGCAAAAATGGATAGCAACAGCACGGCAAAGCAGCTGACTTCTGAGATCTAGGTGCCAAGGTATAAAGGTTGGGGATAGTGGGGGGTGCATTGTAGATGGTACACTGTCCCTGCATGTGTCCTTCACTGAGATGGCACACCTCAAACATTGCCTCTCTGATTCACTTGAGCCTACTAGTACACTGCTCCTTCATCATTTTCAGATAGCTGATACTGTTGTGGTTGATCTAGGGTGGTACCGGTTGAGAATTTTGTATTTCCTATATGCATTGCGCTTATGTGCTGCCATCTCCTCCTCTTGCTGCTGTATTGTGTACATTGGCACTGGTACCTACACCCATGCTTTGGGGCAGAAAGCTTCTCTACTATTCACTTCTGTCATTGTTGTGGTGCGACTTCAAAATCTTAAGACATACAAAGGGCACTAACTTCAGATCCCTAGTTACATTAGCCCTTTTCGATTATCTCCCACCTTGCATAATTCAGTATGAGTTTTACATAATTGGCTTTTAATAAGACCAAATTCACATTTTCTGATGTTTTCTCTGTCTCTTGAACTCTTGGCTGCCTTGTAGCACATTCCAACAATGTGCTATTCTACATACTACAGGGAACTTTTCAGTAAAATTACTGAAATATGTGCCATATGTTTTAATTCAGTGTAGGAAATGCAAATTATAGAGAGAAAAGCTTATCTGGACCAGCCTATCTGGGTACTCTGCAATGGCAGGCTCACCTCCTGATTTATCAATGCCACTCCACCATCTACAAGTTTCAAGTCAGGAGTATAATGGATTACTCACCACCCACCTGGATGGGTGCAGCTGCAACAATATTCAAGAAGTTTGACACCATCCAAGACAAAGCATTCTGCCACTGAACTCAATGTCCACCCGCCTGCCCCCACGACTGGCTCACCCTAGCTGTAATATATACTATCTACAGGACGCACTGCGGCGACTCGCCAAGCTTACATTGACAGGACCTCCCAGCTCCATGACCTGTGCCACTTGGAAGAAGAAAAGTAGCAATGTCATGGGGATACCATCACCTCTGGGTTCCCCACCAAGTCACACAACACCCTGACTTGGACATATGTCACCATTCCTTCACTGTTGTTGAATCAAAGTCCTGAAATCCCCTGCCTGACATCCTTGTGGGAGCACCTTCACCACGGAGACTGCAGCAGTTCACGGATAAGGCCCACCACCAACTTCTCAAGGCACCTCAGTAGGGGCAATAAATGCCACATTACCACATCCCACAAAATTGAAAATCGGTTCAATATTACATAAACAGTGAGAGTTAAAACTGAGAAAGAATCTGCTAGACTGGGCATACTTAGATTGTGAGAAGTTCGGGGTGAGACAGACAGACAGACAGAAAGAGGGAGGGAGCAGGGATATTGATGTAGAAATATAATGATTTTATGCAATGGACAGAATTTTGAAACCTATATCAAAAGAAAGATGGGAACTGACAGAAACAAGAAGCATTAAGAATCACTGACAAGGCAGATAGGACACAATTCTATATTCACTGTTTGCATCATGCTTATCAGTGAATGTCAGTGCATGGCACTAATTGTATACATTTCTACACTTTGTGCTGGATTCCCAAAATAGTATTCAAAGTGGGATATCATTCAACTATTTTTCTGATTGGCGCCAAGACAGACTAACCATACATAGTGCCAGTAAATCTACAGTAAAAGTGTATGAAATATCTCAGATGACATAGTACTCTTGTTGTTATCAAGGAAACTGAGCCTGTCTTGCCTATGTACCAATGTCTCAGGCAGGAGTTTGATCATGTAGTGAATTTGCTATGCTTCTAATATTGCACAGGGACTGAAGCCCTTGGCTTTCTGCAGGGGCAATTTCCACAAGTCCGTTGGACCACAAAATCTAATGTTTGAGTAATCTATCCACTTTTATCTAGCAAAGGGCAGAGTAACTCTTACACTGAAATATTTTGGCATTGAAAAACACAAAGGGGGGAGAAATTGTGCTTTGTAGTGCCCATTTTTTGCATGCTACAAGACCGCTTAAACTGCACGCACACACTTCCGCCAGAAAGTGCACCGGATGCCATCTTTGTAAAGTGGTTTACGTGCGCACACCTAACAACTGCCAGCAGCAGACAGCGCAGGCAGATCATGATGCCAATCAGTGGGTCTTGCTGATTTGATGCCAGCGTTGCCATATTGGAGCTCCACGCTCAAGCCTACGCCCTCTCTTAACCTCACACAGCTGAACATGATGTTCAACGGCTTGTGTAATGTATGTACCTTTAAGAGAGAACTACTTTTACAGCTCCTGTATACTGCAGTACCGGCAGTGACCACACCTGTATATAAGCTTTGAGCATGCCTCTGTACTCCCAGTCTTGAGACTACCCTACTCCAGTAAACACCTGTTGATTGTTAAGTTACAGCCTCCGTGTAGTTATTGGGAAACATCATACCCTAAGAATCACGGATCTAATAGTGGTGACGAGGTCGATTCGAATCCACCTGCAGCTCTGCATTTCCCTTCAAGGATTCGCTCCGGGAGGGCGGTGGAAGAAAGTCGAGGCCAGAAGCACGGGCGTCGACCACAAGCAACCGCCCAGTTGTCCGGCAGAGAGTGAACATCGCAGGGGAGGCTGTTGAGAGCCGGGCTTGGTTCCCCAGCCATGACGATCCAGCAACAGACTGGCAACAGGTACAGCGCACACCCTTCCCGGACAGCGGCGGTTGGAGCCGACCGACGGCAGAGAAAAAGCCGAGCAGCGTCGATGGGGTAAGAGAGAGGGTGAAGCGCACAGGGCGCAGCCGGGGGTTGAAAACCGAGTGGCGTCGAGGAAAAACAAAACAGAGAGTGAGAGGGTAAAACAGCAGTTGGGTTCAGGACCGAGCGGCGGAAACGGGAAAGGTGAACAGGAAAACGCGCAGAGCACAGCCAGGGCTCAAGGGCTGAACAGTGTCCGCAGGGAGAAGAAGGGAGAGCGCGGGAGATGCCATTGAGCTGCAGAGAAGAAGGGAGAGCGCGGGAGATGCCATTTTTAGAAGCTGCAGCAGAGAAGAAGGGCGAGCGCGGGAAGAAAGGAAAGCGCGGGAGATGCCATTTTGTGCCAGCGGAGAAGAAGGGAGAGCGCGGGAGACGCCATTTTTGACAGTTAAATCACACCCAGGGATGCCGAAGAGTGGCAGTACCTCTACGTTCGACAATGAAGTCGAAGATTGGGCGACATATGTGGAATGCATTGAGGTGTACTGCCAGGCGAATGAAGTGCCAGATGCTAGAAAAGCACTGGTTTTGTTAAATTCCATGGGTGCAAAAACTTATGGCTAACTGCGAAACCTAATAACCCCAGAGAAGCCCGTGGATAAGAATTTTGAAAGCATAGTAGAAATCCGACAGGACCACTTAAACCCCACACCGCTGCTGATAGCAGAAAGATTTAAGTTCCACAAAAGGAACCAGCATAAAGACGAAAGTAATGCTGAGTACTTAACGGAACTGCGCAAGCTATCGAAACACTGGCAGTTTAGAGTGGGACTAGCAGATACGTTAAGGGACAAGTTTGTGTGTGGGCTTCAAAGCGAAGGAACCCAGAAACGGCTTCTATCAGAAAAGGATCTTACGCTGGACAAGGCTTTCAGCATGGCAGTATCACACGAAGCAGCCACAAGGGGCGCTGCAGAGATACAATGGAGACTGCAAGAATATGGCACCAATGAAATGTCATATGGAGCAGGGAAGTGTTATCGCTGCGGCAAAACAACACACGACCAGAAGGATTGTTGGTTCAAGGACCAAGTGTGCAGACAGTGTGGAAAAGCAGGACACATAGCAAGAGTCTGCAGGTCAGGGAAGAAAACCAACAGCAAGAAATCTCCACAGGAGAAGTACAAAAAGGTACATAAGGTGATGGACAGTAGTTCAGACGAACAGAAAAGTGATACAGACTCCGGAAGCAAGGAGCTGGGTTGTCTGAAACTACATAAGGTAACCAAAATGGAGGATCACCAGACTATCTGGGTCACACTCAAGATAGACGGAGTCCAAGTGAAAATGGAATTGGACACAGGATCAGCCCTAACAGTCATAAACCAAAGGGACTACAAGCGGCTATTTTCACATACACCCTTGAAAGCTACAGAGATTGTCTTGAAGACGTACACGGGGCAAAAAGTCTACCCTAAAGGAAAAATAAGGGTGAAAGTGATATACAGAGGCCAGGAAATACCTAAAATGGACCTATACGTATTGCCAGAGGGAGGACCACCACTACTAGGACGTGAATGGATCCGGAAGATAAAATTAGATTGGCATTCCATACAGGCACTGAAGGTTGAGGCCAAAAAGGATGACGACGTCACACCTGGACGACTGTCAAAAATGCTAACTGACGCACAAGAAGTGTGCCAGGAGGGACTCGGAACACTAAAAGGCATAACAGCAACAATTAAAATAGAGGAAAATGCAAGCCCAAAGTTTCTTAAGGCCAGACCAGTGCCTTATGCGATCCGACCAGCCGTCGAAGCAGAGCTGGAAGGGTTGGAACGTTCAGGATTACTGTCCAAAGTAGACTGGAGTGAGTGGGCTACACCCATCATTCCTGTAGTGAAGAGGTCGTTGAGTAATACGCCTGGGGAACCAAAGAAGGTCCGCATCTGTGGGGATTTTAAGGTGACAGTGAACCCAGTCCTTCACACGGTACAATATCCGATTCCATGGATTGAGGATATTTTCGCCTCGCTATCTGGAGGTAAACACTTCACCAAAATTGATCTAGCCCAGGCATACTTGCAAATGGAGGTAGAAGAAGTCTCGAAACAATACCTCATGATCAACACTCATAAAGGTCTCTACCAATACAACCGGCTGGTGTTCGGAGTAGCATCGGCTCCGGCTATTTAGCAAAGGGCGATGGATCAAGTCCTGCAAGGGATTCCAGGGACCCAGTGTTATTTGGACGACATCCTGGTCACGGGCGAAAATGACAGTGATCACCTCGCCAACTTGGAGAAGGTGCTCACTAGACTAAAGGAATATGGGCTACGAGCTAATCGCCACAAGTGCGAGTTTTTCCAGAAGCAGATCTCATATTGTGGCCACGTTATTGATGAAGAGGGGTTACATAAGTCCCCTGAAAAGATTGAGGCAGTAGTCAAGGCTCCAGCACCGGAACATGTGTCACAACTGAGGTCGTTCCTCGGGCTGGTGAACTACTACCATAAGTTCTTACCAAATTTGTCCACAGTATTTCACCCACTGAATACCCTGCTGCAAACGGGGGTACCATGGAAGTGGAATGACGAATGTAAACGAGCTTTCCAAAAGTGCAAAGAATTGATCACATCAAAAGAGGTGTTGGCCCATTTCAACCCAGCACTACCAATTCATTTGGCATGTGATGCATCACCCTATGGTATTGGAGCGGTGCTGTCGCACAAATTCCCAGACGGGTTGGAGAGGCCAGCAGCCTTTGCGTCTCGGTCACTAACCTCAGCCGAGCGCAACTACGCCCAGATTGACAGGGAGGCCCTCAGCCTAGTATGGGGAGTAAAAAAATTCAACCACTATCTGCATGGGCAGAAGTTCACCTTGCTGACTGACCACCAACCACTTGTCTCCATCTTTAATCCAAAGAAGGGCGTTTCAGTGAGGACTGCACAACGGTTACAAAGATGGTCCCTTTTTCTAGGGGCGAACCAATATGAAATAGAATATAAAGGCACAAAACAGCATGGAAACGCTGATGGGCTATCACGCTTGCCACTGCCTACTGTGGAGGAAGCACCAGCAGTGGACCCTATCGAGATATTTTATTCGTCAATAATTGAACGATTGCCAGTAACTAACGCGGATCTAGAGAAGGAGACCCGCAATGATCCGACACTGTCTCGGGTATATGATTTGACAGTGAGGGGATGGCCAACACATGGCGACTCACTGTTGCCAGCATTCTCATCCAGAAGAGAACAGCTGTCAGTATGCCAGGGGACAGTGATGTGTGGATCCCGAGTGGTAATTCCACCCAAGTTAAGGGAGAGAATGCTAAATGAGCTTCACGAAGGTCATCTGGGAGGGGTGAAAATGAAAAGCTTTGCTAGGGCTTATGTGTGGTGGCCGGGGATCGATCAACAAATCGAGGACCTAACCAAGAGCTGCTCAGGATGCCAGAAGGTCCAAAATGCACCACCACATGCCCCTCTACACCCATGAGAGTGGCCCTCCTCTCCATGGCAACGGGTGCATATTGATTTTGCTGGTCCATTTATGGACTCAATGTTCTTAATAGCAGTGGATGCTCACTCGAAATGGCCTGAGGCGATAAAAATGTCCTCAACCACTACAGAGAAAACTATTGCAGTCCTACGGACCATATTTGCCAGGAACAGCTTGTCAGAGCAGATTTGCTCTGATAATGGACCACAGTTTGTGTCCGAAGAGTTTCGAAAATTTATGAAAAGGAATGGGGTAAGGCATTACACATCCGCCCCGTATCATCCAGCCACAAATGGATTGGCTGAGAGGTTCGTACAAACCTTTAAAAAGGCGATAAAGGCCATGTGCGATGATGAAATTCCATTACAGCATAAGGTGGACAATTTCCTGTTAGCCTACAGAAATACGACACATGCAGTTACCAACCAGACCCCGGCCATGATGTTCTTTAACCGAAGGTTGAGATCTCGTCTGGATTTGCTCAGACCAAATGTGCGAAGAAATGTTGAGGATAAACAATTCCAGCACATCAATGAGAAGCCGACAAGGAGCTTCAATGTAGGCCAACCAGTCTTGGCCCGTGACTACCGAACAGAGAAATGGCAACCCGGAACGATATGCACACGGCAGGGGCCATTAATGTACACAGTGGATGTCGGGGAGAACATTGTGAGACACCACGTCGACCAGATCTTAGCGTCACAGGAACGAGTCAACCCCATGACTCACGTACCTGGGGATGAACCCGACATACCGGTAGCATCTACCTCAGTAACAGTAGCAGTGGAAACTGATGAACTAACTGACGAAAGGGAGCCAGAATCGCCTCCGCACCAAGAACAAGAACCTCAGGAAAGGCGCTATCCAGAAAGGGTCAGGAAGCCGCCCCAAAGACTGAATCTATAAATGGACTATTTCTGTTTAATGTGCATGTTAAAGTGTCAATTGTTATTTGAATATTATGGGTACTGCTAATCTAAAAGGGGAGGAATTGTAGTGTATGTACCTTTAAGAGAGAACTACTTTTACAGCTCCTGTATACTGTAGTACTGGCAGTGACCACACCTGTATATAAGCTTTGAGCATGCCTCTGTACTCCCAGTCTTGAGACTACCCTACTCCAGTAAACACCTGTTGATTGTTAAGTTACAGCCTCCGTGTAGTTATTGGGAAACATCATACCCTAAGAATCACGGATCTAATAGCATGCAGGACCCCCACCAGCGCTATTTAAAGAAATCATGAACTACTTACAGGTTAGTTGCTGGATTATTTCTCCTGGCAGTTGCTGCAATTCTACATGTTTTGGGTGCTTTTCCATACTTGTTAAAAGTTTCAGTAGTCTACAGGGAGTGGTCTGGCTGCTGCTGAGGTACTGAAGGACCAGAAGGAGCAGACCTGGAGCGAGCACAGCGAGAGCGGAGCAGTTAAAAGGAGCAGTCCCGAGCAGCAGGAGCCTGAGACCGGAAGGAGCGGACCTGGAGCGAGCACAGCGAGAGCGGAGCAGTTAAAAAGAGCAGTCCCGAGCACCAGCAACTCAACAGAGGCAGTTTTTGAAAAAGTGACATCAGCGTAAAAAAAGTGACATCAGCACAAGGGAAGGAGCTGATTGGTGAGTAGCTGGTGAGTGTATTTTTTTTAAGTTTATAAGTTTATTTCTGCTAAGTTAGTTAATAGCCTATTAAATAGAGGGAAAGAGCTGATTTTTGATTAGCTGGGGAGTGTTTTTGTTAAGTTTTAAGTTTATTTCTGCTGGGTTAGTTTTTAGTCTATTAAATAGAGGCATGGCAGGGCTGCTCAGTCCTGTGGAGTGCACATCCTGTGCCATGTGGGAAGTCCTGAACGCTTTGCGTAGCCTGGACGATCACATGTGTGGGAAGTGTCACCAGCTATAGCAACGCGAGCTCTGGGATTCGGAGCTTGATCGGCGGCTGGCGTCACTACAGTGCATCCGCGAGGCTGAGAGTTATGTGGATAGCATGTTTCTAGAGGTGATCACCCCACAGCTTAAGAGTATGCAGGCAGAGAGGGAATGGGTGACCGCCAGACAGAAAAGGAGGACCAGACAGGTAATGCAGGAGTTCCCGGAGTGCATCGCGCTCTCCAACTAGTATTCTATTCTGAGTGCTGGTGATGGCGATGGTTCCTCTGGGGAGTGCAGCCAGACTCAAGTTGACGGCACCATGGGTGGCTCAGCTGCACAGGAGGGAAGAAAAAGAATGGAAGAGCAATCGTGGTCGGGGATTCGATAGTTAGGGGAGCAGACCGGCGTTTCTGCGGCTGTAGACATGACTCCAGGATCGTATGTTGCCTCCCTGGTGCCACGGTCAAGGATGTCACTGAGCGGCTACAGGACACTCTGAGGGGGGAGGATGAACAGCCAGAGGTCATTGTCCATATCGGTACCAATGACATAGGCAGAAAGAGGGATGGGATGAGGTCCTGCAGGCAGAGTTTAAGGAGCTAGGAGAGAGATTAAAAAGCAGGAACTCAAAGGTAGTAATCTCTGGATAACTCCCGGTGCCACGTGCTAGTGAGTACAGGAATAGAAGGATAGAACAGATAAATGTGTGGCTGGAGAGTTGGTACAGGAGGGAGGGCTTTAGATTCCTGAGACATTGGGACCGTTTCTGGGGAAGGTGACACCTGTACAAGCCGGATGGGTTACACCTCAACAAAGCCGGGACCAATATTCTCACGGGGAGGTTTGTTAGTGTTGTTGGGGAGGGTTTAAACTAGCTTGGCAGGGAGACGGGCACCAGCATATAGGAGTAGAAAAGGGGAATAAGGTGCATAAAAGAGTGAGTGTGTTGGATAGTACTAGAGAAGATAGTACTAGAGACAGTAGTAGTACCATATTAGATAGAAGCAGACTAAGACTACGAAAAATTCAAAAATGGGTTTAGAATGCATGTATGTAAATGCACAAAATGTGGTGAATAAGGTTGATGAGCTACAAGCACAATTAGCATTGTGGCAATATGATGTTGTGGCAATAAGGGAAACGTGGCTTAAAAATGGTGAGGACTGGGCACTTAATATTCAAGGGTACAAGGTGTTCAGAAAAGATAGGGAAGGAAAAAAAAGGTGTGGGGCGGCATGCTGATTAAGGAAGACATTGTAGTGTTGGAAAGGGAGGATGTTCTTGAGGGGACAAGGACAGAATCCATTTGGTTAGAGGTGAGGACCAAAAAGGGTATGATCACGCTATTGGGGGTATTCTATAGGCCTCCAAATAGTGAGAGGGAGGTAGAGGAGCAAATCTGCAGGGAAATCGCAGAGATATGCAAGAGCCATAGGGTGGTGATATTAGGAGACTTTAATTAACCAAATATCGATTGGGATAATGTTAGAGTAAAGGGAAAGGATGGGGAGGAATTTCTGAAATGTGTTCAGGAGAATTTCCTTGACCAATATGTTCTTGGCCCAACTAGGAAGGAAGCATTGCTGGATCTGGTGCTGGGGAATGAGGTGGGCCAGGTCAACCAAGTTTCTGTGGGACAACACTTGGGTGCGAGTGACCATCGTATCATAAGATTTAGACTAGCAATGAAGAGAAGCAAGGAACAATCTAAACTGGAATAGGGCTAACTTCAATGGGATCCGAAAGGATCTAGCCAGGGTAAAATGGAACCAAAGACTGACAGGAAAAACTGTAACCGAACAATGGGTGATCTTTAAGGAGGAGATGTTCCAAGTACAGGCTAGGTACATTCCAACAAGAGGGAAGGGTAAGGGAACCAAAGCAAGGGCTCCTTGGATGACGAGGGAGATAGTGAAGATGATGAACCAAAAAAGAGGGTGTATGATGCATGTCAGGTGAATTCTTCAAGGGAGAACCAGACCAAATACAATAAGTTGAGAGGGGATGTGAAGATAAAAATAAGATTGGCAAAGAGAGAATATGAGAGTAGAATGACAGTTAACCTAAAAGGGAACCCAAAAATCTTCTACCGGCATGTAAACAGTAAGCGGGTAGTAAAAGGCGGGGTGGGGCCTGTTAGAGACAAAAAAGGTGATAAATGCTTAGAGGCGCAGGGCAAGGCTAAAATACTCAATGAGTACTTTGTATTGGTGTTTACTTAGGAGATGGATGCTGACAAAATATCGGTAGAAGGGGAAAAAGTAGAAGCAATGGAAAGGGTGAAAATTGATAGACAGGATGTACTAGAAAGGCTGGGTATGCTTAGAGTGGACAAGTCGCTTGGCTCAGATGGCTTGCGTCCCAGGTTGCCAAGGGAATTGTGGGAGGAGATAGCGGAAGGGCTTGCCATAATTTTCCAATCTTCCCTAGATGCGGGGGAGGTGCCTGAGAATTGGAAAGTGGCAAATGTGACACCATTGTTCAAGAAAGGGTGTAAGGACAATCCTAGTAACTACAGGCCGATCAGTTTATCATCAGTGGTGGGTAAAGTTTTAGAAACAATATTCAAGGAAAAAATTAACGGGCACATGGATAGGTTTAAGCTAATTAAGGAGAGCCAACATGGATTTGTAAAAGGCAGATCGTGTTTGGCTAATCTAATTTAATTTTTTGATGAAGTAACAGAGAGGATTGATGAAGGGAATGCAATGGATGTTGTCTACATGGATTTTAGGAAGTATTTTGGCAAAGTACCACATAGAAGGCTGGTTAACAAAATTGAGGCTCATGGAATACGTGGGTCAGTGACAGCTTGGATAAGGAATTGGCTTAAGGACGGAAAACAGCGAGTTGTGGTAAATAGCTGTTTTTCAGACTGGAGGATGGTAGACAGTGGTGTTCCCCAAGGTTCAGTGCTGGGGCCACTGCTTTTTTTAAATATATATTTAAATGACCTGGATATTGGAATATAGAGTAGAATTTCTAAATTTGCCGATGACACCAAACTTGGGGGTGTGGCAAACAGTGATGATGATATCAATCGACTGCAACAGGACATGGAAAAGCTAGCAGAATGGGCAGACAAGCGGCAGATGGAATTTAATACAGAGAAATGTGAGTTGATGCATTTTGTCAGAAGGAACAGGGAGAGGCAATATACACTTAATGGCACAGTTTTAAAGAGTGTGCAGGGACAGAGAGACCTGGGAGTTAATGTGCATAGGTCCCTGAAGGTGGCAGGACATATTGAGAGAGTGGTTAACAAAGCATATGGGATCTTGGGCTTCATAAATAGAGGTATTGAGTACAAAAGTAGAGAAGTTATGCTGAACCTTTATAAAACGCTGGTGAGGCCACAACTGGAGTATTGCGTCCAGTTCTGGTCATCACACTTTAGGAAGGATGTGAAGGCCCTTGAGAGGGTACAGAGGAGATTTACCAGAATAGTTCCAGGGATGGGGGATCTTAGCTACAAGGACAGGTTGGAGAAGCTGGATTTGTTTTCATTAGAGCAAAGGAGGTTGAGGGGTGATTTGATAGAGGTGTACAAGATTATGATGGGTTTGGATAGGCTAGATGGGGAAAGGCTGTTCCCACTAGTTGATGGTACAAGGACTAGGGAACACAGATTTAAGGTTTTGGGCAAGAGATACAGGGGGGACGTGAGGAAAAACGTTTTTACACAGCGAGTTGTGATGACCTGGAATTCGCTGCCGATGGAAGTGGTGGAAGCGGAGGCACTCAATGTTTTCAAGGGGAGACTGGATCGGCACTTGAGGGAAATAAACTTGCAGGGCTATGGGGATAGAGCGGGGGAATGGGACTGACTGGATTGCTCTACAGAGAGCCGGCACAGACTCGATGGGCCGAATGGCCTCCTTCTGTGCCATTATGACCCTATGATTCTGTGACTTTTTGGTGGCTTAAAAGGCTTGTGCACAAACCAGTTGCTACCAGACATTGGTGGCCTATCAGGGCTTACTCTTGGCATTGAGCATGACTGGGAGAATGAGCAGAGGCCAGGAAGAGCAAGACAAGCTGCTAGAAGAGGAAGGAAGAGGTGGAACAGGAGGAGGAAGGAGAACAGGAGGAGGAGGTGGAAGAGAAGGAGGAGGAAGAGGAAGGAAGGCTGCAACTTAGAGAGCCCCTTTCTGCCCGGGCTCTACATGAAAAAGTAATTAATTAGCGATACCAGTAAACTCAACCCCAATTCCCCATCCACCAATAGCCCCAAGCTCCTTAGCTTTCCTCTGTCACTGACCATCACATCGTCCCCTTTCCCACAATGCAAAAAAAAATGCCAACTCAAAATATACATTCCAATCCAAATTTATAGATTAAATCAGGCCATAGTACATACAAAAATAAATGAATCACCCTGTGCATTCCCTTCGTGCCTCTTCCGTGTGCCTTTGTCTGTCCTAGTGCTCCTACGAGGTGCTTCCCCAGTGGTTGCAGCATGGCTGGTGGAAAGCTGTTAACTTTCAGTGGAGGAAACTGCAGATAGCCTTGGAGGGTGACCTCAAGCAGCTCTGGGCCTTGAAGGCCCAGCTGCAGACTGCACCATCTTAGCTTGGGCTGCAGCACAAAGTTGATGCCCTGCCTGCATTGCAATGAATTGGTGCGGGATAATCGCGCATCGCGATCCCCGCGCCTTTTTTGGGGGGTTATCCAATTTAACCCCCAAGGACTTGGTGGATCTATAATATGTGGCACGAAAAATGTAACACCATTTGAAAAATGTAGAGAGAGAAAGAACTAGAACATGGAAGAAAAGCCAAGATGGAGAGAAAAGCAATGAAGGGAAGTAAAGCTTTTGGCTGGGAGTTTGCGCAATTCACCCGTTATCGGCATAACCGGGCCAAAAGATCGCAGAAATTTAAGCGCAAATTGCATTCAGCGCAACTCAAGTTTCCGCGATCTTTTGCGCTAGTTTAAAAGCGCCACGCTAGAAGCAGGCCCTGCCCACAACACTGGCCATGCCTCTAGGATGAATTAATCATCATTGGGAGTTTCCACTAATTGTGCTCATTTGCGGACCTTTGAGGAGGCTCCAACAATTAAGCTGGAACTTTTGGGTGCAAGGACACTAATAGGTTCGTTTTGAAAGATTTTGAATGATTTTTTTCAACTTACAATGGAACTGACTACTGTACCCCAATCTAACTAGAAAATAGTTTTGTATATTAAAAGTCATTTTCAGTCATTTAATATCGGGTTATGCACAGATGGTGATTGACAATGTGATTAAAAAGGCTTATTTTTAAACCAATGATAAACCAATTTTCAGCTGTATTAATCAAACTTTAGCAAGTTAACACTCTTAAATATACAGTATAAAGGAATATTTTTTAAAGCAACATTTTTTTAAAAAGTTACGTTTAGAAACACTGTCCGATTGCACTGGTTCATAGCAGATTTTGCATTCGGCAATATGCAAATGAGTTTGAGCGGAAACTTGTGGGAATAAACACTTTTCAAAACAGGGGCAATTTGCACCGGAATTGCCAATTGCACCCAAAGCAGATATCTACCTCTTCTTAATGGCCCAGAAATTCGGGTCTCCACGGGTGAGTACGCATGGGGTACTCACCCGTAAGCCCAATGGAAGTGCCGGTTTCATGCATGCACTGCGCATGCGTGGGAAACCGGCACTTCCATTCCCCTGAAAGAAGGGGTTAAGAGGTGGAATGCATGCGCAGGAGAGGCTGCGCGTGTGCATCGAACTTACTTTTTTTTTGCAGGTTTTCCTGGGAAGGTAAGTCTCCAGAAGTTAGACATGTAAAAAGCAGTCGCAAGGCCTGCTTTTTACAAGGTAAGTGGTGAATTAATTAAAATTAAAACATTTTTTCCACAGGTTTATTATTTTTAAATACTTTAAAGAAAGGTAAGTTTATTTTTAGCCCCATTAGAAAATAAAATTATTTTTTTCAAAAATTTAAATTGTTTAAAATAGTTATTTCATGTAATTTATAGTTTATTTTAAAAATGTGATTTAAAAAAAAAATTATTTGAAGATTTAGTGATGTTTTGGGGCTTATTCCTGTCAAACTTATGAATGAAGCATTCCCTGCTACCATTGGCTCTCCATGGCCCACGTGATCCCAGGGGACGCATCAAACTAACTGCGTCCTTGGGATATGCGAGCACTGCGCGCCGGCAGTTGGAGGAGGCCCAGGATCGGAATTCCACGGGGGCCCACAGCTCAACGGCCGGCACGGCAGGTCAGGGGCTTGCACCCGCAGGAAGCCCCCAACCCGAATTTCTGGGCCAATAACTCCCATTGACATTGTGACAGTACTAAGAAACAAAGATGAGGAAAGCAGAGAAAGTAGCCAAGCACACATTTTATATATTAATTTTTTAGTGAATCTTGAAAAGGTTCACCATAAAACTGCGGTTACTGTTTTCTCCTTTCCCCATCTGGAAAATCAAAATTTTATTTCTTAGTGCAGTTTCATGTAACTTGAAAATATGTTACAACATATATTTCCATTTGTGTTAACACACCAAAATATCTGCAAGCACTTCACACGATGAATGACTTTGAAGTATGTGGCCACCATTCTACACCAGCAATATTCACCAAACAGCAATACCATGAATAGCCTTTCATCAAGCTTCGCTTTTTGCTGTTGAGAGAAAAGTGTTAGCCAGGATAATGGGCAAACTCCCCATCTCCTTCAAAGAGTGCTATGGGAACTTTAACATCTACCTGAACCATTGGAACAGGCAAACAGGGTTTAACATCTTATCAGAAGGATGATACCTTCAACAGTGCAGTACCAATTGCTGCCAACTTAGAATGTGATCTCAAACAATCAGCATGGTGCTCAAAACCACAGCTTTTTGACACAGAGGAAAGAGTGCCACCAACTGAGCCAAGCTGACACACTTATTAAGTAAGAATCTGGCAGAAAAAGTTACTTAATTGTAAGTTAAGGATCACTTGTGCTGGTGACCATCTCTACATAACAATTGTAACTACACTTCAAAACTAATTCATTGTATGAATACATTTTGATGCGATAAAGCAACACAGAGAACCACAGAATCAAACAACTTCCCCCATCAGTTCCAGTTTAAAATATCTTCTGAAAAGCAATCACTTATTAAACATGACCGTGAACACATATATCTGATGAAAGGTCATCAACCTGAAACGTTAACTCTGTTTCTCTCTCCACAGTGCTCAGCAGACTCGACAGGCAGCGGCAGGCGACCCAATTAAACTCATTAACGTCTAGTTGACTGATCATTAACAGGCTTTTTAAATTTTCCTTTTCACTTTAACTTCATGGCCACGGGAACCACGCTGTTCGGGGACCACAGCTGTCAACCTGAGGCAGTGGCCATTGCTCCAGCTGATTACTTGACAGCTTCAAATGTACAGTAAAAGCTCCCACCTGACTCATCACTTTCCTCAGCCACAAGCTGTTTCTCAGTCCATTTCCAGCACAGATTCTTCAGGCTTTCCACTTTCCACTCTCCATCCACTCTCACCTCATTGGAAAAACTCTCTCACCATTGACAGAATGCTTCTGTCATCTCTACTTCACCTGCCATCTATTCCATTAGCATGCGTGCCCTTGAAACTCTCTCACCTTGGTCCTCAGAATCCAACCATGATCAGCCGCAACATCAGCAGCACCAGGCACAAGAGCAGCACCAACAACAACACCAACCTTCTCCGCAATCATCTGATTCTGCACAGGACAGAGGGCATCAGCACCCGAGCACATTGCTGCTCGGAAGGCCAGGGATGGCCTCACCATGGCCAGATTTACTTCACTTGATGTTGTACACCCTGGTTGCCACATGATGCACCAATTTGGCACCACCCCACACCAACACCATAAAGCATCCCTACAATGCCCAAGTCATTCCTTTCACACTCATCACCATTGCAGGGATACCGTTATGTCTCACCATTCACTGCAACTCACTAAGCCACTTCCAAAGGTAAGGTGCACACAAATCTGTCCAAGAACAGGAAGTGTTGAAAATAAAGGTTTTAATGTTTGACAGCACATTAACAAAAACTATACATGTACATTGGATAAAACACCCAAGTGGCTACCCTTGTGTGTTGTTAGTTGGTATGATTGCACTAGGATGAGGGTGAGTGTGAGGGGTGGCTAATGAGATGGGGATGTAATAATGTAGATAGAGAGTGAGGGAAGGGTGGAGGTGCAAGATAAGTTGATGTGAGTAAAGATGTGCAGGGTAGGTAGAATAGGCAGTGTGATGGGGATGTGATGAGAGGCACAGCAGGATGAAGGTGAGTGTGGCTTTGTACGAACATTTAGTGATTTAATGAGATAATTGAAAGGTTTGTGCCACCATACCCAGGCCCTCCTGATGATATCCCTGCTTGTGCCCTCCTGTGCAATGTGCAACCAGGCTCTGTTGTTCTCCTGGGGAGGTCTCTTCCGCCCATGGGAAGGGAAGAGGAACTCCCTGCGTGCTCTGACTTGCTCCATAAGCATATGGAGGGAGCCATGGGAGAACCTGGGTGCAGCCCTGCACCGCTGTGCAGTTGTTGGTAGTGTTTGCAGCGCTTCACTGCTGTAGAACACTTACAGCACAAGTATTAAAAGAAAGTTGGCCACGGTCCCTTTAAGGAAACCGGCCGATGATGCGTCATGAATGACGTCACCAGGCCTGCTTCCTCTAATTGGACTGGGAAATACAATGGTTGGGCTTAGCAAGCCCTATCAATGTAAAATAATTTTCCAGAGTGGAATGGAGCCAGCAGCGGGGTTGGGACCCGCCACCGATGTCGCCCGCCTCGGACACACCGAGGTAAGGAAAGTCTCAGCCAACCTCTCAGCATCTTCCCTTTCAAGCCCTCTAAGAATTTTACATGTTTCAATGAGATCACCTCTCATTCTTCTAAACTCCAGAGAATATAAGCCCATTCTACTCAATCTCTCCTCATACGTCTACCCCCTCATCCCAGGAATCAATCTAGTGAACATTCGTTGCACCTCCTCTAAGGTAAGTATATCCTTCCTCAGATAAGGAGACTAACACTGTACACAATACTCCATATGTGATCTCACCAAAGTCCTATATAATTGCAGCAAGATTTCCTTACTCTTATACTCCAACCCCCTTGCAATGAAGGCTAACATACCATTTGCTTTCCTAATTGCTTGCTGTACCTGCATGTTAACTTTCAGTGATTTGTGTACAAGGACATCAAATCCCTCTGAATATCAACATTTACTAGTCTCTCACCTTTTAAAAAATATTCTGCTTTTCTATTCTTCCTACCAAAGTGGATATTTTAACATTTCCCCACATTGCACTCCATCTGCCACCTTCTTGCCCATTCACTTAACTGGTCTACATCCCTTTGCAGCCTCTTTGCAGCCTCCTCTCAGTACATGGTCAACTTCACCAGGTAGCTTCATACCTCTTCAGCTTTACAATATAACTACAATACAAAAGGAATGCTTTAAGAATTAAACTTAAAGGGGGAAAAATTTGGTAGCTTAGCGCCTCCCATTAGCGCCTGCAGATTTTGGTAACAGGGCGCTGATGCAGTAGTGCCAGGGCGAGGCGAATCCAGCGCCGCACGGCAAATCTGGCCCCACCCCCCATTGCGCTGCTGGTACAAGGTATCGCCAGGGACTTCAACGCCGGGCAGATCATGGTGTCATTGAGCGTGCAACAACGCTCACTGGGTGCCCGATCTGGAAAATTAATTGTCGCCACTTACCTCAGCGCCGCGAACACACAGCGACAGGGAGCGCTAACGTGCAGCTGCAGGAAGCCGGCTCCAGCGATCTTATTTAAAGGCATCAGCATTAATCACTTGCAGCTGTCAGGGTCGGTTAGTTTCAGTGGTTCCTTGTCAGTTTCACCCAGTGGAACAGTTTGTATGAATAATTTCAAGCTTCTTTTGTATCAGCAGTCTTCTGGCAAGTGCAAAGTAACTACATTTATTGTTCAAAGATTCAAACTGCTACACCTGGCAACATTAATGGGGGCTGTACTAGCAAGTCAGCTCAACCTCCAGGATCTATGGCAGAGGGAGCGTAGGCAGCGAGAAATATAGGAACACGTGCACAGAGGGATGAGGAGGGACATTAGGGCTCAAAACCAGGTGGCCTTACCCTCCGAGGGTATTCCGACAGCAATTCTCCTACCTTCAATTAAGCAAGGAGCAGTGTATTAGATGGCTCCGCATCACTAAGGTGGTAGTCACAGAACTCTGCCACCTCCTCCAAACAGACCTCCAGTCTTACAGCAGACTTTCGCGGGCTTTTTTTTTACAGAGGCCAGTGTTGGGAGGAGGAGAGAGCAGCGGTACAGTGAGTACTTCAACTCACTTTCGCGGGCTTTCTTTCAGAGGCCACTGTCGGGAGGAGCAGAGAGCAGCGGTACAGTAAGTACTTAAACTCACTTTCATGGGCGTTCTTTCAGAGGCCAGTGTCGGGAGGAGCAGAGAGTGGTGGTACAGTGAGTACTTAAACTCACAATATATATTAATGATCTGGACGAGGGAATTGGATGTAGTATCTCCAACTTTGCAGACGACACAAAGCTGGGTGGGCGTGTGTGCTGTGAGGAGGATGTTGTGAAACTCCAGTACGATTTGGACAGGTTGGGTGATTGGGCAGAAACATGGCAAATGCACTATAATGTGGATAAATGTGAGGTTATCCACTTTGGTGGCAAAAACAGAAAGGCAGGTTATTATTTGAATGGCAATAGATTGGGAGAAGGGGAAGTGCAAAGAGACCTGGGTGTTCTTGAGCACCAGTCGCTGAAGGTAAGCATGCAGGTGCAGCAGGCGGTTGGGAAGGCAAATGGTATGTTGGCCTTCATAGCAAAAGGGTTTGAGTACAGGAACAAGGATGTCTTGCTGCAGTTGTACAGGGCCTTGGTGAGACCGCACCTTGAGTTTTGTGTGCAGCTTTGGTCGCCTTATCTGAGGAAGGACGTTCTTGCCATGGAAGGAGTGCAGCGAAGATTCACCAGGCTGATACCTGGGACGGCAGGAATGACGTATGAGGAGAGATTGTGTCGATTGGGCTTATACTCACTGGAGTTTAGAAGATTGAGAGGGGATCTCATCGAAACCTATAAAATTCTGTCAGGCCTGGACAGACTAGATGCAGGAAGGATGTTCCCGATGGCCGGGGAGTCCAGAACTAGGGGTCATAGTCTAAGGATAAGGGGTAAGCCATTTAGGACTGAGATGAGGAGGAATTTCTTCACCCAAAGAGTGGTGAACCTGTGGAATTCTCTGCCACAGAAGGCAGTGGAGGCCAATTCATTAAATATATTCAAGAAGGAGTTGAATATATTTCTTAAGGCTAAAAGGATCAAGGGATATGGGGAGTAGGCAGGGACAGGGTACTGAATTTGGATGATCAGCCATGATCTCATTGAATGGCGGAGCATGCTCGAGGGGCCGAATGGCCTACTCCTGCTCCTATCTTCTATGTTTCTATGTTTCTTTCTTTCAGAGGTCAGTGTCGGGAGGAGCAGAGAGCGGCAGTACAGTGAGTACATAAACTCACTTTCATGGGCTTTCTTTCAGAGGCTTACCAATCTCACAGACCGGCGGCGGTGTTCCAGAGCCATGTCACGATTCAAAAAGTGACGCAGGCAAGAGGAAGCAGCTGATTGGGTGAGTACGGCCAGGTGAGTAGTTATACTACTCTATCGTTTGACAGTTAAGATTAATAGTTTATAAAATTTAGAAGGTCTTACTTTTTGTGGTTATAGTTTCTAAGGTCTCTATTGTGTATCGGGGAGTGCTAGTAACCAAGGGCCCTTGAGTATATCATTTAATTGTAGTGTAATTAGTGATATTGATTTGATTTAATTTAATTTAAACTAATTAAAGGGTAAGTCATGGCAGGACAGCTCGGCCCCATGGCATGCTCCTCCTGCGCTATGTGGGAAATCAGGGACACTTCCTGTGTCCCTGATGACCATGTGTGCAGGAAGTGTAGCCAGCTGCAGCTACTGACAGACTGCATTGCAGCGCTGGAGCTGCGAATGGATACATACCGGAGCATTCATGATGCTGAGGACATCATGGATAGCATGTTTAGGGAGTTGGTCACACCGCAGGTAAAGGCTGCACAGGCAGGAAGGGAATGGGTGACCACCAGGCAGAGTAGTAGGTGCAGACAGGTAGTGCAGGGGTCCCCTGTGGCCACCCCCCTCTCAAACAGATATACCACTTGGGATATTGTTGAGGGAGGTGCTTATCGGGGGAAGGCAGCAGCAGCCAACTTCCTGGCACCATAGGTGGTTCTGCTGCACAGGACAGGAGGAAAAAGAGTGGGAGAGCTATAGTGATAGGGGATTCTATTGTAAGGGGAATAGGTAGGCGTTTCTGCGGCCGCAAACGAGACTCCAGGATGGTATGTTGCTTCCCTGGTGCAAGGGTAAAGGATGTCTCGGGGCGGCTGCAGGGCATTCTGGAGGGGGAGGGTGAACAACCAGTTGTTGTGGTGCATATAGGTACCAACGATATAGGTAAAAAATAGGATGAGGTCCTAAAAGCTGAATATAGGGAGTTAGGAGGTAAATTAAAAAATAGGACCTCAAAGGTAGTAATCTCAGGATTGCTACCAGTGCCACGTGCTAGTCAGAATAGAAATAGAAGGATATTTCAGATGAATATGTGGCTAGAGGAATGGTGCAAGGGGGAGGGATTCAAATTCCTGGGACATTGGAACCAGTTCTGGTGGAGGTGGGACCAGTACAAACTGGACGGTTTGCACCTGGGCGGGACCGGGACTGATTTCCTAGCGGGAGTGTTTGCTAGTGCTGTTGGGGAGGGTTTAAACTAAAATGGCAGGGGGCTGGGAACCTGTGCAAGGAGGCAGAGGAAAGGGAAGCAAGGGTAGAAACAAAAGACAGGAAGGAGAAAAGCAAAAGTGGAAGGCAGAGAAATCAAAGGTGCAAATCAAACAGGGCTACAGTAAATAATAATTCTAAAGGGACTAAGGCCTAGAAATTCAGTTGCGTTCGCCAGCCGTTAGCGCCATAGGAGGAGTAGATTTCGAGCGCTAGGCACTTACGCAGAACGATCTGCGCCTACGCCCAACTTCAGTAGACATTTAGCGCCGGCGCAAAGTGTTTGCGCGCGCTCAGCTGCGCGCGCAACTTATGACATCATTTCGTCGTGCAACGCCCTTTGTGCGCCCCAAACCGGAACTTCAGTCGCGCCCGCCCAATGTGGGCGTGGCGCTGTTAAGAACTGTGAAGTGGAACGCAGCAGAGGCCCTGCGGGCCTCGGGGAGCGCTAATTAAAGGGCACTTAGACTGAACTATAAAGGCCAGCCATTTTGCTCCAATGACTTTAGTGCAATGGATTTCTGGACAGAGACCAAGGAAGAGACCTTACTGATTTGGGCCAACATAGGAGAGGTATTTTTGGCTTCTGGCCAGAGCTTGGAAATTTGACTCATTGTGATTTCACTGTTTGCAAGTATATTATGGGGGTTGCATGGGGTTCCAACCCTCAGTTCCAGCATTATGTGCGAAGGGCTCGCAGACGCTGTGTGAGAGGGGCAGCCATGCCTAGACGCAGAGGGGCCATCAGGCATCGGCAACATAGGCCTTACCCACTCAGGGAATACCGCCAGCAGGTGTCCTATCTCACCATGACTGCCGCGCAGTGTGTTAAGAGGCTGCGCTTCAGAAGGGAGGTGGTTGCAGAGATCTGCCAGCTGCTTCACAGAGATCTGCATCCACAGCTGATGTGCAGGACGTCTCTGTCGGTGGAAGTGAAAGTCACGGTGGCTCTGAACTTTTATGCAAGCGGCTCCTTCCAAGCCGCTGCTGGGGACATAGCTAACATCTCCCAGTTCGCCGTGCATCGCTACATCCGGCAGGTCACCGATGCCCTTTTCACAAGGAGACACCAATTCATCTCCTTCCCCATGACCCTAGAGAGGCAGGAGCAGCGTGCAGTCGGATTTGCGAGGATCGCCGACTTCCCCATGGTGCAGGGCGCCATTGACTGCACGCATTTGGCTTTGCGGGCACCTATCGACAATGCCGAGGATTACCGCAACCGGAAGGGCTACCATTCCCTCAATGTACAGCTGGTGTGTGACCACAGGCAGCGCATCCCAGCTGTCAATGCCCGCTTTCCAGGCAGCAGCCACGATGCATTTATCCTGCGCCAGACTACTGTGGCTGACATGTTCCAGGCACAGCCTCCCCCAAGAGGATGGCTTATCGGGGACAAAGGCTATCCTTTGTGTACATGGCTCATGACCCCGCTCCGCGTGCCCAGGACCCCTGCTGAGGAGGCATACAACGAAAGCCATCAAGCCACAAGGAACATCATAGAGCAAACGATTGGCGTCCTCAAGCAACGGTTCCGCTGCCTGGATCGCTCCGGCGGATCTCTGCAGTATTCGCCGGATAGAGTCTCCCAGTTCGTCGTCGTTTGCTGCATGCTGCACAACCTGGCTATCCGCAGGACTCAGGCACTGCCACCTCACGTTGGACCACCACCTCAGGAGGATGAGCAGGAGGACCATGAGGAGGAGGAGGAGGAGGAGGAGGAGGAGTACCAGCCCAGGAGGGAGCCACAAGGTCCAAGGGCCGTCCGTCGGCGGCTTATTGAACGACACTTCTAGGCCCCCTGTCACGGAATGGCTTGTGGCCATGAAGGCACATGAATGCAGCCGCTCCGCAAGCCCTCAGCCGGTTAACGCAACAACCACTTGAAACATCACACATGGACAAGCTGAATAAAGAAAAAGCTTTATTGAACAAACTCAGGGCCCTTCCCACATGAAACCCAAAAACAGACAACACCCCCAAAAAACACTCAAATACATATCTCACTCCCACAACCTGGGGAGGAATAACAAAACTTGTCCATCCAAATGGCCTTCATCCTCGGCCTTACCAAAAGAACCCCCCCCATAGACAGCACAAGCACCCCCATATAAAAAAACATTTGCCTTCATCCTCGGCCTTACCAAAAGAACCCCCCCCCATAGACAGCACAAGCACCCCCATATAAAAAAACATTTGCCAACACACTCTACTTTGTGTGCCGAGAGGGCGAGTCCTTGTCCAGCCTTTTCCGGCCCCTGGCCGACCTGCTGCTCCGCCTCAACCTGGGCCCTGTGGGTGTTGCAAGGCTGGGGGAAGGCTCCTGAGGGGCACATTGCGTGACGGCAGGTGCCCTTGGGGGTCGGCCTAGACGAGCTCTGGCCCTCGAGGGGCCGGCTGCTGACTGCTGCAGCTGTGGCTGGGCAGCATCAGTCTCTCCAGCAGCTCGTCGCAGCGTTGCTGGGGGAGTAGCAGTGGCGGCTGCAGCAATGGGGGCAAGCTGGCTGATGCCAGGCGCTCGCTGCTCGCCAGAGACACTGGCACTCGGCCGGGCTGGCACTGCAGCAAGCGCAGCAATCTGGTGAAGGCCAGACCGCTGTGCTGCAGCAGCGCGGCGGGTGCCCTGGCGATGCGTGCGTGACACAGCGAGTGTGGCAGCAGTGAGTGCCCGTACTGCCCTGGTCTGTGCCCGCATCAGACCAGCCAGTGACTGCATGGCACCACTGATCAACTGTCCACTCGCTGCCTGTGCTGTCCTGAAGTCGTCCCGACTCGCGTCCTGTGCTGCCCTGAATTCGGCCCGACTCGCATCCTGTGGTGCCCCGAATTCGGCCCGACTCGCGTCCTGTGATGCCCTGAATTGTTCGAGACCCCTGGCCTGTGCTGCCGCGAGTTGTTCGAAACCCCTGGCCTGTGAGGCCCCGAAATCGGACACACTATGAGCCAGGGACTCAATGGCCTCAGGCAACCGTGCCACAACCCCCATGAACTCGGTGTGCCGACGATCCGAGTCTGCGGACATTTGATCAAGGAGGCGCACCTCCTGGGCGAGGACCGTCTCCGGACTGGAGGCCGGACTCTCCCTCTGGGGAGAAGGCCGCCGAGCTGCCCGACCCTTCCCGCGTGGCTGCACGCCACTGGGCCCAGCAACTACACTCCCCTGCAACACTTCCCCCCTCTGGGGAGAAGGCAGCCGGGCTGCCCGACCCTTCCCGCGTGGCTGGACGCCACTGGGCACAGGAGCTACACTCCCCTGCAACACTTCCCCCCTCTGGGGAGAAGGCAGCCGTGCTGCCCGACCCTTCCCGCGTGGCTGGATGCCACTGGGCACAGGAGCTACACCCCCCTGCAACACTTCCCCCTGGCTCTCCTCCAGGGAAGACGTGTCCCCTCCATTGCCATCCCCTGGCGCGGATGAGGGATCCCCCGATGGGCCGCCTTCCTCTTGCTCCTCCTCGTCCTCCTCTTCCGAGGGACTGACACTCGCAGCTTCAGGGACCTCCTCCTCACCAGCTGAAAGCAGGAAGGCACAAGAGTAGCTTTAGAGTGAGGACAGGGCATCAGCGAGGGAGGCATGAGTGGTGGCATTCTGCGCATTGGTCGGACAGTGGCAAAGGATGTAGATCTGAAGCGCAAGGGGAACGAGAGAGGTCCAAAAGGTCATGTCCTTACCATTGGGGCCCAGCACAGGGTCGGCATCTCCAATTGCAATGGGGCCAATCACCCGGGCACCCATGAGTCGACCCACGCGCTCCTCCAGGTCACTGAGCTCCTGGAACTGGGTACGGCCTCCCCCGGTGACAGTCCGGCTCTTCAGATTCTGGGCCAGCTTGGCCTGCAAGAGAAAGGACGGCTTCTAAGTACAGTGTGGTGCCCTGTTGTTGTGTGCACTGCCTCCCATGGTCGAATAGCTTGGCCAGTGTGGTGCCCTGTTGTTGTGTGCACTGCCTCCCATGGTCGAATAGCTTGGCCAGTGTGTAAAGTGCAGAAAGTGCAAATGATGTTCATGCCAGTGCCATAGCTGCTGGATGAGGGCTGGCCATTAGGCCTTAGAGGTCCCTTTGCCCATAATGTGAGGTGCACATGCAAGGATGAGGAGGACACTGGAAAGGGTACTCACCCTGACAATCCGAGTGAGGTCGTTAAACTTTTTCCGGCATTGGACAACAGTCCAGGGGACATCGCAGGTGGCTGTGACCCTCTGGGCGATTTCCCTCCAGGCTCTCCTGTACACCCTGTTGGGAGGCTTCTTGCCACTGTCCGGGAACAAGATATGGCTTCTCTTCTCCAAAGCCCTAACCAGCACCTTTAAATCATGGCCAGAGAAGCGCTGCGCTCGCTCACGGGCCCTCTGCATCCTTCCTGGCGCTATTTCTCTCCAGCAGCAGTGTTTAGGCCTAGCTGGAGGGCTGCAGGATCCAGGGCGTGGCAGCAGACCAAGTCGACCCTTCCCCCTTTAAGAGCTGGCCGGCGCCAGGGTGTCTGCTGTCAATCAAAACATGACCGCACCTGCGCTGCGCCCGGCCTCGGCGGTATCAGTCTGCACCGCCGGCTTAGCGCCTAAGGATAGCCATGCATCGCCAGTTTTAGCGCTCGAGCAAACTCCTTGGCCAAAGCTACTGAATTTCGGCGAACTGCCCTCCACTTTCCGGCGGGCGCAAACTTTAGCGGCCGCCCGACTTTACCGCCCCAAAAGTGGCTCAACTGAATTTCTAGGCCTAAGAGTGTTAAAAAAACAAGCCTGAAGGCTTTGTGTATAATGCGAGGAGCATTCGTAATAAGGTGGATGAATTAACTGCGCAAATAGATGTAAACAGATATAATGTAATTGGAATTACGAAGACATGGCTCCAGGGTGACCAAGGCTGAGAATTCAACATCCAGGGGTATTCAATATTCAGGAAGGACAGGCAAAAACGAAAAGGAGGTGGGGTAGCATTTCTGGTTAAAGAGGAGATTAACACAATAGTAAGGAAGGATATCAGCTCTGATGATGTGGAATCTGTATGGGTAGAGCTGAGAAATACCAAGGGGCAGAATAGGTTAGTGGGAGTTGTATACAGACCCCCAAACAGTAATGCTGAGGTTGGGGATGGCATTAAACTGGAAATTAGAGATGCGTGGAATAAGGGCACAGCAGTTATCATGGATGACTTTAATCTACATATAGATTGGGCTAACCAAATTAGTAACAATACTGTGGAGGAGGAATTCCTAGAGTGTCTACGGGATGGTTTCCTGGACCAATATGTCGAGGAACCAACTGGAGATCAGGCCATCTTAGACAGGGTATTATGTAATGAGAAAGGATTAATTAGCAATCTTGTTGCGTAAGGCCCCTTGGGGAAGAGCGATCATAATATGAAGGAATTCTTCATTAAGATGGAGAGTGAAGTAGTTGACTCAGAGACTAGGGTCCTGAATTTAAATAAAGGAAACTATGATGGTATGAGGTGCAAGTTGGCTAGGATGGATTGGGGAATGTTACTTAAAGGGTTGACGGTGGATAGGCAAGGGCAAACATTTAAAGATCGCATGGATGAACTACAGAATTTGTTCATCCCTGTTTGGCATGAAAATAAAACAAAAAAGGTGACTCAACTGTGGCTAACAAGGGAAATTAGGGATAGCATAAGATCGAAGGAGAGGACATATAAATTGGCCAGAAAAAGCAGCAAACCTGAGGATTGGGAGCAGTTTAGGATTCAGCAAAGGAGGACAAAGGGATTATTTAAGAGGGGGAAAATAGAATATGAGAGTATGCTTGCAGGGAACATAAAAACTGACTGTAAAAGCTTCTATAGATACGTGAAGAGAAAAACATTGGTGAAGTCCCTTGCAGCCAGATTCAGGGGAATTTATAATGGGGAACAAAGAAATGGCAGGCCAATTAAATACATACTTTGGTTCTGTCTTCAAAAGGAGGACACAAATAACCTTCCAGAGATGTCGGGGAACATAGGGCCTAATGAGAGGGAGGAATTGAATGAAATCAGTATTAGTAGGAAAATGGTGTTAGGGAAATTGACGGCATTGAAGGCCGATAAATCCCCAGGGCCTGATAATCTACATCCTAGGGTACTTAAGGAAGTGGCCCTAGAAATAGTAGATGCATTGATGGTCATCTTCCAAAGTTCTATAGACTCTGGAATAGTTCCCATGGATTGGAGGGTAGCTAATGTAACCCCACTATTTAAAAAAGGTGGTAGAGAGAAAACGGGCAATTATAGACCGGTAAGCCTGACATTGGTAGTGGGGAAAATGCTAGAGTCCATTATAAAAGATGTAATAGCAGAGCACTTGGAAAACAGTGACATGATCGGACAAAGTCAACATGGATTTACAAAAGGTAAATCATGCATGACTAATCTACTGGAATTTTTTGAGGATGTAACTGGTAGAATAGATAAGGGAGAACCAGTGGATGTGGTGTATTTGGACTTTCAGAAGGCTTTTGATAAGATCCCGCATAAGAGATTGGCGTGCAAAGTGAATGCACATGGGATTGGGTGTAAGGTACTGACTAGGATAGAGAACTGGTTGGCAGACAGGAAGCAAAGTGTTGGAATAAATGGGTCTTTTTCCGAGTGGCAGGCAGTGACTAGTGGGGTACTGCAGGGAATGGTGCTAGGACCCCAGGTATTCACAGTATATATTAATGTTCTAGGCGAGGGAACTAGATGTAATGACTCCAAGTTTGCAGACAGCAGAAAGCTGAGTGGGCATGTGTTCTGTGAGGAGGATGCAGAGAAACTCCAGTATGATTTGGACAGGTTGGGTGATTGGGCAGATGCATGGCAGATGCAGTATAATGTGGATAAATGCGAGGTTATCCACTTTGGTGGCAAAAACAGGAAGACAGATTATTGTTTGAATGGCAATAGATTGGGAAAAGGGGAAGTGCAACGAGACCTGGGTGTCCTTGTGCACCAGTCACTGAAGGTAAGCATGCAGGTACAGCAGGCGGTTGGGAAGGCAAATGGTATGTTGGCCCTCATAGCGAGAGGATTCGAGTACAGGAGCAAGGATGTCTTGTTGCAGTTGTACACGGCCTTGGTGAGACCGCACCTTGAGTATTGTGTGCAGTTTTGTTCACCTTATCTGAGGAAAGATGTTCTTGCCATGGAGGGAGTGCAGCGAAGATTCACCAGATTGATACCTGGGATGGCAGGAATGATGTATGAAGAGAGATTGGGTCCATGAGGCTTATATTCGCTGGAGTTTAGAAGAATGAGAGGGGATCTCATTGAAACTTATAACATTCTAAAAGGACTAGACAGACTAGATGCAGGAAGGATGTTCCCGATGGCGGGGGAGTCCAGAACCAGGGGTCACAGTCTAAGGATAAGGGGTAAGCCATTTAGGACTGAGATGAGGAGGAATTTCTTCACCCAGAGAGTGGTGAACCTGTGGAATTCTCTACCACAGAAGGCAGCTGAGGCCAACTTATTAAATATATTCAAGAAGGAGTTGAATATATTTCTTAAGGCTAAAGGGGTCAAGGGATATGGGGAGAAAGCAGGGACAGGGTACTGAATTTGGATGATCAGCCATGATCTCATTAAATGGCAGAACAGGCTCGAGGGGCCGAATGGCCTACTCCTGTTCCTATCTTCTATGTTTCTATGTTGACTTAAATCCCAGATCCCTTTTGCTCACCACATGCCCATCATACCATCCCTGTGTCATGCCATATCACAGCGTCCTCCTGGGTGCAAAGGTGAAATGAGAGAGAGCACAAAATATTGAAAACTCCATTAATAAATATATGCATAAACATATCACACATATCGCATGCATTCTAATATCTAATAACTCTTGTGTCTGCCATTGTTGAATAGCTGTCATTGTGTGCAAGGCATGAGATGTGGGTGTGAGTGTTGGTAGGTAGAGATTGTTGTTGGGTGAGTGCTGGGGGTGTCATGCTTTGGGCAGTGTGTGAAGCTTGTGGTGCAGATGGTGGTATGCAGCATTTGTTGAATCCTTCAATCACCCTGACCAGCCGACTGAGGTGGATCTGCCATGAGCACACCTGCTTCAGTCCTCCGGCTCCTTCTCCTTGTTGTGTTCCTCCATGCTGAGGCAGCTGCACAGCCAGCAATGCTGGGAATGAGGTGCTGCAGTGTCAATGAACCTCCCCTTTAATACTGTGAAAAGCCTGTGGCAATGATGAGTTGCGATTAGACTGCACCCAATATTGGTCCACCCTTTCAGTGTAACGCCACTGAACTAGGCCTTTAAGACTTGATTTAGTGCTCCAATCATTTCTTTGAGCAGTGAGAATGAACTTTGCGTGCAGTCTAAAGCATTAGCGCCTGGCGCTAATTCTCAAACTTTTCTAAAGATACCACCCATTTCTGGGCTATAATGAATTTCTAGCCCAAAAATCTTTTAAATGTTAGCAAAGCATTAAAGGGATGGTTAGCTCTCAGCAAACAAAAATTGCAGCCAGCTTTAGGTACTAGTGAGTGGAGTTCTGAGCACGTGTGCTTCCCTGACAAGACAGACAGGATGCCGAGAGTATAACTCAGGTCTGCTGTCTCTCTATCACTCTAAAAAGGTACATACTGTATAATAACGTACTAAATGAATGATTAAGTTACAAAACAGATTTTAGTACAGAAAAAAAATGTTGTGCAATTTGTGTGTGTATCTGAAATGCAAACAAAAAAGGTGGTTGATGTTGTTATCAATACACCAAGATTAGTTTTAACTTTAAAAATTCAATACTAATCACCACATGGGATGGGTTGAAAATATTAGCATGGTCAGTTCTTCTGTCTTGAATGGAATAATCTATTTACAAGATAATTCTCAAGGATAGATTTACATTTTTGGTTAATTAAATCAATAGTTAATTTAAGATTGTGTATTGCACCTGCTGTAAATTTAAGTTATTTTCTCACTTGTGCAGCGGAAGCTGAGGAAAGGCTGACTTGAAGTGCTTGAATGTTTTTTTTCTGGTTGGGCTGTAATTCACATTACAAGGTAAATGGTTGGGGACGGAGCTCACAGTAGGAATCTCCAGGGGATGACTCTTTGAAAGAACATTTGACCAAACAAACATTATGCTTACTGCACACTTGTGAGGTATTCTGATCCACTTGTCAATTAGCCTGGCCTGTCAGAGGCTGCCTCCTGCTAATCCATCACTTGTCCACACGCTGTGTGCAATTCAGTTCATTTGGCTGCGGATTAAAATGATAGAATGGACAGAGGATGTAAACTTGCTGGTTTCAAACAAATTAAATCAGCAAGGCGTAAATCGATACTTTAATATATTACACAATTGTCTTTCAAATTCTTAAGAACCATTCCAGGCTACAACTTTACTATCAATGGTAATGAATGAGGGGAAAATTCCACCTGGAATTTGAAAGGCCATAGCAATTTTAAAGAGTTACATTAGCAAGGTTAATTTGCAACATGTGCACACATTGAAAATATAAATGAATTTCAGTTAAAATATCATAGCAGTACAACTTAACAACAATTTGTATTTATATAGCGCCTTTAACGTAATAAAACGTCTCAAGGCACTGCACAGGAGTATTTTAAGACAAAAATTTTGACACCGATCTACATAAGGATAAATTAGGGCAGGTGACCAAAAGTTTGGTCAAACAGGTAGGTTTTAAGGAGCGTCTTAAAGGAGGAAAGAGGGGTAGCGAGGCGGAGAGGTTTAGGCAGGGAATTCCAGAGCTTAGGGCCTAGGCAACAGAAGGCACGGCCACCAAAGGTTGAGCGATTATAATCAGGGATCCTCAAGAGGGCAGAATTAGAGGAGCGCAGATATCTCGGGGTGTTGTGGGGCTGAAGGAGATTACAGAGATAGATTACAGAGATAGACTACAGATTACAGAGATTAATCCTCATAATGTTCAGAAGCAAAGGTTCTTGCTTTATATTGCAATTATTAGCTTCAAAATGTTGTACGAATTGCAATTTTATAATGCTGTTATACTGTAACTAATGATCTGTGACAGGTATCTGTCCAATGCAATGTATAAACAGCTGGCCTTTGTTATAGTGCACATTGACCGGAATCTCCCCAGCACCCAGGTGCAGTGACAACTGAACAGTTGCGAAAGCTCCGGTGCCACAACAGCTCATTTTTAATCAACAAAACAGCTGCAAGAGTGTCCATTCTCTCATAGCATTAAAAGCATTCCAGTCAAAGTTATAAAAACCTCCAGGAGGTCCAACAGACCACTGGACACTTTTGAAATTCGGCATCATATTGGGCTAAAAGATATGTTGGAGCTGGCATGAACTCGAAGTGGTGCACGATATCTGCTTGGCTTTAGAATGCTCAGACGTCAGGTTGCGACCTGACACCAAAGGTATACTGCCAATTTCATGTCATTGCACAGACAAAATTGCTTTACACTAAAGTGTTATTATATCACCACTTTAAATTTCTTCACTTATTTGCATTGAGTAAAGTCCAGCACAAAATACATTGTACAAAACTGGATTATCACCTTTTTAAAACATTTTTGAAATACATCGTATTTTGGGGTGATTTTTTTTATGCTCACTGTTGGGAAATGGTACTGCTTATTCCTAAAGAAACACTGGATAAATACAGCCAAATAAATTTAAAAAAAAGAGTGGCTGCCGTTTCATGTTTATGAAGCATAATCTGTTTTAAACTTAGTTTACTTCTATTCTGTATTCATTTATTTAAGTATTTCATCTAAAATTATGCATCAAACATGTAACGAGGTCAGCAATGTTTCCTTAAATTGTGTTCTGAACTTATGACACTGCAGTTAAAATGAAAAAGGCCTTTGGACTTCTGTAATCTACACAAACTCTTATGTATTGAATGACACATCTCATGACTGACCTATTATAACACTGGACTGGACTACAAAGGGGATTTAATGCATTGCAGCAGCCACCTTCAGAGCCTAGTGGGACATTCTGACCACCCAAGATTTATGTCAGCTAGTATTTATTATTAGGGCTGTTGCCTGTTGTTGGTGGGTTGTTTATGCCGAGGTGCCATAAAATCTGTCTGGAGTACTGACCCAATGACACCAGGGGGGCGATTTTGCCAGCCCTGGGGAAGCAGGTTTGGAGGCGGGACTGCCGAGAAAATGGCAGAATTTGGGGGCGGGTGTCCAATCCACCCCCAGCCCACCTCCATGCCACCTTGCCAGGAGGCAGGTAGTCGTCCCGCGCTGGGTCTCGTCTCCTTGGAGGCGGGAAGGGATTACATCCACTTAATTGCCGGTTAACAGGTAGTTAATAGGCAGAAAATAGGATTATCACCATTTTGGCCACAAGTGTGGGCTTCCTGAAGGCTCCGAAGCCTGCCAGGTGAGTAGTGGGTCTGCGGGGTTCGGAGGGGTCCAAAAGTGTGCTGTGGAAGTGAGAGATGGGTGCAAGTGTGGAGAGGTGAGTATCTGAAGTAAGTGCAAAGTGTTAGAAAAAGTGTATTTACCTTTGTTTCTTCCTGCAGGCTTCAATCGGTGGGTATGCAGGGTTTCGCACCTCCGCAGCAAAGTTGACTGATGGCCAATGCAACAACCATCTAATTTCTACAAAAGAAAGAGATTTGATGAGGTCTTGAATTCAAGAACTCATCAAACTACAGAGAACGTCGGTGTTTGACAGCTTCACAGAGCTGTCAAATGATGACAGTTCACCTGTCAAAAATTTTTGACAGATGAAACGTCATATGTTGACGTTCTCTGTAATCGGCTTTCCCTTAATTGGCCTGCTAAGCCCGCTGGGCGGGCTTAACAAGGTCAATCAAGGGAAAATAGCATGGGTTGGCCAGAAGTTGACGGAGGCGGGACTGAAACCCGACAAGTGGGAGCCCCGCCTCCAAAATCTCCCCATTGGCAAAATCCAGCCACATGGAGTCTATACACCCAAATAAATGGCCAAATGACCCAAGACATCTACAGTAGTGGGTTAAACCCATGTCAGATTGGCCTTGTTCTGCTGCTGTTCCCCCAATGTTAACAGCACTAGAAGTGGAATAATCTTGGGATATTCGTACCACTGGACCCATCTTTCCCTATGGCCTACAGGTAGCTCTTAATCTCTGCATTATCTCGTCTCTTTTAAAGGGCAGTACAATTCAATATTGTAGCAGAATGCTGGTTATGGACACCGATGAGAGAAGACACACTTATTTTGTGAAGCAACAAAATGCACATTTTTCTGCTTTTACTCCTGCAACACATTTTGAAGCATGCAAATTAATGACAACAAAAATCATATCGCATGTTGACAGGCAAGAAGCTTCCCTGCAGGGTACACAAAGTCCAGTGAAGCAAAGAATTTATTTTGATTGCCCAGCCACCAACATGGAGAGTGAATTCAAGGAAAATCAAAGTTCAGAGAAAGTTGGTAACATGAATTAGATAGCTTATCTTCCAGCAGTCACTTTGAAACAAGAACAGAAAATACCAGCAATACACAGATCAGTCAGCTTCCATAGAGAGAAAAGACAAGTTAACGTTTCTGATACAACCTGTCATCAGAAAGATGAAGGGGTACATCCAAAAATTTTAACCTGTATTTTCTCTTTACAGATGCTGACTGATCAGTAGATTGCCATCATTTTCTGATCTTGTTAGAGATTTACAGCATCTGCAGTTTTATTTTTCTTTTGAAGTTTTTTCTTGTCTCAATGTTTTTTCAGTCCTGCTAGTGAATGCTTGGCTGACAATTGATGAAAGTAACCCATGTAGTAGGCAAGTTGCTGTGTTAAGATTTGAGAAATAATGCCCCACATTAGGTAGTGAATGCATCATATTTGGCATTGAGCTCATTTCTGCTTTCTTCGGATAACTCCAGGCTTGGGTCATTTAACCTTTTTACCAGCATAAACCTAATATTTTGGACTGAATGAAATGGCACTAACTTGTGTTTCTGTTTGCTGTACAGTACTAGTTTTTTTGCTTCTGCTTAATCAATAACATTTTCCAATGGGAAGGTTTTTTAAATAAAACAGATACAATTAAATAAGAGTTTTAACATTTAGAAAGAAAACAATAATTAACAAGAAAAAGTCAGAACATAGGGCTGTTCTGAGAGTAATGTGCATGACCAGAGTGAAAGGGTTAGATGGATAATAGTTTATAATGATGAAAGGTAGTTCAAATTATGTTAGTGTCATTCTTGGCTCATTGGTAGCACTCTCATTTCTAAGTCAGACGATAATGGGTTCAAACCCCACTCTAGAGACTCTTCTTACACATTTCTGTTTGTAGTTAGTGGCCTACAGTGTGTCAAGGTGAGCTGACTTCACAAGTCAGGAGGCTAAGATGCCACAGCTGATGCAGGAGATGAATGGTCATTTGTTGCATAAGATGCATAAAAAGCCATAAAACCAGAACAGAAATATTATTTTCAGAAAATATGAAGGATAAAGTACTTAGTATGCATTATACAGACTGGAGTCTGTTATTAAAAATGTTAGACATTTGAGAGATTTAGAGGACACCACCAATATCAGCAAGAGCAAAATATATATCACAAAACATTTTTTTTGTCAAATGTTTTAGTTTTATGAAGCTCTCCACTGGAGTTTTATGGTCAAAATTCACATCTTCTAGTACTAATCACTACAATTCTTACAGCTAATTGTGTTGTGCCATTAGCCTCCATCGCATGACAGGAATATGTGGGGCCTGAAAACCTTTGAGTCTCGCTCTGCCTTTATAACCTTGGTGGAGCAGTACGTCCGCCTGCTGGCCTCAGGCAGCCCTCACCTTGTCCTAATCCAAATTGTACACTCTCGGGAGCCGCAAGCCTACATTTCGTTGTACTGCACTTGTGCACTAACAATGACAATAAAAGTTGATTTGATTTGATTTGAAATTGCTGGAGTCAAGGGAATTTACATAAAATGGGTGGGTGCCAATGCCAGTGATGGCACAGTTGGGTGCCTACTAAGTAAAGGAGGGGAAAGGCATGGAGGAATTTTGGTGCGGAAGATGAGTGCTGGGGTGGAGTTTCAGTAGAGCCAGACAAAGCTGCGTCTTTTAATAAAAGTGTCCCTTTTCAAATAAAGCGGGTATCTGGAGGACAGATGATAGCATCATGCCCAGCTAGCATAGCAAACCAGCCTTTCAAAATACAGCGGGTCCCAATTTGGCCAGGATGCGGTCATGGCAAGTAATCTACACCAGCTCAAGCAAGTGTGCGATGCTTTGGGTGCAACAGAGACAGAACTGGCAGGAATTCTGGTATATATATGAAAGGGGGGAAGAAGATGTATGGGAGTTGGTGTGGAGTGCCAGTGCATGATCGGGATTTGGCTCGATACAAAAATGGTCAGGAAAGGCAGTGCATAGCATTACCTCACATAATCACGTAACTGGGCTGGCTACAAGGTACAATCAAAAACATAGAAATGCAAGTGTTGCAAGACAAAGGGGATGCTCAAGATGTGTGACCGCCCTAGAAACCAGACGGCCTAACAATATCCCAAGGACATTAGTAGATCAGGAAGCAGACACAAAGTCAACAATTCTTGGGATTAGAACAAAGGGCCAGTAAACAAATGCTAATAAGAATGAAATGATGTTATAATGCAGAACATTCTAGAAGCTAGGCGGGAACAATGTATATCACATCAAACTATATGTCTAAATATCTACTAACTGCTGTAACAATTCGGAGAAGCTTGACGAAGGCGGAAGCAGGCTGTCTCCCCACCAGTGGCCGCCCCACCGGTGCGAATAAAGGCTGTTTGGACTCTCGAACTCGGACTTGTGTTGAGTGATTTGAAATTACTCCACAACAATATATATATACACATATATAAAAAATATTAACAAAGTAATCATCAAGCATGTTTCATCATTATAATCTCACTGATGAATAAATATTCTCAATCCTTGGTAGGAAAAGAGAAAATGAGCTAATATAGATTTGTACTTTTGGCACCTGTTCGTTATCTTTTCATGTTAAAATAACTGAAATGATCCTCTGGAATTTTTGCAGTGACTTTACAACATGACTGTTGTCTGTTCATCACAAACTTGGGCCAGAAACATAGGCAGGATGCAATTTGCAATTAACTTTAATAAAAAAAAAATGTTTTTCATGGCATGAATTCAGTGAGTACTGCTTGCCTCCAATTCTTGCATCAATGCCTCAGGCCATTTCCACACATTATACCCACTTCACACTTGTACTGCAAATTTGCCTTTGTTGTGAATTTGCAGCACTGTCAAGACATCTGTCGAAGTATAATTCACGAGGAGTTATTTCTTGTGGTGAAATATTAGAACAAATAATCCCTTCACTTGGACTGTAAAGCAGAAAATTTGCATCAAAATACAATAAACAACAGATGTGAAATGCTGCTGATTTAAAAAAAATCAATTATGTTTTATTATTTTCAAGTTTAGCAAAACAAATCCTTCCCAGCTGCAACAGATCCATTTTATATCTACAATACCAGCTGCTAGAATTTGTGGTTTACAGATACACTTACATTGCAGATTACAAAAAAAATCAAAACCATTGGCAATTTTATCCATTCTTCTGATACATTTTGATGCACAACCGACTTCTGTTAAAGTAATCGTTAGTTTTAATGATCAATTCCTTAAAATTATCAAAATCTGTTTTTTGAAATCACAACCCATCTGATATGTCAGTGCAATCATTTATAACGTTCAGTTATGATACATGTGTAATAGCAATTCACCAATGTTGAAAAACCTCAGTTGTAACACTGTTAATCTGCACAATCGCATATGAATGGATAATGAGATTTTTAATTTGCTGCTAATTGGTTTATTATAAATGGGCCGAAGAGTGACTCAATGGGGTCACCGTGATCCCGTTGCACAGCACTGGAGCCACTGCTCCAAAGACACTCAGTGCGCCACCTTGCAAGTGATCTGACTTTGCCCATAATGGAAGATGAGATCATTATAATATTTACATTTTGTTCTTAAAATATTGAAGCAGTACCACATTGACCTTTGAGGTCAAAATCCACAGAAGGAGGAAGTGAACGATGCAAAGCGCTGGTGTGTGCTGAGCAGTACTTTGTGGATCATGGGATCAGCAGTATATAATCGAGGATTGCTTCATTCTGAATTACTAATCATGGGCAAACCGTTGATTATAACAGGATGCCCCCATACCTTTATTGTAGTGTTCGAGTATAAATAATACACGGACTGCAGGAGAACAATAATAACAGGTATTTACTGAACAGAGGGTACTCTTTTATTTGGACCCCCAAAAAAAACAATTCGACTGTAAATAAACAAAAGTTCAACTAAAGCTTAACAAATCAAATTAAAATTTGGTTTTCCGTGTTGATGATGCACTCCAGTCCCCGCGGTGCCCACCGGTCGCGGAAATACTCAAGCGCACCGGCGGGCACCGCATGCTCCATCTCCAGGGCCACCCGGGCGCGAACATGGCCGCGGAAGAGAGGCAGGCAATCCGGCTGGACGACCCCCTCGACCGCCCGCTGCCTGGACCAATTGATGGCTCTTTTAGCCAGGCCCAGGAGCAGGCCCACAAGGAGGTCCTCCAACCTGTCCGCTCCCCTCCGCACCGGGTGACCGTAGATCAAGCGCGTGGGACTGAAGTGCAACCAAAAATCGAGGAGCAGCCCCTTCAAGTAGTGAAAGAGGGGCTGCAACCTCTCACATTCCATATAAACGTGAAACATGGACTCCTCCAGGCCGCAAAAAATGCAGGCGGCCTGGGAGTCCGTGAACCTACTTAAAACCTTATTGCACGGGACCGCTCCATGCAACACCCTCCAGGCCAAGTCCCCGATGGAACAAGGGAGGACTCCCGCGTAGCGAGCCCTCCATTGGGGACCTCCGCCACCGCCAGTTGGCAAGACACCACGCCAAGGCGTGTCCGGACGGGAGACGAAGATGGCAAAGTGGAGTGTGTGTGTGCAGGAGCAGCCCGTACAGGAAACCCCTCCGCGCGGAATGAAAAGGCACGGAGGGTATTTCCTCGAGACGGCTCAAGTTGTGAGGCGCCGGTTCCCGAGGGGTGTTTCGGGGCCGGGCGCCGATGAGGAATTCCGTCCGAACAGGGGTAAGCTCGGACGGGATCACCCCACGTGCTTGAGCTGCCTCGATACACCTAGTGGAGTCGGGGCCCAGTGCCGCTTTCACCGATTCGATGGCTTCGACCGCGAGCCGGACGTTGGCCCAGGACAGGCGCCGCGCCAGCTCCTCCGGCGCCATCCAGCCCGCTCCTCCGCCATCGAGCAGGTCCCCGACTCTGGTCACCTTGCCAAGCACAGCCCTGCCCTCCGCCAGCCGCCCGAACCCGCGTTCGTGGAGGTGCGGATTCCTGAGCAGCGGCTCCCGAAGGAGAGCCGCCGCTCCTGACGGGGGAGAGCTCCGCCTGGAAGCGACGTAGTTCCAAACCCATAGCAGTTCCTGGTAGAAGACAGGCAGCTCCCACAGGCCGGCACGCCTGCCGCCCACTTTCGCGAACAGGAGCTGCGTGTCGCACTTGAGGCCGTGCAGCTGGCGGAAGAAAAACGTCGCCAGCGCACACCATCTCGGAGGATTCTCGACGTACAGGTATCTCTGCAGCGTCTGAAGACGGAAAGTCGCAGCCTGGGTGCGAAGGCACACCAATGCCTGACCGCCCTCTCTAAGCGGGAGACACAGAACCGCGGCAGAGACCCAGTGCTTCCTTTTGTCCCAGAAGAAGTCGATGAGCTTCTTCTGCATCTTGGCGACAAACGCAGGGGGAGGGATCAAAGTGACCAACCGGTACCACAACATGGCGGCATCCAGCTGGTTTATGACCAGCGCTCGACCCCTGTAGGACAACACTCGGAGCAGTCCTGTCCAGCGTCCTAGGCGAGCGGTGACTTTGGCCTCCAGCTCTTGCCAGTTCGCCGGCCAGGCGTCCTCGGCAGGGCTAAGGTAGACTCCCAAATAGAGGAGGTGCGTGGTGCTCCAGGCGAAAGGCCTGGACTCCTCCGGCAGGGAGTCCACCCGCCACTGACCCACCAGGAGTCCGGAACATTTCTCCCAGTTGATCTTGGCGGAGGATGCGTCCGAGTAAATCTGCTGGCATTCCCGCATCCTCCGCAAGTCAGCGGGATCCGTGACCGTGAGGAGCACGTCATCGGCGTAAGCCGAGAGGACTACCTCCACGCCCGGCCCTTGCAGAGCCAGTCCCGTCAACCTCTTCCGCAAGAGGCGCAGGAATGGCTCCACGCAAACGGCGTATAACTGACCGGACATGGGGCATCCCTGACGCACCCCCCTCCCGAAGCGAAGGGGCGCCGTCAAGGACCCGTTAACTTTAATCAGACACTCTGCGGCGGCGTACAAAAGTCGGATCCGGGCGATGAAATGCGTCCCGAACCCGAATGCGCGCAGAGTCCCGAAGAGATACTCGTGATCCACCCTTTCGAATGCCTTCTCCTGATCCAGGGAGAGGAAGGTGACCGACAGACCAGCCCTCTGGGAGTGGTGGACCAGGTCCCAGACCAGATGGATGTTATCATGGATGGTCCGGCCCGGGACCGTGTAGGACTGGTCAGGTTGGATCATGTGGGCCAGCACGGTGCCAAGGCGAGCAGACATGGCCCTGGCAAAGATTTTATAGTCCGTGCTGAGGAGGGAGTCCGGGCGCCAGTTCTTAAGGAGGCGGAGATCGCCCTTCTTAGGCAGCAGGACAATGACCGCCCTGCGCCAAGTGAGGGGCATCTCCCCGGTCGCCAAACTTTCCCCCAGGACCCGCGCGCAGTCGCCCCCCAAGACGTCCCAGAACATCCTGTGGAACTCCACGGTAAGCCCGTCCAACCCCGGGGACTTTCCCCTAGAGAGCTGGTGGAGGGCGCCGGTCAGCTCCGCCAGGCTTAGCGGAGCGTCCAGTTTTTCGGCGCCCTCCGGGCTGACCTTCAGCAGGTCCTCCCACAAAACTCTGCGTGCATCCTCGCTGGACGGATCCGGAGAGAAAAGAGCCCCGTAGTAGGCGCGGGTCTCCGCGCTGATTCCCTCCGGATCCGAGACCAGAGATCTGTCGTCGACCAGCAGCCCCAAGAGCTGCTTACGGACCCCCCGTCTTTTTTCCAGCGAGTAGAAGAAGGGGGAGCCGCGGTCCAGGTCCCGCAGGAGCTGGATCCACGACCTCACGTACGCGCCTCGGGACCCGACGAGCTGCAGGTCCTTCAGCGCGCCCTTCTTCTCTTCGTACACCTTCCGCAGGGCCGGGTCCTCGACGACCTGACCGAGGCAGGACTCCAGGTCGAGCATCTCCTTCTCCAACCGCCCGACCCGGGCCTCCCGCCTCTTGGTCGACCCCTTCGCGTACTCCTGACAGAAGAGACGGATGTGAGCCTTGCCCACATCCCACCATAGCCTCAAGGAGGGGAAGCCCCCCTGCTTCCTTCTCCAGTCGGCCCAGAATCGATGCAACGAATCCCGGAACCGTGCGTCCTCCAGCAGCAGGTTGTTAAAATGCCAGTACGCATACCCCCCCCGCGCACGCAGCGGAGCGAGCTCCGCCCATACCAGGTGGTGGTCCGTGCACGGCACCGGCCGCATGGAAGCTGCCGGAACGCAGGAGACGTACGCCCGGGAAATGTAAAGGCGGTCGATTCTGGACCTTCCTCCCCCAGACCTCACGCTAGTGAAGGCGCTGGAGTCGGGGTGGAGATTTCGCCAGACGTCCACCAAGTCGAAGGACCCAACCAGGTCCCTCAACTTCTCCATCGCCGCCGGGCTTCGCGGGGGACCCGAACGGTCCCTCGCCTCGAGGGTGCAGTTAAAATCCCCCCCGAGGATGACGCACTCGCCCACGTCGATGGAGCCCAAGAGAGCGGACACTTCTTCGAAGAAGCGCACTTGCTGCGCACTGGTCTGAGGGGCGTACACGTTCACTAGATGGAGCGGCACGCCCCCCAGGCGAACAGTGACCTGGAGCAAGCGGCCCGGCACGTGCTCCTTGACCCCCAAGATCTCCGGCTGAAAATGCGGGGCCAGCAAGATAGCCACCCCGCTGGAATTGTTGGAGAGGTGACTCATGCTGACCCCTCCTTGCCACTCCAGGAGCCACGTGGCTTCGTCTCCCGGAACGGTGTGGGTTTCTTGCAGGAAGCACACCGCATACTTCCCGTCCCGAAGGACCGAGAAGTTATTGAATCTGCGGCGCGCCTCCCTGCTGCCGTTGATGTTGAGGCTGGCTATGGTTATCTTCATGTCAGAAGCATAGTGCAACCTCTACCTACACCTAACGGGGGGAGGAAGCGCAGCCGCTGGTCCGCCGCCACTTCCTCAGCAGCCCAGTGAGAAACGTTGTGAGCCGACGCAGCTCGAGCGGGATCACACCCTCGTCCGCGCCCAAGATCTTAACGGCGGCGCGGACGGAATCGATGAGCAGCGCCAGCTCCGACCACCTGTCGAGGGCCAGCCGGACCTTATTGCGCTGACCCAGGCACGTGGCCATAAAATCCCGGAGTTCCCTTACGGAAATGAGGGGAGACTCGGCAAGGGGCACGAGGTCATCCATCGCCACGTCGGCGCTGGAGTCCGAATCGTCCTCCGTGCCCATCACCGAGTCCCCATCCTCCTCCAGGGGGTCGTCACCAGCGGCCGACCCGTCCGCCGCACAGTGCGAAGCGAACGACTCGGCCGCGCCAGCCAGCCCCGCCTCCGCCCGGATCCCACCCCCAGGATCGGCGGCAGAGGATTTCTCCCTGGGCTCCTCTAGGGGTGCCAGGCCAGAAGACGGCGGCGGTTCAGAGCTCCCCTCCGCCTCAGACGCCGGAACGACCGGAGAGAGAACAATTTCCAGCTCCTCCAGTACGTCCGGCACCAGAGACGCAGCCAGGGGGCCATCCTCCTCCCCGCCACCAACCTCCGACCCAGCGGACGGGGGGTTTTGAATTAAAAGCTCGACCAGGACGAGCATCCCCTGGGAGACGTCCGGGTCGCATTGGGCGAGCTCATTATCCTCGAGCTCGCCCGACCCAGCCCCCAGGCTGCCCGACCCGGCGAGGGGTAACGACACCGATAAAAGGTCAACTTCAATTACTGCCGCGGGTTGTTCCGCAACCCCCCCCACGGGCAGGGTCTCATCCCCATCCCCGGGAGGCACGTGCTGGACAGACACATCTGCCTCAGCCTCCCGAGGGACAGGCGACCCCTGCCGATCGCTGGTGATGACGACAGCGCTGGCGGGGGGGGGGGGGCGCAGTACCCGCGGCGGGCGACGACTCCCCCTGCTCGGAGGGACCTTCCTCCTCCCGGTCCTCCTCCTCATCCAGGGGGTCGCGCCTTCTTTTTAGCACGGAGGGAGCGAGGGAGACCTCCATGTCTGCAAAGGCGTCCTCCTCGACTCCCTCCGGCTGAGCAGGTTTGTCGGGCCCGAGCCCGGCCGCAGGTATTGGCATTACCGCTGCGGCGGTTGCGGCCACAGGCTCGGGCACGGGGCCCCTCCCGCTCACATCTGCCCTGATCAACTCCGCGAGGAGCGCGGGTGTAAGGGGCTCAAGGGGCAAGGGCTCACCATCCACGGGGGGACCTGCCCTAAGGTGCTTCTTTTTTCCCCGCGCCTTCTTTCCGGCCGGACACGCTCCCTCCCCCCCGCCGGAGGCCTTGGTGGCATCGGCCCCCGACGTCAACCGCGCATCAGACGTACTTGACGCGCGGGCAGATCCGGGGGGAAGGGCGGCGGCGGCGGCGCCAGCCTCGGCCGCACGAGATGATCCGGCGGCCTTGGAGGCAGGGCAGTTCCTCCTGATGTGCCCCACCTCCCTGCAGGCATGGCACCTCACACCGTCCGACGTCCAAAAGGCGCGGTAGGCGGTCCCCTCGTGGAGGACGACGAACGCCCCTTCAGTGTCCTCCTCCCGCGCCAGCTGGATAAACAGCTGGCGCCGGAAGGAGAAGACGTGGCGAAGGCTGGCCTCCCGGAAGCCGAGCGGGATGGGCGTGATCCCCGACCTCACCTCCCCAAGTTGTCGCAAATGGGGAAGGAGGAGCTCACCAGGAACATAGGGCGGGACGTTGGAAATAATGATCCTCTGCGCGGTGGCCTCGAGAGGATCCACCGGCAGGAAGGTCCCGCCCACGGTGAGCCCCTTGGCGACAGCCAGGGACACCGCCCGCTCCGACCCCAGGAAGAACACAGCCTTCCCATACATTTTCGAGGCCGCGACGATGGCTGAGGGGCCGACAACCCCAGCCATGGCCTTGACGCAGGCCTCGATGGTCATAGTGGGGTGAGTGTAGCTCTTCACCCCAAGCTTTTTTGTTATTAATCGAAAAGGTGACGGGGCAGCAGGAACAGCGGGAGCAGCTGTGGCTGTGGCTACCACTCTCGCATAGGTCCCAGCTGGCCCCGCCACCGGCGAAGACGCAGTCGCCATTCTGGGGTGCTTTTTTTTTTTTTTTTTAAGGGCTACACTCACCCCAAGTCACAGGCCTGAAGGTGTTAATGGCCTCGGTGTATATATATATTTTTTTGTCCTCTATTGAGCAGAGGGAGCTGATTAAAATGAGGACACACCTCTCTCCTTATTGATTTAAATTGGGAGAGGAGCCCTCACCCCTCTGCTCAATTGGCAATTAATAAAATAGATGAAACTAAGGTGCCTTAGAAAGACAGGCAGAGAGAGACAAAGAGAGAGAGAGAGAGGTGGGGGGGGTGGGAAGGAGGGAGGACGCAAAGGGCAGTGTTGCCACTCAGGATGGTGGGTGGGTGTTGGCAGGGTTGCACTCTCCGATGGAAAAAGTCTTTGGCGGTCTTCTGGCAGGGGGAGAAGACGTCTTCATCTGGAAAAGCTGGAGAAGCCCAGGCTTAGTCCTGCAACAGGTCTTAACGATGTAATTAAATTAAATTAAGGACTTCACCTTGGGCAGCTCCAAGCTCTCCCAGGGCAGGCAATAGAAGGGATGCTAATTAGTGGTGTGTGTGGCCTAGCTTTTAACAAGAGCACACACACACTACACCCCTTGATGATCCGGCCTTGCTTCTTCTTTTCTCCCCCCACCTAAAATACAAAGTCTTGGGAGAGTGCCCCAAATAACACCCACCTGTAGATGTTCCGGATGAAGTTTTCTTCCCTCCTTTCAAGCAGTTGGTTTCTCTCCCCTCTCTCCCTCTCCTGAAGTGGAGGCCAATTTGGGGAGGCAGTGATAGAAAGGCCTCTCCCCTGGTTGATGTTGATGTAGGCCTCCTTTCTCCTTCTCCTTCTCCTCCTCTGTCCTCTCTCTCCAGGCACCTCAGTTGATGTAATGATGGTGGAGTTGGTGGTGGTGGTGGTGGTTCAACGTTCTCCTCCTCTTCCTGGTCAGGGGACCACCACTTTAATCCACTCTCCAAAGTCTGGCTGCTCCCTCTGCTCGTGCTTGTAGCTGAACAGAGGGTACTCTTTTATTTGGACTCAAAAAAAAAAACCCAATCCAACTGTAAATAAACAAAAGTTCAACTAAAGCTTAACAAATCAAATTAAAATTTGGTTTTCCGTGTTGATGATGCACTCCAGTCCCCGCGGCGCCCATCGGTCGCGGAAATACTCAAGCGCACCGGCGGACACCGCGTGCTCCATCTCCAGGGCCACCCGGGCGCGAACATGGCCGCGGAAGAGATGCAGGCAATCCGGCTGGACGACCCCCTCGACCGCCCGCTGCCTGGACCAATTGATGGCTCTTTTAGCCAGGCCCAGGAGCAGGCCCACAAGGAGGTCCTCCAACCTGTCCGCTCCCCTCCGCACCGGGTGACCGTAGATCAAGAGCGTGGGACTGAAGTGCAACCAAAAATCGAGGAGCAGCCCCTTCAAGTAGTGAAAGAGGGGCTGCAACCTCTCACAATCCATATAAACGTGAAACACGGACTCCTCCAGGCCGCAAAAAATGCAGGCGGCCTGGGAGTCCGTGAACCTACTTAAAACCTTATTGCACGGGACCGCTCCGTGCAACACCCTCCAGGCCAAGTCCCCGATGGAACAAGGGAGGACTCCCGCATAGAGAGCCCTCCATTGGGGACCTCCGCTGCCGCCGGTCGGCAAAACGCCACGCCAAGGCGTGTCCGGACGGTAGACGAAGATGGCAAAGTGGAGAGTGTGCAGGAGCAGCCCGTACAGGAAACCCCTCCGCGCGGAATGAAAAGGCACGGAGGGTATTTCCTCGAGACGGCTCAAGTTGTGAGGCGCCGGTTCCCGAGGGGAGTTTCGGGGCCGGGCGCCGATGAGGAATTTCGTCCGAACGGGGGTAAGCTCGGACGGGATCGCCCCACGTGCTTGAGCCGCCTCGATACACCTAGTGGAGTCGGGGCCCAGTGCCGCTTTTACCGATTCGATGGTTTCGACCGCGAGCTGGACGTTGGCCCAGGACAGGCGCCGCGCCAGCTCCTCCGGCGCCATCCAGCCCGCTCCTCCGCCATCGAGCAGGTCCCCGACTCTGGTCACCTTGCCAGCCACAGCCCTACCCTCCGCCAGCCGCCCGAACCCGAGTTCGTGGAGGTGCGGATTCCTGAGCAGCGGCTCCCGAAGGAGAGCCGCCGCTCCTGACGGGGGAGAGCTCCGCCTGGAAGCGACGTAGTTCCAAACCCATAGTCGTTCCTGGTAGAAGACAGGCAGCTCCCACAGGCCGGCACGCCTGCTGCCCACTTTCGCAAACAGGAGCTGCGTGTCGTAATTGAGGCCATGCAGCTGGCGGAAGAAAAACGTCGCCAGCGCACACCATCTCGGAGGATTCTCGACGTACAGGTATCTCTGCAGCGTCTGAAGACGGAAAGTCGCAGCCTGGGTGCGAAGGCACACCAGCGCCTGACCGCCCTCCCTAAGCAGGAGACACAGAACCGCGGCAGAGACCCAGTGCTTCCTTTTGTCCCAGAAGAAGTCGATGAGCTTCTTCTGAATCTTGGCGACAAACGCAGGGGGAGGGATCAAAGTGACCAACCGGTACCACAACATGGCGGCCACCAGCTGGTTTATGACCAGCGCTCGACCCCTGTAGGACAACACTCGGAGCAGTCCTGTCCAGCGTCCTAGGCGAGCTGTGACTTTGGCCTCCAGCTCTTGCCAGTTCGCCGGCCAAGCGTCCTCGGCAGGGCTAAGGTAGACTCCCAAATAGAGGAGGTGCGTGGTGCTCCAGGCGAAAGGCCTGAACTCCTCTGGCAGGGAGTCCACCCGCCACTGACCCACCAGGAGTCCGGAACATTTCTCCCAGTTGATCTTGGCGGAGGATGCGTCCGAGTAAATCTGCTGGCATTCCCGCATCCTCCGCAAGTCAGCGGGATCCGTGACCGTGAGGAGCACGTCATCGGCGTAAGCCGAGAGGACCACCTCCACGCCCGGCCCTTGCAGAGCCAGTCCCGTCAACCTCTTCCGCAAGAGGCGCAGGAAAGGCTCCACGCAAATGGCATATAACTGACCGGACATGGGGCATCCCTGACGCACCCCCCTCCCGAAGCGAAGGGGCGCCGTCAAGGACCCGTTAACTTTAATCAGACACTCCGCGGCGGCGTACAGAAGTCGGATCCGGGCGACGAAATGCGTCCCGAACCCGAATGCGCGCAGAGTCCCGAAGAGATACTCGTGATCCACCCTGTCGAACGCCTTCTCCTGATCCAGGGAAAGGAAGGCGACCGACAGACCAGCCCTCTGGGAGTGGTGGACCAGGTCCCGGACCAGATGGATGTTATCGTGGATGGTCCGGCCCGGGACCGTGTAGGACTGGTCGGGGTGGATCATGTGGGCCAGCACGGTGCCAAGGCGAGCAGACATGGCCCTGGCAAAGATTTTATAGTCCGTGCTGAGGAGGGAGACCGGGCGCCAGTTCTTAAGGAGGCGGAGATCGCCCTTCTTAGGCAGCAGGACAATGACCGCCCTGCGCCAAGAGAGGGGCATCTCCCCGGTCGCCAAACTTTCCCCCAGGACCCGCGCGTAGTCGCCCCCCAAGACGTCCCAGAACGCCCTGTGGAACTCTACGGTCAGCCCGTCCAGCCCCGGGGACTTTCCCCTAGAGAGCTGGCAGAGGGCACCGGTCAGCTCCGCCAGACTTAGCGGAGCGTCCAATTTTTCGGCGCCCTCCGGGCCAACCTTCGTCAGGTCCTCCCACAAAACTCTGCGCGCATCCTCGCTGGATGGATCCGGAGAGAACAGAGCCCCGTAATAGGCGCGGGTCTCCGCGCTGATTCCCTCCGGATCCGAGACCAGAGATCCGTCGTCGGCCAGCAGCCCCAAGAGCTGCTTACGAACCCCCCGTCTTTTTTCCAGCGAGTAGAAGAAGGGGGAGCCGCGGTCCAGGTCCCGCAGGAGCTGGATCCGCGACCTCACGTACGCGCCTCGGGACCCGACGAGCTGCAGGTCCTTCAGCGCGCCCTTCTTCTCTTCGTACACCTTCCGCAGGGCCGGGTCCTCGACGACCTGACCGAGACGGGACTCCAGGTCGAGCACCTCCTTCTCCAACCGCCCGACCCGGGCCTCCCGCCTCTTGGTCGACCCCTTCGCGTACTCCTGACAGAAGAGACGGATGTGAGCCTTGCCCACATCCCACCATAGCCTCAAGGAGGGGAAGCCCCCCTGCTTCCTTCTCCAGTCGGCCCAGAATCGATGAAACGAATCCCGGAACCGTGCGTCCTCCAGCAGCAGGTTGTTAAAATGCCAGTACACGGACCCCCCCCGCGCGCGCAGCGGAGCGAGCTCCGCCCACACCAGGTGGTGGTCCGTGCACGGCACCGGCCGCATGGAAGCCGTCGGAACGCAGGAGACGAACGCCCGGGAAATGTAGAGGCGGTCGATTCTGGACCTTCCTCCCCCAGACCTCACGCTAGTGAAGGCGCTGGAGTCGGGGTGGAGATTTCGCCAGACGTCCACCAAGTCGAAGGACCCAACCAGGTCCCTCAACTTCTCCATCGCCGCCGGGCTTCGCGGGGGACCCGAACGGTCCCTCGCCTCGAGGGTGCAGTTAAAATCCCCCCCGAGGATGACGCACTCGCCCACGTCGATGGAGCCCAAGAGAGCGGACACTTCTTCGAAGAAGCGCACTTGCTGCGCACTGGTCTGAGGGGCGTACACGTTCACTAGATGGAGCGGCACGCCCCCCAGGCGAACAGTGACCTGGAGCAAGCGGCCCGGCACGTGCTCCTTGACCCCCAAGATCTCCGGCTGAAAATGCGGGGCCAGCAAGATAGCCACCCCGCTGGAATTGTTGGAGAGGTGACTCATGCTGACCCCTCCTTGCCACTCCAGGAGCCACGTGGCTTCGTCTCCCGGAACGGTGTGGGTTTCTTGCAGGAAGCACACCGCATACTTCCCGTCCCGAAGGACCGAGAAGTTATTGAATCTGCGGCGCGCCTCCCTGCTGCCGTTGATGTTGAGGCTGGCTATGGTTATCTTCATGTCAGAAGCATAGTGCAACCTCTACCTACACCTAACGGGGGGAGGAAGCGCAGCCGCTGGTCAGCCGCCACTTCCTCAGCAGCCCAGTGAGAAACGTTGTGAGCCGACGCAGCTCGAGCGGGTTCACACCCTCGTCCGCGCCCATGATCTTAACGGCGGCGCGGACGGAATCGATGAGCAGCGCCAGCTCCGACCACCTGTCGAGGGCCAGCCGGACCTTATTGCGCTGACCCAGGCACGTGGCCATAAAATCCCGGAGTTCCCTTACGGAAATGAGGGGAGACTCGGCAAGGGGCACGAGGTCATCCATCGCCACGTCGGCGCTGGAGTCCGAATCGTCCTCCGTGCCCATCACCGAGTCCCCATCCTCCTCCAGGGGGTCGTCACCAGCGGCCGACCCGTCCGCCGCGCAGTGCAAAGCGAACGACTCGGCCGCGCCAGCCAGCCCCGCCTCCGCCCGGATCCCACCCCCAGGATCGGCGGCAGAGGATTTCTCCCTGGGCTCCTCTAGGGGTGCCGGGCCAGAAGACGGCGGCGGTTCAGAGCTCCCCTCCGCCTCAGACGCCGGAACGACCGGAGAAACCGGGGAGAGAACAATTTCCAGCTCCTCCAGTACGTCCGGCACCAGAGACGCAGCCAGGGGGCCATCCTCCTCCCCGCCACCAACCTACGACCCAGCGGACGGCGGGTTTTGAATTAAAAGCTCTACCAGGACGAGCATCCCCTGGGAGACGTCCGGGTCGCATTGGGCGAGCTCATTATCCTCGAGCTCGCCCGACCCAGCCCCCAGGCTGCCCGACCCGGCGAGGGGTAACGACACCGATAAAAGGTCAACTTCAATTACTGCCGCGGGTTGTTCCGCAACCCCCCCCACGGGCAGGGTCTCATCCCCATCCCCGGGAGGCACGTGCTGGACAGACACATCTGCCTCAGCCTCCAGAGGGACAGGCGACCCCTGCCGATCGCTGGTGATGACTACAGCGCTGGGGGGGCGGGGGGGGGCGCAGTACCCGCGGCGGGCGACGACTCCCCCTGCTCAGAGGGACCTTCCTCCTCCCGGTCCTCCTCCTCATCCAGGGGGTCGCGCCTTCTTTTTAGCACGGAGGGAGCGAGGGAGACCTCCATGTCTGCAAAGGCCTCCTCCTCGACTCCCTCCGGCGGAGCAGGTTTGTCGGGTTCCTCGGGCCCGAGCCCGGCCGCAGGTATTGGCATTACCGCTGCGGCGGTTGCGGCCACAGGCTCGGGCACGGGGCCCCTCCCGCTCACATCTGCCCTGATCAACTCCGCGAGGAGCGCGGGTGTAAGGGGCTCAAGGGGCAAGGGCTCACCATCCACGGGGGGACCTGCCCTAAGGTGCTTCTTTTTTCCCCGCGCCTTCTTTCCGGCCGGACACGCTCCCTCCCCCCCGCCGGAGGCCTTGGTGGCATCGGCCCCCGACGTCAACCGCGAATCAGACGTACTTGACGCGCGGGCAGATCCGGGGGGAAGGGCGGCGGCGGCGGCGCCAGCCTCGGCCGCACGAGATGATCCGGCGGCCTTGGAGGCAGGGCAGTTCCTCCTGATGTGCCCCACCTCCCTGCAGGCATGGCACCTCACACCGTCCGACGTCCAAAAGGCGCGGTAGGCGGTCCCCTCGTGGAGGATGACGAACGCCCCTTCAGTGTCCTCCTCCCGCGCCAGCTGGATAAACAGCTGGCGCCGGAAGGAGAAGACGTGGCGAAGGCTGGCCTCCCGGAAGCCGAGCGGGATGGGCGTGATCCCCGACCTCACCTCCCCAAGTTGTCGCAAATGGGGAAGGAGGAGCTCACCAGGAACATAGGGCGGGACGTTGGAAATAATGATCCTCTGCGCGGTGGCCTCGAGAGGATCCACCGGCAGGAAGGTCCCGCCCACGGTGAGCCCCTTGGCGACAGCCAGGGACACCGCCCGCTCCGATCCCAGGAAGAACACAGCCTTCCCATACATTTTTGAGGCCGCGACGATGGCTGAGGGGCCGACAACCCCAGCCATGGCCTTGACGCAGGCCTCGATGGTCATAGTGGGGTGAGTGTAGCTCTTCACCCCAAGCTTTTTTGTTATTAATCGAAAAGGTGACGGGGCAGCAGGAACAGCGGGAGCAGCTGTGGCTGTGGCTACCACTCTCGCATAGGTCCCGGCTGGCCCCGCCACCGGCGAAGATGCAGTCGCCATTCTGGGGTGCTTTTTTTTTAATTTTTTTTTTAAGGGCTACACTCACCCCAAGTCACAGGCCTGAAGGTGTTAATAGCCTCGGTGTATATATATATATTTTTTTGTCCTCTATTGAGCAGAGGGAGCTGATTAAAATGAGGACACACCTCTCTCCTTATTGATTTAAATTGGGAGAGGAGCCCTCGCCCCTCTGCTCAATTGGCAATTAATAAAATAGATGAAACTAAGGTGCCTTAGAAAGACAGGCAGAGAGAGACAAAGAGAGAGAGAGAGGTGGGGGGGTGGGAAGGAGGGAGGCCGCAAAGGGCAGTGTTGCCACTCAGGATGGTGGGTGGGTGTAGGCAGGGTTGCACTCTCCGATGGAAAAAGTCTTTGGTGATGGTGGTCTTCTGGCAGGGGGAGAAGACGTCTTCACCTGGAAAAGCTGGAGAAGCCCAGGCTTAGTCCTGCAACAGGTCTTAACGATGTAATTAAATTAAATTAAGGACTTCACCTTGGGCAGCTCCAAGCTCTCCCAGGGCAGGCAATAGAAGGGATGCTAATTAGTGGTGTGTGTGGCCTAGCTTTTAACAAGAGCACACACACACTACACCCCTTGATGATCCGGCCTTGCTTCTTCTTTTCTCCCCCCACCTAAAATACAAAGTCTTGGGAGAGTGCCCCAAATAACACCCACCTGTAGATGTTCCGGATGAAGTTTTCTTCCCTCCTTTCAAGCAGTTGGTTTCTCTCCCCTCTCTCCCTCTCCTGAAGTGGAGGCCAATTTGGGGAGGCAGTGATAGAAAGGCCTCTCCCCTGGTTGATGTTGATGTAGGCCTCCTTTCTCCTTCTCCTCCTCTGTCCTCTCTCTCCAGGCACCTCAGTTGATGTAATGATGGTGGAGTTGGTGGTGGTGGTGGTGGTTCAACGTTCTCCTCCTCTTCCTGGTCAGGGGACCACCACTTTAATCCACTCTCCAAAGTCTGGCTGCTCCCTCTGCTCGTGCTTGTAGCTGAACAGAGGGTACTCTTTTATTTGGACCCAAAAAAAAAACCAATTCGACTGTAAATAAACAAAAGTTCAACTAAAGCTTAACAAATCAAATTAAAATTTGGTTTTCCGTGTTGATGATGCACTCCAGTCCCCGCGGCGCCCACCGGTCGCGGAAATACTCAAGCGCACCGGCGGACACCGCGTGCTCCATCTCCAGGGCCACCCGGGCGCGAACATGGCCGCGGAAGAGATGCAGGCAATCCGGCTGGACGACCCCCTCGACCGCCCGCTGCCTGGACCAATTGATGGCTCTTTTAGCCAGGCCCAGGAGCAGGCCCACAAGGAGGTCCTCCAACCTGTCCGCTCCCCTCCGCACCGGGTGACCGTAGATCAAGAGCGTGGGACTGAAGTGCAACCAAAAATCGAGGAGCAGCCCCTTCAAGTAGTGAAAGAGGGGCTGCAACCTCTCACAATCCATATAAACGTGAAACACGGACTCCTCCAGGCCGCAAAAAATGCAGGCGGCCTGGGAGTCCGTGAACCTACTTAAAACCTTATTGCACGGGACCGCTCCGTGCAACACCCTCCAGGCCAAGTCCCCGATGGAACAAGGGAGGACTCCCGCATAGAGAGCCCTCCATTGGGGACCTCCGCTACCGCCGGTCGGCAAAACGCCACGCCAAGGCGTGTCCGGACGGTAGACGAAGATGGCAAAGTGGAGAGTGTGCAGGAGCAGCCCGTACAGGAAACCCCTCCGCGCGGAATGAAAAGGCACGGAGGGTATTTCCTCGAGACGGCTCAAGTTGTGAGGCGCCGGTTCCCGAGGGGAGTTTCGGGGCCGGGCGCCGATGAGGAATTCCGTCCGAACGGGGGTAAGCTCGGACGGGATCGCCCCACGTGCTTGAGCCGCCTCGATACACCTAGTGGAGTCGGGGCCCAGTGCCGCTTTTACCGATTCGATGGTTTCGACCGCGAGCTGGACGTTGGCCCAGGACAGGCGCCGCGCCAGCTCCTCTGGCGCCATCCAGCCCGCTCCTCCGCCATCGAGCAGGTCCCCGACTCTGGTCACCTTGCCAGCCACAGCCCTACCCTCCGCCAGCCGCCCGAACCCGTGTTCGTGGAGGTGCGGATTCCTGAGCAGCGGCTCCCGAAGGAGAGCCGCCGCTCCTGACGGGGGAGAGCTCCGCCTGGAAGCGACGTAGTTCCAAACCCATAGTAGTTCCTGGTAGAAGACAGGCAGCTCCCGCAGGCCGGCACGCCTGCTGCCCACTTTCGCAAACAGGAGCTGCGTGTCGTAATTGAGGCCATGCAGCTGGCGGAAGAAAAACGTCGCCAGCGCACACCATCTCGGAGGATTCTCGACGTACAGGTATCTCTGCAGCGTCTGAAGACGGAAAGTCGCAGCCTGGGTGCGAAGGCACACCAGCGCCTGACCGCCCTCCCTAAGCGGGAGACACAGAACCGCGGCAGAGACCCAGTGCTTCCTTTTGTCCCAGAAGAAGTCGATGAGCTTCTTCTGAATCTTGGCGACAAACGCAGGGGGAGGGATCAAAGTGACCAACCGGTACCACAACATGGCGGCCACCAGCTGGTTTATGACTAGCGCTCGACCCCTGTAGGACAACACTCGGAGCAGTCCTGTCCAGCGTCCTAGGCGAGCGGTGACTTTGGCCTCCAGCTCTTGCCAGTTCGCCGGCCAAGCGTCCTCGGCAGGGCTAAGGTAGACTCCCAAATAGAGGAGGTGCGTGGTGCTCCAGGCGAAAGGCCTGAACTCCTCCGGCAGGGAGTCCACCCGCCACTGACCCACCAGGAGTCCGGAACATTTCTCCCAGTTGATCTTGGCGGAGGATGCGTCCGAGTAAATCTGCTGGCATTCCCGCATCCTCCGCAAGTCAGCGGGATCCGTGACCGTGAGGAGCACGTCATCGGCGTAAGCCGAGAGGACCACCTCCACGCCCGGCCCTTGCAGAGCCAGTCCCGTCAACCTCTTCCGCAAGAGGCGCAGGAAAGGCTCCACGCAAATGGCATATAACTGACCGGACATGGGGCATCCCTGACGCACCCCCCTCCCGAAGCGAAGGGGCGCCGTCAAGGACCCGTTAACTTTAATCAGACACTCCGCGGCGGTGTACAGAAGTCGGATCCGGGCGACGAAATGCGTCCCGAACCCGAATGCGCGCAGAGTCCCGAAGAGATACTCGTGATCCACCCTGTCGAACGCCTTCTCCTGATCCAGGGAAAGGAAGGCGACCGACAGACCAGCCCTCTGGGAGTGGTGGACCAGGTCCCGGACCAGATGGATGTTATCGTGGATGGTCCGGCCCGGGACCGTGTAGGACTGGTCGGGGTGGATCATGTGGGCCAGCACGGTGCCAAGGCGAGCAGACATGGCCCTGGCAAAGATTTTATAGTCCGTGCTGAGGAGGGAGACCGGGCGCCAGTTCTTAAGGAGGCGGAGATCGCCCTTCTTAGGCAGCAGGACAATGACCGCCCTGCGCCAAGAGAGGGGCATCTCCCCGGTCGCCAAACTTTCCCCCAGGACCCGCGCGTAGTCGCCCCCCAAGACGTCCCAGAACGCCCTGTGGAACTCCACGGTCAGCCCGTCCAGCCCCGGGGACTTTCCCCTAGAGAGCTGGCGGAGGGCGCCGGTCAGCTCCGCCAGACTTAGCGGAGCGTCCAATTTTTCGGCGCCCTCCGGGCCAACCTTCGTCAGGTCCTCCCACAAAACTCTGCGCGCATCCTCGCTGGACGGATCCGGAGAGAACAGAGCCCCGTAATAGGCGCGGGTCTCCGCGTTGATTCCCTCCGGATCCGAGACCAGAGATCCGTCGTCGGCCAGCAGCCCCAAGAGCTGCTTACGGACCCCCCGTCTTTTTTCCAGCGAGTAGAAGAAGGGGGAGCCGCGGTCCAGGTCCCGCAGGAGCTGGATCCGCGACCTCACGTACGCGCCTCGGGACCCGACGAGCTGCAGGTCCTTCAGCGCGCCCTTCTTCTCTTCGTACACCTTCCGCAGGGCCGGGTCCTCGACGACCTGACCGAGACGGGACTCCAGGTCGAGCACCTCCTTCTCCAACCGCCCGACCCGGGCCTCCCGCCTCTTGGTCGACCCCTTCGCGTACTCCTGACAGAAGAGACGGATGTGAGCCTTGCCCACATCCCACCATAGCCTCAAGGAGGGGAAGCCCCCCTGCTTCCTTCTCCAGTCGGCCCAGAATCGACGAAACGAATCCCGGAACCGTGCGTCCTCCAGCAGCAGGTTGTTAAAATGCCAGTACACGGACCCCCCCCGCGTGCGCAGCGGAGCGAGCTCCGCCCACACCAGGTGGTGGTCCGTGCACGGCACCGGCCGCATGGAAGCTGCCGGAACGCAGGAGACGAACGCCCGGGAAATGTAGAGGCGGTCGATTCTGGACCTTCCTCCCCCAGACCTCACGCTAGTGAAGGCGCTGGAGTCGGGGTGGAGATTTCGCCAGACGTCCACCAAGTCGAAGGACCCAACCAGGTCCCTCAACTTCTCCATCGCCGCCGGGCTTCGCGGGGGACCCGAACGGTCCCTCGCCTCGAGGGTGCAGTTAAAATCCCCCCCGAGGATGACGCACTCGCCCACGTCGATGGAGCCCAAGAGAGCGGACACTTCTTCGAAGAAGCGCACTTGCTGCGCACTGGTCTGAGGGGCGTACACGTTCACTAGATGGAGCGGCACGCCCCCCAGGCGAACAGTGACATGGAGCAAGCGGCCCGGCACGTGCTCCTTGACCCCCAAGATCGCCGGCTGAAAATGCGGGGCCAGCAAGATAGCCACCCCGCTGGAATTGTTGGAGAGGTGACTCATGCTGACCCCTCCTTGCCACTCCAGGAGCCACGTGGCTTCGTCTCCCGGAACGGTGTGGGTTTCTTGCAGGAAGCACACCGCATACTTCCCGTCCCGAAGGACCGAGAAGTTATTGAATCTGCGGCGCGCCTCCCTGCTGCCGTTGATGTTGAGGCTGGCTATGGTTATCTTCATGTCAGAAGCATAGTGCAACCTCTACCTACACCTAACGGGGCGAGGAAGCGCAGCCGCTGGTCAGCCGCCACTTCCTCAGCAGCCCAGTGAGAAACGTTGTGAGCCGACGCAGCTCGAGCGGGTTCACACCCTCATCCGCGCCCAAGATCTTAACGGCGGCGCGGACGGAATCGATGAGCAGCGCCAGCTCCGACCACCTGTCGAGGGCCAGCCGGACCTTATTGCGCTGACCCAGGCACGTGGCCATAAAATCCCGGAGTTCCCTTACGGAAATGAGGGGAGACTCGGCAAGGGGCACGAGGTCATCCATCGCCACGTCGGCGCTGGAGTCCGAATCATCCTCCGTGCCCATCACCGAGTCCCCATCCTCCTCCAGGGGGTCGTCACCAGCGGCCGACCCGTCCGCCGCGCAGTGCGAAGCGAACGACTCGGCCGCGCCAGCCAGCCCCGCCTCCGCCCGGATCCCACCCCCAGGATCGGCGGCAGAGGATTTCTCCCTGGGCTCCTCTAGGGGTGCCGGGCCAGAAGACGGCGGCGGTTCAGAGCTCCCCTCCGCCTCAGACGCCGGAACGACCGGAGAAACCGGGGAGAGAACAATTTCCAGCTCCTCCAGTACGTCCGGCACCAGAGACGCAGCCAGGGGGCCATCCTCCTCCCCGCCACCAACCTCCGACCCAGCGGACGGGGGGTTTTGAATTAAAAGCTCCACCAGGACGAGCATCCCCTGGGAGACGTCCGGGTCGCATTGGGCGAGCTCATTATCCTCGAGCTCGCCCGACCCAGCCCCCAGGCTGCCCGACCCGGCGAGGGGTAACGACACCGATAAAAGGTCAACTTCAATTACTGCCGCGGGTTGTTCCGCAACCCCCCCCACGGGCAGGGTCTCATCCCCATCCCCGGGAGGCACGTGCTGGACAGACACATCTGCCTCAGCCTCCCGAGGGACAGGCGACCCCTGCCGATCGCTGGTGATGACGACAGCGCTGGGGGGGCGGGGGGGCGCAGTACCCGCGGCGGGCGACGACTCCCCCTGCTCGGAGGGACCTTCCTCCTCCCGGTCCTCCTCCTCATCCAGGGGGTCGCGCCTTCTTTTTAGCACGGAGGGAGCGAGGGAGACCTCCATGTCTGCAAAGGCCTCCTCCTCGACTCCCTCCGGCGGAGCAGGTTTGTCGGGTTCCTCGGGCCCGAGCCCGGCCGCAGGTATTGGCATTACCGCTGCGGCGGTTGCGGCCACAGGCTCGGGCACGGGGCCCCTCCCGCTCACATCTGCCCTGATCAACTCCGCGAGGAGCGCGGGTGTAAGGGGCTCAAGGGGCAAGGGCTCACCATCCACGGGCGGACCTGCCCTAAGGTGCTTCTTTTTTCCCCGCGCCTTCTTTCCGGCTAGACACGCTCCCTCCCCCCCGCCGGAGGCCTTGGTGGCATCGGCCCCCGACGTCAACCGCGCATCAGACGTACTTGACGCGCGGGCAGATCCGGGGGGAAGGGCGGCGGCGGCGGCGCCAGCCTCGGCCGCACGAGACGGTCCGGCGGCCTTGGAGGCAGGGCAGTTCCTCCTGATGTGCCCCACCTCCCTGCAGGCATGGCACCTCACACCGTCCGACGTCCAAAAGGCGCGGTAGGCGGTCCCCTCGTGGAGGACGACGAACGCCCCTTCAGTGTCCTCCTCCCGCGCCAGCTGGATAAACAGCTGGCGCCGGAAGGAGAAGACGTGGCGAAGGCTGGCCTCCCGGAAGCCGAGCGGGATGGGCGTGATCCCCGACCTCACCTCCCCAAGTTGTCGCAAATGGGGAAGGAGGAGCTCACCAGGAACATAGGGCGGGACGTTGGAAATAATGATCCTCTGCGCGGTGGCCTCGAGAGGATCCACCGGCAGGAAAGTCCCGCCCACGGTGAGCCCCTTGGCGACAGCCAGGGACACCGCCCGCTCCGACCCCAGGAAGAACACAGCCTTCCCATACATTTTCGAGGCCGCGACGATGGCTGAGGGGCCGACAACCCCAGCCATGGCCTTGACGCAGGCCTCGATGGTCATAGTGGGGTGAGTGTAGCTCTTCACCCCAAGCTTTTTTGTTATTAATCGAAAAGGTGACGGGGCAGCAGGAACAGCGGGAGCAGCTGTGGCTGTGGCTACCACTCTCGCATAGGTCCCGGCTGGCCCCGCCACCGGCGAAGATGCAGTCGCCATTCTGGGGTGCTTTTTTTAAGGGCTACACTCACCCCAAGTCACAGGCCTGAAGGTGTTAATAGCCTCGGTGTATATATATATATTTTTTTGTCCTCTATTGAGCAGAGGGAGCTGATTAAAATGAGGACACACCTCTCTCCTTATTGATTTAAATTGGGAGAGGAGCCCTCGCCCCTCTGCTCAATTGGCAATTAATAAAATAGATGAAACTAAGGTGCCTTAGAAAGACAGGCAGAGAGAGACAAAGAGAGAGAGAGAGGTGGGGGGGTGGGAAGGAGGGAGGCCGCAAAGGGCAGTGTTGCCACTCAGGATGGTGGGTGGGTGTAGGCAGGGTTGCACTCTCCGATGGAAAAAGTCTTTGGTGATGGTGGTCTTCTGGCAGGGGGAGAAGACGTCTTCACCTGGAAAAGCTGGAGAAGCCCAGGCTTAGTCCTGCAACAGGTCTTAACGATGTAATTAAATTAAATTAAGGACTTCACCTTGGGCAGCTCCAAGCTCTCCCAGGGCAGGCAATAGAAGGGATGCTAATTAGTGGTGTGTGTGGCCTAGCTTTTAACAAGAGCACACACACACTACACCCCTTGATGATCCGGCCTTGCTTCTTCTTTTCTCCCCCCACCTAAAATACAAAGTCTTGGGAGAGTGCCCCAAATAACACCCACCTGTAGATGTTCCGGATGAAGTTTTCTTCCCTCCTTTCAAGCAGTTGGTTTCTCTCCCCTCTCTCCCTCTCCTGAAGTGGAGGCCAATTTGGGGAGGCAGTGATAGAAAGGCCTCTCCCCTGGTTGATGTTGATGTAGGCCTCCTTTCTCCTTCTCCTCCTCTGTCCTCTCTCTCCAGGCACCTCAGTTGATGTAATGATGGTGGAGTTGGTGGTGGTGGTGGTGGTTCAACGTTCTCCTCCTCTTCCTGGTCAGGGGACCACCACTTTAATCCACTCTCCAAAGTCTGGCTGCTCCCTCTGCTCGTGCTTGTAGCTGAACAGAGGGTAACTTACGACTGAAATACAGAAGCCTGCTATGGCTTTATATACAGGGGTGGTCACTGCCGGTACTGCAGTATAGAATCAGTTCTTCTCTTAAAGGTACATACACAACATTTATATAAGCAAATAAAAATCAGATCTGGTCACCAGTCAGAGCTCATCCAATTATATTTATATTTTCTAATGGACATCTTTCAATAAAGAGATTAAATATTTATTACAGTGGGTTCTTGTATTTATTTCCCAAATTTAGCAAGGAAAACAATGTGGGGCATTAAAAAAACCCTAGGTGAAAGAATAAGAAAACGATAGTGAGCAGGATCATAGTTCTTTAACTATTAAGATTGTTCTTGCTTTCCATCTTTTGAGACAAAAAATATTCCTCATGACTGGCTACACATTTCCATTTCCCAAAGTGTGGCAAGAGGATCCTTGAAATTCCTCAATAAGTCCATCAAATCTATTTGGACAGCATCCTCTGACACTATGGGGAGAATTTTAACCTCAAAAATGGGCGGGTTTGGGTTGGGTGGGAGGATAAAGTGTTAAAAATCTGAATCACAACCCCAACTGGCCTCCAGCCCGGCCACTTCCAGTTTTAACGGAGGCGGGATGGTGGGGGGGGGGCAGGGGGTGCAACGGGGGTGGGGGGGGTGCAGAAGGTGGGGTGGAGGGGAAGGGGGTGGGGTGTGTAAGGATCAATAACATGTCATTTTAAAGTGGACACTAGGTGGAGCCGTAGAGCTGTGTAGAGCTGTATATAGCTGTATATATATAAGACTACACTACCCAGCTGTATAGATATTAAGACTACATTACCCACGAGGCACTAGGCTACCCACAAGGCAACAGTCAAGATGGCAGCCTGCACACAGGAGCACACATGCTGCATCTCTACAGATACTGTACCTAGAGAACGTGTACTGAATAAATGACTAGCTAGAAGCTAGCTGTGTTCATAATAAGAATGTCTAGTTATTAATGAACATAAGATGGTATCAGGATGGTGAAGATTGGAAGCCTGTTGCCTATGCCTCCAGGTCTATGACTGATACTGAGTGTCGATACGCCCAGATTGAAAAGGAACGTCTAGGCTTGGTAGTTGGACTAGAAAAGTTTCATAGCTACATATATGGACTTCCCACCTTCACAGTTGAGACAGACCACAGCCCTCTGGTTGCCATCATAAAAAAGAACCTGAATGAGATGTCTCCAAGGATTCAACGACTCATGATGAAGCTGCAAAGATATGACTTTGAACTGATCTACACACCAGGCAAATACATAGTGTTAGCAGATGCACTATCCCGAGCACCCACAATGAGTCATGTGAGCTCTACTGAAGAAGACATGGATGTTCATGTGAGTATGGTCACTGCTGCGCTGCCTGTGTCAGACACAAAATCAAAGCAAATAGCAGAAGAAACAGTAAAAGATACAGTATTACAAACAGTAATAGAGAACATTCATCATGGTTGGCCAAAAGGTTCCTGTCCAAAATATTTTCACATAAGGTCAGAATTGAGTGTCGCAAGTGGACTGTTACTAAAACAGAACAGAATAGTCATTCCACAGGCTCTATGTCAAGACATGCTCAAAAGGATTCATGAGGGACACCTCGGAATTGAAAAATGCAAAAGGAGGGCAAGAGACACTGTTTATTGGCCTGGCATAAATAAGGACATTGAGAACATGATAGGCAAATGTGAGACATGTCAGAAACACCAAAACAAACAAGCAAAGGAACCAATGATAGTAGCTGACATACCAACAGCACCATGGCAAAAGGTTGGTATGGACCTTTTTCATTTAAATGGTAAAGACTATCTAATAGTGATTGACTACTATTCTAACTATCCTGAGATGGCACTGCTCTCAAGCACCACAGCAAGCAGTGTCATAATGCATGTGAAATCCATCTTCGCCAGACACGGAATTCCCAGGATTGCCATTAACAACAATGGTCCGTGCTTCAACTGTAAGGAGTGGCAACAGTTTGCAGCACATTATGACTTTCAGCACATCACATCCAGTCCTTTGTATGCTCAGTCAAATGGTAAGGCAGAGAAAGGTGTTCAAGTTCTCAAGCAGCTACTGAAGAAAGCGACAGAAAGCAAGTCTGATCCTTATCTCGCCCTGCTGAGCTACCGAGCCTCACCTTTAGACTGTGGTTCTTCACCTGCTGAACTACTAAGGGGTCGCAAGTTGCGCACCACGCTACCCTGCTGTGCAAAAGAACAGCAAAGTGAGGAACTGAAACAGAGACTTCAACTGTTAAAGCTGAAACAGAAATCATACTATGACAAGTCATCCAAAACTCTAAAACCATTGACAAGGGATGATGTTGTCAGGATTGAGGATCCAGATGCATGGAACAGGAAAGCTATAGTTCTTGAGGAAGTAGGACCAAGGTCATACACTGTTAGAACTGAGGAAGGACAGATTCTCAGGAGGAACCGCCGTTCCCTCCTAAAAACACAAGAGACTATTCAAGACCAGATTGATGACAATGCCGCAACTGCATCTTGTCATTCACTGCCAGAACAATCTCATGAAGACACATCAGGCTTACCCATGTTGAGAAGATCCACACATGAAGTAAAAAAGCCTGATAGACTTAATCTTTGAGTACAATGTAAAGCTTTGAAAATGTGTTGACTGTTTTGAAAATGTTTATGTTTGTAGAGCACTAACAAAAGTGTTACTGATATTATCTTTATTGTTTTCTTGAAAGTTGATTCATATTGATTTTGTTAAACCTCAAAGAAAGGGGGATGTAATGATCAATAACATGTCATTCTATAGTGGACACTAGGTGGAGCCATAGAGCTGTGTAGAGCTGTATATAGCTGTATGTATATAAGACTACACTACCCAGCTGTATAGGTATTAAGACTACATTACCCATGAGGCACTAGGCTACCCACAAGGCAACAGTCAAGATGGCAGCCTGCACACAGGAGCACACATGCTGCATCTCTACAGATACTGTACCTAGAGAACGTGTACTGAATAAATGACTAGCTAGAAGATAGCTGTGTTCATAATAAGAATGTCCAGTTATTAATGAACATAAGAGGGTGGAGGGGCGGGCAGCCAATCCATTCCCAGGAAGTGGTTTGCCACTTTAAATATGATAATGAGGCTGGAAGCCTCAGCTTTAACTTGCTTTGCAGGCTTAACTGTGGCCGGCCGGGGTTTCCGGGCTTTCTGCCCCCCTCCCCGGGGTTGGGAATCGGACCCCCCCCCCAACGGGATTGGACCACCCCCACAGGGCCGAGGATCGGACCTACCTGGTCCTGCGGCCTTTTGTCCACCATTCCCCCCCGCCACCCCTGACTGCCAGTGACGTCACACACACGCTGTGGAGTTAGAAGTCCACAGCGTGCGGGGAAACCCAGACTTCCTTTGATGCCAAAGAGTTGGAAGTTCTACTGCAGAAGATACACTAAAGGAAAGTGGTCCTGTTTGGGGCTGGAGGCCACCCTACAGTTAAAACATTCATTTAGTGAGATTGCTGACCAAACCTATGTAGTCACCAAGGTCCCGTGCATCTGGCTGGAAATGAAGAAGAGGTTTGCTGGCATCAGGAGGCAGGCAATGGCAAGTGTGCAGAGATTTCCTGTGGGACTCATTAATTATGATGGATGCATGAACAGGGTTTCTGCCAATCTTCTGCTCAAGTTATGGCAACCAATCAGGAGAACCCTTGAGGAAATTCTTGGTGAAAATATCTACCTAAATAAAAATATTTCATTTTCAGTCATCTGCTGCATAGGTTCTGTGTCAGCTAAGAGAACAGTTAGCACCTGCCTCTTGTTTTAATTAGCTGTCTGTGTGCTATTTCAAACAAAACCTGCTGGATCCATCATTATAATCACAGGTCTTTGCTTTTAAGACAATCTTGTTATAGCTTTACTAAACACATCGTAAACCCACTGAATTCGATTTCTGTTGTTCTGATACTGTATTAGATTTGTTTGTGAACTAAAGTAAATACCTAAAATGCAATCTTTACATAAACATATATTAAACCTCTGTTCATCTTGTTGTCTATTATTCCCCTCCTGTTCTTTCTTAAGTTTCATTCTATTTAATCTTCTTCTCCTGTCCATTCTTCTTTTCTACCTATTCTAATGTTCAAGGGACCAAGTTTGTGGAGGTCAGGGAATAGCTGGGGGTGACACAGTTTGGTGGCTCCCTGCTCCATGTGTGCACTGCATAAATTCCCTGGTGCCTTTTCTGTGAGTGGACAGTGCTCTTGCACAAATGGTGTGAGAGCTTAATTTTCATAATTAATGTGATGCTAATCAACTCCAATGGAATTTTATCATGCTAATGCCTGATTCACACAGTGCACATATCCCCACATATAAAATGGGCATTAAAGTCCAATCACATTCTGGCATTGCTGGAAGTCTTATCTTAAAGACGAACTGCTGCAACTTTGACTGCTACGCTTACCTTTGTGAACGTGAGGTAAAGGTTCTGTGGGGCTCGCTGGATCCTACGCTGTAACTTTGGTGGAGCCTCCAGAAAGATGGCATAGACAGCTAAAAATGGCTGTTTATGCATTTCTCTGGGGACTCCGATAAACTTCTGCTGAAGGCAGAAGAAAGGCAAGTGAAACGTCTTAGGGTGGATTGTAGGCTGGCCACACTCTGTTGGTAAAAATGGCGCCGGCAGCTTGGTGCTTACACAAGCTGTACATTCTCATGCCGCATGGTGATTTCTGGCTTTAGTTAAACAAGGCAAGTTCCAAGCAAGGAATCCATCAGTCATTGGGAATCTGCCAGTTGGCCATAAGGAATATCTGGCTCTGTCCTAGTCATTTAAAGCTTTACCGCAATTGAAAGGGAAGGATGTTTCTGTGAGGCAAACATGTTAGTCTCACTTTCACTTGCTGGAATCAAGCTAAAACAGCATGGCCAAACTCCCAGATGTAGCTGTGAAGCTGTTGCTTGCAGTGGGGGAAAGGAGGGTTGTCTTGTTTGGTATTCCAGGACACCCTTCCCCCTAGGAGAGCACTTCAGACTGCCTGGAAGAAGGTGGGATGATGGGTAAATACTGCGTCAATATCCTCAGTGGAACTGGCAGCAAATGAGGAAAGAGTTTGCAGCCCTGAAGAAATCAGCCAAACCAAGGATACCAGAACATTATACCAAGTGAATGGGCAAAGTATGCCTGGGTTTCTTTACACATTGAGTGCAGCCGCATGCCAAGCATTCAAACCATATGCCCCTTGCACAAACTGCAGCTGCAACTTGCACGTTTGGCACACTGCCCATTCAAAGGCTTCACAAGAATGAATTCCACCAAAATTACACATTGATTCACAACACAAAGGTATCACTTTAGGCCCAGCTGATAATTCCAACATTTCAACATGGTGTCTCTGTTTGCAGGACAAGGCTACATAAAAATAGGAGTAGATGCACACCAGAGGAAAACTCCGCAATTATACTGAGTCCCTATGAAGAAGCCTGCATGGAAATTATTGGGTCTGCAGTGGAAGGAGAGGGAAGTGAACCCAGAGGCCATCCCTAAACTCACCAACCTTCTAATGTTCTTTCTTCTCCTTCTGTTCCCTCAGTCACTCATTGTCATTCACTCAAGCACAGCACTACAACACACTGTATATTAGAATGCAAGTAATATTTGAAGTGACGTCATTAGACAGTGCTGCAGCGGGTATCCTTGGTCTCCTAGGAATCACGCGCAAAATTTGTTTTATCCTTCAAATAAGTCTTCAGAGGACTCTCTTAAAATAAAAGATTCATTGCTACTGTTGTGGGAAGCACATCTCAACTGATCATCCTGTGCTGCTGGTCACTCATCACTTGCCAAAGCCCTTCCAGCTCATGAACAGCATTCGACTATGTGTAAGGGACTGTGCGGCAACATGTCTGCCATCAATTATACCCCTGGGGAATCCTTGGAGCGGAAAGCATTTCAGTGCCCTCCTACTTTACGATTCTTCATCAGTTTCCCAATAAAGAAACAATGCAAAAATGGCTTATTTGATGTATCTGTACACTCCAGATTGACTGATCTTTCCAAACTCCAGATATGCCAGGCCCCAGACTTGGCAGTGAAATGAGGAGGAATTTCTTCACCCAGAGAGTGGTGAACCTGTGGAATTCTCTGTCACAGAGGACGGTGGAGGCCAGTTCATTAAATATATTCAAGAAAGAGTTGGATATATTTCTTGAGGCTAAAGGGATCAAGGGATATGGGAAGAAGACAGGGACCGGGTACTTAATTTGGATGATCAGCCATGATCTCATTGAATGGTGGAGCAGGTTTGAAGGGCCGAATGGCCTACTCCTGCTCCTATCTTCTATGTTTCTATGTTTCTATAAGGGGTGGAACCTTTGTCCACCCATTACTTGGGCACCCATGAACAAAAAGGCAAGTGTTATGCAGAGTATATTTGTTGATGGCACCTACAACATGATGATTTTCAGATGAATAAAGTAATCGGTGACTCTTTGAGGGTCAACTCAAACAATATTGCTTTCTCTAAAGAAATTCCTGGTATAGCAGCTATAGGGATTTTCTGCACTATAAATTAAGATGCTGGTGCAACAGATTTTGGATGATTAAGATGAATGCAGGAATTGAACCTGACCAATACCTCCTCACTGAGGGGATAAGACATTTGAAAAGGAACAAATGATCGGTCACTTCCTGACATCATAATCAAATATCCCTCCCCATGCTCAATTCATAATTGAATGAATCCTTTAGCCAACAGTTATTTGTAGAGCGAGTTGTGTAGGGATGTATAACACAAGGCTGATAAATTTAACAGACAAATTCTGCTTTTTAAAAGTTACTGAACTTTTAATACTATTTGAGAGAGTAATGGTATGATCCTTTGGGAGGTCAGTTCTTGGCACTGCAAGTGTTTTAGAATAAACTGTGGGCTTTGTACATCCTTTCCTAGTCAGTTTGACCTGATCATTTCAACATGTACTGGATGCACACCCATCTCAGAAAGTAGTTTCTAATGGGCAACTCGAAGCTAATTCCTCACGTGCTTAAAATGCTTAAAAAAAAGGTTTTGATTAATTGATCTAAATACGTAAAAAATGGTTAATTTTGAATTGAAAATAATGAAATATACTGAACTTATTCGTTTAGTACCACTCAATTTTATAATGAATACATGGAAATCATTAATCCTTCAGAGGTAATGAGGCATTACATCAAGGTGCACTGGCTGTTGACACCTGTCATGATAATTATTGGTTAAAAAAATGGATCAAACCAGAAAAATAGCATCCCAATGAGCTTCACAGTATATAGTGTAAAAAAATAGTTACGATGGGGAGTGATTCCAAGGTTGTAATCTCATGATGGAGCTGAAATGATAGCACAAGCCACTAGAGGCTCATTCACCAAACTGATGGATAAGATGAGTGCTTTGTAATCCTGCTATTTATCCATTATTCTCTATTTACTTCTAATACAAATAACATTTAATTTACCGTCAGACCTCATTATTAAAAACTGATGGGGGTCAACAAAGTAGGCGGTCTTGCTGGCTTCCAGCTTCTTTACTGATTATAATGATGCTTCTGTCAGGAAGTGAAGAGAGTTTGTTCGAAGCTTGTATTGCAGAGTTTGCAATAGTGAAATTCCACTTAAGTTGTAAGTTTAGCTCGCATTCCTGTTGTTAAATCCAGTTTAACAGTAGGTTTTCAGTATGTAGAAACAAGTGGAAACATTCTTTAAATGCTATCAACAGGTTATCTGTCGCAGTATAGATATTTAAGGTGAGGCTTAAATTATTTTGACACCAAAAGAAGCAAGTGCTCTCTTATTCCTACCAATGTAATCCAGATAGTTGTACTATCTAATAAAGTTAAGTGTAGATGACTAAATTTTTTCTTAAAACCTTGGTGCAAGGAACTGCCAAAATTACTCATTAGAAACTGAGCTAAATCTAACAATAACTCAAATTTATATAGTGCCTCTAGTGTAGGAAGATGTCCTAAGGCGCTTTACAGGAGCGCAATCAGACAAAAGTTAACACCAAGCCATATTAGGAAAGATGACTAAAAGCTTGGTCAAAGAGTAAGTTTTAAGGAGAGACTTAAAGGAGGAGAGAGAAATGGAGAGTTTTGAGAAGGGAATTCCAGCGCTTACGGCCGAAGGCATGGCCGTCAATTGTGGGGCGAAGGAAGTGGTGGATGCGCAAGAGGCCGGTGTTGGAGGAACATAGGCCGTGAAATTCGGCATTTAGCGCCGACTGTTAAGGCTGGTTTTGGCAAAAAATTGGCAGCTGCCTCGCTTCCACCCTGCGGTGACCACCATTTTGGGCAAGTTGGCAGCTCAGCCGTGTCCTGCGCTTGCTAGAAAACTGGTAATGAGTCAGATCATTACATTACACAATCACTACACTTCAAAAGTACTTCATTGGCTGTAAAGCGCTTTGGGATGTCCGGTGGTCATGAAAGGCGCTATATAAATGCAAATCTTTCTTTTTTTTCTTTATCATGACCTCAATCAGTGTCCAACACTGATTTGACGCACAACCTGCCATTTTCAATGTTGCCGTTCCATTTAACGGCCTCTCCAAACACGAACAGCTGAACGTGTGGTATTTAAAGGGATCATCGTCAACATCTTGCAGCTGAGATGGTTTTTCAGTTTGATTGGCTCTGTGTAAGTTTATGCAACAGTTTGGAGATTTCTACAGTTATTTAAAGTTGGTGAGGTGACAGGGAGTGGTGCTGCAAGTGGAGAAGGACTTAAAGGGCTCTGCTCAGACAACTTACTCCCAGTCCTGGGGGCTCTACTTGTAGTCCACCTCGCTCTGGAGTATGACAGGGAGATGGAGCAGAGGCAGCAAAGAAGAGGACAAGCTCCTCGCAGAGGGAGGAGGTTGGAGTGGCAAGAGGGTTCTCAGCAGGAGGCCTTACCCACCTAGGGTCTTCAAGAGCATTTTTCCTACCTGAACTTAAGCCAGGAGCAGTGTATTCAGAAGTTCCACTTCATCAAGGAGGTGGTCACAGAACTCTGCCACCTCTTGGAACCAGACATGCAGCCTCAGAGCAGGGTGACGATGGTGCTGCCAGTGGCCCTCAAGGTCACCATGGCCCTCAATTTTTTCACCACCGGATCCTTCCAGTCTGGAGCAGGAGACAAAGATAACATCTCCCAGTTCACCATCCGTCGCAGCAGCTGGGAGGTCACAGACGCGCTGTACTCCAGGTGAAGAGATTTCATTGTCTTCTCTCTGAACAGAGAGAAGCAGCAGGAGCGTACATGTGGCTATCAGGCTTCCCCATAATGCAGGGCACCACTGACTATACACATGTGGCTTTGCCGGCGCCGTATATCAATCCTGAGATGTACCGTAACCGCAAAGGCTACCACGCACTTAATGTGTAGTTGGTGTGCGACCACGCCCAGCACATCATGATGGTGAATGCCCGGTATCCTGGCAGCAGTCATGATGCCTTCATCCTGTGCCAGTCCGGTCTGCCAGCAATCTTCCAGCCACCACGTCGAACCTAAGGATGGCTGCTCGGAGACAAAAGCTATCCGCTCTACATCTGGCTGATGACTCCCCTCCACAACCCCACCACTCGTGGCCAGCACTCATATAATGAGAGCCATGCTGCCACGAGGAACCTCATCAAGTGGACCATTGGGGTTCTAAAGCAACGGTTCCGCTGCATTGACCGTTCGGGAGGAGTCCTCCAGTACTCGCCAGAGCAGGTGGTGGTCTGCCACATCCTGCACAAATTGGCCATCATGAGGGCACAGTCCTTGCTACCGCGGGTTCCGGGACCACCTCAGGAGAAGGAGGAGGAGGAGAAAGAGGAGTAGGAAGAAGTGGTGGAGGAGGAGGAAGAGGAGGATGAGGAGGAAAGGAGGAGGCAGGCAGCAGATGCCCGTTCCGGACAGGATGTCCATGAGCACCTCATCAGAATCCGGTTGCTCTGAATGAAACCCATTGCTCACCACTTCCCCTTGCCATCCCTCTGTCACGGAACATCACAGCATCCTCTTGGGCACAAAGCTGAAATGTGAGCCACCACAAAACAAACATTCCAAACATAATTTATGAATGAATCAATCCAAAACGACATAACAACGTCAACTAATCACCCTTGTGAATTCCCTGAGTGTCTGTCTTTCGTGTTCCTTTGTCTACTCAGTGCTACCAATTTTATGAATCAAACTATAACAATACTTCATGCAAAAGTAAAATAATTACCCTTGTGCATTTCCTTAGTGCCAGTGGTCTGTGGGCCTTTGCCTGTCTGAGTGCTCCTATACAGTGCTACCCCAGTGGCTGCAGCATGGCTGGTGGAAGGCTGCTGAATTTCCGTGGTGGAGACTGTAGATGGCCTTGCAGGACAACCTCGAGTAGCTCTGGGCCTAGAAGGTCCGGTTGTAGACTGCACCACCTCGGCATGGGCGGCAGCAGTCTGGGCTGACTGGCTGACAGGCAGGAGCCAGGGCACTGGCGGAGTGACAGTGGTGGGAATAGGAATCCTGTCACCATGAGAGAGGACAGCAGGTTCTTGCTTCTCGGAGCCACTGCCACTCCCCCAGGGCGACGCTTCAGTATTCCCAGCCATTTGTTGGAGCACAGATTGCTGGATTGCTGTGAGACCCTGCAAGCCCCTTTCCACACTTGTAAACCCAGCCATGATGACATCAGTCTGAGCCTGTGTGGCAGCAAGCTGAGATTGCATGAGAGCTGTCAAAGCTTCCACTGCAGCACTCTTTTAAAAAAAAAATTTATGAGGCATCTTGCCAAATACTTTCTGAAGTCAAAATATCAACCACTTTGCCTTTATCATGTAGGCTTCCAGCCAGATGGCTCTACATCCTATTTAGAAGCACGACAGAAAAAAACATTCACAGATGCACTTTCATTTACTTTTTTGTTCTTTGCATGCATTCCAAAATTGTCTGTAAGTTGATTACTCATTCCAAAAATGGACTCTGATTCTTTGCTGTATTTTCATTTTTCATTGCTTTGTTCAGTTTTTTTTGTTTTCCTTCTTGGAGGCAGGGAGTGATCGACAATAACTATAAGGGAATAGGACCAGAGAGAAATTAAAGAGATAACCAGATATGATCGCAACCAAGCCTGAAGAAGATAGAACCAAATAAGGCACAAATACAGACAATGAGGACAGAGAACCAAATGGGAAATGAACAGAGACAAAGTACAGATAACTATTGGAAATGACTGGCGATAGTAACAGAAGAGGTGCCAGTGAAGGTAACATGTAAATAATAAGGGGAACAAATAACCAAATGCGAGAAGAAAGGCAGAGATACATAGAGAAATTCAAAAGTGAGAAGAATAGATAAGCAATTGGGAGATGAACAAAAGCACTAAGGCCGACAGATAGCCAAGTGAATGGAGATAGTGAGCAGGAGAAATAACCGTGGGGATTGAGTGGAGACAGCGATGAGGAGACATTACAGAGAACAGAATGAATATAAATAGTGAGAGAGGCAGATAATCAAGTGGAAAATTAATGAACATAGTAAGAACGAGAGATAGCTGAGTGAGGAACATATAAAGTCAATGAAAAGAATGATAACTGACAGGAAAATGCACAGTAAGTGAGAGGACAGATAACCAAGTGTGTAACGCATAGAGTAAAAAATGGATTACTGATTGGTGGTTTTATTCCCATGGAGAATGGCTGTACACAGATGACGATCAGAGTTTTACTGAGCAGATGGTTGTGGAAATTATCTTTTCCTATCAATTATGTAAAATTCTAATATGGTAATCATGACTATTCTGGGAACACTTTCTGAATACGCTATGGTCTGCACATCAGAAAATATACTGCTGTATAGCAGTTTAAGGTTAGCCCATTTATTTAACTTTCATTTTTGTGTTTATTAATTTTTATGCTCACTGAAGTGTGAGATGTCAATGATGGAGAATGATACCCAAGGGAGGATTTAATTAAATGGCAAAACTATAGCGTGGTACAGTTGAATTTATGCTTTACCTGGTGGCGTAGCAGATCAGAAATTAAAAGTCGTTTTTGACACAGTCTTGTGGTTTTGAATGGATAAACATCAACTGTTCTCAATAACTAATACAGCTAAAATTGCATTTCAAATTAATAAACATCTTGTCGAACATTTCATTCCGTGATCAACTATTCATTATTCAGGAATCATGGGAGCTATGTAAACCAATTAGAATGATAATCAAATACCCCACTGGTAAAACAATAATCAGATTTCTTTCTTACTAAATTGCATTGCTTTATTCATTGGCTAGATGTACATTCTGTACCTTTCAGAGTTACATGCTGTCATCATGCTTAGTGAATAGCTTTTCCACATATCCACCGTCCAACTAATGAAGTCCCAAGGTATATTTCAATATTTGTTTCACGATCAGAAAATGGTTACTTGTCCTCTGGTGCCTGAAGGACCAAATAAAGTGTCTGTAGAGGGATGTATCGCACCCAGACAGATCAATGAAGTAACTGATTTAAATTCCTGTAAATTAAATTTTACACCCGTTGGTCAACATAACCTTTCCGAAATTGTGGCTATGGCAACTCAATAGTTTAGGAACTGTCATTAATCATTGAAATGATTAATTGAATGTTGTAAATCTTCTTTTCATATAATTGTAGCAAGTAATGTGATTGTAATACATCAACCGGAAAGTAACCTTTTAAAATTAAAATTACATTGTTTTTCTTTGTTATCTGGTTTAAAATCTGTTATGTTAGAAAGAAATGTAACTTGAGATTAATTAAGAAAATGTGAAACACAGCAAAAGGTTAATTAAAACTTTGACAGGGTAGTTTTAAACAGTGAAAATTAGCTTAAATAATTTTGAAGAAAATTCTGTTTTAAAGTCACAATGGCTTACAACTAAATTTGATATTTAAAAAAAGTGAATTAATACTAAATATCGCTACTCAGTTTAGGGTGCGGTTATACTGCAGACACCAGTGTCCAGATCTCAGTTATATTGCTGAGTACAGGGAAAGTGGCACTTTTGAGACTTTTGTGAATGAGACACTGGTTATGCTGGTCAAATTCACAAATAATATGAAACATATACCACAGCTGACAATTCTTGATAGATTCAGAGACTTACCCATGAGATATTGCATAATATGGCTGAATGGCCACAACCATATTGCAGTATAAGTACCTAAATAACTAATTGCAAGCAAAGTAGTTTAATTCAAAATAAAGTGCACATATTTGTGTTGTAACATTTGAATTACGCTCATTAGTGGATTGTACTACAATTCAGCCCTTGGTCTTTATAGTTGAATCTGCATTGCGTTATTATGCTAACATTAACTTTATGGCTGCAGATTTAAGGATATGTTGAAATAGCCAAAGCACTCTGAATATTAATGTATTTTGAGAAATATGAAAATGATTTTCTATGTTAAATTTTAGATCTAGTTACACTAATTTGACTCTCTCCTGATGTTTTATTCAATGCTTTATTTGAAATTCATGCTATTTACAGATGTGCTGAATTTCTGTTCTATTCTCAAATTCTCACTGATTTGTTACAGTCCTTAAATTGTGTTTTTTTTGTCCTTGGATATGTAGGTTATGAGTTACAATTTTATGTTATGAGGACTGGGTGTTGCAGCAAAGTAGAAAACTACATTTCCAACAATTTATCAATTACTCATAAAAGACGGAGAGTTAGGAGAGTAACTAAAAGGCTTTTATTAGCAAAGAACAGAGCATGCCTCTCGTGGTTGACTGGGTTCCAAGAAGGCAGGGGGCTGCAGAGCAGTCACCTTTATACCTGGGCCTGTGGGTGGAGCCAGGGGCGGAGCCAGCAGAGGCATGCTGAGGCATGCATAGATACAACAGTGTGCAACAACAACAACAACGGTGAACAACAATAACAGTGGTTTACCACATTCACCCCTTGTTTAAAATTGAGTCCGGCGGGGTGAAGTGTACTAAAGGTACGTGTAAGTAAGTCTATCAGGTGGCCTTGTATGCCGTCCTGATCGTTGTGGCGGCGGCGGTGATGGTGCAGCATCCAACGTTGAATCTGGCGTCTCATTGAGTGGTTGGGTGGTCAATGACGGGTCCTGGGGCTGCGGCATGCCGTCTACCGGGGTTGGGTTGTGGGTAGTGGTGGATGGCAATGGTAGTGTTTCAGGGGCACCCGAAGGTGCGAGGTCTCGTATGGAGACTGTGTCCTCCCGCCCGTCCGGGTACGCCACGTAAGCATACTGGGGGTTGGCGTGGAGGAGGCTCACCCTCTCGACCAGGGGGTCCATTTTATGGGACCTCACGTGCTTCCGCAGTAGGACGGGTCCTGGAGACGTCAGCCATGTCGGTAGCGAGGTCCCCGATGTGGACTTCCTGGGGAAAGTGAACATTTTTTCATGGGGGGTGGCATTGGTGGCCGTACAAAGCAGTGACCGAATGGAGTGGAGCACCGCAGGGAGGACCTCCTGCCAGCGAGAGGTGGGAAGGCCCTTAGATTTTAAGTTTAAGAGGACGGCCTTCCAAACCGTCGCGTTCTCTCTTTCCACCTGGCCGCTCCCCCAGGGGTTGTAGCTGGTGGTTCTGCTTGTAGCAATACCTCTCGTGAGCAGGTACTGACGGAGTTCGTCGCTCATAAAGGGTGAGCCCCGGTCGCTATGGATATAGCTAGGGAAGCCGAACAAGGCGAAAAGGTCATTCAGACATTTAATGACCGTGGTACTGGTCATGTCCGGGCACGGGATGGCAAACGGGAAATGGAAGTACTCATCAATTATGTTGAGGAAGTACACGTTGTGGTCAGAGGAGGGGAGGGGCCCTTTAAAATCGACGCTCAGGCGCTCGAAGGGGCGAGTGGCCTTGATCAGGCTTGCTCTGTCTGGCCTATAAAAATGCGGTTTGCACTCTGCACAGATTTGGCAGTTCCTGGTCATGGTCCTGACCTCCTCGATGGAGTAGGGCAGGTTACGGGATTTGATGAAATGGAAGAACCTGGTGACCCCCGGGTGGCAGATGTCATTGTGGAGGGTCTGCAGTCTATCGACCTGCGCGTTGGCGCATGTACCACGTGATAGGGCATCTGGGGGCTCATTGAGTTTCCCGGGCCGGTACAAGATATCGTAATTGTAGGTGGAGAGTTCAATTCTCCACCTCAAGATCTTGTCGTTCTTGATTTTGCCCCTCTGATTATTATTAAACATAAAAGCTACTGAACGCTGGTCAGTGAGCAGGGTAAATCGTTTTCCGGCCAGGTAATGCCTCCAATGTCGCACCGCTTCCACAATGGCCTGGGCCTCCTTTTCGACAGAGGAGTGTCGAATCTCGGGGCCCTGGAGGGTCCTTGAGAAAAAGGCCACAGGTCTCCCCGCCTGGTTAAGGGTTGCAGCTAGGGCGAAGTCGGATGCGTCGCTCTCCACTTGGAAAGGGATGGACTCATCCACTGCGTGCATTGTGGCCTTCGCAATATCTTTTTTTATGAGAGTGAAGGCTGCACATGCCTCTGCTGTCAGGGGGAAGGAGGTGGACTTGATGAGGGGTCTGGCTTTGTCCGCATAGTTGGGCACCCACTGAGCATAGTAAGAGAAAAACCCTAGGCATCTCTTCAGTGCTTTTTGGCAGTGGGGGAGGGGGAGCTCCATAAGGGGGCGCATTCTGTCGGGGTCGGGGCCGATGACTCCGTTCTCCACTACGCAGCCAAGAATGGCGAGGCGCGTGGTGCGAAACATACATTTGTCCTTGTTGTATGTTAGATTCAGCCGCTGGGCCGTACGGAGGAATTTCTCTAGGTTAACGTCATGGTCCTGCTGGTCGTGGCCGCAGATGGTGATGTTGTCTAGATAGGGGAAGGTGGCCTGCAGCGCGTTCTGGTCAACCATTCGGTCCATCTCCCTTTGGAAGACCGAAACCCCGTTGGTGACGCCGAAGGGGACTCGGAGGAAGTGGTAGAGACGGCCGTCAGCTTCAAAAGCTGTGTACTGGCGGTCCTCAGCCCTGATGGGGAGCTGGTGGTATGCCGACTTCAGATCAATCGTCGAGAACACCCGGTATTGTGCTATCTGATTGACCATGTCAGATATGCGGGGGAGTGGGTATGCATCTAACTGGGTGTAGCGATTGATCGTCTGGCTGTAGTCAATAACTAGGCGCTGCTTTTCGCCAGTCTTCACTGCCACCACTTGTGCTCGCCATGGGCTAGTGCTACCCTCAATAATCCCTTCCTTCAGGAGTCTTGCTACTTCGGATTTAATGAAGCTCCTATCCCCGGCACTGTACCGCCTGCTTTTGGTAGCGATGGGCTTACAGTCGCGGGTGAGGTTAGCGAACAAGGGGGGGGGGGAGACTTTAAGCGTGGAGAGGCTGCAAATGGTGCGCGGCGGGCGATTTAAAAGCTGCTGGCTGCAGACTGTGAGTGGGGGGAAGGGTCCGCCGTACGCTAATGTGACACTTTTAAGGTGGCACTGAAAATCCAACCCCAGTAGAACGGCAGCGCAGAGATGGGGCAGGACAAGAAGTTTAAAATTTTTGTATTCTGTGCCCCTTACTGAAAGGGTCACTACACAGTAGCCACCGACGTCTGCTGAATGGGATTTGGAAGCCATAGAGATCCGATGGCGCGTTGGCAGGACCGGGAGAGAGTAACTGCGCACCGCGTCGGGGTGGATAAAGCTCTCCATGCTCCCGCTGTCGAAAAGGCAGGTAGTAGCGCGGCCGTTTACCGTAATGTCCATCATGGACCTGGACAGTTGGTGAGGGAGAGATTGGTCCAGCGTCACGGAGGCCAGCGTATGGTCGAGCGAGCCGCTGTGGTCGTCAGACGAGGCAGGGGGGAACGGGGAACGGCCAGGTGGAAAGAGAGAATGCGACGGTTTGGAGGCGTCCAAGATGGCGGACAAAATGGCTGTGCCCATGATCCCGATCCCCACGCGGCTGGAGGTGTCCAAGATGGCGGACAAGATGGCTGCCCCCCACGGTTCACACGCGGCGCTGCTGGCGTTAGCGGTTTTACCTTTGCAGGCGCTGACGTAGTGTCCTTTCTTCCCGCAGCCAGAGCAGGTAGCGTTTTTCGCCGGGCAGCGTGCTCTGGGGTGTTTTGCCTGGCCACAAAAGTAACATTTCGGGCCCTTGGACATCGCTGCAGCAGTTGGTGCCAGGGGTGGCGGTCCCATGACCCAAGGTTGCGGCGTCCACGGTGCGGAGCGGTTAGGGGAGAATGCGTCCATATTCCGGTGGGCCGCGTCTAGCGAGAGCGCGAGGGACACTGCCTTCTTCAGGTCGATTTCGCCCTTCTCCAGCAGTCTCTGCCGGGAGTAGTCGGATTTGAGGCCCGCAACAAAGGCATCTCGGATAAGTCCCTCCGCGTGTGTCGCGGCCGATACCTCTTTACAATCGCAGGCTCGGCCGAGTATCTGTAGTGCCCGTAGGAATGCCTCCACCGATTCCCCGGACTGCTGTTTGCGGGATCTCAGGAGGTGTCTGGCATAAACCGTATTTACCGGGCGTGTGTATTGTCCTTTTAGCAGATCGATAGCCGCCGTGTAGGTAGTCGCGTCCTGGATGAGCGTGTAGACTTGGTGGCCCACCTTGGAGGCCAGGATTTTTAGTTTGTTTCCATCTAGTGTCACGGCTGAGGCTTCCAGGTAAGCTTCGAAGCAACGCAGCCATTGTGCGAACTTGGTAGACGAACCCGCCTCTTGAGGGTCTAGGTCCAGGCATGTTGGTCTGAGGGCATGCAGCAGCGCCTGCTGCTCAGCGTTTGGTGCTGTCGTTTGCTGCAGCGCCTGCTGCTCAGCATTTGGTGCAGCAGCCTGCTGCTCAGCGTTTGGTGCAGCAGCCTGCTGCTCAGCGTTTGGTGCCAACATTTTGTTTTTGCTAATAAAATTGATGCGCTATCAATTACTCATAAAAGACAGAGAGTTAGGAGAGTAACTAAAAGGCTTTTATTAGCAAAGAACAGAGCATGCCTCTCGTGGTTGACTGGGTTCGAAGAAGGCAGGGGGCTGCAGAGCAGTCACCTTTATACCTGGGCCTGTGGGTGGAGCCAGGGGCGGAGCCAGCAGAGGCATGCTGAGGCATGCATAGATACAACAGTGTGCAACAACAACAACAACGGTGAACAACAATAACAGTGGTTTACCACAAAACTCATGCTATTTACAGATGTGCTGAATTTCTGTTCTATTCTCAAATTCTCACTGATTTGTTACAGTCCTTAAATTGTGTTTTTTTTGTCCTTGGATATGTAGGTTATGAGTTACAATTTTATGTTATGAGGACTGGGTGTTGCAGCAAAGTAGAAAACTACATTTCCAACAATTTTTCTTAATTCATGTGCCAAATTGCAGACAGTATTGCGCTGTGGGCCAAAACTCATTTAATAGGAACTGGAGTCAATCTACCGAATCTCCATTCATATAGATGCCTTACAACTTACAGAAAGAGGAGAATTTCATCATTTCAGTTTAGTTTGGATGCAAACCTGGTCTCGGTGGTGAAAGGACAGGATTGTAACTCACTGCACCGGGGCAGACAACAAAAACACTGAAGAGATCACCCAACAACTGAGTGTCATAGCACAGCTAGCTAAAGGGAAAAGTTGTGGAATATCACTTGCCATAACTTGATACTAATAGTTGATTTGTCTTAATTACATCTGACCATTAATAATTGGAAAGTTATTCTTTGTCCTTGCCTAATGAAGTATGCCACAATGAGAGCTTAATACAAAATATAAGGTTAAGCTCAAAACAATCGTTTCACTATAAGCACGGAGCTTGAAATGGGCAACATTAGCACTTAGGGCTAAAATTGGATAAGGCCCGAAAACGGACACGGGGATCGCGATGCGCGATTAACCCATGTCCATTCAATGTAATGTAGGCAGCATGCAAACTTCGTGCTGCCTGCTAATTATAATGATAGTGGCGTGCAGCCCAGTGCAAAATGTACTGTTGAGTGGCTGCCCGCTCAGCAGGGGGCCCAAGTTTGTGTGAGGCTAGCACCAATTAAAGCTAGCATTCAGTTCTTAAAGCCAGCCTCCAACTCTTAAAGGAGAGGTGCATTCTGGCTCCAGATGTTCCAGCCTGAAAGGAGCACGACACGAAGAAGTTCATGGCCACGGTCACCTTTACAGCCACTAGCAATGCCGTCCTCGCCCTGGACTGAGGCTGCAGGTCTGCCTGCAGCAGATGGAAGATTAGTAAAATGGAGATGTCGCATGCACTGTTCGTCGTGAGGTTGATGTAGGAGAATTGTCCCTTGAAGACCCTGGGTGGAAATGGCCACCTGCTGAGAGCCCTTCTCCCCCTCCTCCTCCCGATTCTTCTAGCAGCTTGTCCTGCTCTGTGTCGCCTCTGCTCATTCTCCCTCTCATGCTGCAGGCCAAGGTGGATACAAACTACTGCACCCACGGCTGGGAGCAACTGGTCTGAGCAGACCCCTTGCACATCAATACCAAGTCCTTGAGCACGTGCCACACCCCTCCTTGTAGACTTTAGGCAACTATAAAGAAGTCTAGAGATCACCAAACACTTATACAAACTCAGCAATAGATAGTAGAAATCAATCAACAACTAACCTGTAAGTAGGTGATGACCCCTTTAAGTAGCGCTGGTTTGTGGCCCTTTCTCCTGCTGAGCGCATGTTCAACTGTGCGAGGTTAAGAGAGGGTGTTAGCTCTAGTATTGAGGTCGAAAATGGCAGCACTGGCATCAAATCATTGACGTCACGATCAGCCTACTCTGCATACTTGTGACGCACAGTCCCAGTGCCAACACTAACACCCTCACCAAAATGGCGTCTGGCGTGGCCTGCACCAGAAGTGTGCGCACTGCTCAGACACCATTTTCGAGCCAATTTGGCACCCAAACAACTGAATTTTTAGCCTCTGGTTTTAGTTCATAACTGTTTAGTTTTGTACCAAAAGTCTGGATCGATTTCCATGTACATACATGTTATACTCACGTGTGTGTGTGTGTGTGTGTGTGTGTGTGTGTGTGCGTGTGTTGGTGTTGGTTTTATAGCGTAGAACTTGTCTGCATATTTATTGTAATGTTAATTAATCTATGCTTGCCTCAACCAAAATTGTTTGCTCCTTTCCCACTCTGGGAACAAAAAAACACATTTAAATCAAAGCAAAATATGATTATATACAGAATACTATCAAGGTAGAGTTTCACAAAGGTGCACGGCTGCACCCAGGCTCTCCCATAACTCCCTCCTTATGCTAATGGAGAGAGTCACAGCACGCATGGAGGTTCTCTTCCCTTCCCATGGGTGGAAGAGATCTCCCCAGGAGATCAACGCAGCCTGGTTGCACATTGCACAGGAAGACACAAGCAGGGATGTTGTCAGAAGGATTAGGCTGCAGTCGCGCAAACCTTTCGATGATCTGAGCAGATCACGAAATCTTACTGCCAAGCCACACTCAACCTCATCCTGCTGTGCCACTCATTACATCCACATCATTCTGCTTTTCTTACCCTAGTCCTGCACATCTTTACTCACACCAACTTACCTTGCACCTCCACCCATCCCTCTCTGTCCACATTATCACTTCCCCATCTCACTAGCCACCCCGCACACTCACACTCATCCTACTGCAAGCATACAAACTAACAAGACACAAGGTTAGGCACTTGAGTGTTTTAGCCAATGTACATGTGAAGTTTCTGGCAATGTGCTGTCAAACATTGAAAACTTTATTTTCAGCACTTTGCGTTCTTGGACAGATTTGTGTGCACCTTTGGAAGTGGCTTAGTGAGTTGTAGTGAATGGTGAGATGTAAGGGTACCCCACCCCACCCCACCACCCTCCCGCAATGGTGACAAGTATGAAAGGAATGGCTTGGGCATTGTAGGGATGCTTTATGGTGTTGGTGTGGGGTGGTGCCAACCTGGCGCATCATGTGGCATCAATTGATTGTGGAGAAGGCTGGTGTTGTTGTTGCTGCTGGTGTGCCTGGTGATGTTGGTGTTGGGGCTCATCTTGGTGGGATTCTGAGGACCAATGTGAGATATTTTCAAGGGCACCGATGCTGATGGAATAGATGGCAGCTGAGGTTGAGATGACAGAAGCGATCTGTCAATGATGAGAGAGGTTGCACTAATGAGGTGGCACTGGATAGAGAGTTTGCAGAATGCTCAACATGTCTTCCAAATGCAGTAAGCAACAGCTTCTGAGCTTTGAAAATGAACAGCTGTAACATGGGATCTTTTACACAAATTTGGCAGCTTTCCAGTCATGAGATAATTCAATGCTGAATCCACTCACTGACATGTTCCCCGAGCAACGGGTAACCCATGAGGAAGCATGTAAAATTGAAATGTAGGCTTAAAATAACAGTTAATTGCATGTTAACAGCCCATTTAATGATGTGAATTGCCTCCCCCGCCGCGTAGTGTTGGGTCTGTTCAGCGCCGACAGACCCAACACCTGGGAGACTCGTGTGGAGCGGGTTCCCTACCCGCTGTCAATCTTTAATTTTGACAGCTGACCCGCCTCCGAACCTGCCCTCTGAGCGCCGGCAAAATTCAGCCCATCATAATCTAGTAAGATCTTTGACAGTATTTTTGAAAAATGTAGGCTAGTACAAATCCGTGCTCCTTTTAAACAGATTGGTCGACAAAAAATCTAACAAAGTTTAAACAGTCCAGATTGACATCAAGAACTGATTTTACCCATCACTTCTGTTACAGAGGATGCAGAGGAGATTTACCAGAATTTTTCCAGGGATGAGGGATTTTAACTACAAGGTTAGGCTGGAGAAGCTGGGGTTGTTTTCCTTGGAGCAAAGGAGGTTGAGGGGAGATTTGATAGAGGTGTACAAGATTATGACGGGTTTGGATAAGGTAGACAGAGAAAGGCTGTTCCCATTAGCTGATGGTACAAGGACTTGGGGACACAGATCTAAAGTTTTGGGCAAGAGATACAAGGGGAATGTGAGGAAGGACTTCTTTATGCAACGAGTGGTAAATACCTGGAATTCGCTGCCGACGAGGGTGGTGGAAGTGGAGACGATCAATGATTTCAAAAGGAAATTGGATAGGCACTTGAGGGAAATAAACTTGCAGGGCTACAGGGATAGAGTGGGGGAATGAGGCTGACTGGATTGTTTTACAGAGAGCCGGCATGGACTCGATCGACTGAATGGCCTCCTTCTGTGCCGAAATGACTCTATGACTCTATGACGTACACTCATGATTCTTCTTTTTCCAAGTTCAATAGGTTAATTTGCATTGTTTAATGTTGATACCCAGAAACAGTGCATTGTAATCAAGCAAGTGGTGTTTTTGTGTTGTACAACAAAAGATGCACTAATTGAGTGGTGATGGATTAAACAACATGAATGATCCAGTTCGCTGAGAAAATTATTAAACGTGGTAAAAGGCCAAATTCCTAAAGCAATTGTTAGCTACTAATGGTAATGAAGAATGTTCTTGGCCGCTTTATGCTACACTGGGAGGTCTCAAACAAATTGCCTGATGTTTTATTCAACCTTTAGTTCCCTGGTCCAACATACTGTGGTTATTATGACTGCATGTTATACTGTATGTGATAAACTTATTTCAACAAGACTATTTTTTAATATTTCATTTTTCTTACATTCTCCCACGAAATATTGCTTTATGTCACTAGTTTAAGTGCTCTGACGACACACCAAGGCCGCAATTCTGCTGACCTCGGTGGGTCCGTGGCGAGCGATGTCGGTGGCGGGTCCTGACCCCGCTGCTGGCTCCATCCCAGCCTCTTAAATAAATTTCCCCTGATTGGGCTTATTCAGCCAGCCCAGCGCATTTGCTGGCTAGTGGCATCATTTGATGACACGTCATCAGTCAGTTTCCTTAAAACGAACATGGCCAACTTTCTTTTGACATTTTTGCTGTCAGTGTTCTACAGCATTAAGGCACTGCAAACACTGTTAAGCACTGCACAGAGGTACAGGACTGCACCCAGGCTCCCCCATGACTCCCTCCATATGCTTATGGAGGGAGTCACAGCATGCAGGGAAGTCCTCGTCCCTTCCCATGGGTGGAAGAGACCTCCCTAGGAGATCAACACAGCCTGGTTGCACATTGCAGAGGAGGGCACAAGCAGAGATGTCATCAGGAAGACCTGGGTGCAGTGCCACAAATGTTTCAATGATCTCAGTAGATCATGAAAAGTTAGTATAAAGAAAAACTCAACCTCATCCTGCTGTGCCTCTCATCACATCCCCATCACTCTGCCTTCCATACCCTACTCCTGCACATCCTTACTCACACCAACTTACCTTCCACCTCCACCCATCCCTCTCTATCCACATTATCACATTCCCATCTCACTAGCCACCCCTCACACTCACCCTCATCTTACTGCAAGCATACCAACTAACAACACACAAGGGTAGGCACTTGGGTGTTTTATGCAATGTTCATGTAAAGTTTCTGTTAACATTGAAACCTTTATTTTCAACACTTTACGTTCTTGGACAGATTTGTGTGCATCTTTGGAAGTGGCTTAGTGAGTTGCAGTGAATGGTGAGACATAACAGTAGAGCCCCGCAATGGTGATGCGTGTGAAAGAAATGGCTTGGGCATTGTAGGGATGCTTTATGGTGTTGGTGTGGGGTGGTGACAACCTGGCGCATCATGTGGCAGCCAGGGTGTGCAGCGTCAAGTGAAGAAAATGTGGCCATGGTGAGGCCATCCCTGGCCTCCTGGGCAGCAATATGGTTGAGTGGTGATGCCCTGTGTCCTGTGCAGCATCAGTTGATTGCGGAGAAGTTTGGTGGTGTTGTTGGTGCTGCTGGTGTGCCTGGTGCTACCGGTGTGCCTGGTGATGTTGGTGTTGAGGCTGATCGTGGTGGGATTCTGAGGACCAAGGTGAGAGAGTTTCAAGGACACCCATGCTGATGGAATAGATGGCAGGTGAAGTAGAGATGACAGAAGCGATCTGTCAATGGTGGGAGGGGTAATGAGATCAAACTGGATGGAGACTTGTGTAAAGACTTGCAGCATCCTGAATCTGTAGTGAAAATGCAGTTTAGAGAAGCTAGTGGTTAAGGGAACATTTCTCAATCAGCTGGGAGCTTTGACTTGACATTTGAAGCTGTCAACTCATCAGCTGATTCAATGGTCACTGACCTCCCACTTCAGCTTCATAGATGAGGTCTAGGCACAGCAGGAAATTGGGGGGTGACCTGTCAAATCCAAAAAGCTTGGAAAAAAACATTGATAAGTGGCTGTAAACAAGCCACTAATGATTTTAATTGCCTCCCCCGCTGCTGCGTGTTGGGTCTGCTCAGCGCTGATAGACTTGACATTTGGTAAAGTTGCGTGCTGGCGGGTTCACAGCAGGGTCCCGACTTGCTGGAAAAAAAACACTTTCCCACCCAACCCGCCACCGGTCGTGCCCGCTGCTCCCCTGCAAAATCCAGCCCTAAGTTACTTGTGGCATCATCAGTACAGAATAATTATCGGGAACTGCTGGATGTGATGTTTATCCACTGAGCATCCTGAATGTGTGACACACAAGTGCCAAAGTCGTTCATGCATTATAACATTGGGTTCTCTCAAAAATACTGGGGGTAATTTTGACTTTGGGCAATAGTGTAAAAGGAGTTTATATCACATCAACAGCCCATTATACAACTCTGCTAATTTTTATTTCACTTTTTTTAATTGTATTTTTATGCACAACTTTCAGGAAGCTCTAGGAAGCACTGGCTACATCAGAAGATGGAAATCCTTTTGGCTAGAGGAAGAAGAACAGCAGCAACAGAAGGATGAGCACCTGGAGGTGCAGTTGGAGCCGCAGTGATTTCACAGAGGAGATGGGGGGCCTGCAAACGCCCTCTACCCTTCAAATAGGATATATAAGCCCAGAGTCAACTACCTCCAGTTCTCTGAGAAGCCGTGCATAAGGAGGGTGTGCTTCTCCGGGGAAGCTGTCACAGATCTGTGCCACCTTTTACAACAAGACCTGCAATGCATTGCCTGTTGCAGGCAAAGTAACCACAACCCTCAACTTTTTTGCCTCCTTCGAGGAATATTAGCAACTTCAGTGAGTCTAAAGTTCATGCTTGTATTAAGCAGATGACTGATGCTCTGGAATTGGGACAACACATGGCCCCACTATTGAATCAGAACCAACGGCAGCAGCTAACTGAATATTGATTGTCTCCGACAAATTGTTTGTGCTGATTATGTTTCCTTCATGATCAGAAACCGTTAATATAATCAACAGTTTGGCTTAGATAGAATTGACAGGTAACAGGGTTTAAAACAATCTGTCATAGCAGTGGAGACATATATATATGATAATAATTAAGTACAAAGCATATATACAGTTTATTTCCTATCTTGTTTAATGATTAGAAGTATGGATGAACATATGTCCTCATAAAACTTGTTCAAGTTCATTTAAATCTAATAAAAAAACTGGAGAAGGTCACTTAATTATTCACAACCAAGGTAAAACAAGATAAATTAATATGGAAGGACCGTAATTAACAGTTTTAATTATAAACAGATTCAATTTATTGCAGCCTTTGAGCAATGAACTATGCAACTAATTTTGTAGGCATTTTGAAGCAGTCACCTTTCAGTACGCTTTCTGGTTCGGGCAACAAAGTGCATGAAATTGCATTACTTCCGCCATAAAATTATATTGCTCGTTCTAGCTGAAGACATTTCCCCTATTTATACTGGAAACATAAGTATTATTCACACTACATAAGTGCCAGGCAATGACCATCTCCAACAAGAGAGAGCCTAACCACCTCCCCATGACATTTAATGTCATGATCATTGCTGAGTCAGCTACCAGCAACAACCTGGGAGTCACCATTGACCAGAAACTCAACTAGAACAGCCACATAAATGCCATGGTTTCCAGAGCAGGTCGAAGGCTGGATATCCTGTGGTGAGTGGTTCATCTCCTGATTCTCTAAAGCCTCTCCACCACCTATACGGCACAAGACAGGTGTCTGATGGAATACTCTCCACAAAGCAGTCCACTTGATCGACACCCCATCCAATGTCCCACAAGGATCTGTGCTGGGGCCTCAACTATTCACTAGGATAACGCAATAGAGAGCCATATACCCACGTTTGCCAATGACACAAGGATTGGTGGCATAGTACGTAGTGTAGACAAGGGCATAAAATTACTAAGAGATATTGATAGATTAAGTGAGTGGGCAAAGCTGTGACAAATGGATTTCAACACAGGTAAGTATGAGGTCATCCATTCTGGGCCAAAAAAGGATAGATTCAAGTATTTTTTTAAATGGTGAAAAGCTAGGATCAGTGGAGGTCCAAAGAGGTTTAGGGGTCCATGTACACAGATCACTTCTTCTTAGTCAGTCCCTCCGAACTGAGGATGACTTGCTTCCACTTCCAAGGGACTGCCTAAGAAGAAGAAGAAGTGATCTGACTTGCCTCCCTGGTGCCAGGGTCAAGGATGTCACTGAGCAGCTGCAAGACATTCTGAAGGGGGAAGGTGAACAGCCAGAGGTCGTGGTCCATATCGGTACCAACGACATAGGTAGAAAGAGGGATGAGGTCCTGCTAGCAGAATATAGGGAGCTAGGACATAAATTAAAAAGCAGGACCACAAAGGAAGTAATCTCAGGATTATTCCCAGTGCCATGTGCTAGCGAGCGCAGAAATAGGAGAATAGACCAGATGAATGCGTGGCTGGGGAGATGGTGTAGGAGGGAGGGATTTAAATTCCTGAGGCATTGGGACCGATTCTGGGGAAGGTGGGACCTGTACAAGCTGGACGCATTACACCTCAGCAGAACCGGGACCAATATCTTCGTAGGAGGGTTTGCTAATTCTGTTGGGAAGGATTTAAGCTAGTTTTTCAGGGGGCTGGGAACCTAATTGTGGGCCCAGAACGGAGAGAAACAAAGCTGGAAGTGAAAGTTAGAAAAGTAGTCAGCAAAACTAGTAGGGAGCAGAAACAAAAGCCAACAGTAAAGAGAGTCAAAGCGCAGAAAAATATGAAACAGGCAAAGTTGAAGGCACTTTATCTAAGTGCACGTAGCATTTGCAACAAGGTGGATGAATTAATGGCACTAATAGAAGTAAATGGGTATGATGTAATTGCCATTACAGAGATATGGTTGCAGGATAACCAAAGCTGGGAACTGAATGTTCCAGGGTACTCAACATTTAGGAAGGACAGACAAGAAGGAAAAGGAGGTGGTGTAGCACTGTTAATAAGGGATGAGATCGGTACGGTAGAGATAAACGATCTTGGCTCAGCAGATCGTGATGTAGAACTGGAATCAGTTTGGGTGGAGCTAAGAAACAGCAAAGGGAGGAAAACATTGGTGGGAGTTGTGTATAGGCCACCAAACAGTAGTGGTAATGTAGGGCACAGTATCAATCAAGAAATTAGAAGTGCATGTAACAAGGGCAATGACGTAATGAAGACTCACTACGCACTTGGTTGTACATTAAGCAAGGCTTTAATCGACTTGTAACAAAACATGGAGGTCTAGTTAGTAGTCACTAGCTTCCTGTTTCCAGACTGTCTCTGGCCAAGGTGGGCCCATGCCCGAGTATTTATACTCCTCGGGCGGCGCCCTCAGCTGGCCATTCAGTAGTACTCCCTGAGTTACTTCTGTAAGATTTGCAAAATTTCTGCATCTCCCCGAAGGTTATTATCAATAAAAGGGACCCTGCAAGGACATTTTAAAATTAAAAAGGGTACCCAAGATGGCGTCCGTGCCTCGTGGCAGAAAGCCTGTGGGATTCCAAAATGGATTCCGCAGCGCAGACAGCTTGGGAGAAATCAAAACTAAGGCTGCAGGCTTTCTGTGAAGAGAAACTTTGTGTTTTGGGACGAGACAGGACTTTGAATTATGTATTAGACCAAATTGGAGACAGATCTAAATTCAGTGAGGCCTATAGTTAAAGCCATCAAACAGTCTGCATACATAATCGGAAACAGATTAAACACAGCCATCGAGGCTGGACAAGCCCATCAAAGAAGTTTCAGGACAATACAAGTCAATTATCGGGCCGGTAGATGCGATTACCGGCCATCTAAAAAACCGTCAGTATAGTTTGCTACCATTGTTTAAACTAGCCCGCCAAGTTTAAGACAAAGAACTAACCTGATTTGGCGCGAAGATAAAGGTTTTCAAAAGGGTATAACTGAAGGCCCCGGGTAGCAATCGGCCCCCTGCTGCAACTGCTGGCTTGCTTGCTCCCTGCTCTGCCCCCCCCCTGTTCTCCTGCGCTTGGCCCTCGCTCTTGGGAGGGGAATGAAACCCAAGCCCGTAGCCATCCAGGACGCCCAGGCCGCAGAAGGGGGCAAGGCGAGGTTGAGCAGGTAGTTCAGGACTTGTATAGTAGTCTTGTAAGACGAGGAAGAAGACGATAATAATTCGATACGGGCAGAGCAGGGCAGCGAAAAACGTATCGATTAATTAAACCAAGCGCCTAGTTATAAGCGGACGCTTGGGGAAGAAAGTCCTTAAGGACGGTGAAGACAAGCATCTTGTTGAACACTGCAAATAAAGGCAGGTGTCCATGCCATGACGAATATGCTGGCGTTCAATGCCTGGCTAGTAAAATCTGAGCAGTAAAAACTGCTAATCGTCTCATTGATGTAACGTTACCGCCGACGACCGTCCGAGGGAGAAGAAGAGGAGAACCCATCGGGACGAGACAACGACGATAGCAGAGGAGAAGAAGGTGTGTCGCAGCAGCAGCTCCAGCACCGCACTCCTGAAGACCATGTGGCGACGGGGTACCTAAGAGGACAGAGAGCTAAACCTCAAAACCTGCATTTCCTTTTCAACAGTTGGCTTTGATTTTGAATTGGTGAGCATGAATTCTGGCCCCTCATAGCTTAATCTAGTTAGGTATAGGGGTGGGATAAGAATAAGGGGATTGTTAAGATAGTTGTTTTCCCTCGATGTGCCGTGTGTTCCCCATTCCCTGCATAAGTGTAGTTATTTGTATTTGCCTGTAATTTTATATTAGTAACTTCTTTCAAGACTGTATCCATTTTTCCTGTTCAATAAAATCTTGGTTTTGCTTACATCCAAACCACCTGTCTACTCGAGTTTTCTGCATCGCTGCCTGTACCTAAGTCTGGTGTCTAGAACCCAGGGGTGTGGGAGCGATTCGAACCGCTCACAAACAGTCAGGGGCATAACTGACTGGGCGCACGCGCCACACCCGCCACCCCCCTACACTTCTTGTAGAAGTTGCGATTTATGACATTCTTCCTCCCTAAAAGGTTTGGAAGTCCAGTCTTCCTTTAACGGACTAGGCGGACCAAAAATAGCCATAGTCATTTAGCTTTCTGCTTGTGATAGGAAGGCACGTCTCCCCGGACCGTGTCCTGGTCCCTGGGTCACTTGGCGCGTACCGGTAAATCGGTAGAGTCCGTGTCGTCTTGATCATCCTGTGGAGGCCTGGGAATATCATAACTCCGGGTGCAGGTCCCCACAGGCGCAGAGCTGGCCTCATCCTGGGTCGTAGCCGGAGATTGTCCGGCGTCCTGATTTTGGGTGTCCATCCTACGGGGAGCGTTCGGCTCCCTGAGTTGATCCGGTACACTGCTGACAGATCCCTCGATGTCCCAGGTAGGGCGTCATCTTCACAGGGGTGCGGAGTGTTGACATCTTCGTCGTGGGATCCTACATCATTCGGGCCCGTGTGACCGGTTGGGCAAGGAGCCAGATCTCTGAGTGAGACGGTGGACTCCCGGCCATCGGGGTACCGCACGTGCGCATACGTGGGGTTTACCTCCGTTAACTCCACCTTGTCAACGGGAGGGTTGTTCTTGGCCGACCGGACGAACCTCCGGAGTAGCACAGGGCCTGGAGCCACCAACCATGATGGTAGAGATGTCCCATGTGTAGAGCGACACCGGAACTTGAAGAATCACTCATGAGGTGTGACATTAGTGGATGTAGAGAGAAGAGACCTGATAGAGTGTAACACGTCGGGGAGCACAGTTTCCCACTGCTGGTCTGGTAGGTTGCGTGACCTCAGTGCCAGACGGACAGCGTTCCAGATGATGGCATTGTATCGTTCAATCTGTCCATTGCCGATTGGGTGATATGGTGCCGTCTTACTCGAGGCGATTCCCCGTTGGGAGAGATAACTTTTAAGTTCACTTGACATAAAGGAGGGACCCCGATCCGTGTGGATAAAATTGGCCGTCCCGCAAAGGGCATTTAATTACCATAGAGGTAAGCATATTAGGACAGGGGAAGGCAAAGGGAAAGCGTGAATACTCGTCTACCATCGTAAGTAGGTAGGTGTTCCGCGTCGACGAAGGCAATGGCCCTTTAAAGTCTATGCTGAGCCTCTGCATAGGCTGCATTGCATGTATGAGTAAGTCATCTGACGGACGGAAGAATTGTGGTTTCAATTCTGCACAAATCCTACAGGAGGAGCATGTTTTCTTTACGTCCTCCGTTGAGAATGGTAGACTTTTGGAGCGCACAATGTGCAACATACGGGTAACGCCAGGATGGCATAAGTCCATATGCAGATCCGCCAGAGTCGATGTTGACATTGAAGAGCAAAATGCCCGTGTGAAGGTATCTGGGGCCACATTCTGTTTGCCGGGTCGGTAACGGATAGTATATCCAAAGGCGGCCAGCTCCATCCTCCAGAGTTCAATTTTATTATTTTTGATTTTCGTGCGCTTCCGGTTATCCAACATGAAGGCCACAGAGCGCTGGTCAGTTATGAGCGTGAAATGACGCCGAGCAAGAAAATGACTCCATTGGCATACAGCCTCGATGATGGCGGTAGCCTCCTTCTCGATGGGGGGGGGGCGGTAATGGAGCTCGCTACCCTGTAAGGTTCTGGATAGGAATGCCACGGGCCAACCATCTTGATTCAAGGTAGCCGAGATCGCCACCTCCGATGCATCGCATTCGACCACAAAAGGAAGGTTTTCGTCAATGGAGCGAAGCGTGGCTTTCTCCAGCTGTCGTTTGAAGGCAGAAATAGCCGTTGCTTCTAATGGAAAAGACTTCGCATGAAGCAGGGGCTGTATTTTATCGGAGAAGTGAGGTATCCACTTTGCGTAATAAGCAAACATGCCAAGTGCCCGACGAAGAGAGCCGAGATTTGTAGGGGGAGGGAGCTCCTGAAGTGGCCGAATTCGCTCTGGGTCTGGTTTAATAACAGCGTTGCCCACCCAGTAGCTGAGAATGTTCACTGATGGCACCGATTTCACCGATTTGGATTCATTTAACGTTAAGTGGCGACGACGGAGAGCGTCAAAAAATCTCTGAAGCTTGGCGTCATGCTCCTTTTGATCATGGCCGGCAATAGTGATATTGTCTAAATACGGAAAGGTATCTGTCAAGTTCTCTTGCCGGACTAGGCCGTCCATTGCCCGTTGGAAGACGGCCACCCCATTGGTGACCCCAAATGGAAGGCGACAAAACTGATAAAGCCGACCATTGGCCTCAAAGGCCATATACTTTTTGTCAGAGTCTTTCAGTGGTACCTGATGGTACGTGCTCTTTAAATCGAAGGTTGAAAACACCTTGTATTTGGCAAGGTTGTTGACCATGTCATCTATGCGTGGTAGTGGGTAGGCATTCAGATCGGTATATTGATTAATAGTCTGCGAATAATCAATACACAGATGTTTCTTATGTTGTTTTAAAGGGTTTTTCACAATGACAACTTGAGCCCGCCAGGGGGATGAACACGGCTCGATAATACCGTCAGCTAAAAGGCGAGAGATTTCTGCCTCGATAAATGCTCGGTCATCTTGGCTAAAGCGCCGCGATTTGGTGGCTATGGGTTTACAGCGGGGGGAGAGATTGGCAAACAGGGAGGGCTCACCGAGTAAGGCCGCCGAGAGCACACAAAACGGCACCTTAGAAATGGTAAGCTCCGGCTTCGACCCTCCAAACTCAAAAGTGAGTCTTTTGTGCTGCTTCTGGAAGTCCTGTCCCAGAAGCACATCGCTACATAAGTTTTCGAGTACTCCGAGCCGGGTGGATGGATACGTGCGACCATTGAGGATGAGGTTGACAAGACAGAAGCCAGAAGAATTGGTGGTCAGAGTCGTCAGAGCCATTGCAATCTCCCTGTCCGAGGGATAAATGCGCAGTTTTAACCTGCTGACAGCCCGCTTACTAATGAAGCTGTCAGAGCTGCAGGAGTCGATTAGCACGCTTAGAGTGTGCCCATTTACTGAAACCTTTGTAGCTGCATGGGACAAACTTTGGGGAAAAACAGCTGTGATGGGAGGAGGGGTAATTTTTCCTTCGGCAGCTGTAGCCTTAGCAGTGGTTCTTGGGGGAGGAGCAGCTCCATAGATAGCAGCTGTGAAGCTAACAGGAGCTCTCAACCGGTATACTTTAGAGGAGTGGCCTTTCTTGTTAGCAGAGGCCCGTGACTGGCATACCTTGGAAAAGTGTCCTTTCTTGCTGCAATGATTACAGGTCGCATTACGAGCCGGGCAAAATTTTCTGTAATGGAACGTACCTCCACAAAAGAAACACTTTCTTCCTGATTCCCCAGGCTGCTGCCGAGTTGTGGCCAGTAGGTGTCGAGCAAAGATTTCATTCGGGGACTTGACATATAGCTGCTGTAAAATTTCGATAGCAGCGTCGTAGTCTATACAGTCCTCAATATAATCATACACATGAGGGGATACACAGTTAATAAGCATTCGTAACTTATTAGAGGCACCCGCCCCACATTCTTCAAGAAAGTTGCTAAAGGTACGAAACCAAAGCTTCCATACCTTCACTGCCGCAGGTGCATTCGGGTCCAGGTCGAGACGAGCGGGTCTAAGGAGTTTTTCCATGATGGATCAGTTTCTTGCCCAGGTCCCTTTCCACAGTTCGAGTTGCAGCTGGTTATTCCGAATCACCCAAGGCATGGAGACGATAACAAGTCGATTAAATTGACGTAATAAAGACTCACTACGCACTTGGTTGTACATAAAGCAAGGCTTTAATCGACTTGTAACAAAACATGGAGGTCTAGTTAGTAGTCACTATCTTCCTGTTTCCAGACTGTTTTAAATGGTGAAAAGCTAGGATCAGTGGAGGTCCAAAGAGGTTTAGGGGTCCATGTACACAGATCACTTCTTCTTAGTCAGTCCCTCCGAACTGAGGATGACTTGCTTCCACTTCCAAGGGACTGCCTAAGAAGAAGAAGAAGTGATCTGACTTGCCTCCCTGGTGCCAGGGTCAAGGATGTCACTGAGCAGCTGCAAGACATTCTGAAGGGGGAAGGTGAACAGCCAGAGGTCGTGGTCCATATCGGTACCAACGACATAGGTAGAAAGAGGGATGAGGTCCTGCTAGCAGAATATAGGGAGCTAGGACATAAATTAAAAAGCAGGACCACAAAGGAAGTAATCTCAGGATTACTCCCAGTGCCATGTGCTAGCGAGCGCAGAAATAGGAGAATAGACCAGATGAATGCGTGGCTGGGGAGATGGTGTAGGAGGGAGGGATTTAAATTCCTGAGGCATTGGGACCGATTCTGGGGAAGGTGGGACCTGTACAAGCTGGACGCATTACACCTCAGCAGAACCGGGACCAATATCTTCGTAGGAGGGTTTGCTAATTCTGTTGGGAAGGATTTAAGCTAGTTTTTCAGGGGGCTGGGAACCTAATTGTGGGCCCAGAACGGAGAGAAACAAAGCTGGAAGTGAAAGTTAGAAAAGTAGTCAGCAAAACTAGTAGGGAGCAGAAACAAAAGCCAACAGTAAAGAGAGTCAAAGCGCAGAAAAATATGAAACAGGCAAAGTTGAAGGCACTTTATCTAAGTGCACGTAGCATTTGCAACAAGGTGGATGAATTAATGGCACTAATAGAAGTAAATGGGTATGATGTAATTGCCATTACAGAGATATGGTTGCAGGATAACCAAAGCTGGGAACTGAATGTTCCAGGGTACTCAACATTTAGGAAGGACAGACAAGAAGGAAAAGGAGGTGGTGTAGCACTGTTAATAAGGGATGAGATCGGTACGGTAGAGATAAACGATCTTGGCTCAGCAGATCGTGATGTAGAACTGGAATCAGTTTGGGTGGAGCTAAGAAACAGCAAAGGGAGGAAAACATTGGTGGGAGTTGTGTATAGGCCACCAAACAGTAGTGGTAATGTAGGGCACAGTATCAATCAAGAAATTAGAAGTGCATGTAACAAGGGCAATGACGTAATGAAGACTCACTACGCACTTGGTTGTACATTAAGCAAGGCTTTAATCGACTTGTAACAAAACATGGAGGTCTAGTTAGTAGTCACTAGCTTCCTGTTTCCAGACTGCCTCTGGCCAAGGTGGGCCCACACCCGAGTATTTATACTCCTCGGGCGGCGCCCTCAGCTGGCCGTTCAGTAGTACTTCCTGAGTTACTTCTTGTAGAAGTTGCGATTTATGACAGGCAACATGGTAATCATGGGGGACTTTAATCTACATATTGACTGGGCAAATCAAGTTACCACTAATGGTGTGGAGGACGAATTCTTGGAGACGGTTTCCTGGATCAGTATGTGGAGGAACCAACCAGGGAACAGACTATTCTGGGTCTGGTACTGTGTAATGAGAAAGGGCTAATCAATAAACTTGTGGTAAAGGGGCCTTTAGGGACAAGTGACCATAATATGATTGAATTTTACATTAAGTTTGAGTGATGTAGTCCAATCTGAAACTAACGTCTTCAATCTAAACAGAGGAAACTACAAGGGTATGAGGGACAAGTTGGTCATGGTAGATTGGGAGACTACACTAAAAGGTATGAAGGTGGACATACAATGGCTAACATTCAAGGAAATAATGCATAATTTGCAACAAACATATATTCCTCTAGAGCATAAAAACCCAAAAGGAAAAGTGATCCAACCATGGCTAACAAAAGAAATTAAAGCTAGTATTAAGTCAAAGAAGGAAGCTTATGAAGTTGTCAGAAAAAGCGGTCAGCCTGAGGATTGGGATCTTTTTAGAAATCAGCAAAGAGGGACCAAGAAATTGATAAAGAAAGGGAAAATGGAATATGAGCACAAACTAGCGAAAAATATAAAAACGGATTGTAAAAGCTTCTATAGGTATGTGAAAAGGAAAAGACTGGCGAAGGTAAATGTAGGTCCTTTACAGTCAGAGACGGGAGAATTTATAATGGGGAATGAGGAAATGGCGGAGAAATTAAATAAATATTTTGTTTCTGTCTTCACGGAGGAAGACACAAAAAACCTCCCAGAAATACAAGAAAACCAAGGGTGTGGCAAGAATGAGGAACTTAAAGAAATTATTATTAGTAAAAAAACAGTACTAGCAAAATTAATGGGACTAAAAGTCGATAAATCCCAAGGACCAGATGACCTACATTCTAGGGTTTTGAAAGAGGTGGCCATTGGGATAGTGGACGCATTGGTTGTCATCTTCCAAAATTCTATAGATTCTGGAACGGTTCCTGCAGATTGGAGGATAGCAAATGTAACCCTGTTATTTAAGAAAGGAGGGAAAGAGAAAACGGGGAACTACAGACCTGGTAGCCTCACATTAGTAGTTGGGAAAATGCTGGAATCTATTATAAAGAATGCAATAACTGGGCACTTTGAAACTAATGATAAGATTTGGGCAGAGTCAACATGGATTTATGAAAGGGAAATCTTGTTTGACAAACCTATTGGAGTTCTTTGAGGATGTAACCGGTGGAGTAGACAAAGGGGAACCGGTAGATGTGGTGTATTTGGATTTTCAGAAGGCCTTCGATAAGGTCACACACAAGAGGTTGGAGAACAAAATTAGGGCACATGGAATTGGGGGTAATATAGTAGCGTGAATTGAGAATTAGTTAGAACATAAGAACATAAGAAATAGGAGCAGGAGTAGGCCATTCGGCCCTTCGAGCCTGCTCCGCCATTCAATGAGATCATGGCTGATCTGCCTCAACTCCATTCACCAGTCCTATCGCCATATCCCTTGATGCCCTTACTAGTCAGAAATCTATCGACTTCTGTTTTGAATATACCCAATGACTGAGCCTCCACAGCCCTCTGGGTTAGAGAATTCCAAAGATTCACCACCTTCTGTGTGAAGAAATGTCTTCTCATCTCAGTCCTGAATGGCCTACCCTTTATCCTTAGGCTGTGGCCCCTGGTTCTAGACTCCTCAGCCAAGGGAAACATTTTTCCAGCATCCACCCTTTCAAGACCTGTAATAATTTTGCATGCTTCAATGAGATCCCCTCTCATTCTTCTGAATTCAAGAAAATACAGGCCTAGTTTATTCAATCTCTTCTCATATGACAGTCCCGCCATCCCAGGAATAAACCTCGTGAACCTTCGTTGCACTCCCTCTATGGCAAGTATATCCTTCCTTAGGTAAGGAGACCAAAATTGTACACATTGCCCCAGGTGTGGTATCACCAAGGCCCTATATAATTGGAGCAAGGCTTCTTTACTCCTGTACTCAAATCCTCTTGTAATGAAGGCCTGCATACCATTTGCCTTCCCAATGGCTTGCTGCACCTGCACATTCACTTTCAGTGACTCATGTACAAGTGCACCCAGGTCCCTTCAGGGATTAACAGACAGAAAACAAAGAGTAGGACTGGCATGCTGTGATTAGTGGGGTACCGCAAGGATCGGTGCTTGGGCCCCAGCTATTCACAATCTATATCAATGATTTGGATGAGGGGACTAAATGTAACGTTTCCAAATTTGCTGATGATACAAAGCTAGGTGGCAGTGTCAGTTGTGAAGAGGATGTGAAGAGGCTTCAGGAGGATCTCGACAGGCTCAGTGAGTGGGTGAGAACTAGGCAGATAGAATATAATGTGGATAAATGTGAATTTAACCACTTTGGTAGAAAAAACAGAAAGGCAGAATATTTCCTAAATGGTGAAAGATTGGGGAATGCAGATGCTCAAAGGGACCTGGGTGTCCTTGTACATGAGTCACTGAAAGGTGGTTAAGAAGGCATAAGGAATGCTTGCCTTTATTAGCCGTGGCTTAGAATGCAAGAGCAGGGGGGTTATGCTTCAACTGTATAAAACACTAGTTAGGCCTCAGCTAGAGTACTGAGTGCAGTTCTGGTCACCACATCACAGGAAAGATTTGATTGCACTAGAGAGGGTACAGAGGAGGTTTACCGGATGTTGCCGGGAGTAGAGAATCTTAGCTATGAGGAAATACTGGAGAGGTTGGGTTTGTTTTCTTTGGAACAGAGGAGGCTGAGGGGAAACCTTATTGAGGTGTATAAAATTATGAGGGGCCTAGATAAAGTGGATAGAAAGGACCTATTTCCCTTAGCAGAGGGGTCAAAAACCAGGGGGCACAGATTTAAAGTAATTGGGGGAAGGTTTAGAGGGGATTTGAGGGGAAATTTCTTCACCCAGAGGGTTGTAGGGGTCTGGAACTCAATGCCTGAAAGGGTGGTAGAGGCAGAAACCCTAACCACATTTAAAAAGTACTTGGATGTGCACTTGGGATGCTGTAACCTGCTGGGCTATGGACCTAGAGCTGGGAAGTGGGATTCGGCTGGATAGCTCTTTGTTGGCCGGCGCGGACACGATGGGCCGAAATGGCCTCCTTCCGTGCTGTAACTTTCTATGATTCTTTGAGCTCATACGTTTTGACATAGACATCGTCGCCCTAAGCGAGACCCGTCGGGCATGGGATCACTAAAATGTAGTAGTCAGGTACAAAAAATAATCAAAAAAGCTAATGGAATGCTAATCTTTATAACTAGAAGGCTAGAATATAAAGGGGAGGGGGTTTTGCTACAGCTATACAAAGCCCTGGTTAGACCACACCTGGAGTACTGTGTCTCCTTTTTCTTCTTCTTCTTAGGCAGTCCCTCGGGAACCGACGGTTCTGGGCACCGCACCTTATAAAAGATATATTGGCCTTGGAAGCAGTGCAGCGCAGATTCACCAGAATGTTACCAGTGTTACAATGGTTAGATTATGAGGTGAAATCACGTAAACTAGGCTTTTATTTCCTGGGATATAGAAAGTTAAGAGGAGATTTAATTGAGGTTTTTAGGATTTTGAAAGGAATTGACAGGGTAGATAGAGAAAAACTTTTCCCACTGGTGGGGCAATCTAGGAATAAAGGGCCATAACCTTAAAATCAGAGCCAGGCCATTCAGGAGAGAAGTTAGGAAACACTTCTTCACACAAAGGGTGGTAGAAGTATAGAACTCTCACCCACAAAAAGCAGTAGATGTTAGCTCAATTGATAATTTAAAATCTGAGATCGATAGATTTTTGTGAGCCAAGGGTATTAAGGGATATGGAGCCAAAGCAGGTGGATGGAGTTAGGATACAGATCAGCCATAATCCCACTGAATGGCGGAACAGGCTCGAGGGGATGAATGGCCTACTCCTGTTTCTATGGTCCTTATGTTCCTCTGTTAAACATCCACCTCCCCTACTACCAGCGTACCATGGCTGCAGTGTGTATTACCTACAGGATGCACTGCAGCAAGTCACCAAGGCTTCTTCAGCAGCACCTCCCAAACTTGTGACATCTGCCACCTAGTAGGACAAAGGCAGCAGGTCGATGGGAACACCATCAAATCCAAGTTCTCCTCCAAGTCACACGTCCTGCTGACTTGGACATTGTTCTTCATTGTTTCTGGGTCAAAAACCTGGAACTTCCTACCTAACAGCATTGTGGGAGTAAGTTCACCACATGGATTACAGTAGTTCAAGAAGAAGTCCCACCTTCTTAAGGGTAAGTCAGATGATCAATAAATGCCAGCCTTGCCAACAAGGCCCACATTTCGAAGAGTGATAAAAAAACCCACTAAGCTGGTGTGCTGGGGGATGGTTTTCTTAGGAGAATCTCTCCTCAATAATTTGTTGCCTTATAGGAGCAGGAGTAGGCCATTTGGCCCCTTGAGCCTGCTCTGCCATTTAATGAGATCATGGCTGATCATCCAAATTCAGTACCCAGTCCCCGCTTTCTCCCCATATCCCTTGATCCGTTTAGCCTTAAGAAATATATCTAACTTGAAAGAAATATATATATCTCACTGACTCAGCACTCCATGTCTGTGCCCAGGTTCCTGACGGGAGTCATAAGCCAGATTAGAGGGGAAACTCCCTGTCTTCAAGGTGCTAGCCTAAGACCCGCTGGTCTGAGTCAAGACAGGGGGGATTGAGGACTGGCGCAGTTTGAAGGCATCATGACTCCTGCCAGGTTACTGAGCACAGCCATTCAGGCAGTGGAATCCATTCCTGTTATAAAACATGGCTGGTTCTTGAAGGGGAGAACATATTAACATAAGAAATAGCAACAAGAGTAGGCCACACAGCCCCTTGAGCTTGCTCCACCATTCAATAAGGTCGTGGCTGAACTTCTACATCAACTGCACTTTCCTGCCCTATACCTTGATTCCCTTCATGCCCAAAATTCTATTGATCTCAGTCTTGAATGTACGCAATGACTGAGCATCCACAGCTCTCCAGAGAATTCCAAAGATTCACACCCTCTGAGTGAAGAAATTTCTCCTCATCTCAGCCCTAAATGGCCGACCCCTTATCCTGAGTCTGTGACCCCTGGTTCTAGACTCCCCAGCCAGGGGAAACATCCTCCCTGCATCTACCCTGTCAAGCCCTCGAAGAATTTTATACATTTCAATGAGATCACCTCTCATTCTTCTAAGCTCTAGGGAATATAGTCCCACTCTACTCAATCTCTCCTTATAGGACAGCCCTCTCATCCCAGGAATTCATCTAGTGAACCTTCGTTGCACTCCATCTAAGGCAAGTTTATCCTTCCTTAGGTAAGGAGACCAAAACTGTACACAGTACTCCAGCTGTGGTCTCACCAAGACCCTGTATAGAACGCAGGACAATATTGAGGCAGAAATTCCGATCCCTACGGGTGTGTACACACTGTGTACTCACCCGTAGGGCCAATGGAAATGTCAGTTTTAGGCATGCACTGCACATGCGCTGGAAACCGGCATTTCCGATCAATCAAAAAAATAAAATTTTTGTTTAAAATACTTAATTTATGTAATATAAAGTCATTTTAAAAATGTGATTTAAAAAAATGTATTTGAAGTTTTACTATGTTTTTGGGGGTGATCTCTATTCATATATTTGACAGGTCTTCCTGTCAAATGTATGAATGGAGATTCCCTTCTCTGATTGGCTCCCCATGGCCCACCTGATCCCAGGGACGCTGTGAACCGCCTGCGCCTCACACCGGCAGTTTGGAGAGGCCCAGCAACAGAACTCTGCGCCTCCTGGGAGCACTCCGGTTCAGACGCAGATTTTTCCAGTCGCAGCCCTCCGCCCGTGGGAGGCCTGCGAACGGAATTTCTGGGCCATAATGTGTGTGCAGACAATGGCACCTTGCACCTGGCAATATCCAGTGATGCGGGAAAATCCCAAGAGCTCTCTCCTCCTGATCAGAAGCCTAATTGGAAAGGCAATGTTTTGCAGTCTCCTTGCAAAGAGTGTATTTGTCAGTTGCTTGATGGCTGTAGAGAGCGCAAACTGACTGATGTTGCTGGTGTCATCTATTTCAGCCTGGAATGAGCCTGGGGCAAAGAAGTCGAGAGTCATGGTTACCTTCACAGCCACAGGCATTCCTGTGTGTGGCCTACTGTTTTGTGCCGTTTCCTGCTGCAACTGGTGACATAGATCACTGACTGCCTTTTCCCTTGCCTCCTTCGCTGTCTTCTTTGATGATTCCACTGATCTGCTCTGCTGTGGTCACTGCGGTGGCAGCCTCAGTGGTAATTCCAGCAACATTCCCATCTTTTCCGATACTCCGGCAGTCAAACAGTGCAGCTGCAGCCAAAAGTCAGCACTCTAACGCCATAGTTGTATCAAAAACTGCCAAACTTCAGCCATAACAGCCAAAAATTGGCATGAAAAATCCCAGGTGACAAAAACTGTCTTATTTGGGCAACTTCCCTTCCTTTTATCTCTCTCCTTAACTCTCTCACTCACGCATACAGCATGCGATCTCGTGGTGCATTGTGCTGCCATTTATCTGCTGATGCTTACTGTAATGTGATATACCTTTAAGGGGGGAACTACCTTTTACAGCTCATGTATACTGTAGTACCGGCAGTGACCACACCTGTATATAGCACTGAGTAGTAATCTGTACAGGCAGTTCCAGTGTGAGCCACGTTGAGTAAACACCTGTTGTACCGTTCTCCTGCAGTCTGTGTCTTATTATACACAGACACAACATTGCCGACAAGGCAAGTTCGAACCTACCTGCAACTCTGCATCACCTCCCGGGGATTCGTTCCTGGAGATCAGTGGATTGGAGGTCAAGGCCAGAGACTCGGGCGTCGACCACGGGCAACCGCCCAGTCATCCAGCAGAGACTCGAGAATTGCGGGGGAGGCTGTCGAGAGCCAGGCTTGGCTTTCCAGTCAAGGTGGTCCAGTGAAACGGGCTGGCAACAGGTAGTGCGCAGACCCTTCCTGGACAGCGGCGGGCTAGAGCCCGACCGAGCGGCACAGCAAAGGGCCGAGCAGCGTCGACGGGGAGAGAGAGAGAGGGCAGAGCGCACAGGGCGCAGCCAGTGTTCAGGGGCCGAGCAGCGTTGAAGAGAGGGAGAGAGAGACGCGCAGAAACCTGCGAGGCGCCGCCATTGCCACGAGGACCGCTGAGAGCGGCGTTGGCAGCAGCGCAGGAGAAGCGCGCGAAACCTACAGGGCGCCGCCATTGCCACGAGAACCACCAGGAGCGGCATTGGCAGCAGTGGGGGAGGAAGGAAAGCGTGGGAGACACCATTTTAAGCCATTGGGAGACGCCATTTTAAACCACACCCAAAATGCCGAAGAGTGGCAGTATCACCGCATTTGACAATGAAGTCGAAGATTGAACGACATATGTTGAACGAATAGAGGTATACTGCAAGACAAATGAGGTGTCAGATGACAAGAAAGCGTCGGTATTGTTAAATTTAATGGGTGCAAAGACGTATGGTTTATTACAAAATCTAGTAACCCCAACGAAGCCAATGGAAAAGAGTTTTGAAGACATAGTAACGATACTAAAGGAACATTTAAACCCCACACCGCTGCTGATAGCAGAAAGATTCAAGTTTCACAAATGGAACCAGCATAAGGATGAAAGCAATGCTGATTATTTAACAGAACTGCGCAAACTATCGAAACACTGCCAGTTTGGAGTGGGACTGGCAGATACCTTAAGGGACAAGTTTGTGTGTGGGCTTCAAAGTGAAGGAACCCAGAAACGGCTTTTATCTGAAAAGGACCTTACGCTGGAAAAGGCTTGCAGCATTGCGGTATCATATGAAGTAGCAGCACGGGGCGCTGCAGAGATACAACAGAGACGGCAAGAATATGGCACAAACGAAATGTCATATAGAACAGAGAAGTGCTATCGCTGCGGCAGAACAACACACGACCAGAATGATTGCTGGTTCAAAGATAAAGTGTGCAGACAGTGTGGAAAAGTAGGACACATAGCACGAGTCTGCAGGTCGGGAAAGAAAACCAGCAATAAGAAACCTACCAAAGAAAAGTACCAGAAGGTACATAAGATGACGGAGAATAGTTCAGACGAACAAAAGAGTGATAACGACTCCAAAAGCAGGGAACTGAGTTGTCTGAAACTACATAATGTGATCACAACGGAGGATCACTGAACCATTTGGGTCACTCTCAAGATAACAGGAGTCCAGGTAAAGATGGAATTGGAAACAGGATCAGCCCTAACAGTCATAAACCGACGGGACTATGAGCGGCTATTCTCACACATACCCTTGAGAGACACAAAAATTATTTTGAAGACGTACACGGGGCAAAAAGTCTACCCCAAAGGAAAAATAAGGGTGACCGTTATATGTAACGGTTAGGAAACACCAAAACTAGACCTGTATGTATTGCAAGATGGAGGACCACCATTACTCGGACGTGAATGGATCCGGAAAATACAACTGGTTTGGCATTCCATACAGGCACTGACTGTGGCTGACAAAAAGGATGACGACGTCACACCGGGGCGACTGTCAAAGATCCTAACTGACACGAAAGAAGTGTTCCAGCAAGGACTCGGAACACTAAAAGGCATGACAGCGACGATTAAAATTGAAGAAAACGCAAGCCCAAATTTTTTTAAGGCCAGACCAGTACCTTATGCGATCCGCCCAGCCGTCGAAGCAGAGCTGGAGAGTCTGGAACGTTCAGGTGTACTGTCCAAGGTAGACTGGAGCGAGTGGGCTACACCCATCGTCCCTGTGATGAAAAAGTCGTTGAGCAGCACGCCTGGGGAACCAAGGAAGGTTCGCATCTGTGGGGACTTTAAGGTAACAGTGAACCCGGTCCTTCACACCATACAATATCCACTGTTAGATCCGTGTGTTAACGGAGACATGGAATGCAGGAGTTGATTTAACAAGTGTTTACTGAACAAAGTCTGGAGGTGAACTAACTACACAAGACGCTACACAGGCTTATATACCCGAGTGGTCACTACTGGTAATACAGTATACAGGGGCTTCAAAAACATAGTTCCTCTTAAAGGTACATACACTACAATTCCTCCCCTTTTAGATAAATAGTACATAACATTTTAAGTAATCATTAAATAACATTTTTACAAGAACAATAATATACACATTTGCTGAAGTTAATCAATTACAAATTCAGTCTCTCTGGAGGCTTCCTGACTCGGTCCGGATAACGCCTCAGTGGTGTAGTAGGTTCTTTTGGCAAGGTCGATTCGGCTTCAATGCCAGTGTCGGGTTCATCTGGTTCCAGTATCACCGGATCGGAGTTAGATACTATGGGTATCTCTGCTTCATCACTAGGCATATAGAGTTGTGGTGTAGGTTGTCCTTTTTCGGATGACTCTATGATCTGGTCAGCATGGCGCCTTATTATGCTTTCTCCAATGTCCACGGTATACATCAGCGGTCCTAGTCGTGTGCAAATAGTTCCAGGCTGCCATTTCTCGGTACGGTAGTCCCGGGCCAAAACTGGTTGACCTATCTGGAAGGTTCTAGTTGGCCTTTCATTCATGCTTTGAAATTGCCGGTTCTCTACGTCCCTTCTGACGTTTGGCTTGACCAAATCCAGCCGGCATCTTAGGCTTCTATTGAAAAACATCATGGCGGGGGTTTGGTTTGTAACCACATGTGTTGCATTCCTGTACGCAAACAAGAAGTTATCTACCTTATGTTGTAGATTTATGTCATCATTACACATGGCCTTTATGGCCTTCTTGACGGTCTGGACAAACCTTTCAGCCAATCCATTGGTGGCGGGATGGTATGGGGCGGACGTGTACTGCTTAACCCCATTGTTTTTTAAGAACTTCCTGAATTCTTCGGATACAAATTGCGGTCCATTATCAGAACAGATCTGTTCAGGCAGCCCATTCCTGGTGAATATGGTCCTTAATACTGTGATGGTTTTTTCCGTGGTGGTGGAGGACATCTTTATTACCTCTGGCCACTTGGAGTGTGCATCCACCGCGATTAAGAACATTGAGTCCATAAATGGACCAGAAAAGTTGATATGTGCCCTTTGCCATGGAGATGAGGGCCACTCCCATGGATGTAGAGGGGCTTGTGGTGGGGTGTTTTGGACCTTCTGGCACCCTAGACAGCTCTTGGTCATTTCTTCGATGTCTCCATCGATACCTGGCCACCACACAAACGCTCTGGCTACGTTTTTCATTTTCACTCCACCCAGATGCCCCTCGTGAAGCTCCTTTAGCACTCTATCCTTGAGTTTGGGTGGAATCACCACTCTGGATCCACACATCAAGGTTCCTCGGCACACTGACAGCTGTTCTCTTCTTTGCGAGAATGCTGGCAACAGTGGTTCGCCATGTGCTGGCCATCCCTTCACCGTTAAATCGTAGACTCGTGAGAGAGTCGGATCATTTCGCGTTTCCTTTTCAATGGTAGAATTTGTCACTGGTAGACATTCCACTATGGTCGAGTGGAACATCTCCACTGGGTCCACTGTAGGCGCCTCTTCCACTGTTGGCAACGGTAGGCGCGATAACCCGTCAGCATTCCCATGCTGTTTTGTTCCTTTGTATTCTATGTCATATTGGTGTGCCCCTAGGAAAAGGGGCTACCTCTGTAGCCTTTGCGCTGTCATAATGGGAACGCCCTTTTTAGGGTTGAATATGGAGACAAGGGGTTGATGGTCAGTCAACAAGATAAATTTTTGTCCGTGTAGGTAATGGTTGAATTTCTTCACCCCCCACACCAGGCTGAGTGCCTCCCTGTCGATCTGGGCATAGTTACGCTCAGCTGAGTTCAATGAGCATGACGCAAAAGCTATCGGCCGCTCCGAGCCATCAGGGAATCTATGCGATAATACCGCTCCCACGCCATAAGGGGATGCATCGCACGCCAGTCTGATTGGCAGTGATGGGTTGTAATGAGCCAACACTTCCCTGGACGTGATCAAGCCTTTGCATTTATGGAAGGCACGTTTACAGTCTTCGCTCCATTTCCAAACTGCTCCCGTTTGTAGCAGTGCGTTAAGAGGGTGCAGAACCGTCGACAAGTTTGGTAAAAATTTATGATAGTAATTTACTAATCCCAGGAATGACCTTAATTGTGAGACATTTTCAGGCGTTGGGGCCTTTACGACCGCTTCAATTTTTTCAGGTGACTTATGCAACCCTTCTTCGTTAATGACATGGCCACAATATGATATTTGTTTCTGGAAAAATTCGCACTTGGGGCGATTTGCTCATAGGCCCCGTTCTCTCAGCCTCATGAGCACCTGCTCCAAGTTGGCAAGGTGCTCGTTGTCGTTTTCTCCTGTTACAAGGATGTCGTCTAGGTAGCATTGAGTCCCCGGAATCCCTTGCAGGACTTGCTCCATAGCTCTTTGCCAGATAGCCGGAGCTGATGCCACTCCGAAAACCAGTCGATTGTACTGGTACAGGCCTTTGTGTGTGTTTATCGTGAGATACTTTTTAGAGGCCTCCTCAACCTCCATCTCTAGATATGCCTGTGCTAAGTCAATTTTGGTGAAACGTTTCACTCCGGATAGTGAAGCGAAAATATCTTCTATCCTCGGAAGAGGATACTGTACCATGTGAAGAACCGGGTTTACAGTCACCTTGAAGTCCCCACAGATGCGAACTTTTCTCTGTTCTTCAGATTTATCATTATTCAACATTTTCTTCATGACCGGGACGATGGGTGTTGCCCACTCGCTCCAATCTACCTTGGATAACACGCCTGCTTTTTCCAAATTCTCCAGCTCTGCCTCGACGGCTGGACGAATTGCGTATGGCACCGGCCTTGCCTTAAAAAACTTGGGAATTGCCGCATCTTCCACTTTTATTGAGACGGTGGCGCCTTTCAGGGTTCTTAGTACCTGTTGAAACACTTCTTTGGCGTTAGCCAAGATTTCTTTTAATCGTCCAGGTATGACGTCATCATCGTTTTTTTCTTACTGGTCACCGTCAGTGCCTGAATGGAGTGCCAGTCTAAACGTATCTTTCTGATCCATTCACATCCCAACAACGGTGGACCACCATCTTGCAGAACGTATAAATACAACTTCTATATTTCCTTGCCGTTGTATACAACAGGCACCCTTATTTTCCCTCTGGGGTATACTTCCTGCCCCGTATACGTCTTCAAGACAATGGATGTGTCTTTCAAAGGTATATGCGGAAATAGCCGCTCGTAAACCCGTCGACTCATGACGGTCAGAGCTGATCCTGTATCTAGCTCCATTTTGACTGGGGACCCCGCTATCGTGAGGGTAACCCAAATGGTCTGGTAATCTTCTTTGGCAATTACATTATGTAATTTGAGACAGCTTAGTCTCTTGTTTCCGGAGTCGCTATCGCTCTTCTGGTCTTCGGAGCTACTGTCCGTCATCATTTGTATCTTTCTGTACTTTTCCTTATTGACCTTTTTACTGTCAGCGGATTTCTTTCCAGATCTGCATACACGTGCAATGTGTCCCATCTTTCCGCATTGCCTGCATGCTTTGTCCTTGAACCAGCAGTCCTTCTGGTCATGGGTGGATCTGCCGCAGCGATAACATCTCTCGAAACCCCGTGTCATTTCATGGGTGCCGAAGTCCTGTGGCTTTTGCTGTATCTCTGCAGCTCCTCTTGCTGCTGCTTCGTATGATACAGCCACAGTGAAAGCCTTGTCCAGTGTTAAATCTTTCTCAGAAAGTAGTCTTTTCTGTGTTCCTTCGCTTAGGAGACTACAGACGAATTTGTCTCATAGAGAATCTGCCAGTCCTGCCCCGAATTGGCAGTGCTTTGACAGCTTTCGTAATTCGGTGAGGTAATCAGCGTTACTTTCATTCTTGTGCTGATTGCTCCTGAAGAATTTGAATCGTTCCGCTATCAGCAGCGGTGCTGGGTTTAAGTGCTCCTGTAAGGTATCAACAATCTCATTAAAATTCTTGTCCATCGGTTTGGCTGGAGTGATCAAGTTTCGTAACAGCCTGTATGTCCTTGCGCCCATCAGATTTAGAAGTACCGATGCCTTTTTATCATCCGCTACTTCATTCGCCTTGCAATATACCTCCACTCTTTCCACATATGTGGTCCAATCTTCTATATCACTATCGAAAGCAGTAATATTGCCAGTCTTCGGCATCTTGAAAATCTAAAATGGCGCCTCCCGCGCTTTTCTTTCTTCCCCGCCGAGTTTAGATGGCACCTCCCGCGCTTTCCCGCCGCTGCCGCTGCTGCCAACGCTGTTCTCCGCGGTTCCCGTTGCGACCTGCAGCTTTTCGCGGTATTTCTATTTTTTTTTTATATATCGCTTCAATAGTTTCTCCGTTACTTGGAGAACCGTTCCCGTCGTGGAGCGGACCCTCTGGGACTTTCCCCTCCCTCTACTCGGTCCGAACGCCGACCTGCTTTGCAGCACCGGCCATGCCCTGAGTGCTCCACCCTCTTTGTCTCTTTGCTTCTGCTTCCCGACTCGCGGCCCGGCCCCGTTGCAGAGCCACCTGATCGAGCGCTAGCCCGCCGCAGCGCAGGAAGGATCAGTGCACTACCTGCCACCAGCCCGTTTAGCTGGTGAAACCACAGTTTTTTTTTTCTTGCTTCTGGCTTTGACCTTCGTCTGAGGAATCGATCCCCTTGAGGTGCTGCCGAATTGCAGGTAAATTCGTTTCTAACACGTCGCCACTGTTAGATCCATGTGTTAATGGAGACACGGAATGCAGGAGTTGATTTAACAAGTGTTTACTGAACAAAGTCTGGAGGTGAACTAACTACACAAGACGCTACACAGGCTTATATACCCGAGTGGTCACTACTGGTACTACAGTATACAGGGGCTTCAAAAACATAGTTCCTCTTAAAGGTACATACACTACATCCACTTCCGCGGATTGAAGATATTTTTGCCTCGCTATCTGGAGGGAAACACTTCACTAAGATTGATCTGGCCCAGGCGTATCTGCAAATGGAGGTAGAAGAATCATCAAAAATTACCTCACAATCAACACCCATAAAGGTCTCTACCAATACAACCGGCTGGTATTCGGGGTAGCATCAGCTCCGGCTATTTGGCAGAGGGCAATGGAACAAGTCCTGCAAGGGATCCCAGGGACCCAGTGTTATTTGGACGACATCCTGGTCATGGGCGAAAATGACAGTGATCACCTTGCCAACCTGGAGCAGGTGCTCACTAGATTGCAGGAATATGGGCTCCGAATTAATCGCCCCAAATGCGAGCTTTTTAGAAAACAGATCTCGTATTGTGGCCACGTTATCGATAAAGAGGGGTTACATAAGTTCCCAGAGAAGATTGAGGCAGTAGTCAAGGCTCCAGCACCGGAAAATGTGTCACAACTGAGGTCGTTCCTCGGGCTGGTAAACTACTACCATAAGTTCTTGCCAAATTTGTCTACAATACTACACCCACTGAACACCCTACTGCAAACTGGGGTGCCATGGAAGTGGAGTGACGAATGTAAATGAGCTTTCCAGAAGAGCAAAACACTAATCACATCGAAAGAGGTATTGGCCCATTACAACCCGGCATTACCAATTCGGTTGGCATGTGATGCGTCACCCTACGGCATTGGAGCGGTGCTGTCGCACAAATTCTCCGACGGCTCAGAGAGGCCAATAGCCTTTGCGTCACGATCACTAACCTCAGCCGAGCGTAACTACGCCCAGATTGACAGGGAGGCCCTCAGCCTAGTGTGGGGAGTGAAAAAGTTCAATCACTATCTGCACGGGCAGAAATTCACCTTGCTGACTGATCACCAGCCTCTTGTCTGCATTTTTAATCCGAAGAAGGGCGTTCCGGTGATGACTGCGCAACGACTACAAAGATGGTCACTTTTTCTAGGGGCATACCACTATGAGATTGAATATAAGGGCACGAAACAGCATGGAAATGCTGATGGGCTATCACGCCTGCCACTGCCTACTGCGGAGGAAGCACCAGCAGTGGATCCTGTCGAAATATTCCATTCGACTATAGTTGAATACCTACCGGTAACTAACGCTTGTATCGAAAAGGAAACCCGAGGTGACCCGACACTGTCTCGGGTATATAATTTGACGGTGAAGGGATGGCCAGCACATGGCGACTCACTGTTGCCAGCATTCTCGACAAGGAGAGAACAGCTGTCAGTGTGCCGGGGGACCTTGATGTGTGGATCCCGAGTGGTAATTCCACCCAAGTTAAGGGATGGAGTGCTCAATGAGCTTCATGAGGGTCATCTGGGAGGGGTAAAAATGAAAAGCCTAGCCACGGCTTATGTGTGGTGGCCGGGAATCGATAAACAAATCGAGGAACTGACCAAGAGCTGCTCAGGATGCCAGAAAGTCCAAAATGCACCACCACAGGCCCCTCTACACCCATGGGAGTGGCCCTCATCTCCATGGCAACGGGTGCATATTGATTTTGCTGGTCCATTCATGGACTCAATGTTTTTAATAGCCGTGGATGGGCACTCGAAATGGCCTGAGGGCATCAAAATGTCCTCCTCCATGACGGAGAAAACTATTGCAGTCCTACGGACCATTTTTGCCAGGAATGGCTTGCCAGAACAGATTTGCTCCGACAACGGACCACAGTTTGTGTCCGAAGAGTTCCGGAGGTTCTTGAAAAAGAATGGGGTAAGGCATTACATATCCGCCCCGTATCATCCAGCCACAAATGGATTGGCTGAGAGGTTCGTACAAACCTTTAAGAAGGCAATAAAGGCTATGTACAATGACAACATTCCGCTGCAGCACAAGGTGGACAATTTCCTGTTCGCCTACCGGAATGCGACACATGCAGTCACCAACCAGGCCCCAGTCATGATGTTCTTTAACCGAAGGTTAAGATCTTGCCTGGATTTGCTCAGACCAAACGTACGAAGAGATGTTGACAGTAAGCAATTCCAGCACATCCATGAGAAGCCAACAAGGAGCTTCAATGTAGGGCAACCAGTCTTGGCCCGCGACTACAGAACAGAAAAATGGCAGCCAGGAACGATATGCACACGGCAGGACCCACTAATGTACACAGTGGACGTTGGGGAGAGCATCGTGAGACGCCATGCTGACCAGATCCTAGAGTCACAGGAACAAATGACTCACCCATACGTACCTGGTGATGAACCCGACGTACAGGTCGCATCTACCCCAGAAACAGTTTTCTTTTCGACGACAGGGGGCCAGAATCGCCTCCGCACCAAGAGCAAGACACTCGGGAAAGGCACTATCCAGAAAGGATCAGGAAGCCTCCCAAAGACTGAATATATAAATAGACTATTTTCAGCTAATGTTGCATGTTAAAAGTGTTAATTGTAATTAGTTTGATATTTAATTGTTAAATGAGTGTTACGGTACTGTTAATCTAAAAGGGGAGGAATTGTAATGTGATATACCTTTAAGGGGGGAACTACTTTTTACAGCTCATGTATACTGTAGTACCGGCAGTGACCACACCTGTATATAGCACTGAGTAGTAATCTGTACAGGCAGTTCCAGTGTGAGCCACGTTGAGTAAACACCTGTTGTACCGTTCTCCTGCAGTCTGTGTCTTATTATACACAGACACAACACTTACCCTTGCCACTATGTGCAAACCCTTGTCCTTCCATTTTTTTCTAGGTCTATCAGATGTAATTGGCATTGCAGGCACACAGAATGAGAGTGATAACCCTCCTGACAATCACTCACTTTCACTCTTACAAGCAGGAGTGGGCCTTTGGCGTAGCGGTAGCATCCCCGCCGCTGGGCCAGAAGGCATAGGGTTTCGAACCCCGCTCCAGACAGTCCCGGCAAGTGGCGTCAGAGCTCCGGCTCTAAATTCTGGGTTGACATCCAGCGGGATACTTGCGTCCGTGGGTGTGGGTGGCCCCCCCCCCTCATATGGGTTGTGGGAGCCCGTAAAATCCTCCCGCCATAGGACTAACCACCCTAATGGCTGGTAGGAAGATGGTCACGGTCACGGAAGGAGCGTTAATCACGGCCAGAAATCCTTCCACCACTTCATACAGTTCCCCAAAGGGAACAGTGTGAAGACATATACGACGACGACTCTTACAAGCACCAGCACAATAATCAGCACCCCATATAGTACAGGTAGTGAGTTATAACGGTCTGTGCTGGGTCATTCGCTGAGCATGAGTGAGCAGGAGCTAGTGCAGATGACAAAGACCAGGAAACAGCTCACTGGAGAGCAAGCTCACATCCTAGCTCTGCTGAAGAGGACAGAATTGCTGACTTCAGCTTTAAAAGAAAGATGCTTTCTATGCACCAACAATTGCTGAATGCCTTGGACTTCCTGTGAGGGAGCTTCCACAACACGTCATAGAGTGCGGAGGAGTCCATTGCCAACTTGTACGGAGTTCTGCCACATGTCAGCGACACTCCAGCCAATGATGCCTTAGACAGATCCCTTAGTACCCTTTTTGTGAACTTCAATTTTACCCCATTGTGACATGTGAGATCTGTATTGTTTAGATTCCTAAAATGATCAAAACACTAGAAAACAGCAACAACAACTTGCAATTATATAGTGCCTCTGATGTAGTTAAACATCGCAAAGGTGCTTTACAGGAGTGTCATCAGACAGAAATTGACTGAGCCAAAGAAGGAGACATTAAGACATTAGAAGCTTGGTTAAAGAGGTAGGTTTTGAGCTTATGGCCTAGATGGCTGAAGGCACAGCCACCAATGGTGAGGTGAAGAAAGTGGAGGATTAGCAAGAGGTCAGAGTTGGAGGAATGCAGAGTTTTCTGAGGATTGTAGGGCTGGAGGAGGTTACAGAGATAGGGAGGGGTGAGGTCATGGAGGCATTTGAAAACAAGGATGAGAATTTTAAAATCAAGGTGTTGGTGAACTGGGAGCCAAAGCAGGTCAGCAACCACAGGGGTGATGGGATAATCAGGACTTGGTGTGAGTTAGGATATGGGCAGTCGAGCTTTGGACGAGCTTAAGTATATGGAGGGTAGAGGATGGGAGGACAGCCAGGAGACCATTGGAATAGTCGAAAAATAGTCAAGTCTGGACGTAGCAAGAGCGTGGATGAGGGTTTCAGGAAATGGGTTGAGGCAGGAGCAGAGACAGGTATTATTATGGGGGTGGCCTTTGTGATGGAGAAGATATGGAATCAGAAGCTCAGCTCAGGGTCAAATAGGATGCCAAGGTTGCGAGCAGTCGGGTTCAGCTGAGCTAGTGGCTATTGAGGGGGGTGGAATTAGTGGCTAGGGAACAGATTTTGTGAAGAAGTAATAATTCAGAATATAAATGAGGATCTGTAATGATATCAGCAAATAGTGATGATATTTGTCTGTGTTTGATTACTTATGCCTTACAGCATATTTGTCTGTGTTTTTGATTACTTGTGCCTGACCAGCAGAGGTCATGTGAGAGACAAGCAGCCCAGAGGAGTTTTACTTTCAGTTTCATTCTAGATGCATCACAGCATAGTGTGTTCTGTAAAAAGCTGTAGAAAGTCTTGAACAAGACTTTAGATTAAACAACATTCTCTTTCAGAAACGAGTCTTTATTGAACCCAAAAAGAAAACAAAACATGATGTCAGAAGTGGCTGAAAGAGAAAAAATCTGAAGTTAGCAACTTGATGGGACAGTGAAAGCAGTTGTGGCAAGTAAGCGAAATCAGCTCTCCACATATTAGCAAGCCAGAAGAGAACGTCGTTGCTTACCATTAGAGAATAGCTAACGAAGTGAAAAAATGGAAGGTTTACTCCCACCGGCGACGCTTCAATTGACCGGTAATGTGGCTGAAAATTGGAGGAGATTCAAACAACGTGTAGGGTTGTATTTATCAGCAATCGGAGCTGACGATAAAAGTAATAAACAGAAATCGTCCGTGTTTTTACATGTAGTGGGTGATGCAGCGCTGGAGGTATATAATAATTTCATATTTGCCGTTGATGGAGACAAAATGAAGCTAGATAAAATAATGGAACAGTTTGAGGCCTACTGCATACCTAAATGCAACGTGGCCTTTGAGAGGCACAAATTTTTCACATGTGTACAGAAAATCGGTGAGACTATTGATCAGTATGTGACTGAACTGAGAAACCGGAGCAAATCGTGTGAATTTGGGGGACTCACAGACTCGCTGATAAAAGACAGACTGGTGTGTGGTATTCGAGATAATGGTCTAAGGGAAAGACTGCTAAGAGAGCAAGATCTAGACCTGGGAAAAGCCATAGCACTGTGTAGGGTTACAGAGACTGTGAAGTTGCAGGCAAAGGAGCTGTTCAGTGACAGTAGCTGCAACGTGGATGCAGTGAGAAAGAACGGATACAAACTGTTTAACAAAGAGAGCGCCAATGTGAAAAAAGAGACGTGGCCAGCAAACAAAAATGAAAGAGACAATCGGAAGTCATGTAGTCGATGCGGTACACAGCATCCACCAAGAGAGTGTCCAGCATATGGTAAAACATGCAATAGATGCAACAAAAACAACCATTATGCCCGTTGCTGTAAGAACCAAGCGCAACAAAGCAAGGTCCATACAGTAGATGAAAGCGAGATAGAGGAATTCAATGTAGATGTTGTGTCTGAAAACAAAAAAGAAAGAGACTGGATGTTGACACTAAAAGTGAATGACATACACATTCCATTTAAATTGGATACTGGAGCACAAGTTAATGTGATATCAGAGACCGATTTTAAGAGAATTAGACCCAGACCAAAGTTACATGGAATACAAGTGAAAGTGACCGGATACTCAGGTACTGATATACCAGTGAAAGGAAAATGCATTGTCAAAGTAACACACAAGGACAGAGAGCACACGTTAGCATTAATCGTGGTGCCAAAGGATGTGCAAGCCATACTAGGGTTAAAAGCCTGTGAGAGACTGAACCTGGTAAAGAGAGTCCTCGTTGTGGAAAGCGAAGGAGAGACAGTCTATGATGAACTCATGAAAGAGTACAAAGACCTATTTAAGGGTCTAGGCTGCATTCCAGGAGAACACACGATCAGAGTAGATAAAAGTATGACACCGGTCATACATCCATGCAGAAAAGTTCTGTTTGCTCTTCAAAAGCAACTGAAGGCAGAGTTGGACAGGATGGAAAGCCTGAACGTGATTCAGAAGATAGATGAGCCAACTGAGTGGGTGAGTTCCCTCGTCGTAGTGGACAAAAAGAATGGAAAGCTCAGAATTTGCCTGGATCCAAGAGATCTAAACAGAGCAATAAAGAGAGAGCACTTCAAGCTTCCTACACGTGAGGAAATCATGGCACAGTTTGCAAATGCAAAATATTTCAGCAAGTTAGATGCGTCCTCGGGATTTTGGCAGATGAAGCTGGACGAAGCAAGTTCAAGACTGTGCACGTTCAACGCTCCATTTGGCAGATACAGATTCCTAAGGTTACCATTTGGCATTGCCTCAGCTCCTGAAGTGTATCACAAGACTATCCATATGATCTATGAGCACCTGGAGGGAGTTGATACATCAATGGATGACATCATAGTATGGGGAACCACGAGAACTGAGCATGACGAGAGACTGAAAAAAGTGCTGGAAGCAACAAGGAAAACAAACCTGAAGCTGAATAGAGAGAAATACCAGCTTGGGGTGACAGAACTGACATTCGTGGGAGATATCCTTAGCAGTGAGGGCATCAGACCAGATCCCAGAAAGGTGTCCGCCATTGAGAATATGCCAAGGCCACAATGCAAAAAGGACGTGCAGAGGTTTAATGGAATGATCAACTACATGGGTAAATTCATATCCAACCTCTCAGAAAAAATAGCGCCACTGAGAAGACTAACTGAAAAGAATATAGAATGGGAATGGAATCATGAGCATGAGAAGTCATGGAGCGATCTAAAGAAACTGCTCACAGAGGAACCAGTTCTGAGGTTTTATGACCCAGCGAGACCCATCAAGATATCATCAGATGCATCACAGAGTGGGCTCGGTGCCGTTCTTTACATATTTGCTCTGCCTTCCAAGTTCACAGAATCTACAGTGCAGATAGAGGCCATTTCGGCCCATCGAGCCTGCACCGACACATATCCCACCCTATCCCCACGTATTTAATCCCCTACACTAAGGGTCAATTTATCATAGCCAAATCAACCTAACCTGCACATCTTTGGACTGTGGGAGGAAACCGGAGCACCCGGAGGAAACCCACGCAGACACAGGGAGAATGTGCAAACTCCACACAGACAGCCGCCCGAGGCCAGATTTGAACCCGGGTCCCTGGTGCTGTGAGGCAATAGTGCTAACCACTATGCCACCGTGCCACCGTGTTCTTCTGCAACAATATGACTACTGGCAACCTATTGCATATGCATCGCGCTCAATGACAGACGCGGAGACGCGATATGCTCAAATAGAAAAGGAGCTGCTCAGCATCACATACGCCTGTGAAAGATTTCACCAGTTTGTGGCAGGACAAGCAATCAGTGTAGAGACTGACCATAAGCCCTTGATTGCATTGTTCCAAAAGCCACTGAATAGCTGTCTGCTTAGAATACAAAGAATGATGATCAGGCTGCAACGCTATACACTGAATGTTGCGTACACACCGGGTAAGCTGATGTATACAGCAGACACGTTGTCCAGAGCTGTTGACCCAAGTGAGCCCGCAAACACCACAATGGATGAAAAAGTGAACGCCTACGTGGACATGATCACAAGTGCACTGCCCATAGCAGATGCAAAAATGGAGCTCATAAAGACTGAGACAAACAAAGATGAAACAATGAGATGACTGAGAAAAAGCATCTTGGATGGATGGCCCAACATGAAGCAAGACTGCTCACCTGATATAGCAGAGGACTGGAACTGCAGGGCGGAACTATCAGTGGTCGAAGACATCATCTACAAAGGAAGTAAAATAGTTATCCCAAAGAGTCTGAGAAGAGAGATGCTAAAAAAGATCCATGGAGGACATCTGGGAATCGAAAAGTGTAAGAAAAGAGCACGAGAGGTGATGTACTGGCCACAAATCAACCAAGATGTGACAAATGAGGTGTCAAACTGCACAATATGCCTGAAATATCGAGCAAGCAATCCGGTAGAACCACTAAAGCCACACCCAGCACCAGACAGACCTTACCAGAAGGTAGACGCTGACCTATTCATATGTCAAGGGAAGGACTATCTTGTCATCACAGACTATTACTCCCTGTATCCAGAGGTTTGTAGACTGTACACCGCCACTGCAGAAGCTGTGATAAGAAGTATGAAAGCCATATTCTCCAGACATGGCGTGGCAAGCGAGGTCTTCACAGACAACGGACCCCAGTTTAACAATGCAAATTTCCAACACTTTGCCAAAGAGTGGGACTTTGTCCACACAACGTCAAGTCCTCACTATCCACAGTCCAATGGACTAGTGGAAAAATCGGTCCAGACAGTGAAAAGACTGATGTACAAGGCAAAAGACAGTGGAACTGACTTCTACCAAAGCATGCTTGTATATCGCACAACGCCGCTCGAGTGTGGTATGTCACCAGCCCAACTCCTGATGGGACGTCGGCTAAGGTCAAACCTACCCATCCCGGAGCACCTCCTGAAAACAAAAGAGGGGGAGAAAGTGAGGAAGTTCAAAGAGCAACAGAAAGAAAAGCAAAAGTACTACTATGACAGAGGAACACAAAACCTACCTGAACTCCACACTGGTGACCAAGTAAGGTTGAAAGACAAAACAAACACATGGACTCAGAAGATAACTGTCCTGAGTAAAGTTCAACCAAGATCATACACCATTCAGACAGATGAGGGTGCTGTTCTGAGAAGAAATCGTTGAGATCTTCTCATGGGACCAGCCACAGCAGGTCAAGAGACTGATACTGGTGAACAACCTGATCACACAGCTGAGAACCAATCATCTGAGGCAACAACTCAGATTCAAGGACAATCAATCAGAAAATCCTCAAGACACGTGAAGCCTCCTGAGAGACTCATTGAGCAAATTTAAGGACTATTGTTAAAGAAGGAAGTAATGTTATCTTATTCTTTCTTCAAGTTCTAGTGTATTGACATATTTCATGTGAACACACAAAGCAAGGGTAAAAAACCTTGATCATGATAATGATAATGTAAGTTCATTAAATGTTGTTAGTTAAAAGTAAAATACTTTTGTTTTAAGAAAGGGAGATGTAATGGTATCAGCAAATAGTGATGATATTTGTCTGTTTTTGATTACTTATGCCTTACAGCATATTTGTCTGTGTTTTTGATTACTTGTGCCTGACCAGCAGAGGTCATGTGAGAGACAAGCAGTCCAGAGGAGTTTTACTTTCAGTTTCATTCTAGATGCATCACAGCATAGTGTGTTCTGTAAAAAGCTGTGGAAAGTCTTGAACAAGACTTTAGATTAAACAACATTCTCTTTCAGAAATGAGTCTTTATTGAACCCAAAAAGAAAACAAAACAGGATCCAGTAACTGGAGATACCCAGTTAGGTCAAACATGCAGACTGGACAAATATTACATTTGACTTTCTAAATGGGAGCAATTGAAATGACCATAGTTGTGGTTTGCCATGCTAGCTACTCACTGTGTGCTGCATTGTAAATAGGTTGATTTCAAATGAATTTGGCTGATACCTGGAACAATTTGAAATGTAACAGCTGCAAATTTCAGGATAAATGGGCAACTGATGTTAAAAGCAATAAGTATGTGTTTTATGGTTTCACTGATTCCATAAATCTTTAAAAATCAGATGAGGTATGATTAGGTTAAAGGCACCATTCTATGGCATCATTTCAGTAGTTTTTTCCCAACAATCAGATGGACCTTAGTCCTAAATGCACCACTTTGTGGCTGGTTTCCACAGTTTTTTCGTGAATCAGTGTGATTGAGCACTATTATTCACTGCTGATGATTAATACTCAACAGTTCAACTGATTCAATCTTCAATCAGCCCTAATATCTTGCATAAGGCAATCAGAGTCAAAATATCCAAGTCACATTTTTATTGGCCCATTATAAAGGCATACCTCATACTAAATGTCTTTCGGGTCCTTTATCTCAATTGTCTCTGCCTTCAAACATCTGACTGAGAATCTATAAGTAGAAGTCACTGTGAACAGTATGGGCTGTTAAAAAGTAATTTTAACGTGACTTTCTATTGACCTCGTGGCAGAATATTTACATTCATGACCAGCTTGTAAACCACCTAACACCACCATCTTTCATCGCCACCTATTAGTGGAATTTCTAAAAAATAATTATTTCATTTGACTTCAGTTACCAATGTTTCATTTGCTTTGTTGCTCTATTGACTTAACAGATCACACTGCAGTTTGAGAAAGCCTCAACACAGTTATCATATAGTAGTTATAGAGATTGTTACACAAGCAGCTTCACTTTTAACTCTAGTTATTTAAAAACATTCTGCAAAAGTTTAATTCCAAACTTTAAAAAACATTGACAAATTTCACACTTCACTTACCCTGACAATGAAACTATCTTCCTTCACTAACGTTCAAAATA